>NC_143262.1:39160000-39780000 GCF_984573655.1 Nuphar pumila
AGTTGGAAAATGAGTTTGAAAATAATGCAATTTGAATTATATGAATAAATGAATATGAATTTGAAAAGGGAATTTCAATTGAGGAATTGGGAAATCCTTTTAAAACTTTGAGAAATGCAGTGCATTTTTTAAGTTAGCCTAAGTGTGTAGGTTGAATGTGGCTAATATGAAGATCATAAATCTTGGTTTTCTTCGTATTCTGACTATGGCCATAAATACGAATCTCACCGAGTTTATAAACTCCATAAAAGCTTGTGCACGTGCCATTCGTGTAAACCATAGTTAATTTGAAATAAATGTTCATGAATCATACATCAAATATTGAAATTTGCAGAAATTAAACTATATGCAATGCAACCCTATTCTAAGTAGAAATGTAACTCTTATTCCAAATATTACATTGCTTTTTACATTGAATTGAATAAAATAAAGAAATAAAATAACTAAGCGTTCTTCTTGAATGTTTCTGCAAAACTAGAAAACAAGGTTAGCACAAAAATGTAGGTTTTTCTGAATTTATCTGAAAATATTAGAAATTATTGGATATTATTCAGATATAAACTCAAATTCATACCCCTTTTGATATAATCATGATAAATAAGGAATAAATTTAGAAAATAAACTTGAAAATTCGAAATTGGGGTCAAAATGACCAAAATAACCCTTATGACCTTGAAATTAGGGTTTTCTAAAAGAAATTTTGTAAATTTTGGAATTTTGAAAATCAAATGAAATAAATCAAACACAATATGATGAAATATGATGATATGCATGAAAATTTATGAAATTAAAGATTGAAATTTCGAAATTTAGGTCAAAATGACCAAAATACCTCTGATAACAAGACTATGGCCTTGAAACCAGTGTTTTCTGAAATAAATTTTGCAAAAATGAAAAATATGAAATGAAAATGACATTTAAATTAACCCTAATATGATTCTACATGCTTATGTACATGATAAAAACCCTAAACTGGTGAAAATATCATAAAATATCAAATTTAATCTGATTTTCGCTTGATTTTCGCTTCTAAATTTAAAGATAAACTAACACATGGAGCAAAGAAACTTGGAATTAAGCCAAATTTGGAATGGACACCTACAATAACTCTAAAAACAGAATGGAGCTCGAAAATCTATTTTTTTTGTATTTTTAAATATGGAAATTCAAATAAAAATCCTAAATTTTGTGATTTTTGCCTAAAATGTTGATTCTAAAGGGAATTTCGGATATCAAACTTCCATAAAAATTTCCAAAATTTTATGGGGTGACATAGGACATTTAGGCAAAGATTGTTTCCTTTTACACTTTCTGGTTTTTGTTGAGAAACTCGGTTTTGATGTCACATAATATAATACACTGTCTCATTTGATTTTATATGATATGATAATATGTTCTCTTGAAATAATGTTATATTATGAGTGAATATGTTTTGCCTTAAATCTAACGAGTATTTGATGCAAGGATATCTCACCCAATAAGGATGGAGACTTCCTGTTCAAGTACAACTATGGTGCAATCATACTCCTTGAAGAAAAAGCTTGATGAGTCGTGCTTTCCTAAAGTTCAAATGAAGAGATCGGCTACCTCAAGATGAAGATTTTTTTTCTTCTTTAGAGTCATATGTAACAGAACCTTCAGGAACTTGCATATTGCATATTACATACTCATTCATAAACACTATATCATAAAAGTATACGATAGTTTCAAAAAGCTCCGTTTTTGAAAACCAATAAGTGTACCTTCTTACAACCTTTTATGAAAAAGATATTTTGTCATATAATAATTGTACCTTCTTACAACCTTTTATGAAAAAGACATTTTGTCATTGTACCTTACACTATATACAAGACCACATGAAAAAAAGGAATGTAGGAAAAAGACAAAAACATAACATCGACTACATGGAGAAAACAAATAAAATATGTTTTTGAAAAAAACTCTAGTTTCCCTCTTTAAAGAAATATTTTTTATAAGAAGAAGACAAAAACATAAAATCGACTACATAAGAAAAACAAATAAAATATGTTTTTGAAAAGACTTTAGTTATCTTCTTTAATGAAATGTTTCTTAATACAAGAAGAAGACAAAAACATAAATCGGCTACACATAAGAAAAACAAATAAAATATGTTTTTAAAAAAATTCTAGTTACCTTTTTCATAACCATAGAATGTCGACTTACTTGAAGTCATCATTCTCTCTACAAAGCATTAAATGCCTTCTGTAACAAATCCTTGTTAAATATCCTTCTCAAAGAATGTCGACCTTCTTGGTCCTCATTCTCTTTGGAGACTTTGAAATACACAACATAAAGAAAACACTTGACATGACTATGTACAAATAAATATCTCAAAGCACTCATAGTACTTACACTCATTTAAAGTAAAGAAGTACTAATATACCTCAAATCATTAATTAGAATAAAGACAAAACTACAACCCAACGTTCAATGTACTATTGTAAGAAATAGACTTTTTACATAAAATATGTATTACCTAAAAATAATACAACGACTAGTGTACCCTCTATTTCACCTTTATGGAAAAAGGCATTCTTGAACTTCTCTAAAAGATGTTTTTGAAATGACCTAACATTTCACATTTCAAAAAGTTACAATTCCAAAATGTAACGACTACTTTTTATAAGCTATATAAACACACACAAATAAACTATTCAATGGGATGGAATGAAATAAACGTATGAGCTTACAAAGAGAAAAATTTTCTATTCGTGATTTGAAAAGAGAGCCTTGAAAAAGAAAGAGAAAAAGAAAAAGAAAGAAAAGAGAAAAAGTCAAGTCCAGCTCTTTGACAAAGAGTATCCTCTGAGTGACAAACAGAACATTCTTAGAATCCTTCATTCGTGCATTCATATCATTCTGAAGGTTCTATAGGAAGTATTGTAACTCTGTTATTCACTGTATTCCTTCTTTGTTTAAAGAAGTAGACCTCTGTGAAAGAGGGTGTTGCCCTTCTCTGTTGAGAGAAGAAGACCTCTTGGGAAGAGGGTGTGCCCCTTCTTTGTTGAGAGAAGAAGACCTCTTGGGAAGAGGGTGTTGTACTATTTATCCGGTAAATCGGATGTTATAGTGGAATCTCAAGTGGTTTGCTTGGGGACTGGATGTAGGTCTGGATATTGACCGAACCAGTATAACTTCTGTGTTTTATGTGTTGTGCCTTATTGCTTAATTATTTTATTTTATCGATCATAATCATATTTCACTATTCACCCCCCCTCTAGTGGAATTTCAGTTTTGACCTATGATCGGAGTTGTACCACTCCGGCAAGTCGGATCGGAATCCGGCGACTCTAGGATTTGAAGGAAACAGACAGGTTTCGGTAGAAAATGTAGAAAAAATAGTAAACAGATGGGAAAAGGGCTGAAATTATGGTAAAATGTCCCTGACAAACAGGGTAAAATTTTATCTATTTTCATCATTGGTATTCGGGTTACGGTTTGGAAAAGGGAACACTGTTATCAGAGAGCCAAATCTCTGAAATTTCTGGATATTGAAATCTGTTAGACAGAAAAGAAATTTTCAGGAAAAATATTGAAACAGTTCCAAAAATCCCAACATCTTGGGAAATGACATAAAAACATGTTAGAAACAATTTTTGTGTTGAAATTTTTTGTAGACAGGCTACAGATTAAACGGATTTGATGCATTAGTGTCTATCTATGCCCTGACAAAGGAAGATCAAGATTTTCCAAGGGGTGTGAGAAATCCGATTTTTGACAGAGGTCAAAACTACTTAGAAAAAACTCAAAATTTCCAAATCATTAGTAGATTCAATCATGAATCTACTGTGATTTTTGGAGGACAATCTAAATCTTTCACGAGGGTGGTGCTGGAGGTTCTTGTCTGCTAAAGCAGAAATTGAAAATTCAGAGAGACAGAAAACCTGATGTAGGGTTTGATTGATTTAGATGGGTTCCAAAACTCGAATTGAATCAAATTTTCGGCAGAATATTAAAGACAAATAAAACATCATCACCATAATATTTTTAAGATTTAAAGACAAGAAATCAAACATGGAATAACAACTGGACTGAACGTCTAGAATCCAACTTGTAAAATAAAGATGAAACTTTAATAAAACTAACTTAAATAAGTGAAATGAGTATAAGATGATGTTATAAATCTAAGTATGATGCTTGTGAATAAGAAATCTCCATAAAAACTATAACAAAATTAAGAAAAAAATTAGGGAGATGTGATTCATATTCGATTTAGCTCTCTAAACGAGAGACTCCATCCATTGAATGGATGAGTCTCATCGTTTATATGGCTTCAACATAGAAAATCAAAACCTCATGGTACTCTTTGGTTTGATCCCATGAAAAGGACCCTCATATGACTGTGGATCCAATCTTCAATTCGATCTCATGTCATCTTCGGAAAAATAGAATTTGGGCATGGCATATCAAGGGGCGGCAAGTAAAAAAAAAATCTATGTAGCTAAAAAAAATAAAACAAACATGATATTTCATCAAGCAAAAAGGAGGGGCGGCTCACCTTGAAATCTTGCAATGAAGGCTGTGGTGACTGTCAAGAGGTGATTAGAGGCTGGAGCAAATGGTGCTGCAACGATGGGGTTGGAGCTTGAATGGGCTGTAACGATGGGGCTGCTACAAAAAAAAAGGGAGTTGCTGTGAAGTTGCACTTAGAGGAGGTGATGTCGGCTGGTGGCTGGAGTAGGGGGCTTGAAGGGTTTCAAAGGGGTGCCGGCTGGTGGTTGTTGGCTGCAAGGGCTGGGCTGAGAGAGGCTGCAAGGGTTGGGCATGGATGCCTGCAGTTGGAGCTGGTTGCTGCTAGTGAAGGGCTGCACCCTTTGGTGGCTGCAGCTGTTACAAAGGGAGGAGGAGCAGGCTGCAACGAGGGTGATGTACCGGCTGAAGGAGAGAGCTTGGAGGTGGCTTCAATGGCTGGAAGTTGCAGCCAAGGGGAGAGAAAGAGAGAGAGGGAGATGAGATGCGTTGAATAAGAAATTAAGAATATGAGCAGCCGTAGTTTTTTTTTAGCTTTTATCCTAACTTAGGTTTTGATAAAAATCAAAACCTAAGTTTCTAAAGATATCCTATGAATCCACGTACGTGAATGGTTGTAGCCATTTTGTTTTGGATGAAATAGGGAGGGAGTAAAGAAGAAAGGGGAAAAAAGGAAGGGAAGGAAAAGGAAAGAAGAGGCGAAGAAGGAAAATGAAAGAAAGGGGAAGAAAGGAGAGTGAAAAAGGAAGAAGGGGGGCTGGGCTGCCATACGTGAGTGGAGGGAGAGGAAAGAAAGGAGGAAAGAAAGAAAGAAAGAAAAAGGAAGAAGAAAGAAAGAAAAGAAAGAAGGAAAGAAAAAAATGAAAAAAAAAGGAAAATGGAGGAAAAAAAAGAGGAAGTGGGCTAGGGTGGTCGACCCCCTTGTGGGTCCCACCTTAGGAAGAATAAAATAATTAAATAAAATAAAACAAACAAAAAATAAAGAAAAAGATATATTTTTTTCTTTTTTTATAAATTAAAACAAGAAAATGCAAATGGATGGACCATCTCAGAGCGGGTCCAAATTCCACTTTTGAAATTCATTTTGACGATTAGAGGGGTAAAATAGTCTTTTCAGAAAATTTCCAGACGAAACGAGCTATTTTTGAAACGAGCTCGAATTTTGAAGTTCAATACCTCGTTGCAAAGCAAATCCAGTGTAGAATTTGAAAATTTAATTTTGAAAGAAACCCAGATTATTTTTATCGAGAAAATATTTCCAAATTTAGACTCCTGGGGGTAAAAATGTCAATTTTAGAAACCCAGGGTTTGAAATCGATTTCTGAAAACTTTTAAAACTCAATCTGGATTGAAATTTATAAAACTGGAGTTCTGGACTTCGAAAATGGATTGAAATGCGATGAAATGTTATGAAATGCTGAGAAATGATATGAAATGATGAGAAATGACATGCGAAATGCAGACCCTGAATGAAGAATTTTGGATGTTAGACCCCGATTGGCAGCTGTACCAGTTCACAAAGCATTAAAATCGATAAAATTTGCAAAATAGCTCAAGAAATGGTTTTCGGGCTCTATCGGGCTAGAGTGACACTGAAAATTGAGGTTTGAGCTAAATCAAACTGAAATGAGCTGGATTGAACTGGATTCTAGAGTTTCGGAACTCAAATGAACTGACCAGACACTGACTCAACTGACCTTTTCGACTGAATTTTCAAGAAAAGCTGCAATTTTAGAGAAATGGTACGAAATGGTCACTGGAGTGAAGTGAATTATGAATCAGAACTGGGTTTGAGCTAGAACAAAAGTCAGTAATACTGACATGAACTAAAATCAAAGCTCAAACACTAGCTCAATTGGCCGAACTCAGCTCAATTTCAGCTGAAAGAGCTGAAATGGACTAAAATGGTCTCCTGGACACTTGGAAATGGTTTTGAACTGAAACTGAAGCACTCAAACTCATGGTGAGCTCAAGTTAGACTCTGGGGAATATGACTGACTATGAATGACTGACTCAGAGACAATTGGCTTAGATTTGAGTGAGAAATGAGCTCATTTCTGAAGAAATGGTCCCATTTTGGCAGGATTGATCATAAATGAAAATGGCCTTCTCACTGTGAGCTCAAATGGGCTTGAAATGACTGATATTCTAACTGTTCTGAACTGACCAATGAGCTTGGTTGACTCTAACTGACTGGGGTCTGGGATGACCTAGGGATAACATGGTAATTTTCCTAGTGAAAATGGGTAAAGTGGTGATTTTTTGAAACTGACTCGGGGTTTGACTCCTACATTGTCCTAACAGGGTTGGCACTGCACGAGAAGGGTTGTTTGAGAATGGATCAGGAAAATTTGGGGTGTTTACACCAGGTTGGACCTTCTTCTAAAAATTCAGCCTTCCGGCTGATCCCTTCCAAATTTCAAGCTTCAGGTTTATTCTCTTCAAAATTCCTTCTTTCCAATTCAAGTTAAGGGATAAACCTGAATTTCCCATTCAGGATAAGGGATAATCCTGAAACCATTTATAGAAGCAGTTTAGCCTTCGATAATGGTCCTTCCAAATCCAGTTTAAATATTGGTCCTTCATCAAATCCAATTCTCACATTGGTCCTTTCAAATCCAGTTTAATATTGGTCCTTCACCAAATCCAATTCTCACATTGGTCCTTTCAAATCCAGTTTAAACACTGGTCCTTCATCAAATCCAATTCTCACATTGGTCCTTTCAAATCCAGTCTAACACTGGTCCTTCATCAAATCCAATTCTCATATTGGTCCTTCCAAACCCAGTTTTACACTGGTCCTTCATCAAAATCCAATTCTCATATTGGTCCTTTCAAATCCAGTCTAACACTGGTCCTTCATCAAATCCAATTCTCATATTAGTCCTTCCAAACCCAGTTTTACACTGGTCCTTCATCAAATCCAATTCTCATGTTGGTCCTTCCAAATTCAGTCTAACACTGGTCCTTCATTAAATCCAATTCTCACATTGGTCCTTCCAAATCCAGTTTAATACTGGTCCTTCATCAAATCCAATTCTCATATTGGTCCTTCCAAATCCAGTTTAACACTGGTCCTCCATCAAATCCAATTCTCACATTGGTCCTTCCAAATCAAGTTTAACACTGGTCCTTCATCAAAATTCCAATTTTCTCAAATTGGTTCTTCAAAATTCCAGTTTTACACTGGTCCTTCAAAATTCCAATGTTTACATTGGTCTTTCCAAATTCCAATTTTTCAAATTGGTCCTTCAAAATTCCAATGTTTATATTGGTCCTTCCAAATTCCAATTTCTTAAATTGGTCCTTCAAAATTCTAGTTTTATATTGCTCCTTCAAAAATTCCAATTTTCATAAATTGGTTCTTCAAATTTCAGTTTTTACACTGGTCCTTCAAAATTCCAATTGGTCCTTCAAAATTCGAATGTTTACATTGGTCCTTCCAAATTCCAATTTTTCAAATTGGTCCTTTAAAATTCCAGTTTTACACTAGTCCTTCAAAATTCTAATGTTTACATTGGTCCTTCCAAATTCTAATTTTTCAAATTGGTCCTTCAAAATCCCAATCGGTCCTTCAAAATTCCAATGTTTACATTGGTCCTTCCAAATTCCAATTTCTCAAATTGGTCCTTCAAAATTCTAGTTTTACCTTGCTCCTTCAAAAATTCCAATTTTCACAAATTGGTCCTTCAAATTTCAGTTTTTACACTGGTCCTTCAAAATTCCAATTGGTCCTTCAAAATTCCAATGTTTACATTGGTCCTTCCAAATTCCAATTTTTCAAATTGGTCCTTCAAAATTTCAATGTTTACATTGGTCCTTCCAAATTCTAATTTCTCAAATTGGTCCTTCAAATTCCAGTTTTAACACTGGTACTTCAAAATTCCAATGTTTACATTGGTCCTTAAAAGAAAAATCCAATTTTCTTAAATTGGTCCTTCAAAATTCCAGTTTTACACTGGTCCTTCAAATTCCAATTGATCATTCAAAATTCTAGTTTTTACACCGATCCTTCAAAATTACAATATTTACATTGGTCCTTCCAAATTCCAATTTCTCAAATTGGTCCTTCAAAATTCTAGTTTTATATTGCTCCTTCAAAAATTCCAATTTTCACAAATTGGTCCTTCAAATTTCAGTTTTTACACTGGTCCTTCAAAATTCCAATTTTCTCAAAATTGATTCTTCAAAATTCAGTCCTTCAAAATTCCAATGTGTACATTGGTCCTTCAAAATTCCAATTTTCTCATAATTGATCCTTCAAATTTTCAGTTTTATACTAGTCCTTCAAAATTCCAATGTTTACATTGGTCCCTCAAAATTCCAATTTTCACAAATTGGTCCTTTAAACTCTAGTTTAACACTGATCATTTACCAAATTCTTTTACCATGGTCCTTTACCAAAATTCTTTACTTAAACTCATTTTTTAAGTTGGTCCTATAAAATCCAGTTTTACTGATCAAAATTGCCAAAATCAAAATTTTCAACCCAAGGTCCTATCAAAATCTATATTGAGTGATCATTTCACAAAGGATTCTCGAAAACTTTGCCAAATTTGCTAAAAATATACGTTGATTTCAATATTTTACTACACAAAAGAATCACCTCAGATTACCTCTAGTATTTTTTTCAAAAGGGTGAAACTTTTTGCGAAAAAGAATAAAATTCAAATCTTCTCTCTGTTGATCAACCAAAAGGATGTAAGAAATATCCTTGGAATGATTAGCAAAGAAATATTCAATGATGTTGAAAAGCTAGAAACAAATCGATATTGATCATAGCTATGGTGCATGTTTAAGGATGACTTTCTGGCAATCAGGCAGTGAAAATATCCTGAGCGATAAAAAGAATTCACTCAATCCATATCTCCTCATTCATTTAAGCTACAATCAAATATCCGCAAAGGGGATCTCTCAATTGTCATCAAGATGAAGATGAATATGCGAGTTCGACCCCCCTGGGCCGAAGAAGATTTGGATCATCTCCGAGATGAAGGAGTTTGTGACGGATCCTTTCAGGGAACGTTCAGATCACCGTCAAGATGAAGGCGACTGCGCTAAACCTCCCGACAAACCCTAAAAGATATTTGATTGCTGCTATCATCAAGAGATTTTTGACCAATGAGCCAATATCACCAGTACAATTCCTGAGAAAAAGAAGGATCAGAGCATCTCCAAGACGAAGGAGTTTGTGACGTACCCTTCCCCGAAGAAAAAAAAACAGGACATCTCCAAAATGAAGGATGATGTAATGAACTCCCCCGAAACCCAAGAAAGCTTAATGTCTCAAAAAGAGTGCCAGAAAGATCATTATGGGAAAAGCCCCAGGATATCAAACTGTCGAAATTGCCAGAAATAATCTTTTCATTTGCGAAATTCTTTTATCAATATCTTTTCGTTACTTGCTTTTATGAAATTAAGAGTATTTCTTCTCTATTCATATCAAGGAAATGGATAACTTCTTTGAAGAAACTCAATAGCTTTAAAATTTGAATCTGACTCTAGAATAGGAGGAGTTAACCTCGTTGGAGGAAATACTCTAGGTAAAAGAGAGAATATCTTTTGCACATACGTGCACATTTTCAAACATTTGAATAAATTGCAATTTCATCTTATTGGCAAAATTTTCTAATTATCCTAAAATGAGATAAATGCCCAATATCCATTTTGATGCAACCTAGCGTTGTGTATATTTTTTAAAGAGAATTGCTTCATTCTGGTGAGGTGTTTCCCCCAGTTCCATCACGATTTTCTCATTGTTCTTCTGTCCAAATTATTTTCTTCTTGAGGATTTCGTTCTCGTCCCAATACCATTCAAGATAAGGTGCTAAACCTAACAAATAATATTTTACAAAAATAAATCTTCCACACCCAGTTCAGACTTTCTGACTGGGGCATTTTTAAAGAAAATTTGGCATGTTTTCTTTGCCGCTAAGCTCGGCTTACAACCGGCTTAGCAGCAAAGAGGGGCATCTGTGAACACCCCAAATTTTCCCAAAAATCCCAAAAATTTCCTTTTGCCCCTAGGTCCCTTTCTTTGAATAAATCGAGTCAATTTTTTTTATCAAAATTCCATTCATTTCTCAGATTCACTGGAATCCAGACTCAATTTTTATCTCTGACTCTATTTTTGATCCAAATCGGATATTTGGATCCAACTACGATCCTGAATCTCTTATTTCTCAAAAAATCAAATTCTTCATATTTTCTCAAAGGTTTTCAGGGTCCAATCTCAATTTAAAAATCTGAATTCTAATGTTTTATCAAAATTTCTAGATCCAGATCCATTTCTGAAAATCAATTACCAAATTTAACACAATATTTTCCAAAAACCTTAGTTTTAGAAAATCTTTAAATTTCAAAAACAAATATTTTTACAAGAAACTTTCAAAAGCCTCGTTTGGGTCCCGCTTGCTAAAAGTACTCATATTTTTCTCATATTTTCGGATTTTCCTTCCAAAATTCATAAAAAAGTAGTTCATCTACTTTATGAAAATCCCCTTTAGCTAAACCCCCCTCCTTTTCTGAAAAACCTCTTCTTGAAAATTCTGAAAATCGCAGGGGACCTCCAATATAAAATTCATAACGGCTTGCCGTTATATAAACACGACTGAGGTTCCCCTTTTCCTTCGTCGCCTTCACCCCACCATCACCTTTTCTCCTTGATTTTTTTCATTCCTTCTTGTTTTCCCCTCTCTTTTATCCCTTCTTCTATTTTTCTGATGGCCCTGGGTAAAGAAGGCTTGATCCACCATTGAAGCAAACCATTCCTCACGGCCCCATAGCGAAGCTTGATCCATCTGAGAATCGCCTTCTTCTACCTCCCGTCTCTTCCCCTCTTCCTATTCCGCATCAAAAAAAAAAAAAAACGGGTCGAAGCATGGCATACAAGGGAAGATCCTTCAGAATTCCTGCAAAACCAGGTAAAAACCCCTCTCCCATTTTCAATTCTCTGTAGATACCTTCTTACATTATTCTTCGTTTTCCTCTTGCTTTTCCATCTCATCATCCAACTATAGAGGGGTTGATTTGTCTATAGCAACATCAACCCCTCCCTTGTGCAACAGTAATGGAATGTTCATTCCTACATCTCCTCTTATGTTTATTGAGTTTTCTTTGGTTTTTCAGTAGGAGGTTTGCGTGTATACAATTTTCTTGTTTTCGTTTTCATCATCCAATTTTCTACTTCTTTCGCTATTTACTTTAGTTAGCTTCTACATTTTGATTTCCCCACATCAGGGAGTGTTTTAATCATGCTGAAACTACTGCATCCGTGGATTCTTCTCTTTCCCTTTCTCGCCATTGGTGTTTTCTCTAGTCATATTCGGCTGTTGGTATTCGGATGAGGCATATCCAGGCATTGAATACCTGTTTGCCGATGAGTCATAGGGTGCAGAGCAGCGTTTCAAAGAGTCCATTAGATTCCTTCTCATCCTTCCTGTAATCTCTGTATTTGGTTTAATGTTATGATTTAGTCTATAGTCTATCATACTTTTCTTTCATTTTTGGTTTGTATCTAACATACATTCCCTTCCCTGTAATTTTTATCTTCTGAATTTTCTTTTGATTTTCCATGATTCCTCATTTTCCTTGATCTTTTGCCGAACTAATCTTCTGTTGGATGTAATGTTATGACCATCATCTTTTCCTTTTCTTTTAATGATTGTAATACACTTTATCTAATAGATTCTTTTGCATCAAGCTCGTAGCATTTAATTTAGTTTTGTATCGCATTTGTGTTGGTTTTAATCCAGCATCCATATCGTCCTCTTAGTTAGATCCCTGTTCTACTGGGTTTGTTTGCCTCCCAATTGCAATCTACCGTAAGAAACGTTCATACTTATCGCATAATAGGAAAGTGTTTTGTGAACATCCCATTATAATTTCTGTCTCTACCTCCTGTTTTACATAGCCTCTTTGTTTGATTTGGCTACATCAGTATCGTATCTTGCATGTACGATATATTACATTGGACTGCATTGGCTTCACTGTGAATCGACTCAGATTCACAGTGAAGTCTGCTAGGGAATTTTGTGGTCACCAAAAAACTGTTGGAGATTCATGCGCTAATGATTCATAGACTTGTTGGATCCATTGTGGACAGGGCTCGATTCATAAAAACTTCGATTAAGGGATCAAAATTGGGATCGTTGTGAATAACTTAGAAATTAAGGGCACCCAGGCTCTAGAAATCTATCAGCTTGGTTTACTCATTTTTTTTGGTGTCGTCCATTATAGAATAGGAGTTATGCTTCTAGCCAGTAGCTTGAAGAAAATCCGTATGGGAAGCTATATACAGTACATTGATGTCCCAGCTAAGAAGAGCATGGAAACACTTTTTGCAAAGAAGTGCCAAGAGGATTTCTCGTTGGAAACATTAGGAATATTCAGAGACTCGTTGTTGGGATATGCTACAGAATAGATTGTTCTAGGTAAAAAAAAACAATATATGTTTAGGGAAGAAAGATCATTACTCTGTCTAAAAAAAAAAAAACATTTATTAAGGGGAAAAGACTTTTGCAGAGAAAATATGTGGTTGATGTCATTGAGGCCCTAATTGGGGTGCATCTTCTGAGTAAAGGTGAAGCGGCTGCCTAATCTTCCATGTCATGTCCTGGCATGAAGGCCGATTTTTGTGCAGGACATGTCGATTGAATGGACCCTTACATGAAGGACTGAAGAATATGTAAACATCAAGGTTATTGAATCTTTGTTAATCTATTTACTTTGTATATCATGTTCCAAGATGTTATCAAATTCACCTGAAGCTATTGTAGAAGTGCCTCCCGATCTTTGTGTGGTTATCTTATCTCCCATATACCTGTATTCACAATAATACTTCTATAGATGCATGCCATCACCTGCACATTATTGCTGCACTCACTCATGGCATATTTCACCATCCAATTTCATCTCACAACACCTAAACCACCAGCACCACAGCAGCACAATCACATTTACTCTCACTACACTGCATCTAGATACCCTTGATCTACCCATTTATGTTATGACTTCTTCTTTTCACTATTCTACACTTTTCTCACCTGATAATCCATTATGCATCCTTTATATGACTTCATTATATAGAGTTAAGGTACATGAAGTGCTGAACCTTAACACTCAGCTCTGGGCCAGTTGTGGATGGGCATCTGCAGATGTCAATTATGGAGGAAGCACTGTTTATGGCAGGGAATATCGTGAAAGACTATTAGGATCTTGGGGTATAGTTGATGTTAATGACTGCTGCAGTTGTGCAAAATTTCTGGTGGAGACTGGCAGGGTAGATGGTGAACATCTTTGCATATTTGGAGGGTCTGCTGGTGGCCACACGATATTGGCTGCTCTTGTTTTCAAACAGACATTCAAAGCTGGTGCTTCTTTATATGGTGTTGCTGACCTGTCACCCCCATGTTCACGCCTTTTGTAGCCTCCATCACACCACTGCCATATGTACCTACAGCAGCTACCATCCTAACCTATTTCATTTCAAAACTCCTCTATTGTGCATTTATCTGCGCTACTCCATAATATATTCGGGCAGCCCCGGATTCAAGTTGTGTAGCAGCTACAAAGTCAGGTCCCCATTGGAGCTGGGGCTATCTGGGGGAATTCAGATTTAATAGAACAAGTTCAATCTTGGATTGGTTTGTCAGCTCTATGGTCAAGACCCCTGGGGCAACTTTTAGTCCTTTACAACAACAAGTGCAAACACCTATCACCACTATTTCACCTGCATTTCCTGCTAACCCCTTTCAATTCCAGCAATCACACCCTTGTTGCTTCTTTCGGTATATTTCAGCATTACTTATAGTAGCAGCCATCTTCCATATCTGTCACACTTTCCATCCATATATCCATCTTCCACTTCACAACCATAGCCACCCTGTCCTCACTTCCAACCTATTCTAGTAACATTTCCATCACCCACACTGTTGTCACCACATCGCAGCAATATCCCCAGCTCCTTTAATAGCAACTACCCACAAAACACATCACATTGCACCCTCATTACCTTGTGTCACCACCTTCACGTCACTTATGCACCTCCTCACCATCTGCTGCAATACTTTTTTTTGTAGCCCCCAGCAAATACTTTACATAGTTACCCCATCTCATCTGCCATACCTACTTCCAATCCCTTCATCCCTAGTATCAACACTTTCACAACATCTTGTTGAATTACTATATGTTATTGTAATAGTTCATGTGCATTATTTAATATTAGTCCAACCCTTAGGCATATTTTATGTTACATCTTTCCATCACTCATAGCCTTGTATCAACCTAAGTTGTATCATCTTTTCATCAAACACAAGCATAGCATTTTCATTCAGATGATATATCATATTTAAGATATCATTTTCACACACTTCAATATCCACTTTCCTACTATCTTAGGCTATCATACGTATATTCCCCTATTTGTTCAATACATCATTCTGATATATATTAAATGAGGCATTATATTTTTGTTAGCATAGGCATATATAATTCATCATTTGCATCTCTACATCTAATGTAATATTTGCCATTTCCATGTCCCTCTCATCTTGTGCTATCTCAGTGTTTTGCAGAAATATATGAAAATTTTGCGTTTCCCATCCTAGTTTGGAAATTTCGAGTTCAATTCAATTCAGAATTTGTAATAGCTAGACTATAATAAAAATTTACATTTCCTATACTAGATTAGAATGTATGAGCATGCATATTTTTTTTAGAATTGCTTGTTTCATGTCATTTTTCTATTTTATTTCAAAATTTCACAACTGGAAACACGAATGACACGTGCACCATTCTAATAAAAGGTGATTAAATCCTAAGTTGACGATTTGCATCAATGGCCATAGTCAAGGTGTGAACAAAACTTAGGATTTTCATCGTTTATGGAATAATATTGGATCCACACTGGACCTTTTTCAAAATCATCATATTTTCTAAATATTTTCTTCCTTTATTAGAATTTAACTTAAAATTAACTCAAAATATATATCAATGACCATAGTCAGGATATATTGAGAGTTAATTTCATTTTAAACTCTATAAAGACACCAAAATGTGTTTTATTCTTCACTTGAATTCAGATATGATAATTATATAATACATTTTATGACCATAGTCAGAAATATATTATATCTTCAATCTTATTTTAAATTCACTTGAAGAATGAAATACGCTTTTTAAAACTCAATTTTAAATTTCTTTTAATTCATTCATCATTTAGGATAGAATCATATCATATTTTAAATTCTTTTTTTAAAAAATCCAAGTGATTTTGATAATTTTTCAAATACCTTCTTCATTTTTCAAATCAATCCTTATTTATAAAATTCAAATTCAATTCTATCTCATTTCAAAATTCAAAAAAAAAATTCAAATTTAAAGTCCCATTTGACTTTGAAAATTCGAATTCACTTCTATATTCCAAATTCAATTCTCAATTCAAATCCAAATTCAAAGTTCAATTCAACTTTAAAGATTCAAATTCATTTCCATTTTCAAGATTCAATTTCAAAATTCAATTTAACATCTCAGATCAGATTTCAAAGTTTAATTTGACTTCAAAATTCCCAGATTTATCATCTAAATTTTAAGTTTTAAAATCAAATTTTATTCTTTATCCTTCATTTCAGGTTCTCAAATCTTCCAGATCCATCTTCAAAGTCCCATTTGGATTTTCAAAATTCAAATCCATCTAGGATTCCAGATTTCAGGTCAAATTCTATTCCAGATTTAAAATTCAATTCCATTTCCAAAGTCAATTTCAAATTTATTTCTCAAGTCTAAATTCAAATTCAATTCCAGTTTTAGGTTCTGAATTCAAAATTTCATTTTTTTTTTAAACCAATTCTTGAAAATCGATCCAAATTCAAAGTCCATTCTGACTTTGAAAATTCATTCTTATTTCAAAATTCCAATTCTAAATTTCTTTTCTCTTCATCTGAAGGCTTATCTTTCTAAATTTTGATCACTCCACGATTTGGAATTTCAAGTCTCTTCTTCCAGATCTATTTCAAAATCCAAGTTAGATTCAAAATCTTCAACTTTCAAAAACTATTTCTTCACCGTATTCTCAAAATTTATTTTAAGATCATTTGGAAAATCCCAAAATTTCTAAATCATTCTTCTCGAAAGCATACATTTCTGCATTTGTATTACACAAGCATGATTCTTTGTGTATTCTTAGACTTAGAATAAATTCTTAGATAATATTTTAGCAAAGCAAAAAGGCATAAATTTGATCCTTGGTTCGATTACCCCTGGTAAAGGCGCCAGGAACAGTCGAACCTCGTACCGACGAGCGAATCCCGTCTCTTTATTTTCCCATAAATATTTCAAAAACAGAGGCGAGTAATTTTTAAAATCTCTTTCAAAAATAAAGGTCAAGTGAGACCTTCACAAAAGAGTTTCTCTCTCTTCTTTCTTCTTCTCTTCTCTCTTCTTTTCTGTCTTTTATTTCCCCTTTAAAAAGGGAAATAGAGGTTAGAAAGGAAAAAGAGAAGGAAAAGAAAGGATAAAGAGAAAAAAAAATTGTGATGATCACAATAACTCCAACCATCGTGCTTTGGTTTTAGTTGTTGTTTCGCTTCAGGTTGTGGCACTGGCTGAACAGGCAGCGACTTGACAAACTTTCCCTTATGGGCTGCAGAGTTCGCTCTCTCAGCCTTGAAGCTTCCTGAGCCCTTGCTATGGTTTTTCTTATTTTTCTTGTTGCTAGAACTGCTGCTATTGCTTGAAAAATCTGTGGAATAAGCAACATGTGCCTTTTTTTGCTGCTCAGGGTTACCTCGGTCAAAAGGATAACCTTTTTTAGAGGCCATTGTCCAATCCTGTTTTGAGCCATTCGGCTCTCTCGATCAACTTAATGAATGATTTCGCAGGAGATGTGGAGATGAGATTCCTTAGAGGCTCAGAGAAGTTATTTAGGATGATTTGCAGCGCATGCTCCTCTGGGATAGGAACCTTCAATCTGTTACAGGTTGTGATCATCACAAATTTTTTCCTCCCTTGTGGTTTCTCTCTCTTCCTTCTCTTTTCCTTTTCTAACCTCTATTTTCCTCCTTTTTGAAGGGAGAAAAATAAAAGCGAGAAAAGAGAAAGAGAAAAGAAAAGAAAGAAAGAGAGAGAAGAGGAACTATTTTGCGGGTTTTCACTTGACTTTTATTTGAAAATGTTTAGAAAAGAACTCGCCTCCGTTTTGAAAATTTGCGGGAAAAATGGAGAGACGGGATTCGCTCGTCAGTACGAGGTTCGATCGTTCCTGGCGCCTTTACCAGGGGTAATCGAACCAAGGATTGAAGCTATGCCTTTTGCTTTGCCTAAATATAACCTAAGAATTTATTCTAAAGATCTAAATGCACAAAGAATCATGCTTGTGCGATGCAAGGATGAATGCTCTTTCGAAAATTGATTTAGAAATTTCCAAGTATTCTGAGATGAATCTTGGCAAAGGAGTGAAGAAATGATTTAATCTAACTTAGAATTTTGAGATAGATCAGAGAAGTTCTAAGTTTTTGAAGTAAATCAGAGTTGGAAGAATAAATGAGAAAGAATGATTTGAACTTTTGAAAATGAAATTTTAAAGTCAGAAAGGGACTTTGAATTTGAACTTTGGATTTAGGAGGGGAAATGAATACTTGAGACGGAATTGAATTTAGATTTTGAAGTTTGGAATTGGAATGGACTGGGAAAATCAAATGAAGTTTAAGAATAGAAAATGGATTTAGGGAGTTCAGATGAAATCTGGAAATTGACTTGGATTTGAAATCTAGATTTTGAAATTGAGTTGGATCTCAAAATGGACTTAAGGTCTGGAATCTGGGATCCGATGTAAAATTGGGTTCTGGATTCTAAGATGGATTTGGATCTGAAGTCTGAGATACAAAATGTGATTGAATTCTGGATCTTAAAATAGAACCGGATCTGAAGTCTGAGATCCAATGTAGAGCTTGGATTCTGGATCCTAAAGAGGAATTGGATCTGAATTCTGAGATCCAATGTAGAGTTTGAATTCTGGATCCTAAAGGGGAATTGGATCTGAAGCCTGAGATCCAATATGAATGTTGAATCCTGGATCCTAGAATGGGTTTTGGATCGGAATTTGAGATCCAAAAAGTGGGGATTTATATTTGGAAATCTGGATCCAAATTGGATTTAGGATTAAATTCAGAAGATGAATCAAGGACTTCCAAGTTTAAATTGAACTTGGAAAACGAATTTTAGAATTTGAATCTTGAACGTACAAATGAATTTCAAAGTTAAATTGGATTTAAAATTTGAAATTTGAAATATAAGATGATTCTGAAGTTTCAAAGTCAAATGGGACCTCGAAATTGGATTCTTGAATTCTTTTTGAGAAATAGAGTTGAATTTGAATTTATGAATGGGGTTTGATCTGAGAAATGAAGGAAAGAATTACTTGGATTTATGAAAAAGAATTTAAAAATATGATGCAATTCTATCTAAATGATGAATGAATTTAAATTTTTGAAATTGGATTTTGAAAAGCTATTCCATTCTTTAAATGAATTAAAACAAGATTGAAGACATAATACATCCTTGACTATGGTCATTGAATGTATTATATAATAATCTATATTTAAATTCAAGAGAAGAATAAAATACATTTGGTGCTTTTATAGACTTTAAAATGAAATTAACTCTCAATATACCCTGACTATGGCCATTGGTATATATTTTGAGTCAATTTTAAGTTAAATTCTAATAAAAGGAGAAAATATTTAAGGAAATATGATGAATTTTGAAAATGGATCAAGTGTGGATCCAGTGTTATTTCGTAAAAGATAAAAATCCTAAGTTTTGTCCACACCCTGACTATGGCCATTGATGTGGATCATCAACTTAGGATTGATTTACCTCTTACGAAGCGGTGCACGTGCCATTCGTGTTCCCATTTGTGAGATTTTGGAAAATAAAGGTGAAAAATATAAGAACAAGAAATTCATGATACTTATAATGCTCATTCATTCTATCTAAAAAGCTGGAAATTTGAATATTTATTAACATCTGGCTTATTACAATGTTGAAGTTGAAAACATCGAAAACTTTCTAATTTCAAGCTTCTTTCATGTTCCTGCAAAAACAGAGTTACCACTAGATGTATGTAGGAAACAATTTAAATAACACTACTTTGGACCTAAGGTGCAATTGGTGAAGTACTCATGTGTATGAAATGCAAATGACAAAGTATGCACTAGAATTATGTATTGAGTGTATATTAGAACCTACATGTAACATCCTAAAGTAATGATGAAGTTCAGATTTGTTGAAAGATGTGAAAGAGTATCCTGAATTAATTAGGATATACATACTATCTAAATGGAAATATGACATTCTAAACTGCTGGGAAAGTGGAAGCTGACATATATACATGATACCCCAAATTAGTAGTAAGATAAAATGCTGAGTGGGGTGCCATATGCCGTGAGCTGGATGCAAATCCAGGTGGTACAGCGATGGAGAGGCTAACAAGGGCTGGGGAATGGGAAATGTAGTGGTGGCTTAAGATATATCTGTGACTTATGATGTGCAATGACAATGAATGGGTATGCATCAGGTGGTAATGTGCAACAGCGAAAGGGAAGTAGGGATACTATGTGGTTGCTATGGTGAAGCTTCATGCTGCAGTGGTGTTGACAGGTAATAGGGAAAAGATTCAGTAGTTTGTGTAACGGAAAGCTAATGTGGATTTTGACCTAAGGTGATGGGAAATGAATGATATTAGGTTGGAAAACACAGGCAAATTATAACACAGGTGGAAATGGATGCGGCTAGTGGTAGCTGATGCCTAAGCGTAGAACATAGAAATGCCTTATGGAATGCTGTAGGGATATCTAAGTGACATTAAGTATATCACAGAAAGATGGATACACAGTCAAAAAATGATAGTGCTAAAAGGGCAATATGGAAACCATAAATGTAAGACAATCGACAAACTGCTTCCAATAAAAAAAAAAAACGACTCCTTGTACCTTGGCCTCTGCAGGTGCAACTTCTATAACATTATGAGAATGTTGGCGTAGGTATTACAAAGAGACCAGCGGGCGCATGTTCACATGGTGGGATGATACATTTTCAGGATCAATCTATAACACATATGGGGAATTTGTGTATACCTTTGCAAAAAGGCAGATGTATGTAAAACACACATATCAAAAGAAAATACAATTTAACAATTTTGATCCTGTAACACAAAAGGCCAATATACAGATGGACACACACATATGTAGCTGAAAAGACTTAAAGGAATTCTGTACATTAGCAAAATCGAGCACTAACATATGATTAATGGAGATAAACAATATGCTTTCAGCACTCTGTACACCCCTTTTACTGAACTTACCTTCCCAATGGTGACAAAAATGGCGATTAAACAAGAGAGTGTCTGGCTTTGAGGGCCTCTTTTGCTGAATTCAGAAATGGAGCTGTGAAACCGAACTTGTGCTGGAGATTTTCTGCATCACATTTAGCTCTCTAGAATACTTCCCTTCAGAGCCTTGCCAATCTCGCGAAATAGGATTGAACGACTTTTGTGGGAGATTGACCACACACAGTCGACTGATTTGCTGCAAGCAATCAAAAGATGGCAATGTTGTAAGCAGAGCATGACTCCATACAATATAATGATCTCCACTTACCAAGTAATTCCTTTTCAAAGACAAATCTGCAAAAACACAGCAGAAAACGAGCATGGCAGAGTACAAAAGAGAGAAGGATCACAAAAAAAAAAAAAATACTCAGGAGTCTTGCGCATGGTGTCAGGTTCAATATGTCTTGGAACTAGATCGAATTGAAGAAATTTCTGCTCCATCGACTCCCCACTCTCTATTATGGTAGACAGGTTACCGCAGCGATAACAATAATTCAGAGCACTGAAAACAATCGCCACATTCTTATCCTGACAGCAATTAAAACCTTCCATCACAAGCTGGTGAGCTCTGATAATGTTGACTCCTGCCGTGACACTTGCTGTTATCTTCCTCGATGAAATAAATCTATTGTTATGATAAACCAGCTTCGCCCTTACCTTTTACAATGGATTCCGCCTCTTTCCACCATTTGAGCTTACCTTGCTTGCAGATTGGGAATTCAAGGAGTTCATCCAAATCAATGCACTCAGAACCAACCAATGAAAAACGCATCAATCGAAGCAATCGATCGGCTGTAGATAACCTTCAAATTGATCATGATTTTGATAATTGTTGAAATCCTGAGCAGTAATAAGTGAGAGTGTATGTATAGCAAACCGATCTTTTAACTTTATATAATCAATCCATCCCAACGAGGTGGACTCTCTCAACAGTTTGAATTCCCAGATTGATCCATCTCATTACAATAATTCGATGGATCACCTTCAATAGTGATAAATCATTTCATAGCAGCAAAAATGAGCACATGGGTTCCAGCAAAATTAGTCCATTCAATCACCTGACAATGTGCCTAAACTACATCACTTGTATAGTCCTTCATAACAATCCGTTGATAAGCGATTTTCTGGACACGATTAATCGATTTGTTCATAACAGATAGACTGGTTGCTGCAAAATGGTCACTGCTCAACGAGACCAATTGGCAAGCGGTTATTAGAAGTTATGGATATATACATGGCCATAGATTTCAGGCAAATGAAAACCAATACCACGAGGGTGGGTATCATGCAATAAAGAAATACAGAATATGGATAAGAAGGGAACTAAGTAAATCACATTGAGTGGGATTCAATTCACAAGGTAATGCTGATTAATGCTAAACACATCAGATTGAATATGGTTCAATCTTTATAATAATCATCACCCAGCAGCTTATGTTGGGCATGGCCCAACCTCAAATCCCTATAACGTAAACAGACGAAATATAACGATGTAGAAGACAACAAACACTTGAAAGATAATATGTAAAATTAATATGGTACGATGAATCAAGCAGAAAGGAAGGATGATGATATATAACCAAGAAGGAATAAGACAGCGATGCAAAGTAGACTAATATACAAATATCTGATATACAGAATAGCTTTGTCACGTAATTTCTGTTTAAAATACCCACGATTTCTTGCTAGGGAACAGGGAACAACATATTTTGCTGGGCTGGAGGTAAAGATGGCGTCTGTCTCAGCGGTTTACTGCACAATCTGTTAATGACACATCTTCCCCTTGTAGGATAAACATCCAAACAGCAAAGGAATAGTGAATGATTGAAGTCGATGTTACTGAATTGGACCAGCATTGCTGAAGATTCACAAATTTCTGTTATGTACAGAATAATAACAAAAAAAAAAGAAGGGAAAAGTAACTAATACAAAATAGCAGGGCAAAATCCAGATAGAAGGAACTTATCAAAAAGGGGCCGATGAAGGCCTGCAGACTGCTAAGAAGCCAAGGCAAAAAACCCAACTATTCACGGATAGATGGGAAACCAAAGCCCTTACGACCATCAAGATCCATCGATCGTTGATCCAATATTCAATCAATGGTTGAAATGGGGATCCGATCAGCGATTGATTATCAAAGCAAAGATCGATTATGTTGGATCTGGATGGGCCGATACATGATAACATAACATAGACATTATCTACAGAATGTAGCAGATTACTAATGTGAAATTGAAAATCAGAGCTGATGAGCAATCAAAATAGGAATTCAAAATTAGATAAGGCCACCCAAACAACATTGATCATAAAAAAAAGTAACCAAAAATTGAACATAACATAGAGATTAAAATGGAAAGTAAAAGAGACTATCGGAATCAGAGATTCCCCTTTGCTGTATCAACAGGTGGGTCGATACTGCTATATGCAGATCGACCCTACCTTCCATGCCTTGTGACAACAAAAAAAAAAAAAAGAAGAAAGAAACACTGTAAAGAAAGGAATATTTCAAGAAAAATCAGAAAAAAAGAAAAAAAAAAGGGGGGGGGGGGGGGGGGACGAAGAAAGACTTATCTCGGTCATAGGTACCTTCAACCATAGATGGTGTGCATCCTTCTCATTGCTGCAGGGATCTAAACCGCGGATGGCTGGAGCCGATCGAGTTCCTTGGCAGTACCTCTGTAATGGAGCTGGCTTACCTCAGTTGATGGAGAAAGCCAGGGGAAGAAGCAAGAAGGGGATGATGCAGAAGAGAAGAATCGTAAAGGGGAAGAATGGAAGCCGATTGTGAAGAGGGTGCGGGGGTGAAGAAGCGGTCCATTGGAAATCCCCTGTGGGCTTCTCTTAAAGGGAGGGAAGGAAAGCTCTGGAAGGTGGTCGGTTGGAGATGAGCGACCATGGAGAGTTCGGTGGAAGCTCTTGCAGCTGATGGGTGGCTGAGGCTTCGAGAGTGTCTCCGAGAGAGGAGAGATCGATGGAGGCGGCTGAGAGAGAGAAACAAACTCGAGAAAAAAGCTTGAAAGGGTCCCCCCCTCCCTCAAAAAAAAACCCTAACTCGACTATTTAGTTTTGCATTTTCCAAAAGAGGTCTTCTTATAAAAAGATTTTCAAAAACGGGTTTTTAAAAACCATTTTGCAATTTTCTTCATTTATTTTTGAATTTTTTTGTTCTTTTTTGAGTATTTTTATTTTTTTGTATTTTGGGAAATACAAAATCCTAAAATGTACGGCAAAACAAGGATTTAAACTAATTTTTTTGTATTTTTGAGAAATATTTACAAAAAGAAGGTTTTCAAGGCTATTTTGAGAAATTTCTTTAGAAAATGGGTTCGGACCCGAGTTTTGAGAAAATGTTTGAGTTTTTGAAGCTCAAATTGAGAAATACATGTGATGGATCCAAACGGATGTCGAATGGACTGTCTGAGCTATTTAAAGACTATTTTTGGTATTTTCTATAATTTAAATTTAAAATTTGAACAAGGAGATTTAGATTTGGATCTAGACAATGAATCCAGATCCAAAATCAATTTAAACATATGAAATGAATTTAATTTCAATAATACTTGAGAAATGAACTGAAATTTAGATTTAAAATGACCCATTTGCTAAAAAACTGAATTTAGGGGCAATAAGGGAATATTTAAAAGATTTTGAAAAATTTGGGGTGTTCACAGATGCCCCTCTTTGCTACTAAGCCGGTTTGAAAGCCGAGCTTAGTGGCAAAGAAAACACTCCAAATTTTGAAAAATGCCCCAGTCAATAGATCTGAACTGGGTGTGGAAGAATTTAATTTAAAAGACATGTTTTTCGAATTTAAAACTTTATCCTTGAATGGTTTTTGGAAGACGAAATCCTCGAAAGTGATATGACTGAGTAGAAGATGAGGAATTCGTGATGGGATTTTGGGTGAAGATCCCGAAATGATGAAAGGTAAGAATTTAGATCAAGTCTCGTGGGCGAGACAAGATCAATCTTTTGAAATGACTCAGGTTTAGCCCTTAACCTTGATGGGACGGAGATATATCAAGATAATCTGAATGGGGAAAGGAATATGCGAGGACCTTGATGGGACATTTTTGAGAAAATGTCTCATGAGATGAAGTTCAAGTGGGACTTTATTCCGGATGGATATACAAAGCATGGATTCCTCGATGGGAAGAACCATGATGGGACTGGAGGAAAACACCTCGTCGAAATGAGGAAGACTCGTTGGAACGAGATTCAGGTTTAACCACAACCTGAAGGGGACGGCCATATGAAATCTCGAGTGAAGAGACCATGATGGGACCTTCAGAATTTGGACGAACAAATCCGACAGGGGTTTGCGAAAGGAGAAAGGAAAATGGGGTTCCCTAAAGCTTGAAAAAGGGATGAACTTGGGCATCTCATTGCTGAGACTAAATCAGCTTTTGAATTTAATGACCTCTCGCAGGAAGTACAGGTTTTGACCCTTGACCTGAGTGGGACCAACCATACGGAATTTCTCAAAACCGTGATGGGACAGGAGGGACACTTTAATTGAATGAAGCAATTCTTCCGGGGAAAACAACATTAGGTTGCACCAAAATGGATATTGAGTATTTATTTTATTCTTCAGAATATCTAGAAAATTTTTCCAATAAGATAAATTTATAGTTGACTTCAACGCTTGAAAGTGTGTACATGTGTGCAAAGATATTCCCTCTTTTACCCAGAGTATTTTCCTCAACGAGGTTAACTTCTCGGTTTTTAAGAGTCAAATTCAAAACTTCAGCGCTGATGATTTTCTTCAAGGAAGCTATCCATTTCCTTGATATGAGAAGAGAAGATATATTCTTAATTTCATAAAAGCAAGTGGGGAAGAGATAATTATAAAAGAATTTCGCATAAGAAAAGATGACTTCTGGCAATTTAGGCAGTTTGATATCTGGGTGTTTTTCCCATGATGATCTTCTTGCACTCTTTTTGAGTCATTGGGCTTTTCGGGCTTTTACATCATCCTTCATTTTGGATGTTCCTGACTTTTCTCTCTTTTTCAGGGAAGGGTACGTCACAAACTCCTTCATCTTGAAGTTGTTCCGATCCTTCATTTTCTCAGGGATTATATATGATATTGGCTCAAAAAGTCTTTAGATGATAGCTGGAATCAAATATCATTTAGGGTTTGTCGGTAGGTCCATCACACTCGCCTTCATCTCGACGGTGATCTGAACTTTCCCTGGAAGGATCCTTCACAAACTCCTTCATCTTGGTAGATGATCCAAATCTTCTTTGGCCCCGGGGGTCTACTCGCTTAATTCGCCTTCATCTTGACGATAATTAAGAGATCCCTTTTGTCGATATTTGATTGCAGCTTTAAACTAGATAAGGTGATATGGATTAAGTGGATTCTTTTATGGCTCAGGCTATTTCCACTGTCTAATTGCTAGGAAATCGTCTTTAAACATGCATCATAGCTATGATCAATATCAATTCGCTTCCGGCTTTTCAATGTCATCGAATATTTATTTCACTAATCATACCAAGGATATTTCTTTCATCCTTTTGGTTGATCAACAGGAAAAAGATTTGAATTTTACCTCTTTTTCGCAAAGAGTTTCACCTTTTATGGAGAAAATACTAGAGGTAATCTGAGGTAATTCTTGTGCATTTAAGAATATTGGAATCAACAAATATTTTTAGCAAATTAGCAAAGTTTTCCATGAATTCTTTCTGAAATAATCACTCAATATAGATTTTGATACGACCTTTAGTTGCAATTTATGACTTGGAACATTTTATTTAACGACCAACGAAGTAGCTGGGTTATTTCATTTAATGACCAGTGAAAACTGGGACATTTCATTTAACGACCAGCAAAGTAGCTGGGACATTTCATTTAGCGACCAGCGAAGTAGCTGGAACATTTCATTTAGCGACCAGCGAAGTAGCTGGGACATTTCATTTAGCGACCAGCGAAGTAGCTGGGACATTTCATTTAGCGACCAACAAAGTAGCTGGGACATTTCATTTAGCGACCAACGAAGTAGCTGGGACATTTCATTTAGCGACCAGCGAAGTAGCCGGAACATTTCATTTAACGACCAGCGAAGTAGCTGGGACATTTCATTTAGCGACCAGCGAAGTAGCTGGGACATTTCATTTAACGACCAGCGAAGTAGCTGGGACATTTCATTTAACGACCAGCGGAGTAGCTGGGACATTTCATTTAGCGACCAACGAAGTAGCTGGGACATTTCATTTAACGACCAGCGAAGTAGCTGGGACATTTCATTTAGCGACCAACGAAGTAGCTGGGACATTTCATTTAACAACCAGCAAAGTAGCTGGGACATTTCATTTAACGACCAGCGAAGTAGCTGGGACATTTCATTTAACGACCAGCGAAGTAGCTGGGACATTTCATTTAGCGACCAGCGAAGTAGCTGGGACATTTCATTTAGCGACCAGCGAAGTAGCTGGGACATTTCATTTAGCGACCAGCGAAGTAGCTGGGACATTTCATTTAGCGACCAGCGAAGTAGCTGGGACATTTCATTTAATCATTTAACGACCAGCAAAGTAGCTGAGACATTTCATTTAACGACCAGCGAAGTAGCTGGGACATTTCATTTAATCATTTAATGACCAGCGAAGTAGCTGGGACATTTCATTTAATCATTTAACGACCAGCGAAGTAGCTGGGACATTTCATTTAACGACCAGCGAAGTAGCTGGGACATTTCATTTAATCATTTAATGACCAGCGAAGTAGCTAGGACATTTCATTTAATCATTTAACGACCAACGAAGTAGCTGGGACATTTCATTTAACGACCAGCGAAGTAGCTGGGTCATTTCATTTAATCATTTAATGACCAGCAAAGTAGCTGGGACATTTCATTTAATCATTTAACGACCAACGAAGTAGCTGGGACATTTCATTTAACGACCCTTGATTTAATGATTTGATCTAAGATTGAGACTTTCTGAGGGACAAACAGCACGAGGACTGAACTTGATCTTTTAGATTTGAAAATTTAGCAAAATAACCAATGCGAACACTAAGTTTTCCCACTGAGAGTCGGGAGATCGGCCTATTTAAGATATTTAGAGATCGAGGCAAGAAGAATGGCCTGGGTTTCAGGATTATCCCTTATCCTGAAGGGAAAATAGAATAGGCATTTTGAAGAGAATTTAGAAAAAGAATGATTCATGTTTATCCCTTAACCTGAAGGGGAAATGGAGTAGACATTTGATGAGAATTTAGGAAAAGAATGATTCAGGTTTATCCCTTAACCTGAAGGGGAAATAGAAGATTTTATGAAGAGATAACCTGAGACTTGAATTTAGAAGGAATATGACAAGATTTAAAATTTATGATCTATGATTTAGATGGACTAGGTATGTGACGGGGAATATAAAAAGAATAAACTTTGGGGAGACAGAAGGATATAGAATTTTGAAAAAAATGTAGAATATTTGAGGAATTTGATTTATTTTTGTAAAAAGACTTCTCACAGGTAGCATGGTTGCCCCTATGAGTGATCTCAGGATTATCCCTTATCATGAATGAAAAAAAAGAATAGAATTTAAGAAGGTGAAGAGAATTTGATATAAATTTAGAAAATCAATAATGATTGACAAAACTTGTATTTACAAAAAGAATTCTCGTAGGTAGCATTATTGCTCCTACGAGGGGTCTCAGGATTTTCCCTTATCCTGAATGGGAAAAAAATAGAATTTAAAAAGTAATTGATATAAATTTAGAAATCAGTAAAGATCGATAAAACTTGTATTTGCAAAAAGAATTCTCATAGGTAACATTGTTGCCCCTACGAGAGGTCTCAGGAGTATCCCTTATCCTAAATGGGAAAAAGAATAGAATTTAAGAAAATTTAATGAAGGGAAATTGATATAAATCTAGAAACTCAATAAAGATTGATAAAACTTGTATTTACAAAAGAATCCTCATAGGTAGCGTTGTGGCTCCTACGAGGGGTTTCAGGATTATCCCTTATCCTGAATGGGAAAAAGAATAGAATTTAAGAAGGTGAAGAGAAGTTGATATAAATTTAGAAAATCAATAAAGGTTGACAAAACTTGTATTTACAAAAGAATTCTCGTAGGCAGCATTATTGCTCCTACGAGGGGTTTCAGGATTATCCCTTATCCTAAATGGGAACAAGAATAGAATTTAAGAAAATTTAGCGAAGGCAAATTGATATAAATCTAGAAAATCAATAAAGATTAACAAAACTTGTATTTATAAAAGAATCCTCATAGGTAGCGTTGTTGCTCCTACAAGGGGTCTCAGGATTATCCCTTATCCTGAATGGGAACACCTCGGACAACGAGGGTCAGGTTTATCTCTTAACCTGAGCGGGAAACACCTCGGACAACGAGGGTCAGGTTTATCCCTTAACCTGAAAGGGGCACAAAGAATATTTAGAAAATACCTCATGGGAGAGAGGCATCAGGTTTATCCCTTAACCTGAAAGGGTGATGGATTGATAAAATTTAATGGTTTTGAGGAAATATTGATAAATTTGATAAACTTGATAAAACTTGATAAAATTGATGTAAACTTGATAAAAATATGAATAAAATGAATGAAACTGATAAAGATATCAAAATCAACTGAAGATTTATAAGATTTGAAAAAAAAGAATTTTCCTGATCCTGCCTGCATATGGGATCTTGAAGAAGAATGTTTATTAAAAGATAAGTGAGAAATCATTTTTGGGAAGAAAATTCATTTGTAAGAAGAATGATCAGTACGAGATCTGATCCTTTTTAAAAAAAAGAGAGTCATCATGAGAGATCATCATGAGGTTTGATTTCGAAGATAGTGGTTTAAAAAAACCAAAAATTAAAAAGAGAAAACAAAATATGAGGGGATGATTTTGAAGACAAATGGTTTTCAAAACCTAATTTGAAAAAAGGAAAATCAACATGTTATAGTTTATTTAAAAAGGGATTTAGATCAAAATATTTAAATTTTCAAAGAATTTTGCAGAAATTTTATGATTTTGAAAATCCTCATAGGCAATATCATTTCTCTCATGATGGAGGAAAACAAGTTTTGAAAATTAAAGGATTTAAAAAATTTTGAAAAATAGCAGGCAGGATCAAAAAGATTTTGAAGAAATCAGAAAGAAAAGGCAATACACCTGGGGTTTAAAAAGAGGAAATTTCGAATAATATATACCCAGGGTTTTGGAAAATATAAGGAAGATACATATACATATACATATACATATACATATACATATACATATACATATACATATACATATACATATATAATATCATTCAATCACAGACATACAAGCGAGGATGCAAAAATAGCACTCCCTAAAGCTGACTCTATATGTAATATTTGAAATGGCTTGTAGGACCTTAATCCTAACTCTAAGATTTATATCATCTGATTCCAATCGAGGTACGCCGATATACTCAAGCCGAAGCTCGAAGTACGTGGCATAAAATATCTCTTCGGTTCTAAGGTAATGGCTTCCCAACATCCTTGAGCACCTACCGATATACCTCGGACTATGGCCCTTAGGTACGTGGTAGGGGGCGCGAGCCCAAATAAGTGGTCCAGTTGTGAGGCTCTCTCCCGAACTATGGTTCAGTGAGACAGCCTAGCAACGTGAAGACCGGGACAATATAGGTAAGGGATGTTTTCAAAATATGATCAACATGCAATAAAATCAGAAGGCTCTAATGCAAGTCCTAAAGAGATAGATTTAAATCAAGAGAAGCATACACTTGCATATATTGTTAGCATTCAATCCCTAAAACTGAGGAGAGTTGTATTTAAGACCTAGGTCTAATGTGAACATGGATATAATCTCCTCAATATGGTCCTACCAAACCATACTTAGATCCTATATGCAATGATGTCAGCTTAGGGCAAAGTCTAGGCTCCTCAGGTTTGCATGGAAAATGTAGCTGACATATGTTAGAATAAAGACTTAGATTATATAAAAGCAAAGCAAAGGCATAGATTCAACCGGACAAAGATGAGTCCCATCACGGTCGCCAAAACTGTGATCATCACAAAATTTTTCCTCCCTTGTGGTTTCTCTCTCTTCCTTCTCTTTTCCTTTTCTAACCTCTATTTCCTCCTTTTTGAAGGGAGAAGAATAAAAGCGAGAAAAGAGAAAGAGAAAAGAAAAGAAAGAAAGAGAGAGAAGAGGAACTATTTTGCGGGTTTTCACTTGACCTTTATTTGAAAATGTTTAGAAAATGACTCGCCTCCGTTTTGAAAATTTGCGGGAAAAATGGAGAGACGGGATTCGCTCGTCAGTACGAGGTTCGATCGTTCCTGGCGCCTTTACCAGGAGTAATCGAACCAAGGATCGAAGCTATGCCTTTTGCTTTGCCTAAATATAACCTAAGAATTTATTCTAAAGATCTAAATGCACAAAGAATCATGCTTGTGCGATGCAAGGATGAATGCTCTTTCGAAAATTGATTTAGAAATTTCCAAGTATTCTGAGATGAATCTTGGCAAAGGAGTGAAGAAATGATTTAATCTAACTTAGAATTTTGAGATAGATCAGAGAAGTTCTAAGTTTTTGAAGTAAATCAGAGTTGGAAGAATAAATGAGAAAGAATGATTTGAACTTTTAAAAATGAAATTTTAAAGTCAGAAAGGGACTTTGAATTTGAACTTTGGATTTAGGAGAGGAAATGAATACTTGAGACGGAATTGAATTTAGATTTTGAAGTTTGGAATTGGAATGGACTGGGAAAATCAAATGGCGTTTAAGAATAGAAAATGGATTTAGGGAGTTCAGATGAAATCTGGAAATTGACTTGGATTTGAAATCTAGATTTTGAAATTGAGTTGGATCTCAAAATGGACTTAAGGTCTGGAATCTGGGATCCGATGTAAAATTGGGTTCTGGATTCTAAGATGGATTTGGATCTGAAGTCTGAGATCCAAAATGTGATTGAATTCTGGATCTTAAAATGGAACCGGATCTGAAGTCTGAGATCCAATGTAGAGCTTGGATTCTGGATCCTAAAGAGGAATTGGATCTGAATTCTGAGATCCAATGTAGAGTTTGGATTCTGGATCCTAAAGGGGAATTGGATCTGAAGCCTGAGATACGATATGAATGTTGAATCCTGGATCCTAGAATGGGTTTTGGATCGGAATTTGAGATCCAAAAAGTGGGGATTTATATTTGGAAATCTGGAGCCAAATTGGATTTAGGATTAAATTCAGAAGATGAATCAAGGACTTCCAAGTTTAAATTGAACTTGGAAAACGAATTTTAGAATTTGAATCTTGAACGTACAAATGAATTTCAAAGTTAAATTGGATTTAGAATTTGAAATTTGAAATATAAGATGATTCTGAAGTTTCAAAGTCAAATGGGACCTCGAAATTGGATTCTTGAATTCTTTTTGAGAAATAGAGTTGAATTTGAATTTATGAATGGGGTTTGATCTGAGAAATGAAGGAAAGAATTACTTGGATTTATGAAAAAGAATTTAAAAATATGATGCAATTCTATCTAAATGATGAATGAATTTAAATTTTTGAAATTGGATTTTGAAAAGCTATTCCATTCTTTAAATGAATTAAAACAAGATTGAAGACATAATACATCCTTGACTATGGTCATTGAATGTATTATATAATAATCTATATTTAAATTCAAGAGAAGAATAAAATACATTTGGTGCTTTTATAGACTTTAAAATGAAATTAACTCTCAATATACCCTGACTATGGCCATTGGTATATATTTTGAAGTCAATTTTAAGTTAAATTCTAATAAAAGGAGAAAATATTTAAGGAAATATGATGAATTTTGAAAATGGATCAAGTGTGGATCCAGTGTTATTTCGTAAAAGATAAAAATCCTAAGTTTTGTCCACACCCTGACTATGGCCATTGATGTGGATCATCAACTTAGGATTGATTTACCTCTTACGAAGCGGTGCACGTGCCATTCGTGTTCCCATTTGTGAGATTTTGGAAAATAACGGTGAAAAATATAAGAACAAGAAATTCATGATACTTATAATGCTCATTCATTCTATCTAAAAAGCTGGAAATTTGAATATTTATTAACATCTGGCTTATTACAATGTTGAAGTTGAAAACATCGAAAACTTTCTAATTTCAAGCTTCTTTCATGTTCCTGCAAAAACAGAGTTACCACTAGATGTATGTAGGAAACAATTTAAATAACACTACTTTGGACCTAAGGTGCAATTGGTGAAGTACTCATGTGTATGAAATGCAAATGACAAAGTATGCACTAGAATTGTAACGCCCCGGATTTCCAAAACAAAGCTAAGTTAAAATTTTCATGAATTTCTTTTTTTTTTTTTTTCATTGCAGCGGAACTTAGAAAAGCTTTTAGCAGCGGAATAAGACGATAATGAGTCGTCAGTTTTAGAAAACTCCGAGCACGTTGCAGGTATGTGGCCAAGCAACTCATTGACCACCAAAGTGTTCCATTTTATCGAAAACATATGTTTATTACAACACTACTGCTTAGGAAAGCAGTGTAGGTTCAATAAAAAGGAAGCAGTACAACTCTGTCTAGAGAAACCCTGGAACTCGATGCCGCCTTGCTCCGCATATCGCCACGCAGGTTCAACACCTGAAATCCCCATTAAACGGGGTCAGAACCACTGATGGTCTGGTAAGTAGGCAAACACCTATCTGTTCAACTCAAGTAAATGCATAGACCACTCAGGGTCGCAGTTCGTAATACGACGCTCAAGCCTCCATGACTTAGCGTATATCGCACAAGCCTCATCAGGGCTATGGGTTGAACATCCACGCAAGTCGTCATGACTTCGCATAAGCCTCTTCAGGGCTGTGAGTTAGAATAACCTCTCAAGTCTCTACGACTTAGCCTTGACTTCCTCAGAGTCACGAATAGATGTCTAGCTCAAGCCTTTATGCTTGGCACATCCGTATCTTACGAATCTAAGGACAGCTCTCCGAGCTTCACTTAGTCGTACGGATATCAATGGGGTTCTTTCCCAATCGGTCCAGTAGTATACCGACCATGACACCTTCACAAAGGTTATGCAGGACTGACTCAACAACGTCATCCACTCATACATTCAAAGTAGCGCTGTACCTAAGCTAATGCTTTGTTTCGATAATTGCACCTCCCCCTGGGCTTAGGGGACTCATATCTGGGCGACAACGCGACGATCTGGGGGTTGATTATTCTATGTATTTTAGATACCCCAGAGGCCTGTTGACCCCATCCCCCTAGTAGGACGGTACAGCATACCGGAAGAGATCCTTACTAGGTATCCGAATGCATTCTGCTACTGCAGTAGTTGGGTTCAATCCTTAGATATTTAAGGATAACCACGACCTCCATACCTCTGAGTGACGAAGGCCATCAATGAACTCTATCAGGTTCGGGTGAAATATATGTCACTCAAGGCTGCGCCATCACCGTCTTCCTCGGTGAGAAATTCTGAAAGGGGCCTGCCGGTCTTACAATTACTTGACGAACATTGCATGCCTATAGGGCAGCCTTTGAGAAGTATGTACCCGACCCCAATCAACCACACGGTTTTCACCGTGGAACAAAAGTTTTATTCATATGCATGCTTAACTCTGCTCTCGGCACTTCGGCTTTGACGAGCACTTCACCTCTTTCGGTGGAAACAACACACTCCGGCTCAGCGGCCCTTACGAGTCTGGTTGTCTGATAATTCTCAATGAGCATGCACATGACTCGATCTCTACGGATCGGCTACTCGGCGTATTTTTACGCAACGAGCTCAGGACCTCGTCAAGGCGCTACCACTACTTTGGCGCAACGGCTCTTACAAGTATGATGCCCTTGCAGGTGTCAGGGAGACGAGTCATTCTGACATCGTTCCAACAAAGGGCATCATTGTGCCACTTAACTGGTTTCGGCAGCTCTTCTGCCAACCATTCTGTCAACACCTTCTCTGCTCTACCGGCAGTGGTGCGACGAACCTTTCTACATCGTAGAAGGCATTCTATAACTGGGTAGCACTTCTGCTACGTTCTTTCTGAGCCATTCTTAGCTCCTTCAGGAATTTCAGCAGCACTTCCTCTCTTTTACGGAGAAAGCGTGCGCTTCTTTTATCCATTTCAGCGGCATCTCCCCTCTTTGGTGGGAAATCGCTACGCTTAACTCGGGAAATGGATGCGCACCGTTGTGCGTACTTTGCATCCATCAAGGTTGCAGGAACCTTGGGCCATAGCTAGGCCATACGTAATTGATTTAGTCTTTACGTAAAGAGCATTTTGCCAAAAGGCGAAGCCTTTCCAATAGGGGCTTCATTCGTCAAGCAGAATCTTGTACGAGGAGCGGTAAGGGAATCGCATGGGCGATTTTGGAGTTGATCTCCGTTTGAACGCTCACTTACGCGCCATATATGTAATATAAGCAGAAGCCTGTGCTTTATACAGCGGCGGCGTAAAGGAAATGCATATACTATTGTTCAGGGTGTGTAACTGAACGAAATATTCTACATATATAACAAAGCAGAAGCCTTGGCATCGTTCGACGCGACGGCGTAAGTAAATACATTGCAGAAAGCAGGAGCCTTGGCATCGTTCGACGCGACGGCGTAAGTAAATGCATAATCGGAAGTGCAGTAATCGGAAGTACAGAAAGCAGGGAGCCTTGGCATCATACGACGCGACGGCAAAGGTAAATTACATGGCCTGTGCGATATAAGACGCGTCGGCAGTATCAGTAGATATACACCTAGATCTGTATCCAACGATAGTTACGAGGCGAGCGAGTGAACACCGAAGTGTCCTAGAGGGCTCAACCAAGAACTAGGGTGAGATACTATTTTGAAGAACGCATATACTGCGTATTCGAACATATATATCCGACGATAGTTACGAGGCGAGCGCGTGAACACCGAAGTGTCCTAGAGGGCTCAACCAAGAACTAAAGCAAGATACTACTTCAGAAAGTATATTCTATATACAAACAATCAAATACTTGAGAGAGATGGTTTAATGAAGCGAACTTACTTCAAATCGTGGAAGAAACGGCTCCGGGTTGCTTCTTTGGCTTCGAGCCTTCCTTCGAGAGGTCAGACTAAGTCAGATGAAGCTGACTTAGTTGAGAAAGAGGTAGAGCAGGTCAAGCTACTCAACCTAAGTGGTTTGAACCTAACAGGGTTCAATCCAAGTCAACTGGGTTCAGTAGGTTCGAACTCAGCTCAAGTAGGCTAAGTCTGGGTTCAGAAATCCAAACCGGAATCTGGACCAAAAAGGACTTTGACTTTGACTTTAAACCCAACTAGGTTCAAGTCAAGTCAACTGGGTTTGGACCAGGTCAAGTGGGTTCAGACCCAGGTCAGGTGGGTTAGGACCAGGTCAGGCAGGCTCAGGCTAAGTCAGGCAGGCTCAGACCAGGTCAGGTGGGCTCAGGTGGGCTAGGCTAGGTAGGGGAGGTTTAGGAGAGAGAGAGAAGGCAAGAGAGAGAGGGGGGGTCGATTTTTATGAGAAGAGAGAGAGTGGGGAGGGCTATTTATAGCCCAAGCCCACCTCCTCTTGGGTTTTCTCATGCCCAAACTACCCCCTTGGCTTCTTTTTAATTCCAAGAGGTTCCTTGGTGTGGGGCCCACTTGGATATTCCATGGGATATTTTTGTGGGTCCCACCAGATATTTTCTGAGGAATATTTCTGTGGGTCCCACCAATATTTCCGTGGGTCCCGCAAGAATTTCGGGTTTCCGGCGATTTTTTCCGAAAAATTCTGAGTACGCCATTTTCTTCGTATTGACGTAACTAAGAAAGTTGGCTCGTACGAATCTATTGATTTCGTTTAGTTAGGAAGTTATGGCTTCCCGAGTATTTGAGCATATATTCGCAATTCGACGAATACCCTAAGTATAACTGGCTCGCAGGAATTGATTCGTTTCGCATTCTGAGAAAAAATGCTATTTTTACCGGTAAATGCCTCATGAATTTTATTCAGATATTTTCTGAAAAATTGCGGGTCTTACATCATTACCCCCTTAAAGGAATTTCGTCCGCGAAATTCAGCTAAGAGTACAAGGTGAAGAGTTCAGGATATTTATCCCGCATATCCGATTCGGGCTCCCAAGTGCAATCATCGACTCCGTGATGTTGCCATCTTACTTTGACAAGTGGAATGACCTTTGTCCTTAGCACTTGCTCCCGTCGGTCCATGATCTCTATTGGCCTTTCTTCCACCGTCATATCCTCCTGGATGTCAATATCTTCATGTTGGATGACGTGGGAAGGGTCGTGAACGTATTTTCTAAGCATTGACACATGAAATACATTGTGTATCTGTGTATACTGCGGTGGCAATGCTACTCTGTAGGCGGTCTCTCCTATCCGGCTCAAAACCTCGAAGGGACCAACGAATCTGGGGCTGAGCTTCCCCTTCTTTCCGAAACGAAACACACTCTTGGTTGGGGAGACCTTGATAAAAACCTTATCTCCAACCGCAAAAGCGAGTTCCCTACGCCGCTGATCGGCGTAGCTCTTCTGTCGACTCTGAGCAGCCAGTAGCTTCTTTCTGATCATGTGGACCTGCTCAGTGTAATGCTGTAACACAATGGGCGAGTCCAAGGTTCGCTCACCCACTTCACCCCAATGGATCGGTGATCTACAGGGTCGTCCATACAAGGCTTCATACGGCGCCATCCCAATGCTAGCGTGGTGGCTATTATTATAAGCAAATTCAGCCAACGCTAGGTGGGAATCCCAATCACCTTTCCATTCCAGCATACAGGCTCTTAGCATATCTTCAAGAGTCTGTATGGTTCGTTCTGATTGCCCATCTGTTTGGGGATGGAATGCTGTACTGAACTTGAGTTTCGTCCCCAGGGCTCTCTGAAGCTGCTCCCAAAAGTGAGAGGTGAACTTCGGGTCACGATCGGATATGATCGAAATCGGCACTCCATGGAGTCTAACGATTTCCCGAATGTAGATCTCTGCCAATCGTTCAGTTGAGTATCGAGTGTTGATTGGCAGGAAGTGAGCAGACTTGGTGGGTCTGTCTACGATCACCCATATTGAGTCATGTTGTCTCTTGGACCGAGGCAATCCAACGATGAAATCCATCGTAATGCCTTCCCATTTCCATTCTGGAATCTCGATCCGTTGCATCTTTCCACCAGGGCGCTGATGTTCGATCTTAACTTGCTGGCAGATCAAACACTTCGAGACAAACGTAGCTACATCCCGCTTCATACCCTTCCACCAGTACTTTCTCTGCAAATCTCGGAACATCTTCGTACCCCCAGGGTGGATAGTATATTTGCTACTATGGGCCTCCTGGAGTACTTCCAGTCTTAGCTCAGGGTTATTTGGAACCCAAATTCTTTCTTCCATCCATATTCCTCCATCTTCTTTCAAATGGAAGAAAGTGTTATCTTTTTCAGCACGAGCTTTCAATTCCAAGTACTGGGGATCCTTGAACTGTTCGGCTACGATGCGATCGAGGAACTCAATGTGGATCGTCAAACATGACATTTTGATTCTACCTGAATCAGCCAAAAATGGCTTCCACTTGACGAAATCCTCCATCAACTTCCATTGTCCGGTTAGGCTGGCCAGAGTGCCAACAGTCTTGCGACTAAGGGCATCTGCTACAACATTCGCCTTTCCAGGGTGATAGGAAAGCGTGAATTCATAATCTTTGAGGAATTCCAGCCATCGCCGTTGCCGCATATTGAGTTCTTTTTGAGAAAAGAGGTATTTTAGGCTTTTATGGTCCGACATGACCTCAAATTTCTCTCCATACAGGTAGTGTCGCCAGATTTTAAGCGCGAACACTACCGCGGCAAGCTCCAAGTCGTGGGTTGGATAGTTTTTCTCATGGACCCTCAACTGTCGTGATGCATAGGCGATTACTTTGCCATGCTGCATCAACACACAACCCAGACCTGTTCCTGAGGCATCGGTATATGCCACGAAGCCTCCCTGACCAGAAGGTAAGGTAAGGACAGGGGCAGTGGTAAGCCTCTGTTTGAGAACCTCAAAGGACTCCTTACACTGGTCAGTCCATTCAAACTTGGCTCCCTTTTTAAGTAATTTCGTCATCGGTACGGCGATTCGGGAGAAGTCTTGTATGAACTTCCGATAATATCCGGCAAGTCCAAGGAAGCTACGAACCTCAGTGATATTTTCTGGCTGCTTCCAGTCCATCACAGCTTCCACCTTCGCAGGATCCACTGCGATTCCATCTTTTGAGATCACATGACCAAGGAACATCACTTTATCTAGCCAGAATTCACATTTTGAAAACTTAGCATAGAGTTGGTTATCTTGAAGGGTTTTCAAGACGATTTTCAAGTGCTCCACGTGTTGTTCCTTGTTCTCAGAATATACGAGAATGTCATCAATAAAGACGATGACAAAGCTATCCAAATATGGTCTGAATATCCGGTTCATTAGATCCATAAAGGCAGCAGGCGCATTAGTGAGTCCGAAGGGCATTACTACGAACTCATAATGGCCGTATCTCGTTCTGAAGGCTGTCTTGGGTATATCCTCTTCCTTTACTCTAAGCTGATGGTATCCAGACCTGAGGTCGATCTTGGAGAACACTCTCGCTGTTCTGAGCTGATCGAATAAGTCCTCAATCCGAGGCAATGGGTACTTATTTTTAATGGTTGCCTGGTTAAGCATCCGATAATCGATGCATAACCGAAGGGATCCATCCTTCTTCTTTACAAATAGTACCGGGGCTCCCCATGGTGACATACTTGGTCGGATGAACCCTTGTTCCATCAGTTCTTCCAACTGACACTTCAACTCACTGAGTTCAGCTGGCGCCATTCGATACGGGGCTTTGGATATCGGCGCTGTTCCAGGTAAGGATTGAATTCCAAATTCAACCTCACGAAGTGGCGGAAGTCCTGGCAATTCCTCAGGAAACACATCGGGAAACTCCCGCACCACTTCCAAACTCTCAAGGGGTTGGTCGTTGGATTTTTCCACCGAGAGACTCAACAGGAAGGCCACACAACCCTTCCTAAGGTATTTTTGTACCTTAAGTGCTGATATGAGCCTTTTCTGTGGAACTGGTTTGGATAACCGGTATTCCATCTTAGGTAATCCGGGTCGAGATAGAATCACTCTGCCCTCGCGGCACAGAATCTTGGCATTATTCTGAGCCAACCAATTCATTCCCAGAATGACATCGTACTGTATCATATCGATCAGGATGGCATCAGTAGGCAAGTGTTGCCCTGCTATCTCAATATCCAAATTTTTCACACACCGAATACATTTGGTGCGTGAACCCAACGGGTTATATACTTCGATCATTTTATCAATCGGTTGCACCGAAGCGTGGAGTTGTTCGGTGAAATCGTCAGAGATAAACGTATGAGTAGCACCACAATCAAACAAGACGTAAGCTGCATGTCCATTAACAGGTACGGTGCCTTCAATCAGGTCACCATTTTCGACTTGTTCAGTCGTTACAGCATATACACGACCTGCAGCAGGCCTTTGTTCTACTCTAGGTGGGGGTCGTTGGACTTGTGTTCGTTGTGGTACTTGTTGAGAGGGTCCGGCAGATCCGGCATTCCTCCTCTGCTCATCAATAAGCTTCTTCCTGCATTGTCTTGCAATGTGGCCCACTTTGCCACAGTAGAAGCATCCACCTGTGTCACGTGGACATGGTCCTCTTGCGTGATTAACATGGCATTTTGGGCAGTTTGGGTTGAACTGCAGGTTGTTTGGAGCCATGTTCTGCCTTGGCCTTACAACTTGTTGAGTGTTGTTCCCACCTTGGAACCTTTTCTTCTGAAAGGGTTGTCGTGAACCCTGGCCACTTGGAAACATTCTCTTCTTGTTCCCACCATCAACTATGGGCCTTTTTGCTATGATCACTTTTGATCGCTCCCAATCCACTTGTATTTTTGAAGCTGCTGCCACAGCCGTTTGAAACGTTTGGGGCATGCTGGTGATAACCCGTGACCTTAGCCCTTCTTGCAGTCCATTGATGTACTTGTCGGCCCTTTCTTGGTCGGTCTCAAATAACCGGGAGCAGTACCGTTCAAGATTTTGAAATTTGGTGGTATAGTCAATCAGATTCATGCCACCCTGCTCCAATTCCAGAAACTCCATCTTCTTCTTGTTCCTGGAGTGTAATGGAAAGTAATTATCCATGAAAGCTCTCCGGAAGTCAGTCCAAGGAATGACTTCAACTTCCGAGAACTGGATAATCTTAGTGGTATCCCACCACTTCCGTGCGTTGTCTTTCAGCCGATACGTGCCAAAATTGGTTTTCTTTTCCTCTGGTACTCCCAGTACTAAGAAGGCACGTTCCGTCTCTTCGATCCAACTCTCCGCGAGCTCAGGATCGGCTCTGCCAATGAAAACTGGCGGGTCAAGCTTGAGGAACTTCTCATAAGTTACTCCTCCCAGGTGCTCGTTTCGTGGTGCGACTGGTTCTGGCCTCGTTTCACGGATGGCGGTAACCAGGTTGTTGAGTGTCTCTAACAGGAATCCTTGCGTATGAGACTCCTCGCTTGGTATGGTTCTTCTCGTCGTAGGAGCCATTTATCTATGCACACACAAGCACTTGTTTTTAGTTTCTCGATGTATATGAGGAAGTAAAAGCTTTATTTACTTAATATACATCACATTTACACAAGCATTGCCTTAAACAAAACGTCATGCCGCACTGGCAGACTTTAGGCAATGAGAAACTATATACATGAGTCTACTGACTCCAAAACATCACCAGTCTCTTTAAGACTTGGATTTCTTTGATGAAGACGAACTCCAAAAGGTCCATCTATTGCCACATGGCCTTGGTGCAGGCACTACTAGCTTTGGCTTGGGCGGCACTTCCGCACTAGCAAGCGAATACTGGGGATATATGAGAGACTCCAGTCCACTTTCCCAGTTAGCAAGATCAAGACTCTGGGAGTCTGGAATAAGGATTGGCGAACAGAAAGAATCTCCTCTTTTGTTCCTGCCATTTAAGCTCGGCATATGTGATGCCGGATGGTAGCTTGGCGAGTGATAGACTTCTGCAGGGAAGTTCAAATCAAAATCCCTCAGCCTTGGTAATTCATCAAAAGATGTTGGGGTATGGTTGCTCCCAACACTAGAGTGATGCGGTCCACTGACACGCGAAGTCTCATCCCTGAGACCCTTTGAAGCCCGCCGACCCATATCGGCGGTATATTTCCTTTGGCATTCGTTGGCGGAATGCCCATCTTCGCCACAGTATTGGCAGTCTTGGACTTCATACGGGCATATCCACTCATCGTGCATGACCTTGCAGCGATAGCAATATCCACGCGAGTCATGAGTTGCCATCTATACAAAGATGCACCCAGATCAGAACAAAAGTATAAAAACATATACTTACAGTGCGATATCGGTACCATGACGGATCTTGAACCAGGTTTCTCAGACTCATGCTCTGATACCAATTCTGTAACGCCCCGGATTTCCAAAACAAAGCTAAGTTAAAATTTTCATGAATTTCTTTTTTTTTTTTTTTCATTGCAGCGGAACTTAGAAAAGCTTTTAGCAGCGGAATAAGACGATAATGAGTCGTCAGTTTTAGAAAACTCCGAGCACGTTGCAGGTATGTGGCCAAGCAACTCATTGACCACCAAAGTGTTCCATTTTATCGAAAACATATGTTTATTACAACACTACTGCTTAGGAAAGCAGTGTAGGTTCAATAAAAAGGAAGCAGTACAACTCTGTCTAGAGAAACCCTGGAACTCGATGCCGCCTTGCTCCGCATATCGCCACGCAGGTTCAACACCTGAAATCCCCATTAAACGGGGTCAGAACCACTGATGGTCTGGTAAGTAGGCAAACACCTATCTGTTCAACTCAAGTAAATGCATAGACCACTCAGGGTCGCAGTTCGTAATACGACGCTCAAGCCTCCATGACTTAGCGTATATCGCACAAGCCTCATCAGGGCTATGGGTTGAACATCCACGCAAGTCGTCATGACTTCGCATAAGCCTCTTCAGGGCTGTGAGTTAGAATAACCTCTCAAGTCTCTACGACTTAGCCTTGACTTCCTCAGAGTCACGAATAGATGTCTAGCTCAAGCCTTTATGCTTGGCACATCCGTATCTTACGAATCTAAGGACAGCTCTCCGAGCTTCACTTAGTCGTACGGATATCAATGGGGTTCTTTCCCAATCGGTCCAGTAGTATACCGACCATGACACCTTCACAAAGGTTATGCAGGACTGACTCAACAACGTCATCCACTCATACATTCAAAGTAGCGCTGTACCTAAGCTAATGCTTTGTTTCGATAATTGCACCTCCCCCTGGGCTTAGGGGACTCATATCTGGGCGACAACGCGACGATCTGGGGGTTGATTATTCTATGTATTTTAGATACCCCAGAGGCCTGTTGACCCCATCCCCCTAGTAGGACGATACAGCATACCGGAAGAGATCCTTACTAGGTATCCGAATGCATTCTGCTACTGCAGTAGTTGGGTTCAATCCTTAGATATTTAAGGATAACCACGACCTCCATACCTCTGAGTGACGAAGGCCATCAATGAACTCTATCAGGTTCGGGTGAAATATATGTCACTCAAGGCTGCGCCATCACCGTCTTCCTCGGTGAGAAATTCTGAAAGGGGCCTGCCGGTCTTACAATTACTTGACGAACATTGCATGCCTATAGGGCAGCCTTTGAGAAGTATGTACCCGACCCCAATCAACCACACGGTTTTCACCGTGCAACAAAAGTTTTATTCATATGCATGCTTAACTCTGCTCTCGGCACTTCGGCTTTGACGAGCACTTCACCTCTTTCGGTGGAAACAACACACTCCGGCTCAGCGGCCCTTACGAGTCTGGTTGTCTGATAATTCTCAATGAGCATGCACATGACTCGATCTCTACGGATCGGCTACTCGGCGTATTTTTACGCAACGAGCTCAGGACCTCGTCAAGGCGCTACCACTACTTTGGCGCAACGGCTCTTACAAGTATGATGCCCTTGCAGGTGTCAGGGAGACGAGTCATTCTGACATCGTTCCAACAAAGGGCATCATTGTGCCACTTAACTGGTTTCGGCAGCTCTTCTGCCAACCATTCTGTCAACACCTTCTCTGCTCTACCGGCAGTGGTGCGACGAACCTTTCTACATCGTAGAAGGCATTCTATAACTGGGTAGCACTTCTGCTACGTTCTTTCTGAGCCATTCTTAGCTCCTTCAGGAATTTCAGCAGCACTTCCTCTCTTTTACGGAGAAAGCGTGCACTTCTTTTATCCATTTCAGCGGCATCTCCCCTCTTTGGTGGGAAATCGCTACGCTTAACTCGGGAAATGGATGCGCACCGTTGTGCGTACTTTGCATCCATCAAGGTTGCAGGAACCTTGGGCCATAGCTAGGCCATACGTAATTGATTTAGTCTTTACGTAAAGAGCATTTTGCCAAAAGGCGAAGCCTTTCCAATAGGGGCTTCATTCGTCAAGCAGAATCTTGTACGAGGAGCGGTAAGGGAATCGCATGGGCGATTTTGGAGTTGATCTCCGTTTGAACGCTCACTTACGCGCCATATATGTAATATAAGCAGAAGCCTGTGCTTTATACAGCGGCGGCGTAAAGGAAATGCATATACTATTGTTCAGGGTGTGTAACTGAACGAAATATTCTACATATATAACAAAGCAGAAGCCTTGGCATCGTTCGACGCGACGGCGTAAGTAAATACATTGCAGAAAGCAGGAGCCTTGGCATCGTTCGACGCGACGGCGTAAGTAAATGCATAATCGGAAGTGCAGTAATCGGAAGTACAGAAAGCAGGGAGCCTTGGCATCATACGACGCGACGGCAAAGGTAAATTACATGGCCTGTGCGATATAAGACGCGTCGGCAGTATCAGTAGATATACACCTAGATCTGTATCCAACGATAGTTACGAGGCGAGCGAGTGAACACCGAAGTGTCCTAGAGGGCTCAACCAAGAACTAGGGTGAGATACTATTTTGAAGAACGCATATACTGCGTATTCGAACATATATATCCGACGATAGTTACGAGGCGAGCGCGTGAACACCGAAGTGTCCTAGAGGGCTCAACCAAGAACTAAAGCAAGATACTACTTCAGAAAGTATATTCTATATACAAACAATCAAATACTTGAGAGAGATGGTTTAATGAAGCGAACTTACTTCAAATCGTGGAAGAAACGGCTCCGGGTTGCTTCTTTGGCTTCGAGCCTTCCTTCGAGAGGTCAGACTAAGTCAGATGAAGCTGACTTAGTTGAGAAAGAGGTAGAGCAGGTCAAGCTACTCAACCTAAGTGGTTTGAACCTAACAGGGTTCAATCCAAGTCAACTGGGTTCAGTAGGTTCGAACTCAGCTCAAGTAGGCTAAGTCTGGGTTCAGAAATCCAAACCGGAATCTGGACCAAAAAGGACTTTGACTTTGACTTTAAACCCAACTAGGTTCAAGTCAAGTCAACTGGGTTTGGACCAGGTCAAGTGGGTTCAGACCCAGGTCAGGTGGGTTAGGACCAGGTCAGGCAGGCTCAGGCTAAGTCAGGCAGGCTCAGACCAGGTCAGGTGGGCTCAGGTGGGCTAGGCTAGGTAGGGGAGGTTTAGGAGAGAGAGAGAAGGCAAGAGAGAGAGGGGGGGTCGATTTTTATGAGAAGAGAGAGAGTGGGGAGGGCTATTTATAGCCCAAGCCCACCTCCTCTTGGGTTTTCTCATGCCCAAACTACCCCCTTGGCTTCTTTTTAATTCCAAGAGGTTCCTTGGTGTGGGGCCCACTTGGATATTCTATGGGATATTTTTGTGGGTCCCACCAGATATTTTCTGAGGAATATTTCTGTGGGTCCCACCAATATTTCCGTGGGTCCCGCAAGAATTTCGGGTTTCCGGCGATTTTTTCCGAAAAATTCTGAGTACGCCATTTTCTTCGTATTGACGTAACTAAGAAAGTTGGCTCGTACGAATCTATTGATTTCGTTTAGTTAGGAAGTTATGGCTTCCCGAGTATTTGAGCATATATTCACAATTCGACGAATACCCTAAGTATAACTGGCTCGCAGGAATTGATTCGTTTCGCATTCTGAGAAGAAATGCTATTTTTACCGGTAAATGCCTCATGAATTTTATTCAGATATTTTCTGAAAAATTGCGGGTCTTACAAGAATTATGTATTGAGTGTATATTAGAATCTACATGTAACATTCTAAAGTAATGATGAAGTTCAGATTTGTTGAAAGATGTGAAAGAGTATCCTGAATTAATTAGGATATACATACTATCTAAATGGAAATATGACATTCTAAACTGCTGGGAAAGTGGAAGCTGACATATATACATGATACCCCAAATTAGTAGTAAGATAAAATGCTGAGTGGGGTGCCATATGCCGTGAGCTGGATGCAAATCCAGGTGGTACAGCGATGGAGAGGCTAACAAGGGCTGGGGAATGGGAAATGTAGTGGTGGCTTAAGATATATCTGTGACTTATGATGTGCAATGACAATGAATGGGTATGCATCAGGTGGTAATGTGCAACAGCGAAAGGGAAGTAGGGATACTATGTGGTTGCTATGGTGAAGCTTCATGCTGCAGTGGTGTTGACAGGTAATAGGGAAAAGATTCAGTAGTTTGTGTAACGGAAAGCTAATGTGGATTTTGACCTAAGGTGATGGGAAATGAATGATATTAGGTTGGAAAACACAGGCAAATTATAACACAGGTGGAAATGGATGCGGCTAGTGGTAGCTGATGCCTAAGCGTAGAACATAGAAATGCCTTATGGAATGCTGTAGGGATATCTAAGTGACATTAAGTATATCACAGAAAGATGGATACACAGTCAAAAAATGATAGTGCTAAAAGGGCAATATGGAAACCATAAATGTAAGACAATCGACAAACTGCTTCCAATAAAAAAAAAAAACGACTCCTTGTACCTTGGCCTCTGCAGGTGCAACTTCTATAACATTATGAGAATGTTGGCGTAGGTATTACAAAGAGACCAGCGGGCGCATGTTCACATGGTGGGATGATACATTTTCAGGATCAAGCTATAACACATATGGGGAATTTGCGTATACCTTTGCAAAAAGGCAGATGTATGTAAAACACACATATCAAAAGAAAATACAATTTAACAATTTTGATCCTGTAACACAAAAGGCCAATATACAGATGGACACACACATATGTAGCTGAAAAGACTTAAAGGAATTCTGTACATTAGCAAAATCGAGCACTAACATATGATTAATGGAGATAAACAATATGCTTTCAGCACTCTGTACACCCCTTTTACTGAACTTACCTTCCCAATGGTGACAAAAATGGCGATTAAACAAGAGAGTGTCTCGCTTTGAGGGCCTCTTTTGCTGAATTCAGAAATGGAGCTGTGAAACCGAACTTGCGCTGGAGATTTTCTGCATCACATTTAGCTCTCTAGAATACTTCCCTTCAGAGCCTTGCCAATCTTGCGAAATAGGATTCAACGACTTTTGTGGGGATTGACCACACACAGTCGACTGATTTGCTGCAAGCAATCAAAAGATGGCAATGTTGTAAGCAGAGCATGACTCCATACAATATAATGATCTCCACTTACCAAGTAACTCATTTTCAAAGACAAATCTGCAAAAACACAGCAGAAAACGAGCATGGCAGAGTACAAAAGAGAGAAGGATCACAAAAAAAAAAAATACTCAGGAGTCTTGCGTATGGTGTCAGGTTCAATATGTCTTGGAACTAGATCGAATTGAAGAAATTTCTGCTCCATCGACTCCCCACTCTCCATTATGGTAGCCAGGTTACCGCATCGATAACAATAATTCGGAGCACTGAAAACAATCACCACATTCTTATCCTGACACCAATTAAAACCTTCCATCACAAGCTGGTGAGCTCTGATAATGTTGACTCCAGCCGTGACACTTGCTGTTATCTTCCTCGATGAAATAAATCTATTGTTATGATAAATCAGCTTCGCCCTTACCTTTTACAATGGATTCCGCCTCTTTCCACCATTTGAGCTTACCTTGCTTGCAGATTGGGAATTCAAGGAGTTCATCCAAATCAATGCACTCAGAACCAACCAATGAAAAACGCATCAATCGAAGCAATCGATCGGCTGTAGATAACCTTCAAATTGATCATGATTTTGATAATTGTTGAAATCCTGAGCAGTAATAAGTGAGAGTGTATGTATAGCAAACCGATCTTTTAACTTTATATAATCAATCCATCCCAACGAGGTGGACTCTCTCAACAGTTTGAATTCCCAGATTGATCCATCTCATTACAGTAATTCGATGGATCACCTTCAATAGTGATAAATCATTTCATAGCAGCAAAAATGAGCACATGGGTTCCAACAAAATTAGTCTATTCAATCACCTGACAATGTGCCTAAACTACATCACTTGTATAGTCCTTCATAACAATCCGTTGATAAACGATTTTCTGGACACGATTAATCGATTTGTTCATAACAGATAGACTGGTTGCTGCAAAATGGTCACTGCTCAACGAGACCAATTGGCAAGCGGTTATTAGAAGTTATGGATATATACATGGCCATAGATTTCAGGCAAATGAAAACCAATACCACGAGGGTGGGTATCATGCAATAAAGAAATACAGAATATGGATAAGAAGGGAACTAAGTAAATCACATTGAGTGGGATTCAATTCACAAGGTAATGCTGATTAATGCTAAACACATCAGATTGAATATGGTTCAATCTTTATAATAATCATCACCCAGCAGCTTATGTTGGGCATGGCCCAACCTCAAATCCCTATAACGTAAATAGACGAAATATAACGATGTAGAAGACAACAAACACTTGAAAGATAATATGTAAAATTAATATGGTACGATGAATCAAGCAGAAAGGAAGGATGATGATATATAACCAAGAAGGAATAAGATAGCGATGCAAAGTAGACTAATATACAAATATCTGATATACAGAATAGCTTTGTCACGTAATTTCTGTTTAAAATACCCACGATTTCTTGCTAGGGAACAGGGAACAACATATTTTGCTGGGCTGGAGGTAAAGATGGCGTCTGTCTCAGCGGTTTACTGCACAATCTGTTAATGACACATCTTCCCCTTGTAGGATAAACATCCAAACAACAAAGGAATAGTGAATGATTGAAGTCGATGTTACTGAATTGGACCAGCATTGCTGAAGATTCACAAATTTCTGTTATGTACAGAATAATAACAAACAAACAAAAAAAAAAAAAGGGAAAAGTAACTAATACAAAATAGCAGGGCAAAATCCAGATAGAAGGAACTTATCAAAAAGGGGCCGATGAAGGCCTGCAGACTGCTAAGAAGCCAAGGCAAAAAACCCAACTATTCACGGATAGATGGGAAACCAAAGCCCTTACGACCATCAAGATCCATCGATCGTTGATCCAATATTCAATCAATGGTTGAAATGGGGATCCGATCAGTGATTGATTATCAAAGCAAAGATCGATTATCTTGGATCTGGATGGGCTGATACATGATAATATAACATAGACATTATCTACAGAATGTAGCAGATTACTAATGTGAAATTGGAAATCAGAGATGATGAGCAATCAAAATAGGAATTCAAAATTAGATAAGGCCACCCAAACAACATTGATCATAAAAAAAAGTAACCAAAAATTGTACATAACATAGAGATTAAAATGGAAAATAAAAGAGACTATTGGAATCAGAGATTCCCCTTTGCTGTATCAACAGGTGGGTCGATACTGCTATATGCAGATCGACCCTACCTTCCATGCCTTGTGACAACAAAAAAAGAAGAAGAAGAAAGAAACACTGCAAAGAAAGGAATATTTCAAGAAAAATCAGAAAAAAAGAAAAAAAAAAAAAGGGGGGGGGGGGGGGGAGGAAGAAAGACTTATCTCGGTCATAGGTACCTTCAACCATAGATGGTGTGCATCCTTCTCATTGCTGCAGGGATCTAAACCGCGGATGGCTGGAGCCGATTGAGTTCCTTGGCAGTACCTCTGTAATGGAGCTGGCTTACCTCAGTTGATGGAGAAAGCCAGGGGAAGAAGCAAGAAGGGGATGATGCAGAAGAGAAGAATCGTAAAGGAGAAGAATGGAAGCCGATTGTGAAGAGGGTGCGGGGGTGAAGAAGCGGTCCATTGGAAATCCCCTGCGGGCTTCTCTTAAAGGGAGGGAAGGAAAGCTCTGGAAGGTGGTCGGTTGGAGATGAGCGACCATGGAGAGTTCGGTGGAAGCTCCTGCAGCTGATGGGTGGCTGAGGCTTCGAGAGTGTCTCCGAGAGAGGAGAGATCGATGGAGGCGGCTGAGAGAGAGAAACAAACTCGAGAAAAAAGCTTGAAAGGGTCCCCCCCCCCTAAAAAAAAAACCCTAACTCGACTATCTAGTTTTGCATTTTCCAAAAGAGGTCTTCTTATAAAAAGATTTTCAAAAACGTTTTTTTAAAAACCATTTTGCAATTTTCTTCATTTATTTTTGATTTTTTTTGTTCTTTTTTGAGTATTTTTATTTTTTTGTATTTTGGGAAATACAAAATCCTAAAATGTACGGCAAAACAAGGATTTAAACTAATTTTTTTTATTTTTGAGAAATATTTACAAAAAGAAGGTTTTCAAGGCTATTTTGAGAAATTTCTTTAGAAAATGGGTTCGGACCCGAGTTTTGAGAAAATGTTTGAGTTTTTGAAGCTCGAATTGAGAAATACATGTGATGGATCCAAACGGATGTCGAATGGACTGTCCGAGCTATTTAAAGACTATTTTTGGTATTTTCTATAATTTATATTTAAAATTTGAACAAAGAGATTTAGATTTGGATCTGGACAATGGATCCAGATCCAAAATCAATTTAAACATATGAAATGAATTTAATTTCAATAATACTTGAGAAATGAACTGAAATTTAGATTTGAAATGACCCATTTGCTAAAAAACTGAATTTAGGGGCAATAAGGGAATATTTAAAAGATTTTGAAAAATTTGGGGTGTTCACACAGGTGCTCCTCCACCTATGGATGAACTCTTCTGCTCTTTCATTCTCATCCTGTTTCAGATTGTACAGATGGTTGAGAGTCGGTGAGGCCTCAATATTGAACATGAAGAGCTCAATGAACATGTTCACAACTTTATCAAACTCTCGTAGTTCGATAGGATTGATGTGGTTTGCGTACTACTTGGCCGCTATTCCTTCCAGACTGCGAGGAAAGCAGATAAACAAGGCCCTGTTGTCCTTTCTGAAGAAGCCACATTCTGCATAGAACGTGGCCAGATGGGCTTTTGGATTGCCCGTTCCATCAAATTTGAGAAATTTGCGAGGAAGATTTTCCAGATCATCATCCCCGTCTAGGCCATTATAGAAATCTTCGCCTGAATATGTTTGCTTGCCTTTGCTCTTGGCCTAGATGTCTTTGATTGCTTGAGTCATTTCCCTTAAATGCACGTGCATTGGATCCTCAGCTAAGATTCCAATTTTGGGCTTATTCAGGCTCTTTAGCGATCTTTACAAACTGCCACAGAGGATTTTGACTGAAGACAAACTGCTCTTCCTCTTCTGATTCTTCTTTCGCTAATTTTGTATCCTCAGAAGTAGTGTCTGGCTACACCTTCTTTCTGACAATCCTGACTTACTTTTTCACCACCTTCTTCTTCAGTTTGCTTTTAGAAATGACCTTCTTCAGATTGGCCTTAGCTTGCTCTGACATCATCATGGCCATCATCTTCTGAAATAGACCATACATGGCAGGATCGACATCATCTCCCTTATACTGACTCTATCCTCTGACTGACTTGGGAGAGTCCATTCCTTCCACTTCACTGTCGCTATGTTGAGGAACTGTTTCTTTCTCAGTCCTTGTCTAAACCATTATGATAATGCCAATGCTTTTTGCAGAATAAGGGAATGGTTAGAGAGAAGGAAAAGCCTTTTTCAAAACAACATTTTGAGAAAAGAATGGAGGATATGGTAGACAATTAAAAAAAGATTATCCCATTACCAGGGATTTGGTCATCATAGGATTGTGACAATTGCATCATCATTCTCATGACAACAAAAATGTGCCTTGTTACCTAGGCGAGGTCGTCAACCATAATAAAAGATATTGAAGAAGAACGAGGAGAATATTTAAAAGAATATCCCCATTGTCGGAGATAAGGTCGCCACAAACATTGCGGCTATCTATGCTTAAAACAATATTTGGCCTAAAAATGCTTTTTAATAGAACAAAAAGTAAATTTTATTGATAATGGATTCAAAGACAAAGAGAGGGTGGGCAAACAGTTTGCCACCACTCTTAATATTCAGTAGATACATTGGGTCCAGGAAATACAGACAGAGAAATGAAGGAATCCCAAGTGTATTTGGTCACATGGTATACCCCAGACTATTGATCCGACTGCAGATTGAATTCTGGCATGTTACCCGCTGGGAAACGAGTGTTGGCTCGAACCTGTCGTTGCGAGACCTGTCTGAGACACCTCTTTGGCTAATAATTGACACAGAAGAAGGGGCCAAGCAACCTGTAGCGCTTGCTACGAGCATAAGTGTAGCGAGGAATTGATTCTCGCCTGTTGAAGAAATCCCAAATGATCTCTTCCTGATACAGACCTTCGATCAAAGATCGACACTGAATGGCTGATTTTGGCTTCTTGCTGTTGAACTTGAAAAACTGGCTTTTGACGGCACGTGTCGCAGGAACCACGATTGCAAGGCACAGGTGCATCCTTCCACCAAGATGGTCTCTCCAATGGAGAAACGAGCTAAGCCTCTATATAGGAAGGCTAAAGCTACCATGGAAATTAAAAGATGACGAGTCTGCTTACTTCCCCATCTTCAAAAGAGCTGGATGATTCTGACATCGACAAAGTTCTGACCATCTTGAAAGAATGCTAATCTCACTGTGTATAGGACCACGACATGCTGAATTCTGTCTTTTGCTGCTCGGGACAAGGTGTCAACTTCCTCGTAAGCTTCATACTTGCGATAGAGTCCGAACAGGTCGATGAACTGACTTCCGCTGATCTTAGTGAGAGGCCAAGATCTGCTTCCTGTTGCTCTGGCTAGTGCTTCTCGAACATCTACCCCCTTGATGTTGATCAGGAACTGCTGCTCGACAGGATCATCTGACTGACCGGTTGGTTATGGCAATCCCATAATATCATTGAATTCATCCATCAGTAGAGTCATCTCTCTATGGAAACCAAAATATGCAAGTACGTGGATTTCACCGCTCTGCCATAGCCTGAATCAGACTTCTGTTGATGGTTCGCTTGCCCACTGCTGATGCCATCTCCAATCCACAATCATCCAAGTGGTCTGGGAACATACGCGAGAAGGTGGCGAACCAAGAATAATACCACCAAGGGAAGAAGGAATGAGTCTAGATAACCTGATGATCTGGGGATCCATCTTTTATCTGATAGAAGATATGATTTCTGAGAAAGACAACATCGAGGGAATTGAACGTCATCGGAATGATACTGGGGCAAAAAGAATAAGGAAAATCAGATAGAATGCAGATCTTATGGATAGACTCTTGAAAAATAGATACAAATCTGAAAATTTTTGGAAGATTGAGGAAATTTAATAAGAATTTTTCAAAGTTTTTGAAGAAAATTTGATATAGAAGAGAAAAGAATGTAGATAGAGGAAAAAATATACACCTGGGTTTCTGAAAAGAAGAGGAAGTTTTGAATAATATACCTAGGGTTTTGAGAAAGGTTTGATATATATAAGAGAAATACAAGAAAACATCGCATAACCACAGCTGCACAAACAAGGATGCGCATACAACACTCTCTAAAGCTGACTCTAAATGCAATATTTGAAATGGCTTGTAGGACCTTAATCCTAACTCTATGGTTCAAATCATTTGATTTTAATCAAGGTACGTCGATATACCCAAGCTGAATCTCGAAGTACGTGGCATACAAAATATTTCTCTGGTTCTAAGGTAATGGCTCCCAACATCCTTGAGCACCTACCGATATACCTCGGACTATGGTCCTTAGGTACGTGGAAGGGGGCGTTAACCCAAATAAATGGTCCACTTGTGAGGCTCTCTCCTAAACTATGGTTCAGTGAGACAGCCCAACAACGTGAAGACCGGAACAATATAGGTCCCTACCACGTACCTGGCATGTTCAACATGCAATAATAAAAAAAAACAGATGGCTCTAATGCAAGTCCTAAAAAAGATAGAATTTAAATGAAGAAAAGCATACACTTGCATACATTATTTGCATTCAATCCCTAGAATTGAGGAGAATTGTATTTTAGACCTAAGTCTAAGTGAGCATGGAATAATCTCCTCAATATGGTCCTACAAAACCATTTTTAAATCCTATATGCATTATGTCGGCTAGGACAGAGTCTAGGCGCCTGAGGTTTGCATGGAAATGAAGCTGGCATTTATAGAATAAAGACTTAGATAAGATTAAAGCACAGCAAAAAGGCAAAAATTTGACCGGACGAAGGCGAGTCCCATCTCGGTCGCCAACTCCTGTGATCATGCAAAAATTTTCCTCTCGGTTCTTTTATTCCTTCTCTTCACCTTTCTAGCCTCTATTCCCTTTTAAAGAGGAACAAAAGATAGAAAAGAAAAGAGAAAAGAAAAGGATAAAGAGAGAGGAACTCTTTTGCAAGGTCTCATTTGACCAAAGAAATGTTTTGAAAATCACTCGCCTCCGTTTTGAAAATTTGCGGGAAAAATGAAGAGACAGGATTCGCTCGTCGGTACGAGGTTCGACCGTTCCTGGCACCTTTACCAGGGATAATCGAACCAAGGATTGAATTTATGCCTTTTGCTTTGCCTAAATATCATCTAAGAATTTATTCTAAGTCTAAATGCACAAAGAATCACGCTTGTGCAATACAAAACGCAAAAATGTATGCTTTTAAGAAAACAATTTGAAAAATTGAGATTTTTCAAGTGATTCTAAAATAAATTTGATAATGGAGTGAAACAAATGATTCAAAGGGTTGAAATTGATTCGAAAAAGTTAGATTTTGAATCCAACTCAGAATTTAAAATAGATCTGGAAGGAGAGACTTGAAATTCCAAGTCTTGGAATAATCAAAACCTGGAAAATGGACTTTGATTTGAAGAAATAAAGAGAAAAGGAGATATTAAAACTGAGATAGACCTTTTGAAGTAAAAAAAAAATTCAAAGTTTAGAATGAACTTTTGAATTTTAATTTTGAATCTTGGATTCAATTTTGATTTTGAATCTAGGATTCAATTTTGCGATTGAATCTTGAAAGGAGATTGAATTCCAGATTTTAAAGTCTGAATTTAAAATGAATCTTAGATCTAGGTGGAATTTGAAAATAGAATGGATTTGAAATCTGAATTTTCAGGATGGATTTGAATCTGAAATCTAGAGTCCTAAATGGAATTGGATCTGAAGTTTGAAATTCAAGATGAAGTTGAATCCGAAATCTGGAATCCTAAATGGATTGGATCCGAAGTCTGGAATCCAAAATAAAGTTGGATCCGAAATCTGGAATTCTATATGAAATTGGATACGAAGTCTGCAATCCAAAAATAGAGTTGAATCCGAAATCTGGAATCCTAAATGGAATTGGATCCGAAGTTTGGAATCCTAAATGGAATTGGATCTGAAGTCTGAAACCCAAGATGGAGTCGAATCTGAAATCTGGAATCCTAAATGGAATTGGATCCGAAGTCTGGAATCCAAGATAGAGTTGGATTCAAAATCTGGAATCCTAAATGGAATTGAATCCGAAGTCTGGAATCCAAGATGGAGTTGGATCTGAAATCTGGAATCCTAAATGGAATTGGATCCGAAGTCTGGAATCCAAGATAGAGTTGGATTTCAAAATCTAAATCCAAGGTAGAATTGGGTTCTAAATCTAGAATTCAAGATGGAATTGGATTTTGAAAATCCAAATGGGACTTATTGATGGATCCGGATTTTGGAAATCCAGATTTGAATTTAGAACTTAGGGAAAATTGAATTTTGAGATTCAAAATCAATCTCAAAACTTTGATTTTGAATTGAAAATCAAGACTCAATGAAAAATAAAGGATAAACTTGATTTAAAGCTGAGTTTTGAAATCAGAAGATGAATAAGGAATTTCAAAGTTTAAATTGAACTTTGAAATTTGATCTAAAATGCTAAATTGAATTTGAATTTGAATCCTGGAAATAAAAAATGAATTTGAATTTTCAAAGTTGAATTGAACTTTAAAATCTTGAATTGGAAATTGAATTTTGAATATAAGAAGAGAATTCTAAATTTCAAAGTCAAATTGGACTTTGAAATTGAATTTTGAATTTTGAAATGAGATAGAAAGATGAATTGAAATAGAATTTGAAGATTGGCTTGAGAAATGAAGAAGATATTTGAAAATATATCTCAAAATCATTTGGATTTTGAAAAAAAAAAATTTTGAAAACATGATGCAATTCTATCCTAAATAATGAAATGAATTAAAAAATTTGAAATTGAATTTAAAAAGCATATTTCATTCTTTAAATGAATTAAAATAACATTGAAGATATGATACATCCTTGACTATAGTCATTGAATGCATTATATAGTAATCATATTTAAATTCCAGTAAAAAATAAAACACGTTTTTGGTGCCTTTATAGAGTTTAAAATAAAATTAACTCTCAATATATCCTAACTATGGCCATTGATATGTGTCTTGAGTTAATTTTAAGTTGAACTCTGATAAAGGAAGAAAATATTTAAAAATATGATGATTTTTGAAAAGGATCCAGTGTGGATCCAATGTTATCCCATAAAAGATGAAAATTTTAAGTTTTGTTCACATCTTGACTATGGCCATTGATGCAAATCATCAACTTAGACTTTAATCACCTTTTATTAGAATGGTGCATGTGCCATTCATGTTCTCATTCGTGAATTTTCGAAATAAAAGAGGAAAGTTATATGAAAACAAGCAATTTCTAAGATATATATGCTCATACATTCTAATCAAGTGCAAGGAATGCAAACTTTTCATTATAATCTAGCTATTACATTTCTGAAATTAAAATGGAAATTACAATTCCTAAGCTAAGAAGAAAAATAACCCTTTTCGTACATTTCCTGAAAAAAAGATAGAGTTAGTATATAACAAAAACACCAAATATGGAAAAGCAAGTGGAAGATATATAATCATTCTCATGCTAATGGAGAGGTGCCTATGGATTTAGTCTAAATGGAATGTATATAGAAAGATAATCACAAAATATTACACTGGATCTAATATGCAAATAGTAGAGGATTTACGAACGTGCCTACATATTATATGTATAAGGATGCCTATAGGATATGATGCATGTGCTTGAAGAACATCTATGGATATGCATGTGTGAAGCTAAGCATAAGTGGGTAGTGCTATGTGAGGAAGGGAGCTGAAGCTATGTAACAATGGATGTTGCACATGATGGAAGGTTTTTTTTTTTGCAGAGAATTCGCAATAGATGGTTCAGCAGTAGATAATGGCTGGCAGCATAGGCATTAGGTGACAACAGAGACAGAGGATGATTTCTTGCAGGAAGGTAACAACAACGTGGTTGGGGGAGGGTGCTGGCGATCAGGTGAACGTAGGTGGAGGTTTATATGCTCATGTATAGCATAATGATTAATGGGTTAGGCCATATACAGAGGATATGCAAGTACTAATGTGAATATCAAACAAGTTGTGATCATGCAAATTTTTTCCTCTTATTCCTTTTTTCCTTCCCTTTGCCTTTCTAGCCTCTATTCTCTTTTAAAGGGGAATAAAAGATAGAAAAGAAGAGAGAAGAAAAAAGAAAGAAGAGAGAGAAACTCTTTTGCAAGGTATCATTTGACCAAAGAAATGTTTTGAAAATCACTCGCCTCCGTTTTAAAAAATTGTGAAAAAATGAAGAGACGGGATTCGCTCTTCGGTACGAGGTTCGACCATTCCTGGTGCCTTTATCAGGGGTAATCGAACCAAGGATTGAATTTATGCCTTTTGCTTTGCTAAATTATTATCTAAGAATTTATCCTAAGTCTAAAATGCACAAAAAATCATGCTTGTGCAATGCAAATGCAGAAAATGTATGATTTTGAGAAAACAATTTGGAAATTTAGGATTTTCCAGGTAATTCTGAAATAAATTTGATGATGAAGTGAAAAAATGATTCAAAAAGTTTGAAATTGGTTTGAAAAAGTTCGATTTTGAATCTAACTTAGAATTTGAAATAGATCTGGAAAAAGAGACTTAAAATTCCAAGTCTTGGAGTGATCAGAATTTGGAAAGATAAGCCTTCAGATGATGAAAAAAAGGAGTTTAGGATTGGAATTTTGAAATAAGAATGAATTTTCAAAGTCATAATAGAGTTTGAATTTGGATCGATTTTCAAGAATCGATTTAGAATTCAAGACCTAAAACAGGAATTGAATTTGAATTCAGATTTGGGAAATAAATTCAAAATTGGCTTTGGAAATGAGAATTGGAAATGGAAATGGATTGTAAATCTAGAATGGAATTATGATCTAAAATCTGAAATGGATTTTTTATCTAAAATCTGGCATCCAATATGGAACTAAATTCAGAACCTGGAATCCTAAATGGAATTTGGATCCGAAGTCTAGAATCCAAAAATGGAGTTGAATCCGAAATCTAGAATCCTAAATGAGATTGGATCCGAAGTCCGGAATCCAAGATGGAGATTGGATTTGGAAATCTAAATCCAAGGTGGGACTGGATTCTAAATCTAGAGTCCAAGATGGAGTTGGTCTTTGAAAATCCAAATGGATCAGGGTTTTAAAACCTCAGATAGTTTAGGAAAAATCAAATTTTGAGATTCAGAATCAATGTCAAAACCTTGATTTTGAATTGAGAGTCAAGACTCAATCTTTAGATAAAACTTTGGAGATAAACTATGATTTAAAGTCTGAATTTGAAATCAGATGATGAATCAGGGAATTTCAAAGTTAAATTGAACTTTGAAATATGATTTGGAGTATGGAATTGAATTTAAAATTTGAATTTTGGAAATGAATTTGAATTTCAAAGTTGAATTGAACTTTGAAATTTGAATTGGAAATTAAATCTTGAATATAAAATGAATTTGAAATTTCAAAGTCAAATTGGACTTTAAAATTGAAATTTTAATTTTAAAATGAGGTGGAATTTTGAGAAAAGAATTTGAATTTATAATAATTGAAGATTGATTTGAGAAGTGAAGAAGGTATTTGAAGATATATCTCAAAATCGCTTGGATTTAAAAAAAAAGAATTTTGAAAATATGATGTAATTCTATCCTAGATGATGGATGAATTTTAAAAGGATTTGAAATTTGGTTTTAAAAAGCATATTTCATTCTTTAAATGAATTGAAATAAGTTGAAAGATATAATACATCCCTAACTATGGTCATTGAATGTATTATATAGTAATCATATTTAGATTCAAGTGAAGAATGAAACACATTTTGTGTCTTTATAGAGTTTTAAAATAAAATTAACTCTCAATATATCTTGACTATAGACATTGATATATATTTTGAGCTAATTTAAGTTAAACTTTAATAAAGGAAGAAAATATTTGAAAATATGATGATTTTTGAAAAGAGATCCGATGTGGATCCAATGTTATTCCATAAAAGATAAAAACCATAAGTTTTGTTCACACCTTGACTATGGCCATTGATGCAAAACATCAACTTAGGATTTAATCACCTTTTATTAGAATGGTGCACGTGCCATTCGTGTTCCCATTCGTGAAATTTTAAAATAAAAAGAAAAGAAATGATATGAAAACAAGTATTTCTTAGAAAATATATATGCTCATACATTATAATCTAGTGCAAAGAATGTAAATTCTCATTATAATCTAGCTATTACAACTCGAATCTTAAAAAATTACAAAAGTCTCTAATTCTATGAAAGAAAATAGTTATTTTCCATATATTTCCTGTAAAACAGGGTTAATCACAGAGCAAACATTGCAAAATATAGAGGATTTAAGCAAAGTCTAAATGCTTATGTTAGAGAGAAAGAGCACAGGTGAATACACTGATGGGAATGTATCATCTAAATACTCATGAAAATGCAATGGAGACATACGAGGCTATACTTGTATTGAAAGAATACATACGCCTATGTCCGATCCTAACTGAAGATGGATGTTCATGCTAACAGATGCATCCATGCTTAGCAGGTGCTAAATGTCCATGTTGATGCCAAACTAGACTGGAAATTCGTATGGGATGAATGATAGGACATTGGGTAACAGTGCATGCATTGTGGAGATGGCTGGAAGGTGGATGCCATATACTGCAGCCAGTGAAACTACAGGTGGGTATAGTGTGAAAAGTGCAATGCCACAAGGAGATACAGTGCAATAGTGAAGTGTGAATCTAAGTGTAGTAGTGGAGGCTGAGGAATATTAGGTGGCAATGTGACCTTGAGTGTAGGTGGTGGTGCTAGATGTGCACAGAAAATGGAAATGGATGTAGGTAGATATACAGGTGAATAGTGCATTTTGCAGGAAAAAAAATGCAGAAGATGTGTGTTGGAGTGTGGGTGAATGGCTGTGATAAGCAGTTGGGTACAACAATCCTGAAGTTAAAAGACATAGATTTCCTCCCAGGGTGGCCAATTGTCACTTGGCCTATCGGTTTTAACTATAGGAGGGGATTTGTTGTGTGGCTACACTGTAGTGTTCTTCCCCAGGGAACAATGCTCTTTTAAATGTGGCACTAGTCCCATATGAGATAAGCCTACGACATACTCCAGTTTGATCCATAAGTTACAAATGAACCAGCATCTCCTGGATCAATTATATTCATGGGCTGGGAGACCAAAATATACAGATCAAATATGATTCAGATCTTTGAAACATAGCCCTCAAACCTAAATAAAAATATGCAAATCAAGATCATCCTAGGCTACCCATTCAATTGACCAGTTAGCAACACATGAATACACACTTTCTGTTTAGAATTCAGTTCAACTTTATGGGTTTGACAAAAAAATCTACCTGAGAAAGAAAATACGAAACCATACGTGAGATCAGAATATGTGATTTTCCACTATTCAAAAACCTGTACTGGATCAACTCATCAAACAATTTCATTTCAGATGGAGGCTAAAATTTTGAACCGAGGAATCTAGATTTCTCCTGGCAAATTGCCCAACTGTGGTAACAGAAAAAAAAATATTCATACAGATGATGGAGTGGGTAATGCATATGCATTCTCACGGTAAAGACACGGAACATCCAGCATTAGAGCAATTATACTGCAAGTTATTTCATCACGTGTGTTCATAATCCTCAAGAGAATGATGAAATAAAATCTGAGTCTGTCTATTCACTCAAAATGATGCCAAAGTATGCCATCAAATCCACCTTAAAATGGCATTTCCTGTAATCAAGTAGTCAATAGACTCCTGTGACTTGAGATTCGACCCATATAGGGCCTTCAGGCCATATTTAAACCAGAGTTTTGTTGATTCAAAAAAAACTTACAGAGACAACCCTTGAGATATCATCCTTTTCAAGTGTAGCAAGTGAAGCACGTAGCCTTCTAGCAGACGATGAAAGTTCTGTGGAGGTAACTCTTGATATTGATGTCCACATGCTTGGTTTTTGCTGCAGATGCGTTCGACCTTTAGTTGCTTGAAAGGGAAAACACCAGAGGGCGGAAGGAGGAAAGCAATGCGATGGTGAAAACTTGATGATGGAAATGGATGTGCTCCTTGGATTAACAATGGATGCCTTTCATGGATGATGAAAGGAGAAATGGCGTAAAGAATAGATGGATCGAGGAGACACGTCCAATGAAGATAGAGGTAATTGATGATCTTTTTATGAGACCCTTGTGCTCGTTTATATAAGAAGCGGAAGAAGGATCGAGAAGGGAGCAGTTGGAGAGCGAGAGAGAGCGGCCTCTGCGAACCCCTCTACAACAAAAAACTGTTAGGGGCTTTTTCAAAGTACGTCCTTCAATTTTTTAAAATTTTCCAAAACAAAGGCTCTTTTTATAAGGTTTTTAAAAAAAATTGCTTTTTGACAAAAACGATTTTCAAAAAGAGCTTTTGAGCTATTTTCTTTTTGTATTTTCTTTCTCTATTTTGATTTTTTTGTTGTTTTTGACAAAAAACTCTAAAACTAAGGGATTTTAAGGGATTTAGTACTATTTTATGATTTTTTTTTAAATATTTACAAAAGAAGGGGTTTTTGAGAATTCGGGTTTCTAATTTTGAAATTTCTTCAAAAAATGGGTTTAAACCAGGATTTTGAGGAAGTATTCGAGTTTTGAACCTTGAACCGAGAGATACAGATCATCGAATCCAAATGAACACCGGATCGACTGTCTGAGTGTTTCATAATTTTTATTTGGTAATTTTGCGAATTTAATTTTGAAAACTGGTTAACGAGACTCAGTTTTGGATTTTGATATTGGATCCGGTTCCGAAATTGAGTCAGATATATAGAATGGAGTTTATTCCAGAAAATCTGAAGAATAACTGAAATTTAGATTGAAATCGACTCAATTTTCTCAGAAGATGGGGCCAGGGACAAAAGGAGAATATTTATAAAATTTTGAAAAATTTGGGGTGTTCACATATGCCCCTCTTTGATACTAAGCCGGTTGAAAGCTGGGCTTAGTGGCAAACAAAACACTCCAAATTTTGAAAAATGTCTCAGTCAGCAGATCTGAACTGGGTGTGGAAGAATTTGTTCTGAAAATCATGGCTTCTCAGGCTTAAAACCTTATCCTGAATGGTTTTGGGGAGACGAAATCCTCGAGAATGATATGACTAAATAACAGAAATGAGGAAATCATGATGGAACTTTAGGTGAAGGTCTCGAGATGGTGGAAAAATAGGAATTTTGATCAAGTCCCATGGCTGAGACAAGATCAGCCTTTGGAATGACTCAGGTTTAAACCCTTAACCTGGATGGGACGAAGATATATCAGGATGAATTGAATGGAGAAAGGAATACATGAAGACTTTGATGGGACATTTTTGAGAAAAATACCTCATGAGATGAAGCTTAAGTATGATCCTTTCTGGATGGATGTGAAGAACATGGATTCCACGGCGGGAAAAACCATGATGGGACCGAGAGAACTACCTCGTCGAAATGAGGCTCAGGTTTAACCCAAACCTGAACGGAAGATACCTCATAGAAAGATGAGGTTCAGGCTTAACCCTTAACCTAAAAGGGATTATACCTCGAGGAGCGAGGTTCAAGCTTAACCCTTAACTTGAAAGGGACGACCATACGAAATCCTCGAATGAAGAAACCATGATGGGACCTCCGGAGTTTGGATGAACAAATCCGAGAGGAGTTTGCGAAAGGAGGAAAATGAGGTTCCCTAAAGCTTGGAAAAGGGATGTTCTTGGGCGCCTCATTGCTGAGACTAAATCAGCTTTTAAAAACAAAAGATCTCTCATAGAAAATACAGGTTTGACCCTTAACCTGAGTGGGTGATACCTCGAGGAGCGAGGTAACATGTTTAATCCTTAGCCTGAATGGATACAGAATCCTCGAGGAGCGAAGAAACTGTGATGGGATCTCTAGACTTCGCACAACAAGTCCAAGAAGGGTTTTGCAAACAAAGGAAAATGGGGTTCCCTAAAGCTTGGAAAAGGGATGATCTTGGGCGCCTCATTGCTGAGACTAAATCAACTTTTAAAAACAAAGGACCTCTTGCAGAAAGTTCAGGTTTTAACCCTTATCCTGAGCGGGAACTGTCTATGGCGGGACAGTGGGGAACACAGTGAACTATGCAGATCCGATAGACTCAGATTAAATAGAAGGAAAGGACTTTTCAGTCCTAATGAGAGACAATGTCAGGATACATCAAAATGAACATCAAGTTCTTTCTTCCTGTTGGGATAACTAGAAAATAATACCAATAAGATGCCAAAAAATTATAGTTGATTCAGAATAATTGAATTGTGCTAATATGTGTGAAAACATCACCTCTTTCTACCTAGAGTATTAACTCCAATTGGGCTAACTCTGTAGAATCAAGAATCAAGCTCAAATTTGTTGTTGTTGAGTTTCTTTAAGGAAGATATCAATTTTCTTGATATGAAAAGAGAGAAAATATTCATAGCTTCATAAAAGCAATTGAATGGAAAGATATTGATAGAAGGATTTCACATAGGTAAAGATAATTTTTGACAATTTTGGGCAGTTTGATATCCTGGGGCTTTTTCCATGATGATCTTTTTACACTCTTTTGAGTCATGGAGCTTTCTTGGGTTTTGGCGAGAAACTTATTACATCATCCTTCATTTTGGAAATGTCCTGACTTTTCTCTTTTTTCAGGGAAGGGTATGTCACAAACTCCTTCATCTTGAAGATGTTTCGATCCTTCTTTTTCTCAGGAATTACTGGCGATATTGGCTCATTGGTCAGAAAAATCTCTAGATGATAGCAGAAATCAAATATCTTTTAGGGTTTGTCGGGAGGTTCATCGCAGTTGCCTTCATCTTGACGGTGATCTGAACTTTCCTTGGAAGGATCCTTCACAAACTCCTTCATCTCAGAGATGATCCAAATCTTCTTTGGCCCCGAGGGTCTAGCTCGCCTATTCGTCTTCATCTCGATGACAATTGAGAGATCCCTTTTGCAAATATTTGATTTGCAACTTAAATGACTGTGGAGATATGGGTGGGTAGGTTCTTTTACTGCCCAGGATATTTCCACTGTCTTACTGCCAAAAAGAATGATCTTTAAGAATGTACCATAGCTATGATCAATATCAATTTACTTTTGACTTTTCAACATCATTGAATTTTCCTTTTCCGGTCATATCAAAGATTTTTCTTCATCCTCTTGGTTGACCAACAGAAAAAGTTTGAATTTTGTTCTTTCTTTGCAAAAAGTCATCCTTTTGAAAGTAATACTGAAGATAGTTTGAGGTAATTCTTTGTACGATAAAACGCTTTGAGATCAACAATGACTTTTGATAGCAAATTGGCAAAATATTATTGAAATCTTTGATGAAAGTAATTGCTTGATATCGAATCGACAAATTCATGACAAAATTCTCCTCTCTTTTTCTCAAAAAAGAGAGACTCAGGCTTAGCCCTTACCTGAATGGGAAATAGAAAATACTCCTCTCTTCCCTAAAGAGGAGGTGTTTGTAAAATGGAACTTTCAAAGAGAAATTAAGTTTTTGTCAAAACTCCCTATCTCTAGGCTTCTCTTATGGAAAGGCGGCCAAAAACAAGGTTGAAAAAGTATCACAGAGGAACGAGTCCATCACACTCTCCCTGGAATAGGGTCCTTTGTGAAGAGGTTGGCCAAAAATGAGAAAATCGGGGGCCACAAAAGGAAAAACGGGCTTCCGTTGAAGCTCTCCTGAGAAAAAGGGTTTCTTTGTGTAAAAGATTGGGTTGTTGTTTTGCAAACAGTTCATGAAGAAACGAGTCCCTTTAAACTCTCCCTGGAAAATGGTACTTGCGAACGAAAAGATGGTTGCATGCGAAAGGAACGAGCTCCCTCGAACTCTCCCTGAAAGAGGGTCCTTCGCAAGAGAAAAAGATTGATTTTTGACAAAATGGTAACCCGAAGGTTGGAATTTGAGAATTGAGAGCTTGAATTGTTGATGAGTGGTTAGTACAAAGACTGAACCTGGAGGGCTAACTGATCAGTCAGCCGGACACTAGCACGAGCGCTAGATGTACCAGTACGAGCACTGAATTTTGAAAATGCACTAGTATGAGCACTAGGTTTTGAAAAAACACACCAGTACGAGCACTGGGTTTCGAAAATGCACCAGTACGAGCATTGGGTTTTCAAAAATGCACATCAGTACGAGCACTGGGTTTCGAAAGTGCACCAGTACGAGCATTGGGTTTTCAAAAATGCACACTAGTGCAAGCACTGAATTTTGAAAATATACTAGTATGAGCACTGGGATTTGAAAAATACACCATTACGAGCACTGGATTTTGAAAAAGCACCATTACGAGCACCGAATTTTGAAAAACCACCAGTACGAGCACTGGGTTTTGAAAAACACACCAGTACGAGCACTAGATTTTGAAAATGCACTAGTGCGAGCACTATATTTTGAAAATGCACCAGTACGAGCACTGGGTTTTGAAAAACACACCAGCACGAGCATTGGGTTTTCCAACAGAGAGTTGAAAAGGAGACCGACATTCTAAGATACTTGAGAATTGAGCGAGAATGATTATCGGTGTTTCAGGATTATCCCTTATCCTAAAGGAGAAATTTAAGTTTGTCCCTTAACCTGAAAGGGAGAAAAAAATCTGAGCTCATAACTCGATTTTTCAAAGGAAACTTTGGTCCAATACAAGCATTGGATCAAAGGGAAAATCCGAGTCGGAACTCGGAACTTCAAACAAAATATAAAAGGGAAAAACACGAGTCGGAACCTAGATCTTTAAAATAAAGATAAAATGGAAAACCCGAGTTTGAAAACTTGAATTTTCAAAGGAACGATTGGTTCCAACACGAGCGTTGAATCCAATAGGAAGTCCGAGTCGGAACCCGAAACTTCAAATAAAGATAAAAAGGAAAAACCCGAGTCGGAACCCGAATTTTGAAAAATAAAGATAAAATGGAAAACCCGAGTTTAAAAACTCGAATCTTCAAAGGAACGATTGGTTCCAACACGAGCGTTGAATCCAATAGAAAGTCTGAGTCGGAACTCAGAACTTCAAACAAAAATATAAAAGGAAAAACCCGAGTCGAAACCCTGATCTTGAAAATAAAGATAAAAAGGGAAAACCCGAGTTTGAAAACTCAAATCTTTAAAGGAACGATTGGTTCCAACACGAGCGTTGAACCCAATAGGAAGTCTGAGTCGGAACCCAAAATTTCAAACGAAATATAAAAAGGAAAAACCCGAGTCGGAACCCTGATCTTTAAAATAAAGATAAAATGGAAAATCTAAGTTTGAAAACTCGAATCTTCAAAAGAACGATTGGTTCCAACATGAGCGTTGAATCCAATAGGAAGTCTAAGTCGGAACTCGAAACTTCAAACGAAATATAAAAAGGAAAAACCTGAGTCGGAACCCGGATCTTGAAAGGTAAAAGAAAAACAAAAACCTGAGTCGAAACTCAGATTCGAAGGAAGTAATTCCAACCCAGAAGTCGGATTCTGGAAGAATTGACAAATGGTATGAATAGATTCCGACGATCATGAAGAAGATGAGAAATTTATTCAAGATCCTTGATCCAAGATGGCCTAAGATTTGAATTTTCTTTATGATGGTTTCAAGATTATCCTTTATCCTGAAGGGGAAATAGAATAAAACTTTGACAAGAATCAACAAAATTGATAAAAATTGATAAAAAAAATAAAAGAATTGATAAAATCGATAAAGAATTTAATAAAGAATTGATAAAAGTTAATAAAATTGAAAAATTGGTAGAAATTTGAGAGACAAATTGATGATGGAAGACTTCAGGACTATCCCTTATCCTGAAAGAAAAAGGACCTCGCAGGACAAGGTTCAGGTTTATCCCTTAACCTGAAAGGAAATACCTCGGAGAACGAGGTTTATGTTTATCCCTTAACCTGAAAGGGAAAAAGAATAAAGGAGTACCTCCTTGAAAAGAAGCATCAGGTTTATCCCTTAACCTGAAAGGGTAAAAAGGTTAATGAAAATAAAGATTATCATAAATTGATGAAAAATTAATAAAATTGATAATGAAGAATGAAATTGACAAAAAACTGATAAAATTTGACAAAAAATTAATAAAATTTAAGGAAAACAGAGTTTGTTTGATCGTTCTTGCACCTGAGATCTTCAAAACGAGATGATAATGTTGATTCAAAAGACGAGTAAGAAATCCGTTTCAGGAAGAGGGTCAACCGCAAGATTGATTTTGAAAAATGATTAATGTGAGGGTTGATTTAGAAGAAGAATCAACACGAGGGTTGATTTTGGAGAGAGATCAACATGAGGGTTGATTTTTGAAGACAAATGGTTCAAAGCCTATTTTTGAAAAGGAGGGTCAACACCAGGGTCGATTGTTGAAGACAATGGTTTTGAAACTAACTTTTGGAAAGGAAGATCAACACAAGGGCTGGTTTATGAAAACCATGGTTCAAAACCTAAAAAAGAAGATCAACACCAGGGTTGATTGTTGAAGATAATGATTTCGAAACTAATTTTTGGAAAGGAAGATCAACACAAGGGCTAATTTCTGAAAACCATGGTTCGAAACCTAAAAAAGAAGATCAACACCAGGGTTGATTATTATAGATAATGATTTTGAAACTACTTTTGGAAAAGAAGATCAACACTAGGGTTGATTTCTGAAGACAATGGTTCAAAACCAATTTTGGAAAAAGAAGATCAATACGAGGGTTGATTCTTGGAGTTAATGGTTCAAAACCAATTTTGGAAAATAGGATCAACACAAGGGTTGGTTTTTGAAAAATGATTAGACCAAAATATTGAACCCTTGGTGATCATAATGAATATTTTGTAGAAAATTTTTCAAAATTTCACGATTTTGAAAAACCCTCATAGGTAATACCATTTCTCTCATGAATGATGTCGAGATTGTCCCTCATCCTGAAAAGAATAAGAAATTAATGTGGCCAAGTAGAAGTCGATGACAAACAAGATTCTTGAAATGAAAATATAACTTTTCAAAATAAATGCCCCAGTATGGCAAAAGAAAGAAGTATTGGACATCCAAGATATGAAGAAAATTGACATCTCATTGATAAGCAAAGCTGATAGCAAAACTGAATATTTATAAGTATTTTAACCAAAAAAAGTCACAAAAGACTGGGCTGACTTGCCCCTACAATGTGACCGACAAAAAGGGATGAAAGCAGAAAACTTTGGTATCATCAATTCTTTGAGTGGTTCAGAAGAGTCTTGGTTGGAACTGCAGGCTGCTCCTTTCCTTCCTTTGGTACCAAAATTTCTTTGTCGATGTAATCCTAGATTATGTTTTTAAGGACAAAGCAGTGTTTTGTATCGTGCCCTTTTGCTCGATGAAATTTGCAGAAACAATCTTTCCATTTTCCCATGGCGACAGAAGGATCAACCCTCCTTGGAAGTTTGATCATATCTTTCGCGAGCAGGTATTCGAGAACCTCCTCGTTTGGCTGACCTAGGGGGGTAAACTCGCGATCATAAGTCCAACCATCATGCTTTGTCTCCTTTGGCTTGCCTATTTTTTGCCGAGGGCTGACCCTTTTCTGGGAGCTGGACTGAGCATGCTTGGTCAAGGGGATTGGATGCTCTTCTTCTTCGTCTTCAACAAAGTGATTCTTATCAATACAGTCTTGAACGATGTTCTTAAATACAAAGCAATTATCAGTGTCATGTCTTGTTGCCCGATGGAACCTGCAGAATTGGTTTTTGTATTTTCCCATGATAGTGGAAGGACTTGCGGCTTTTGGGAGCCTGACTAATCTCTTGGTCAACATGTATTCAAGAACTTTGTCAAGCGGCTCATCCAAGGGAGTGAAATCTCGGTTACTGCTCCAGTCTTTGCGCTTTGGCTCTTCTTGATTCTTCTCCTTCTGCTGAGGACTGGATTGAAGCTGTCTATCATGACTTTCACAAAACTTTCCCTTCTGGCCTCTAGGCTCTCCTAGGTTGCTTCTTTGATCGCCCTGGTTGTCTTTGTCGCTGCCCCTGCTAGTCTTAGAACTTTCTGCACTACTATTGCTGTGTTTGTTCATTGGGAAAGCGACAGGTGCTTCTTCTTTGGTGAGAGCTTTTCTGAAACTGGCTTCAACTTGCTTAGATAATATCTCAACCATCATCTTTTTGAACAACCGATATATGGCGGGATCAATCTCATTATTGTTGTCCTGAGCTCCCTCTCTGACAAAACTCTGAGAATCCATTTTTTACTCTCTTCTTGTAACTGGGATGCTAGAGCGATGCGGTCTTTGATTCTGTCTGAACCACTTGAAAATGCCAAATGCTCTCTGATGGACAGAATGGGACCTTTTAGAAAGATTTTGGAGGAAATTTATAATATGAGAAAGAAGATATCCCATTACTAGGGATTGAGTCTACACAGAAGGTACGATAATCGTATTATTTTTCCGTCAGAAGGAATAAACAATTAGAATATGAACAACTGGTATTTTTGAAAAGGATATCTCTTTAAAAGAGATTTTTATCACAAAAAGGCAAGGAATAGATTTAGAAGATACATAGAAGAAAATTTTTTAAAATAGATGGTAAATTTTGAAAAAATTTAAAAATTGCAGGCAGGATAAAAAAGAAATAAAGAAATAAAAAAAAGAAAGGAAAAATACACCTGGGTTTTGAAAATAAAGAGGAAATTTTGAATAATATACCAAGGGTTTGAAAAGATTTAATATATAGGAGAATACAAGGAAACATGGCATAATCACAACTGCACAAACAAAGATGTGCATACAACACTCCCTAAAGGCTGACTCTAAATGCAATATTTTGAAATGGCTTGTAGGACCTTAATCCTAACTCTATGGTTCAGATCATCTGATTCCAATCAAAGTATGCCGATATACTCAAGCCGAAGCTCAAAGTACGTGGCATATAAAATATTTCTCCGGTTCTAAGGTAATGGCTTCCCAACATCCTTGAGCACCTACCGATATACCTCAGACTATGGCCCTTAGGTACGTGGTAGGGGGCACTAACCCGAATAAGTGGTCCAGTTGTGAGGCTCTCTCCCGAACTATGGTTCAGTGAGACAGCCCAACAACGTGAAGACTGGGACAATTTAGGTAGGGATGTTTTCAAAAACATGTTCAACATGCAATAAAACCAGAAGGCTCTAACGCAAGTCCTAAAAGAGATAGAATTTAAATGAATAGAAGCATACACTTGCATGCATTGTTTACATTCAATCCCTAGAATTGAGGAGAGTTATATTTCAGACCTAAGTCTAAGTGAGCATGCAATAATCTCCTCAATATGGTCCTACCAAACCATACTTAATTCCTATATGAATTATGTCAGCTAGAACAGAGTCTAGGCTCCTAAGGTTTGCATGGAAATGAAGCTGACATTTGAAGAATAAAGACTTAGAAAAATATCAAAGCAAAGCAAAGGCATAGATTCAACCGGACGAAGATGAGTCCCATCACGGTCGCCAACTCCTGTGACCATGCAAAATTTTTCCTCTTATTCCTCTTTTCCTTCCCTTTGCCTTTCTAGCCTCTATTCCCTTTTAAAGGGGAATAAAAGATAGAAAAGAAGAGAAAAGAGAAAAGAAAAAAGAGAGAGGAACTCTTTTGTAAGGTCTCATTTGACCAAAGAAATGTTTTGAAAATCACTCGCCTCCGTTTTAAAAAATTGTAGGAAAGTAGAGAGATAGGATTCGCTCGTCGGTATGAGGTTCGACCGTTCCTAGCGCCTTTACCAGGGGTAATCGAACCAAGGGTCAAATTTATGTCTTTTGCTTTGCTAAAATAATATCTAAGAATTTATCCTAAGTCTAAAATCCACAAAGAATCATGCTTGTGTAATGCAAATGTAGAAAATGTATGCTTTTGAGAAAACAGTTTGGAAATTTGGGATTTTCCAGGTAATTCTGAAATAAATTTGATGATGGAGTGAAGAAATTATTCAAAAAGTTTGAAATTGGTTTGAAAAAATTAGATTCTGAATCTAATTTAGAATTTGAAATAGATCTGGAAAAAGAGAATTGAAATTCCAAGTCTTGGAGTGATCAAAATTTGGAAAGATAAGCCTTCAGATGATGAGAAAAAGGAGTTTAGGATTAGAATTTTAAAATAAGAATGAATTTTCAAAGTCATAATAGAGTTTGAATTTGGATCGATATTCAAGAATCGATTTAGAATTCAAGACCTAAAACAGGAATTGAATTTGAATTCAGATTTGGGAAATAAATTCAAAATTGGCTTTGGAAATGAGAATTGGAAATGGAAATGGATTATAAATCTAGAATGGAATTATGATCTAAAATCTGAAATAGATTTTTGATATGAAATATGGCATCCAATATGGAATTGAATTCAGAATCTGGAATCCTAAATGGAATTTGGATCAGAAGTCTGGAATTTAAAAATGGAGTTGAATCTGAAATCTAGAATCCTAAATGAGATTGGATCCGAAGTCCGAAATCCAAGATGGAGATTGGATTTGGAAATCTGAATCCAAGGTGGGACTGGATTCTAAATCTAGAGTCCAAGATGGAGTTGGACTTTGAAAATCCAAATGGATCAGGGGTTTAACACCCCAGATAGTTTAGGAAAAATCGAATTTTGAGATTCAAAATCAATGTCAAAACCTTGATTTTGAATTGAGAGTCAAGACTCAATCTTTAGATAAAACTTTGGAGATAAACTGTGATTTAAAGTCTGAATTTGAAATCAGAAGATGAATCAGAGAATTTCAAAGTTAAATTGAACTTTGAAATATGATTTGGAGTATGGAATTGAATTTAAAATTTGAATTTTGGAAATGAATTTGAATTTCAAAGTTGAATTTAACTTTGAAATTGGAATTGGAAATTAAATCTTGAATATAAAATGAATTTGAAATTTCATAGTCAAATTGGACTTTAAATTTGAAATTTGAATTTTAAAATGAGGTGAAATTTTGAGAAAAGAAGTTGAATTTATAAGAATTGAAGATTGATTTGAGAAGAGAAGAAGGTATTTGAAGATATATCTCAAAATCGCTTGGATTTTGAATTTTTTTTTTTGAAAATATGATGTAATTCTATCCTAGATGATGGATGAATTTTAAAAAGAATTGAAATTTGGTTTTAAAAAGCATATTTCATTCTTTAAATGAATTGAAATAAGTTGAAAGATATAATACATCCCTAACTATGGTCATTGAATGTATTATATAGTAATCATATTTAGATTCAAGTGAAGAATGAAACACATTTTGTGTCTTTATAGAGTTTTAAAATGAAATTAACTCTCAATATATCCTGACTATAGACATTGATATATATTTTGAGCTAATTTAAGTTAAACTTTAATAAAGGAAGAAAATATTTGAAAATATGATGATTTTTGAAAAGAGATCCGGTGTGGATCCAATGTTATTCCATAAAAGATAAAAACCATAAGTTTTGTTCACACCTTGACTATGGCCATTGATGCAAAACATCAACTTAGGATTTAATCACCTTTTATTAGAATGGTGCATGTGCCATTCGTGTTCCCATTCGTGAAATTTTAAAATAAAGAGAAAAGAAATGATATGAAAACAAGTATTTCTTAGAAAATATATATGCTCATACATTCTAATCTAGTGCAAAGAATGTAAATTCTCATTATAATCTAGCTATTACAACTCGAAGCTTAAAAAATTACAAAAGTCTCTAATTCTATGAAAGAAAATAGTTATTTTTCATATATTTCCTGTAAAACAGGGTTAATCACAGAGCAAACATTGCAAAATATAGAGGATTTAAGCAAAGTCTAAATGCTTATGTTAGAAAGAAAGAGCACAGGTGAATACACTGATGGGAATGTATCATCTAAATACTCATGAAAATGCAATGGAGACATGCGAGGCTATACTTATATTGAAAGAATACATACGCCTATGTCCGATCCTAACTGAAGTTGGATGTTCATGCTAACAGATGTATCCATGCTTAGCAGATGCTAAATGTCCATGTTGATGTCAAACTAGACTGGAAATTCGTATGGGATGGATGATAGGACATTGGGTAACAGTGCATGCATTGTGGAGATGGCTGGAAGGTGGATGGCATATACTGTAGCCAATGAAGCTACAGGTGGGTATAGTGTGAAAATTGCAATGCCACAAGGAGATACAGTGCAATAGTGAAGTGTGAATCTAAGTGTAGTAATGGAGGTTGAGGAATATTAGGTGGCAATGTGACCTTGAGTGTAGGTGGTGCTGCTAGATGTGCACAGAAAATGAAAATGGATGTAGGTAGATATACAGGTGAATAGTGCATTTTGCAGGAAAAAAAATGCAGAAGATGTGTGTTGGAGTGTGGGTGAATGGCTGTGATAAGCAGTTGGGTACAACAGTCCTGAAGTTAAAAGACATAGATTTCCTCCCAGGGTGGCCAATTGTCACTTGGCCTATCGGTTTTAACTATAGGAGGGGATTTGTTGTGTGGCTACACTGTAGTGTTCTTCCCCAGGGAACAATGCTCTTTTAAATGTGGCACTAGTCCCATATGAGATAAGCCTACGACATACTCCAGTTTGATCCATAAGTTACAAATGAACCAGCATCTCCTTGATCAATTATATTCATGGGCTGGGAGACCAAAATATACAGATCAAATATGATTCAGATCTTTGAAACCTAGCCCTCAAACCTAAATAAAAATATGCAAATCAAGATCATCCTAGGCTACCCATTCAATTGACCAGTTAGCAACACATGAATACACACTTTCTTTTTAGAATTCAGTTCAACTTTATGGGTTTGACAAAAAAATCTACCTGAGAAAGAAAATACGAAACCATACGTGAGATCAGAATATGTGATTTTCCACTATTCAAAAACCTGTACTGGATCAACTCATCAAACAATTTCATATCAGATGGAGGCTAAAATTTTGAACCGAGGAATCTAGATTTCTCCTAGCAAATTGCCCAGCTCTGGTAATAGAAAAAAATATATTCATACAGAAGATGGAGTGGGTAATGCATATGCATTCTCACGGTAAAGACACAGAACATCCAGCATTAGAGCAATTATACTGCAAGTTATTTCATCACGTGTGTTCATAATCCTCAAGAGAATGATGAAATAAAATCTGAGTTTGTCTATTCACTCAAAATGATGCCAAAGTATGCCATCAAATCCACCTTAAAATGGCATTTCCTGTAATCAAGTAGTCAATAGACTCCTGTGACTTGAGATTCGTCCCATATAGGGCCTTCAGGCCATATTTAAACCAGAGTTTTGTTGATTCAAAAAAAACTTACAGAGACAACCCTTGAGATATCATCCTTTTCAAGTGCAGCAAGTGAAGCACGTAGCTTTCTAGCAGACGACGAAAGTTCCGTGGAGGTAACTCTTGATATTGATGTCCACATGCTAGGTTTTTGCTGCAAATGTGTTCTACCTTTAGTTGCTTGAATGGGGAAACAGCAGTCGGCGGAAGGAGGAAAGCAATGCGATGGTGAAAACTTGATGATGGAAATGGATGCGCTCCTTCGATTAACAATGGATGCCTTTCATGGATGATGAAAGGAGAAATGGCGTAAAAAAATGATGGATCGGGGAGACACGTCCAGTGAAGATAGAGGTAATTGATGATCTTTTCATGAGACCCTTGTGCTCGTTTATATAAGAAGCGGAAGAAGGATCGAGAAGGGAGCAGTTGGAGAGCGAGAGAGAAAGGCCTCTGCGAACCCCTCTGCAACAAAAAGCCGTTAGGGGCTTTTTCAAAGTACGTCCAATTTTTTAAAATTTTCCAAAACAAAGGCTCTTTTTATAAGGTTTTTCAAAAAAGTGGTTTTTAACAAAAAGCGATTTTCAAAAAGGGCTTTCGAGCTATTTTCTTTTTGTATTTTTTTTCTCTATTTTGATTTTTTTGTTGTTTTTGACATAAAACTCTAAAACTAAAGGATTTAATACTATTTTTATGATTTTTTTTAAAAATATTTATAAAAGAAAGGGTTTTTGAGAATTCGGGTTTCTAATTTTGAAATTTCTTCAGAAAATGGGTTTAAACCCGAATTTTGAGGAAGTATTCGAGTTTTGAACCTCGAATCGAGAGATACAGATCATCGAATCCAAATGGACACCGGATTGACTGTCTGAGTCTTTCAGAAATTCTTTTTGGTACTTTTGCGAATTTAATTTTGAAAATTGGATAACGAGACTCAGTTTTGGATTTTGATATTGGATCTGGATCCGAAATTGAGTCAGATATATAGAATGGAGTTTATTCAAGAAAATCTGAAGAATAACTGAAATTTAGATTGAAATTGACTCAATTTTCTCAGAAGATGGGGCTAGGGACAAAAAAGGAATATTTACAAAATTTTAAAAAATTTGGGGTGTTCACATAGGTACCCATATATTCAGCTACAACGAACTGGTTTCGCAAATTAGATCAAGTGCAATAGGTGGTGAGTGCCTTCGACCAGTTGGAGGTAGCTGAACATGGCAGGCAAGATGTGTAGGAAATCGGGCTACAGTGAATGCATATACGGCTAAAGTGAAGCTGCAACAGTGGATGCGCATTGTGAAGTGCAAGAATATGGCTGGGGCTGAACATGAAGAGTGGAGGTATTGGTGACTAGATATATGCCTAAGTGTGGTTGAGGTTGTAGATGCTAAAGAATGCATCTTGCAGAATGAGTCTAAACAGTGAATGGGTTGTATAATACATGCTAAGCGAAGGAATGAAGTGGCTATGTATGTTACGACAGATTTTACAATAATGAACAGTGACTTTTGCAGCAAATGCTGAAAGTGCACTAGGATCGAGGCAACGAGCACAAGAGGGGGGTGAATAGTGCTTTTAAAAATAATCTGCGGAATATTGAAGGATTTTGCAAATCGAAAAGCAAACACACAAAGAACACAAGATTTTATCCTGGTTCAGTCTATCCTGACCTACATCCAGTCCCCAAGCAAAACCCGCTTGAGATTTCCACTATCAACCTTGTTAACTACAAGATCACACAGACCAAAACCGGTCCCACTTTCAGTAACAACCCTACTGAAAGCAAACACCTCCTTTACACCAAGGAGTCCTTCTTTTTACAGAAAAGAAATAACAACTTACAATACAACCTATGAGCCTTTCTTTTGAATGCGAATGAGATGCAATTGGCTTTTGAGGTTTTTGAAATACTCTACTCACGAATTCACTATCTCTCAAAGTGATTTGAGTGAAAAACTGAAGTGAAAATATCAAGTGAGTGAGAAAATAAATACTTGACTGAATAGGAGTGAAAAGCAATAAGTAAATGATTCAAATCAATTGAATTCTTGTTAATTTGAGTGTAAAATGCACTCATATTTATAGTTAAAGTTTTCCATACGTTGAGGGTATGAAAGGGTGTCAAAACTGTCCATTTTGAACGATCAAAATGTTTGAAAAATGAAAAGACACACCTTTTTGAAGTTTTAGGAAAACAGCAAAATTAGTCGATTGAAACATCAGTTAGTCGACTAATGGTTAGTTATTAGTAGACTGACAGTTATCGTCGGTCGACTGATCTGTTAATCGAGCCGTTTGAAAATCTGAACTTTTGAAACTTAGTCGGTGTGATCATCGCAAAATTTTTCCTCTCATAATATTATCTCTCTTCCTTTCCAACCTCTTATTTTTCTCCTTTCTGAAGGAAGAAAGATAAAAGACATTAAGAAAAGAGAGAAGAGAAAAAGAAGAGAAAAGAAGGAGAAGAACTCTTTTGCGGGTCTCACTTGACCTTAATTTTGAAAATATTTTGAAATAACTCGCCTCCGTTTTGAAATATTTGTGGGAAAACTGAGAGACGGGATCCGCTCGTCGGTACGAGGTTCGACCGTTCCTGGCGCCTTTACCAGGGGTAATCGAACCAAGGGTCAAATTAATGCATTTTGCTTTACTAAGAAATTATCTAAGAAATTATTCTAAGTCTAAATGCACAAAGAATCATGCTTGTGCAAATGTATGCTCTTTTAGAAAATGTTTTGAAAAATTCCCAAGTGAATCTGATAAAGTGAAGAAATGATTTCTAACTTAGAACTTAAGATTAAAGTTCTAAGTCTTTAGAATAATCATGAGCTTGGGAAAATAAATCTGGATTTTTGAAAAATGATTTTGAAGTTTTGAGATAAAAGGAATTTTCAAAGTCATAAATGGACTTTGAATCAAAATAGAAATGAAAATAGAATTGAATCAGAAGAAAAGATAGTATTGGGAAATCTGAATATAATTGGAACATGGATGGAATTGATTTGAAATTTCAAGATGAAATCCGAATCCAAGATTTGGATTCTGAACAGAGTTCAAAGTTGAGTTTTGAATTTAAGATGAGAACTTGATTTGAAATCTGGAATGAAATGGAATTGGTTTTGGAATTTTGAGGGGAATTGGATTCAAGACTTGGAATCCAAGATGGTATTTGGATCTGAAATCTGAGATCCAAGATAGAGCTGAACTCTGGATCTTAAGATGGAATTGGATCTGAGGTCCAAAGTAGAATTGGATTCTGGATCCTAGAATGGATTTGGATCTGAAGTCTGAGATCCAATGTAGAATTGGGTTCTGGATTCTAAGAATTGGAATTTGGATCTGAATCTAAGACCCAAAGTAGGGTTGGATTCTGGATCCTAAGAATTGGAATTTGGATCCGAATCTGAGATCCAATGGTAAAATGAGGATCTGGATCCTAAGAGAAATTTGGATCTATAATTGGAGATCCAAAGTGGAATAAGGATTTGGATCCTAATGGAATTTGGATCCGTGATGGGAGATCTAAAGGATTTGGATCCTAAATGGAATTTTGGATCTGTGATGGGAGATCCTAAGTGGAATAAGGATTTGGATCCTAAATGGAATTTTGGATCTGTGATGGGAGATCCAAAGTGGGATAAGGATTTTGATCCTAAATGGAATTTGGATCTGTGATGGGAGATCCAAAGTGGAATGGAGTTTATACTTGGAAATCTGGATCCAAATTGAGACTAGGATTTGTCTTTGGATTTGGGTTTTGAGAAGTCCAAATAGGACCTTTAAAGACGGATCTGGGTTTTAAAAATCAAAATTTAAACTTGAGATTCAAATCCAAACCTTGATTGAAGATAAGGGGATGAACTTGATTTTGAAATCAGGAGATAACTTCAAAGTTAATTTGAACTTTTGAGTTTTGAATTTTGATTTGAGGTGGAAATTTGAAGTTTGAATATAAAATGATTTTGGAATTTCAAAGTTAAATTGGACTTTGAAATTGGATTTTGAATAATTGAAATGAGATAGAATTGGATTTGAATAAGATCTGATCTGAGAAATGAAGAAGAAGAATCACTTGGATTTTTGAAAAGTAAATTTTGAAAATATGATGCAATTCTACCCTATATGATGAATGAATTTGAATAAGTTTGAAATTGGATTTAAAAATCATATTTCATTCTTCAAATGAATTTAAACAAGACTAATGATATAATACATTCCTGACTATGGTCATTGAATGTATTATATAATAGTCATATCTAAATTCAAGTGAAGGATAAAATACCCTTTTGGTGCTTTTATAGAATTTAAAATGAAATTAACCCTCAATATACCCTGACTATGGCCATTGGTATATATTTTGAGTTAATTTTAAGTTAAATTCTGATAAAAGAAGAAAATATTTAAGAAAATATGATGAATTTTGAAAATGGATCCAGTGCGGATCCAGTGTTATTTCATAAAAGATAAAAATACTAAGTTTTGTTTACACCCCGACTATGGCCGTTGGTGTAAATCATCAACTTAGAATTAACTTACCTCTTATGAAAAGGTGCACGTGTCATTCGTGTTTCACCATTGTGAGAATTTGAGAAATAAAGGCAAAAATGCATGAAAAACAAGTAATTCATGATATTTATAATGCTCATTCATTCTACCTAAAGCAGGAAATGTAAATTTCTCATTAAGATCTAATTATTACATTATACACATAAGAATGAGATTTACAAGAAGTAATAGCCTTTTCCATATGTTTCCTGCAAAATACTTGGAGTTAGTATGAAAGCAAAAGAAGAATTGTATCTTTCAAACATGCCAAATATGAGTCACTCACATGCCACGATATTTAAGATCTGAAGTGAGGAGGGATGAAAATGATATGTATCCACATGCATATATATACATGCATATATGTATATATATGTAGGTATATATATATATATCTACATGTGTACATATATATGTATATATATATATATATATATATATATATAAATATAGGCATATAGGTAAGATAATGAATGTGCAGAATTAACATGGTAGGTGGTATGGAGATGTCAAAATGTATATACAGCAAAGAAGTGTTATGATGGTTTCAAAACAAGGGGCAGCATGTAGATAGTGCAGTGGTTAAAAAAAAGAAGTGTACAAAGGGCGTACACAGGTGACAGTGGGTTGATGTTTGGCAACAGTGAAGTGTTATATGTGATACTTACAATAGATAATGTGAAGGGAGGGAAAGTTTTTAAGGTGTAGAAGATGGTAATGTTGTTGCTGTGTAACAAAAAAAAAAAAATAGAGTGAGTGTAGATGTTAAGGTAGGTATTGGATGTGAAGTGCTAAAAAACAAAAGACTGGTGTTACTATAGTGAGGTTATGGCATCGGTGACATAACTGCACTGAAGTAATTTACAGAGGAGTCATCTAACCTGTCTACAATGACTGAGGCAGATGATGACAGTGGCTCTCGTGAGCCTCCAATGGCTACTGAAGTTGGAACTAGAGAGGTGTGTGATGTGATAAAGGGCAATGGATATAGGTTGCAAATGAAATGAATGGTGATGGGAAGGTTGTATGTGACAGCAGATAGGGTGAGATGAATGATTGTTGGAACTAACAGGGGACCTGGCGCAAGTGAAGGTCCTGCTGCTACGCATGTGGCAGCAAGATCTGGTGGGTTTGGTAATGTCACACAGCAAAATACCTTTGCTGACTTCTTCTAAATCTGGATTACAGTGGTTCTTCTGTCAGACCCAAAAGTAAGCACAGTTGGAGGATGAGGATGGTGAACCTAATGATAAACAATATATGAATAGTGGATAAGAACAATGTAGAGTAAAGATCCATAGTAGATCAAAGTAGTAAAAAAAATGTGTCTCTAGCATGACATATGTTCAAATGAGGAATGTTGCTAACGATGTACAGATGTAGGCAGCAATGACTGCCAATGTTCACTAGGTGTAGACCCTTCCAGAGATTTTCAAAGGGTCGAACATCTTTTCCAACCAGGGGACAATGCTATGCTGGGAAGCATAACTAATGATAATAAGTGGATTTCAGACCCCTCCCCAGAATTCAGAACTGAAGGTTTATGAGTCAGAGAAGGTGAACAGGAATATGCATACACCTAAAACAAACAACAAAGAAAAAAAAAAAGACTAATATTCATATGTTTCTAAAAAGGAAAATCCAACAAGATTTGGGCAGGGTTATGTAAGAAGAAATGGAAATGACAAGAAACATACACCAAACCAATGTTTTCAATGCCTATATGAGATCTTCCATGGCGATATAATATCTTGAATAGATATTGTATCGAAACAGCCTCTGTACCAGCATCTTGCCTCATTTGAGCTGAGCGCTACTGACTAAGAAATCTCATAAGCGACTCCAAGGGATTTGAACTAACTCCAGGTTGGATATGATTCAGCTCAGCATATCAGTGTTTGGCTGCTCAATATATAGAAAGGTGAGCTCCCAGGTGTAATGGACCACCAACGTGGATCAAATAGGGTATATAGGGATCAAGCGATCTCTTCTTTCTGCTGCAAAGAAATGAAAGGGGAGAAACAAATACTATTTACATGGATATTTTCCAGCAGATGCAGGAATCTGTGAAATTAACACTCAGCAATTTCTGGATTAAACCCTCATTACTACAGGAACCTGGTTTAGATGAGATCGAGATCCTTATATGAATTTGTTGGGGAAGAAGCATGAAATGATCTCACCTTGCCAAGCTTGGTATGTGCTTGAAACGTGTCCCTCTCAGAAATATAATCAATCACATTTAGAAAACAATCATTAGTCAAAAGTAAGACCAATTAGAGGTTCTATGTCATCCTTTTGTGATTATGAGAATCACGGTCTATAACTTGTTTTTGATGCTTTTGTTCTATCAACATGAGCTGGGGTTGGGAATTTCCTCAGAAACATATACCCTCCTCCAGATGGGTCTTGGTGTATCCTAATTTTGGCTTAATGTTAATGATTTAGGAGACACCAAGAAACATCAATCTTGCAAAGAAAATCATAAGGCAAAGGACCCAGCAATTGAAACAGAGATGTCCATGATAATGCACGGAAACAAGAAATTATGTACAGCATCCAATGAGCAAGATTAATGATCCGAACGTTATCATGACAAAAGAGAGTCTCAATATTTCTGATGCTTTATCAACAAAATTCTGAGATGAACAAAAAAAAATGTAAATCTATTGCTACTCAAGTTCAATCACTGAATGATGAGCTCTCAAAATCTGTACCCCTTCTCTCTTTTTCTAGGAATCCGAGGGTGGGAGGATGGTAACCCCAATTCGATATTCTGTTGTTGCTAAAGGGTTAGAACCACATACAGCAATGCAAAGGGGTACGCTACCCCGTTTCCTCATTCCACTGAAGGATTCACAGCTGAAGCAAGGAGGGCTTTTAGGAAAAACAAAGCTCGTTATCGTGACAGGGAATCTGATCATGGTGACGTTAGGCAAGAAGGCAACATATATCATTGACACAGGGGGGGGGGGGGGAAGCTCAACCATGGATCTTAAACCAAATATTCCTGCAGCGAATCCAGGCCAGGCCCTAGGCTTCATAATGACCTTAATCTGAGTTTTTAGAATAGCAGATATAAAAAAAAAAAAACTCACAATGAGAATACAACCAGATATCCTCACTGAAACATACAGATATAACGATTATGGCAAACATGCATGTTATGAAAACAAACAGATGCAATATAACAGGATGTAAAAGAGAAAAAAAAAATGAACAAAGCGTGAGTGGGGATGTTGACAGGAAGATATTCAAGTGCAACTTGAATCAAAAACTCAGATATAAACTGGGGAAACAATTGCAAATCGAATAATATAAATGGAAAGAGGAATGAAAACTAGCATCGATGAAATTGGAAGACCATAATAAACTCATAATAAATTAACATTGACATGAAAGAAAACTAAAACTAAAAGAAAAGTGGATTATACACAGACAAAATTGAAATCTAAAGCCCGGATGGCTTGGTGATGCTATTGGTCAAATATGAATTACGATGTATAAAACAAATTATAAGAGAGTTTTCAATGGAGATTTTGAAATAAATCTCTTGAAAGGGGGGAATGATTGTTGGAACCGGGGAGTTCCTTCGTTATGGCACAGAGTGGGTTGAGGTCGCACAGGCGAATCAACACCACTGATGGTGCTCACAGAGGCGAAAAAAAAGAATCGAGTGAGAAAGAGAGAAGGAAAGAAGAAGAAAAAAAAAAAGTTTCTCACCTTGTTATCGCAGGGATTAAATTTCTCTTGAGGGATTATAGAGGAAAGGAAGAGGATGATTCTGAAGAGTCCGTTATCATCTACCAAAATCCTCAAATTTGTGCCCGATTATGAAGGAGAAAGGAGATCTCCCTTCAACTGCTTCGGGAAAAACCGGAGGGAGATCGAGAGGAGAAGGGTGCTTGATGGACTTGAATGAAGAGATGCTGATAATCGATCTCAAAGAGAAAAACTTGATCCCCTTAATGGTGGGTCTTGCCTCTCTTTAAAGGGCGAGTGGAAGGCTCTTGAAGGTGGCTCGTTGGAGATGGAGGATGGAGAGAGATGGGATTTGTTGGAGATTGAAGGTGAAGAATGGACAGGCTGTTGCAGATCGGACGGTGGTGAGAGAAGAAGGAAAAGTGCGGGAGTAAACCGTTGGCTTTTTGTGATATTTCCTAAAAGAGGCTCCCCTTAAAAAGAATTTTTTGTAAAATAGTTGAAATTTGAGGTTTTCAGCAAGAAGCTTTTTAAAACCTTGAGAATCTTTTGCTTTTCGTGTAATTTTTCCAATTTTTTTTTTTTTTGGGTTTTGTATGTTATTTCTCAATTTTTTTGTATTTTTAGAATAAAATCCTAGAGTTTTTACGAGAAATCAAGGGTTAAAACTAATTTTTGTGTTTTTGCAAAAAATATTTACAAAAGGGAGTTTTTTTGAGGAGTTAAAAGCTAATCTGAGAAAAATTCTTCAGAAATGGGTTTGGATCCGGTTTTTGAGGAAATATAGATTTAAGGTCTTGGATTCGGATCCGAAATTAACTTTGAATATACCAATATGGAATTTAATTCAGGAAATCTGAAGAAATGACTTGATTTTCTCAGAAAACGGGGTTAGGGGCAAAAGAGTCATTTTTACAAAACTTTGAAAAATTTGGGGTGTTCACAGATGCCCCTCTTTGCTAATAAGCCGGTTGAAAGCCGAGCTTAGTGGCAAAGACAACACTCCAAATTTTGAAAAATGCCCCAGTCAGCAAATCTGAACTGGGTGTGGAAGAATTATTTTGAAAATATGATTTTTCAGGCTTGAAACCTTACCCTGAATGGTTTTGGGGAGACGAAATCCTCGAAGATGATATGATTGAGTGGAAAATGAGGAAATCGTGATGGGACTTTTAGGTGGAAATTCTGAAATGGTGGGAAATGGAAATTTTGATCAGGTCTCATGGGTGAGACAAGATACTCTTTTTGGAATGGTTCAGGTTTAGCCCTTAACCTGGATGGGACGAAAATATATCAAGATGAATTTGAACTGAGGAAAGGGATACACGGGGACCTTGATGGGACATTTTTGGAAAATGCCTTGTGAAATGAAGCCCGAGTATGATCCTTTCTTTGGATGAATGTATGATGGGTTCCTTGATGGGAGGAGCCATGATGGGACTGGAAGAAATCATCTCATCCAAACGAGGAATCTTGTTGGAATGAGACTCAGGTTTAACCCAAACCTGCAAGGAAGATACCTCGCGAAGCGAGGTTCCGGGTTAATTCTTAATCTTGATAGGAAATCTACCATACGGGTTTCTCAAAAATGGAGAAAGCACGATGGGACCTTCGGAGTTTGGACGAACAAATCCGAGAGGGGTTTTTGCGAAAGGAGGAAATATAGAGTTCCCTAAAGCTTCGAAAAGGGAAAGAAATTGGGCGTCTCATTGTTGAGACTGAAATAGATTTTGAAATCAAATGGTCTTTCGTAAATGATTCAGGTTTGCCCCTTATCCTGAGTGGGGGAAATCTACCATACAGGTTTCTCAAAAATGGAGAAAGCACGATGGGACCTTCAGAGTTTGGTCGAACAAATCTGAGAGGGGTTTTTGCGAAAGGAGGAAATATAGAGTCCCTAAAGCTTCGAAAAGGGAAAGAAATGATGCGTCTCATTGCTGAGACTGAAATAGCTTTTGAAGTAAATGATCTTTCGCAAATGGTTTAGGTTTGTCCCTTATCCTGAGTGGGGGAAATCTACCATACAGGTTTCTCAAAAATGGAGAAAGCATAATGGGACCTTCGGAATTTGGACGAACAAATCCGAAAGGGGTTTTTGCGAAAGGAGGAAATATAGGGTCCCTAAAGCTTTGAAAAGGGGAAGAAATGGTGCGTCTCATTGCTGAGACTGAAATAGCTTTTGAAGTAAATGATCTTTCGCAAATGGTTCAGGTTTGTCCCTTATCCTGAGTGGAGGAAATCTGCCATACAGGTTTCTCAAAAATGGAGAAAGCACGATGGGACCTTCGAAATTTGGACGAACAAATCCGAGAGGGGTTTTTGCGAAAGGAGGAAATATAGAGTCCCTAAAGCTTCGAAAAGGGGAAGAAATGGTGCGTCTCATTGCTGAGACTGAAATAGCTTTTGAAATCTATGATCTTTCGCAAATGGTTCAGGTTTGACCCTTATCCTGAGTGGGGGTGTCCATACGGAATTCTTCAATGAGAAAACCGTGATGGGACAGGAAGAGATACTTCCTTCAGAGGCAACTCTTTTGAGAAATATAAACAACGCTAGGTTGCATCAAAATGGATATTGAATGTTTATTTTATTTTTGGAATAGCTAGAAAATTTTGCCAATAAGATAAAATCATAGTAGATTCAAACGCTTGGAAATGTTCACGTATGTGCAAAAGATATTCTCTCTTTTACCTAGAGTATTTCCCCCAAATGAGGTCAACTCGTCAATTATAAGAGTCAAATTCAAAATTTTAGCACTGATGATTTTCTTCAAGGAAGCTATCCATTTCCCTGATATGAGAATAAAAGAAATATTCTTAATTTCATAAAAGCAGGAAATGAAGAGATATTGATAAAAGAATTTTGCATGAGAAAAGATGACTTCTGGCAACTTCGGCAGTTTGATATCTAGGTGTTTTCTCACGATGATCTTTTTGCACTCTTTTGAGTCATTGGGCTTTCTCGGTTTTTCACATCATCCTTCATTTGGATGTCCTGACTTTTCTCTCTTTTTCAGGGAAGGGTACGTCACAAACTCCTTCATCTTGGAGATGCTCCGATCCTTCTTTTTCTCAGGGATTATATATGATGACATTGGCTCAAAAGGTCTTTAGATGATAGCAGAAATCAAATATCTTTTAGGGTTTGTCGGTAGGCCCATCACATCTGCCTTCATCTCGACAGTGATCTGAACCTTCCCTGGAAGGATCCGTCACAAACTCCGTCATCTTGGAGATGTTTCAAATCTTCTTTGGCCCCGGGGATCCACTCGCTTAATTCGCCTTCATCTTGACGACAATTGAGAGATCCCTTTTGCGGATATTTGATTGCAACTTTTTAAACGACAATGAGAAGATATGGGTTGAGTGGATTCTTTTATAGCTCCAGATATTTCCACTGCCTGATTGCCAGAAAGTCATTTTAAAACACGCGCCATAGCCAAGATCAATATCAATTTGCTTCTGGCTTTTCAACATCATTGAAGATTTCTTTCATTGATCATATCGAGGACATTTCTTACATCCTTTTGGTTGATCAACAGAAAAAGATTTGAATTTTACCTCTTTTTCGCAAAAAGTTTCACCTTTTGGAAGGAAATACAGGAGGTAATCTGAAAAAAAAATTTTTGTGGAGTAAGAATATTTAGAATCAACAAATGCTTTTAGCAAATTGGCAAAGTTTTCATGAATTCTTTGTGAAATAATCATTCAATATAGATTTTGATGAGACCTTGAGTCGCAATCTCTTGATTTTGGAAATACATGACCAGCAAAAGCTGGAACCTTTGAAATACATGACCAGCAGAAGCTGGAACATTTTTGAAATACATGACCAGCAGAAAGCTGGAACGTTTTGAAATACATGACCAGCAAAAAGCTGGAACGTTTGAAATACATGACCAGCAAAATTTGGATCTTTTGAAAATACATGACCAATGGAAGTTGGATCTTTTGGAAATACATGACCAGCGAGATGCTGGATCTTTTGAAAATACATCAGATTTGCGTCAGAACTTGAATTTTGTAAAAAGGAAAGAATTTGATCAGAACACTGAATTTAGAAGGTTACCGATGCGAGGACCGGATTTTCTAAATGAGTTCAACATATGATTGAAAAATTTGAGAAATAGCCAGTGCGAGGACTGGGTTGTGAAGATGAGCTAAAAAAATAAAATTTGATGAGAAACTCTGGATTAAATGGACCATCACATCCTAACTGCATGTGGTCTATTTTTAGGATTTTATCCACGTATCCTGAATTGGGAAAGAAGGAAAGAAATACCTCGTTAGTAGGAGGCATCAGGTTTATCCCTTAACCTGAAGGGGACGAAGAAATGACGAATTTCCAATGCGAGAATTGGATTCAAAAGGAAGTCCTGGTCGGAACTCAAAACTTCGAACGAAAGATAATGGAGGAAAAATCCGAGCTGGGACTCGGATTTCTACAGAAATGATGGGTTTCCAATGCGGGGATTGGATTCAAAAGGAAATCCTGGTCGGAACTCAGAACTTCGAACGAAAGATAATGGAGGAAAAACCTGAGCTAGGACTCGGATTTCTAAAGAAATGATGGGTTTCCAATGCGGGGATTGGATTCAGAAGGAAGTCCTGGTCGGAACTCAGAACTTCGAACGAAAGATAATGGAGGAAAAACCCGAGCTGGGACTCGGATTTCTAAAGAAATGATGGATTTCCAATGCGGGGATTGGATTCAAAAGGAAGTCCTGGTCGGAACTCAGAACTTCGAACGAAAGATAATGGAGGAAAAACCCGAGCTGGGACTCGGATTTCTAAAGAAATGATGGATTTCCAATGCGGGGATTGGATTCAGAAGGAAGTCCTAGTCGGAACTCAGAACTTTGAACGAAAGAAAAACCCGAGCTGGGACTCGGATTTCTAAAGAAATGATGGATTTCCAATGCGAGAATTGGATTCAGAAGGAAGTCCTGGTCGGAACTCAGAACTTCGACTGAAAATAATAGAAGAAAAACCCGAGCTGGAACTCGGATTTCCAAAGGAATGAAGGATTTCCAATGCGAGGATTGGATTCAAAAGGAAGTCCTGGTCGGAACTCAGAACTTCGAACGAAAGAATAAAGGGAGAAGCCCGAGTGAAAACTCAGGTTTTTGACAAGAGATTGAGTTTTTGGAAATTTGCCAGTGCGAGGACCGGTCCCGGGATTGAGAATGACTATTTAGAGGACTAAATTTATTTGCATGTGATCTGATTGCCCCCTTATCTCGACTGGGGAGAAAATAAAATTTAAAAAGAATTGCTGAGAAGATATATAAATTGATGAAAGATTTGACAAAAGATAAGAATCAAGAAAATTTTATGGAAAAGAATCTTTGTAAAAGAATTCTCACAGGTACATTGTTTGCTCCTATGAGGAGTTTCAGGATTATCCCTTATCCTGAATGGGAAAGGAATAAATTTTGGCCAAAAATTAATAAAAGGCTCGATAAAGAAAAGACAAAATTTGATAAAGAAATAAAATTGGTAAAAATTAGATAATAAAAAAAAAAGATTTAGCAGAGATTAATGAAGCTTTAAAAGAGAAAGACATTCAGGACTATCCCTTATCCTGAAGAAAGAAGGACCTCGTAGGATGAGGTTTCAGGTTTATCCCTTAACCTGAAAAAGGGGGGGAGAAAGAAAGAAAAAGAAGGCAAAGAAATACCTCACGGGAAAAGAGGCATCAGGTTTATCCCTTAACCTGAAAGGGTAAGAAGAAGAAAGAATACCTCATTGAAGGGAGGTATCAGGTTTTGTCCCTTAACCTGAAAGGGAATTTTTGAAAAAAAAAATCAAGAAGAATTAATAAAAATGGATGAAAAAAATGAATAAAAATTGATAAAACTGATAAAGATGGATAAACAAAAGGTTGATAAAAGTTGAGAAAAAGAGTTTGATCCTGCCTGCATGTGGGATCTTTTAAAATGAGAGAAGAAGATGAGAAAATCATTTTTGGAAAGAAAGACTACCCGCGAGAGCTAATCTTTAAAAATGGATCATTCATGAGAGATCATCATGAGGGTTAATTTTTGAGGCAATGATTTGAAAATCAATTTATAGAAAATATGATCAACACGAGGGTTGATATTTTGAATGTAATGATTTGAAATAAATTTTTAGAAAATATGATCAACACAAGGGATTGATCTTTGAATGAAATCAATTTTTTGGAAAATGAGATCAACACAAGGGATTGATCTTTGAATGGAATTAAATCAAAATTTTGGAATAATGAGATCAATACAAGGGATTGATCTTTGAATGAAATGAAATCAACTTTTTGGAAAATGAGATTAACACAAGGGATTGATCTTTGAATGTAATGATTTGAAAAACAATTTTTTTTTTTAGAAAATATGATCAACATAAGGGTTGATCTTTTGAAATGTAATGTTTTGAAAACCAAATTTTTAGAAAATATGATCAACACAAAGGTCGATCTTTGGAATGCAATAATTCGAAATCAATTTTCAGAAAATATGATCAACACAAGGGTTGATCTTTGAAATGCAATGATTTGAAATCAATTTGTTTTAGAAAGATATGATCACCACAAGGGTTGATGTTTGAAATGCAATAATTTGAAATCAATATGATCAACTCAGGGGTTGATCTTTGAAATGCTATGATTTAAAATCAATTTGTAGAAAAATATGATCAACACAAGGGTTGATCTTTGAAAAAGGTTGTAATAGAAGATTTGAACTAAAATTTTCATGATTTTTGAAAAACCCTCATAGGTAATATCATTTCTCTCATGAATGATGTCAGGATTGTCCCGTATTTTGAAAAAAGAAATTTAATGCCCCAATATAGCAAAAAGAAGGAAGTATTGAATATCAAAAGTATAAAGAAAATTGTCATTTCATTGATAAGCAAAAGTTGATAACAAAGCTGAATATTTACAAGTATTTTAACTAGAAAGAAATCACAAAGACTGGGCTGACTTGCCCCTACAAAGCGACTAACAGAAAGGGATGAAAGCAAAAAATTCTTGACATTCTCAATTCTCTGATTGGTCTGAAAAAGGTCCGGCTGAAACTGTAGGCTGCTCTTCTCCTTCCTCTGGTACCAGAAGCTTTTTATCAATGTAGTCCTGCACACTGTTTTTGAGGACGAAGCAACGCTCCGTGTCATGCCCCCTCGCTCGATGAAACTTGCAAAAGCGATTCTTCCATTTCCCTTTGGTGACAGAAGGATCATCCTGCTTTGGGAGTTTGATCATTTCTTTCTCGAGCAGGTATTGGAGAACTTCTTCAATCGGCTGACCTAGAGGGGTAAGCTGACGATCATAACCCCAACCCTCATGCTTTGCTTTCTTCGGCTTGTTTGGCTTCTGCTGAACGTTGACCCTTGCCTGGTAGCTGGACTGAGCTTGCACGTTCAGGATATCCGGATGCTTTTCTCCTTCATTTTGGACAAAGAGATTTTTATCAAGGCAATCCTGGACGATATTCTTGAAGACGAAGCAATGTTCAGTGTCATGCCCTGTTACTTGATGGTATCCGCAGAACTGGTCTATATATTTTCCCATGACTGTGGAAGGGCTGGCGGCTTTCGGGGGCCTGAGTAATCCGTTAGACATCATGTATTCGAGGATTTTGTCAAGCGGTTCATCTAAAGGGGTGAAATCTCGATCCTTGCTCCAATCTTTACGCTTTGGTTCTTCCTGCTTCTTGCCTTTCTGCTGAGGACTGTATTGAAGAGGTCTATCACGGTTTTCACAATATTTCCCAATCTGGCTTTTATGCTCTCTCAAGTTGCTGCCCTGGTTGCCTTGATTGATGCTCCTGCTGGCTTTAGAGTTTCCTGCACTGATGTGGCTGTGTTCAGTCAGAGGGAAGGTGACAGGTGTCTTTCCTTCTGCGAGAGATTTTCCGCAATTGGCTTTAGCTTGTTCAGACAATATCTCAACCATCATCTTTTTGAATAATTGGTATATCGCAGGATCGATCTCACTTCTATTGTCCTGAACTCCCTTTCTGACAGATTTTTGAGAATCCATTCCTTACTCTCTCTGCTTGTAACTAGGATGTTAGAACAATGTGATCTCTGAGCTTTGCCCGACTTAACTGATAGTGTTGATGCTCTCTGTGGATTATAAATGGGTCTTTTTAGAAAAGATCTAGGAAGAAATTTTAATAAATGAGGAAATCATAATTTGAGTATGAAAACATCCCATTACGAGGGATTGGCTTGTCACCAAAATTTGTGAAAACCGCATTATTTTTCTGAAAAAAGGATAAAGATAAATTTTGAAAAGGACATATCCTGACAAAAGATGTTTTATTGTAAATGAGGGTAAGGAATAGAATATAGAAAAAGGGTTTCAAAATTTTGAAGAATTGCAGGCAGGATAAAAAAGAATTAGAAGAAATTAAGAGAAGAAAAAGGAAAATACACCTGGGTTGTAAAATAAAGAGGAAATTTTGAATAATGTATACCCAGGGTTTTGAAAGATATAGGGAATATCATATAATCATAAATATACAAACAAGGATACACAAACATCACTCCCTAGAGGCTGACTCTAAATGCAATATTTTGAAATGGCTTGTAGGACCTTAATCCTAACTCTAGGGTTCAGATCATCTGATTTCAATCAAGATATGCCGATATACTCAAGCCAAAGCTCGAAGTACGTGGCATAGAAATAGTCCTCCGGTTCTAAAGTAATGGCTTCCCAACATCCTTGAGCACCTACCGATATACCTCGGACTATGGCCCTTAGGTACGTGGTAGGGGGCGCGAACCCAAATAAGTGGCCCAGTTGTGAGGCTCTCTCCCGAACTATGGTTCAGTGAGACAGCCCAGCAATGTGAAGACCGGGACAATATGGGTAAGGAGGTTTTCAAAATATGCTCAACATGCAAGAAATCAGAAGGCTCTAATGCAAGTCTTAAAGAAATAGATTAAAAATGAAGAGAAGCATACACTTGCATACATTGTTTTGGCATTCAATCCCTAGAATTGAGGAGAGTTGTATTTCAGACCTAAGTCTAATGTGAGCATGGAATAATCTCCTCAATATGGTCCTACCAAACCATACTTAAATCCTATATGCAATGATGTCAGCTTAGGACAAAATCTAGGCTTCTTAAGGTTTGCATGAAAATATAGCTCACATTTGAAGAATAAAGACTTAGATAATATCAAAGCAAAAGAAAAGGCATTAAATTCGACCGGACGAAGACGGGTCCCATCTCGGTCGCCAAAACTGTGATCATCGCAAAAATTTTCCTCTCGTAATATTCTCTCTCTTCCTTCTCTTTTCCTTTACAACCTCTTATTTTCCTCCTTTCTGAAGGGAGAAAGATAAGACAGAAAGAAAAGAGAGAAGAGAAAAAGAAGAGAAAAGAAGGAGAGGAACTCTTTTGTGGGTCTCACTTGACCTTAATTTTGAAAATATTTTGAAATAACTCGCCTCCATTTTGAAATATTTGCGGAAAAACTGGGAGACGGGATCCGCTCGTCGGTACGAGGTTCGACCGTTCCTGGCGCCTTTACCAGGGGTAATCGAACCAAGGGTCGAATTAATGCCTTTTGCTTTACTAAGAAATTATCTAAGAAATTACTCTAAGTCTAAATGCACAAAGAATCATGCTTGTGCAAATGTATGCTCTTTTCGAAAATGTTTTGAAAAATTCCCAAGTGAATCTGATAAAGTGAAGAAATGATTTCTAACTTAGAACTTAAGATTAAAGTTCTAAGTCTTTAGAATAATCATGAGCTTGGGAAAATAAATCTGGATTTTTGAAAAATGATTTTGAAGTTTTGAGATAAAAAGAATTTTCAAAGTCATAAATGGACTTTGAATCAAAATAAAAATGAAAATAGAATTGAATCAGAAGAAAAGATAGTATTGGGAAATCTGAATATAATTGGAACATGGATGGAATTGATTTGAAATTTCAAGATGAAATCCGAATCCAAGATCTGGATTCTGAACAGAGTTCAAAGTTGAGTTTTGAATTTAAGATGAGAACTTGATTTGAAATCTGGAATGAAATGGAATTGGTTTTGGAATTTTGAAGGGAATTGGATTCAAGACTTGGAATCCAAGATGGTATTTGGATCTGAAATCTGAGATCCAAGATAGAGCTGAACTCTGGATCTTAAGATGGAATTGGATCTGAGGTCCAAAGTAGAATTGGATTCTGGATCCTAGAATGGATTTGGATCTGAAGTCTGAGATCCAATGTAGAATTGGGTTCTGGATTCTAAGAATTGGAATTTGGATCTGAATCTGAGACCCAAAGTAGGGTTGGATTCTGGATCCTAAGAATTGGAATTTGGATCTGAATCTGAGATCCAATGGTAGAATGAGGATCTGGATCCTAAGAGAAATTTGGATCTACAATTGGAGATCCAAAGTGGAATAAGGATTTGGATCCTAATGGAATTTGAATTCGTGATGGGAGATCTAAAGGATTTGGATCCTAAATGGAATTTTGGATCTGTGATGGGAGATCCTAAGTGGAATAAGGATTTGGATCCTAAATGGAATTTTGGATCTGTGATGGGAGATCCAAAGTGGGATAAGGATTTTGATCCTAAATGGAATTTGGATCTGTGATGGGAGATCCAAAGTGGAATGGAGTTTATACTTGGAAATCTGGATCTAAATTGAGACTAGGATTTGTCTTTGGATTTGGGTTTTGAGAAGTCCAAATAGGACCTTTAAAGACGGATCTGGGTTTTAAAAATCCAAATTTAAACTTGAGATTCAAATCCAAACCTTGATTGAAGATAAGGGGATGAACTTGATTTTGAAATCAGGAGATAACTTCAAAGTTAATTTGAACTTTTGAGTTTTGAATTTTGATTTGAGGTGGAATGTTGAAGTTTGAATATAAAATGATTTTGGAATTTCAAAGTTAAATTGGACTTTGAAATTGGATTTTGAATATTTGAAATGAGATAGAATTGGATTTGAATAAGATCTGATCTGAGAAATGAAGAAGAAGAATCACTTGGATTTTTGAAAAGTAAATTTTGAAAATATGATGCAATTCTACCCTATATGATGAATGAATTTGAATAAGTTTGAAATTGGATTTAAAAATCATATTTCATTCTTCAAATGAATTTAAACAAGACTAATGATATAATACATTCCTGACTATGGTCATTGAATGTATTATATAATAGTCAAATCTAAATTCAAGTGAAGGATAAAATACCCTTTTGGTGCTTTTATAGAATTTAAAATGAAATTAACCCTCAATATACCCTGACTATGGCCATTGGTATATATTTTGAGTTAATTTTAAGTTAAATTCTGATAAAAGAAGAAAATATTTAAGAAAATATGATGAATTTTGAAAATGGATCCAGTGCGGATCCAGTGTTATTTCATAAAAGATAAAAATACTAAGTTTTGTTTACACCCCGACTATGGCCGTTGGTGTAAATCATCAACTTAGAATTAACTTACCTCTTATGAAAAGGTGCACGTGCCATTCGTGTTTCACCATTGTGAGAATTTGAGAAATAAAGGCAAAAATGCATGAAAAACAAGTAATTCATGATATTTACAATGCTCATTCATTCTACCTAAAGCAGGAAATGTAAATTTCTCATTAAGATCTAATTATTACATTATACACATAAGAATGAGATTTACAAGAAGTAATAGCCTTTTCCATATGTTTCCTGCAAAATACTTGGAGTTAGTATGAAAGCAAAAGAAGAATTGTATCTTTCAAACATGCCAAATATGAGTCACTCACATGCCACGATATTTAAGATCTGAAGTGAGGAGGGATGAAAATGATATGTATCCACATGCATATATATATATATATATATATATATATATATATATATATATATATGAATATAGGCATATAGGTAAGATAATGAATGTGCAGAATTAACATGGTAGGTGGTATGGAGATGTCAAAATGTATATACAGCAGAGAAGTGTTATGATGGTTTCAAAACAAGGGGCAGCATGTAGATAGTGCAGTGGTTAAAAAAAAGAAGTGTACAAAGGGCGTACACAGGTGACAGTGGGTTGATGTTTGGCAACAGTGAAGTGTTATATGTGATACTTACAACAGATAATGTGAAGGGAGGGAAAGTTTTTAAGGTGTAGAAGATGGTAATGTTGTTGCTGTGTAACAAAAAAAAAAAAAATAGAGTGAGTGTAGATGTTAAGGTAGGTATTGGATGTGAAGTGCTAAAAAAAAAAAAGACTGGTGTTACTATAGTGAGGTTATGGCATCGGTGACATAACTGCACTGAAGTAATTTACAGAGGAGTCATCTGACCTGTCTACAATGACTGAGGCAGATGATGACAGTGGCTCTCGTGAGCCTCCAATGGCTACTGAAGTTGGAACTAGAGAGGTGTGTGATGTGATGAAGGGCAATGGATATAGGTTGCAAATGAAATGAATGGTGATGGGAAGGTTGTATGTGACAGCAGATAGGGTGAGATGAATGATTGTTGGAACTAACAGGGGACCTGGCGCAAGTGAAGGTCCTGCTGCTACGCATGTGGCAGCAAGATCTGGTGGGTTTGGTAATGTCACACAGCAAAATACCTTTGTTGACTTCTTCTAAATCTGGATTACAGTGGTTCTTCTGTCAGAGCCAGAAGTAAGCACAGTTGGAGGATGAGGATGGTGAACCTAATGATAAACAATATATGAATAGTGGATAAGAACAATGTAGAGTAAAGATCCATAGTAGATCAAAGTAGTAAAAAAAATGTGTCTCTAGCATGACATATGTTCAAATGAGGAATGCTGCTAACGATGTACAGATGTAGGCAGCAATGAGTGCCAATGTTCACTAGGTGTAGAGCCTTCCAGAGATTTTCAAAGGGTCGGACATCTTTTCAAACCAGGGGACAATGCTATGCTGGGAAGCATAACTAATGATAATAAGTGGATTTCAGACCCCTCCCCAGAATTCAGAACTGAAGGTTTATGAGTCAGAGAAGGTGAACAGGAATATGCGTACACCTAAAACAAACAACAAAGAAAAAAAAAAGACTAATATTCAGATGTTTCTAAAAAGGAAAATCCAACAAGATTTGGGCAGGGTTATGTAAGAAGAAATGGAAATGACAAGAAACATACACCAAACCAATGTTTTCAATGCCTATATGAGATCTTCCATGGCGATATAATATCTTGAATAGATATTGTATCGAAACAGCCTCTGTACCAGCATCTTGCCTCATTTGAGCTGAGCGCTACTGACTAAGAAATCTCATAAGCGACTCCAAGGGATTTGAACTAACTCCAGGTTGGATATGATTCAGCTCAGCATATCAGTGTTTGGCTGCTGAATATATAGAAAGGTGAGCTCCCAGGTGTAATGGACCACCAGCGTGGATCAAATAGGGTATATAGGGATCAAGCGATCTCTTCTTTCTGCTGCAAAGAAATGAAAGGGGAGAAACAAATACTATTTACATGGATATTTTCCAGCAGATGCAGGAATCTGCGAAATTAACACTCAGCAATTTCTGGATTAAACCCTCATTACTACAGGAACCTGGTTTAGATGAGATCGAGATCCTTATATGAATTTGTTGGGCAAGAAGCATGAAATGATCGCACCTTGCCAAGCTTGGTATGTGCTTGAAACATGTCCCTCTCAGAAATATAATCAATCACATTTAGAAAACATTCATTAGTCAAAAGTAAGACCAATTAGAGGTTCTATGTCATCCTTTTGTGATTATGAGAATCACGGTCTATAACTTGTTTTTGATGCTTTTGTTCTATCAACATGAGCTGGGGTTGGGAATTTCCTCAGAAACATATACCTTCCTCCAGATGGGTCTTGGTGTATCCTAATTTTGGCTTAATGTTAATGATTTAGGAGACACCAAGAAACGTCAATCTTGCAAAGAAAATCATAAGGCAAAGGACCCAACAATTGAAACAAAGATGTCCATGATAATGCACGGAAACAAGAAATTATGTACAGCATCCAATGAGCAAGATTAATGATCCGAACGTTATCATGACAAATAAGAGTCTCAATATTTCTGATGCTTTATCAACAAAATTCTGAGATGAACAAAAAAAAAAATGTAAATCTATTGCTACTCAGGTTCAATCAGTGAATGATGAGCTCTCAAAATCTGTACCCCTTCTCTCTTTTTCTAGGAATCCGAGGGTGGGAGGATGGTAACCCTAATTCGATATTCTGTTGTTGCAGAAGGGTTAGAACCACATATAGCAATGCAAAGGGGTACGCTACCCCGTTTCCTCATTCCACTGAAGGATTCACAGCTGAAGCAAGGAGGGCTTTTAGGAAAAACAAAGCTCGTTATCATGACAGGGAATCTGATCATGGTGACGTTAGGCAAGAAGGCAACATATATCATTGACACGGGGGGGGGGAAAGCTCAACCATGGATCTTAAACCAAATATTCCTGCAGCGAATCCAGGCCAGGCCCTAGGCTTAATAATGACCTTAATCTGAGTTTTTAGAATAGCAGATATAAAAAAAAAAAACTCACAATGCGAATACAACCAGATATCCTCACCGAAACATACAGATATAACGATTATGGCAAACATGCAAGTTATGAAAACAAACAGATGCAATATAACAGGATGTAAAAGAGAAAAAAAATGAACAAAGCGTGAGTGGGGATGTTGACAGGAAGATATTCAAGTGCAACTTGAATAAAAAACTCAGATATAAACTGGGGCAACAATTGCAAATCGAATAATATAAATGGAAAGAGGAATGAAAACTAGCATCGATGAAATTGGAAGACCATAATAAACTCATAACAAATTAACATTGACATGAAGGAAAACTAAAACTAAAAGAAAAGTGGATTATACACAGACAAAATTGAAATCTAAAGCCCGGATGGCTTGGTGATGCTATTGGTCAAATATGAATTACGATGTATAAAACAAATTATAAGAGAGTTTTCAATGGAGATTTTGAAATAAATCTCTTGAAAGGGGGGGAATGATTGTTGGAACCGGGGAGTTCCTTCGTTATGGCACAGAGTGGGTTGAGGTCGCACAGGCGAATCAACACCACTGATGGTGCTCACAGAGGCGAAAAAAAAGAATCGAGTGAGAAAGAGAGAAGGAAAGAAGAAAAAAAAAAGTTTCTCACCTTGTTATCGCAGGGATTAAATTTCTCTTGAGGGATTATAGAGGAAAGGAAGAGGATGATTCTGAAGAGTCCGTTATCATCTACCAAAATCCTCAAATTTGTGCCCGATTCTGAAGGAGAAAGGAGATCTCCCTTCAACCGCTTCGGGAAAAACCGGAGGGAGATCGAGAGGAGAAGGGTGCTTGATGGACTTGAATGAAGAGATGCTGATAATCGATCTCAAAGAGAAAAACTCGATCCCCTTAATGGTGGGTCTTGCCTCTCTTTAAAGGGCGAGTGGAAGGCTCCCGAAGGTGGCTCGTTGGAGATGGAGGATGGAGAGAGATGGGATTTGTTGGAGATTGAAGGTGAAGAATGGGCAGGCTGTTGCAGATCGGACGGTGGTGAGAGAAGAAGGAAAAGTGCGGGAGTAAACCGTTGGTTTTTTGTGATATTTCCTAAAAGAGGCTCCCCTTAAAAAGAAATTTTTGTAAAATAGTTGAAATTTGAGGTTTTCAGCAAGAAGCTTTTTAAAACCTTGAGAATCTTTTATTTTTCTTGTAATTTTTCCAATTTTTTTTTTTTTGGTTTTGTATGTTATTTCTCAAATTTTTTGTATTTTTAGAACAAAATCCTAGAGTTTTTACGAGAAATCAAGGGTTAAAACTAATTTTTGTGTTTTTGCAAAAATATTTACAAAAGGGAGTTTTTCTGAGGAGTTAAAAGCTAATCTGAGAAAATTTCTTCAGAAATGGGTTTGGATCCGGTTTTTGAGGAAATATAGATTTAAGGTCTTGGATTCAGATCCGAAATTAACTTTGAATATACCAATATGGAATTTAATTCAGGAAATCTGAAGAAATGACTTGATTTTCTCAGAAAACGGGGTTAGGGGAAAAGAGTCATTTTTACAAAAATTTGAAAAATTTGGGGTGTTCACAGTCGGCTTGAGAATAGTTAGTCGACGGATAATATCATCAGTAGACTGAAAAACCTTTTAGTCGACTGCTGCTAAAATCTTCTGAAAAACAAACATTCTGTTCGGTCGACTGATAAAAGCATTAGTCGACTGCTGCTAAATTTTCAGAAAACACATGTTCTGTTCAGTCGACTGATAAAACCATTAGTCGACTGCTGCTAATTTTTCAGAAAACAGACATTCTGTCCAGTCGACTGATAAAACCTTCGGTCGACTAATTTGACAAAAATGACTTTTTATAGAAAATATGGCGCGAAAGGATTAGTCGACTGGTAAGTCTATTGGTCGACTAATAAACATGAAAATTTAAGAAAAGAGTTTTCTAAAAAGATTTTCAAGAGGGTTTCTTTTAGAAAAGTTTTTCTAAAGACTTTTAAGGTGAAATGCAACCTAAATATGCACTCTTAAGTAAGGCTCTTACAAGAATCTAAGACTTTTAATGAATTAAACATTTGCACACTAGTCTTCAAAGATTCTTCATCGAATTCTTCAATTTCTTCATAGCCTTAGCTGAAATGCAGTTGATTCCACTTGCTCGTCATCAAAACCTTGTACTTGAAGTATCATGTATGGCTTCATTGTCGTAACAGTCTCCCCCTTTTTGATGATGACAAACTTAATCAAAGATGAAGCATTTAGATGCATAGATGGAGATTTTACTCCCCCTGTCAATATGCTGCAAAACATTAAAAGTTAGTACTTTCAAAGCAAATATATCACATATTGATTGGTTTGCATTTCCATTCATCATTACTTCATGCATTCATTCAAAGTTTACTTTTTCTCTTAATTCCCTTGCAATTCTCATGCAAGATCTCCTGCAATTCCAATATAATGCTATCTTTTACTTTTTCTCCCCCTTTGTCAGAATCAAAAAGAGTAAGGGCAGAAATAGCATAAGCAAAATAGAGATACAAGTTTAAACTATTACATCCCATAAAGTATGAAAGTTTAGACAACAAAGATCAGAAAAGTTTGTTTAGCAAATCCTTAATTGAAGTTACATCCTTCTGAATCAAAGATAATTGTTGAGTCACATCTTCACGAAAAGTGTGTTGATGCAGCTCCAAAGCTTCCAGTCTCTGCATAACTTCATCATTGTCTTGATTTGTCGAAAATTTCTTTCTTTTTGCATGAGATGAAGGTGTCGCAGAAGGTGAAGGTTCAGAAATTGATGGTTCAGTAGGATCAGATGGTTCAGTTTGATCAACATTTAAATGAGGCAAATATTTAATTTTCATTCTTTTAAAAATTGTTTGATCAAAGAACTCTTTTTGCTCAATACATTTTTCATTTGTTAAAGGAACTTTGAAATGTCTAAAAATACGAGTTAAAAGATAACCATAAGGAAGAAATGGTTTTTGTTTCCACAAATTTGTAAAATACACATTGGCCCAGTTAACAGAAATATTTCCAAATAAAACATAAAGATCCATAGATAGATCTGTGGAATAATAATCAAAAGAACCAGTTTTAGGTAGAACATTATGGGCAAGGATTCATCCAGCAATGCGTGCACGAGTTTGAAGATTAGTATTTTTGAAAGGAGGGCAGTGAGGTGCGCCTGGAAGAAGAATTTGTTCAAAAACTCTTTCATCATTTAATTCAATAGTGTTGAAAAGAGTGTCTGAAGGTGGAATTTCAAGAATGTCTCCAAGTAGTTTCGAATCAAACTCGATTTCAACATCACGAACAAGAGAGGACAAAATTTCAGTTTCATGATCCATTTGTAGATTTGTGTAAAACAAGTGAATAAGAAAAGGATAGTGAAGAGTATCTGCACAAGCATCAAAGAGATGTGAAATTCCAGGAAATAATTCTCTTATGTTGTAACGAGAAAATAAGTGAAATTGAACATTTCGGCCTGGTAAAATAGGTAGTGCAGAAATTGATCCAAAAATATCATATAAGAGGGGATTTCAGAGTAATCTGAGTAAGAAACCATGTCTTGAAGTAGGTGTAGGAGGAGGAGAACCTAAACCTTTTGCAGATGCAGACTTCGTACGAGGCATGGTTAAAAACAGATTTACCAAAAAAAAATGTCGGCTTCCAAATGACGTCCGGCAAGGGGAAAATGTTGTCCGGCGTTCAGAAACAAAGGACGATGCGGTGACTGACGGCGAGTGTGAAGTCGGCCACAAGAGGATTCCGGCAATACACTGTCACAGCAAGAGAGTTCAGGCGTGTTTTGAAGATGCGTTAGTTACTGCAAGAGGATTCCGGTGTTTCAAGATCACAGCCAGAAGATTCCGGCGTCTCCCTGTCACGGCAAGAAAATCCCGGCGACGATGGGATCGAACGTCACTCCGAGGGTTTTTTCGGAAGAGAGAGAGAGGCAAAAGAGAAATAGGGTTTTCATTTTTAAGAAAAACAAAAAGGTACGAAAACGAAGTGAAACGATGCCTATTTTAAAAAAAGAACGGGTGAAAAGAAATCCAAGGGGTATTGGGTCCCTTCATTTAAAATTTAAAAAAAAAAATTTAGTCGACTAAAAATGTGTGACTCATTCTAAAAATATCATCAGTCGACTAGAAATATATAGGTCGACTAATATGGTGCGATTCATTCTAAAAATTCTAAAACATCAGTCGATAAGAATTTTATCGGTCGACTAATATAGTGCGATTTTGAGATTTTGTTAAAAAAAAAGCATTTTTACAAATCTAAAAACGAGCAAATACCTAGTTCTCTCCTAATTCTCATAAAATCTTCATTTTTAAGAGGTTTAGTGAAGATATCGGCATATTGTTCTTTAGTGGAAATAAAATTTAACGAAATATCTCCTTTTAACACATGATCTCTTAAAAAATGATGTCTAACTTCAATATGCTTAGTTCTTGACTGCTGAATAGGATTTTTTGAAAGATTTATAGCACTAGTGTTATCACAATAAATAGTTGTTGTGGAGTAATTCAAACCAAAATCTTTTAAGGTTTGTTTCATCCAAAGTACTTGTGAACATGCTAAACTAGCTGCTATATATTCAGCTTCAGTTGTTGAGAGTGATACTGAATTTTGCTTTTTACTAAACCAAGAGACTAAGGAATTTCCTAAGAAATGACAAGTTCCACTAGTACTCTTGCGATCAGATTTACTTCCTGCAAAATCTGCATCACTATATGAAACTAAATCAAAGGAAGATGATTTTGGGTAAAACAAACCGAAATTTGAAGTATCTTTCAAATAACGAAAAATTTGTTTTACGGCAGTTAAATGAGATTCCTTTGGATTAACTTGAAATCTTGCACACAAACACACACTAAACATAATATCAGGTCGACTAGCAGTTAAGTATAATAGAGATCCGATCATACCTCTGTAGAGCAGTATCTACACTTTTACCATTTTCATTTTTATCAAGAGAAGTAGTTGTACTCATAGGATTCCTTCTTGATTTCGATGAGTCCATCCCAAATCTCTTGAGAAGTTCTTTTGTATACTTAGCCTGATTGATGAAGATTCCTTCTTCAGTTTGCTTTATTTGAAGTCCAAGGAAGTAGTTTAATTTGCCCATCAAGCTCATTTCAAACTCTTTCTGCATAGCTTTAGCAAATTCTTTACAAAGAGAATCATTAGTAGAACCAAATATTATATCATCAACATAAATTTGCACAATAAGAATATCTGAATTAAGATGTTTAATAAATAAAGTGGAGTCTACCCGACCAATGGAAAAACCAGATTGTTCTAGAAAATTTCGTAGTCTTTCATACCACGCTCTTGGTGCTTGTTTGAGTCCATACAAAGCTCTTTTCAATTTGTAGACTTTTTCTGGATATTTCTCATTTTCAAAGCCTGGAGGTTGCTCTACATAAACTTTTTCATTGATGTGTCCATTTAAAAATGCACTCTTAACATCAATTTGATATAACTTGAAGTTCATGTAACTAGCAAAAGCAAGCATCATACAAATTGACTCTAATCGAGCCACTGGTGCATAGGTTTCATCAAAATCTATGCCTTCTTCTTGATTATAGCCTTGTGCTACTAGCCTTGCTTTGTTACGAATGACTTCACCATTTTCGTCCAGCTTATTTCGGAAGACCCATCTTGTTCCAATTACCGGATGATCCTTTGGTCTATCAACTAGATCCCAAACATCATTCCTAGTAAATTGGTTAAGTTCTTCAGACATGGCCAAAAGCCAAAATTCATCATCACAAGCCTCATTGATATTCTTTGGTTCTAATTTAGATATGAAAGCAACATTTGCAATATACTTTTCTAATTGCCTTCTAGTTTGGACACCACTCTTTATTTCACCAATAACTTGTTCATGTGGATGATTAGGAACTTCTTTCCAAACCGATTGAAGAGGAATATTTTCTTGAGAAGTATTCTCTATCAAGGGTTCTTCTTGAAGTATTACTTCTTCTCATTCGCTTAGAGGTATAACCTGCTCACAATTCTCATCAAATGCAACATGTAAAGATTCTTCAATACAAGATATTCTTTTATTGAAAATACGATAGGCTTTACTTCTAGAAGAATATCCAAGAAATATTGATTCATCTGATTTTAAATCAAACTTATCAAGATTATCTTTGGTATTTAACAAGAAACATTTACTACCAAATATTTTGAAATATGAGATCTTTGGTATATGATCATAATACAATTCAAAACATGTTTTATGTAAAATTGGTCGAATAAGAACACGGTTTAGAACATAACATGCTGTATTAATTGCTTCAGCCCAAAAGTATTTTGGTAAATTTTTATCTTGAAGCATGGTTCTAGCACATTCTTGCAAAGTTCTATTCTTTCTTTCAACAACTCCATTTTGAGGAGCCGCTCTAGGAAAAGCAAAGTTGTGAGATATACCATGTAAATCACAAAACTTTAGAAAAGATTCATTTTCAAATTCACCACCATGATCACTACGAATTTTAATAATAGATGTAGCTTTTTCATTTGTAATTCTTCTACAAAGTTTAGAAAATTCCAAAAAAGCATCATTTTTGCTTTTTAGAAAAATTACCCATGTAAATCGAGAATAATCATCTACTATAACAAAAGCATACTTGCTACCATTCAAACTTTGAATTCTAGATGGTCCAAATAGATCTAAATGTAAAAGTTCAAAAGGACGTTTTGTTGAAACTATATCTTTTGCTTTAAAAGAACTCTTGATTTGTTTACCCCTTTGGCAAGCATCACATAAGTGATCTTTCTTATATGGTATTCTAGGTAGGCCTCTTACAAGATCATTATTGGATAACTTTGAAATAATTTTAAAGTTAACATGTCCAAGTCTCTTATGCCATAACCATTGAATTTCATTTGAAACAATAAGACATTTTTCATTAAAAGAGGGTAATTCATCTAGATATAGTTCATACACATTGTTCATTCTTTTACCTTTAAAAATGATCTTTTTAGATTGAAAATCAGAAATTAAGCATAAATCATTTTCAAAAGAAACATGAAAACCTTTATCACATAATTGACTAATAGATATTAAATTATGCATTAAACCATCTACTAAAAGAACATTTTCTATCAAGGGAAATTTTGGATTACCAATATTACCAATACCTATTACTTTTCCCTTGTTATTGTCACCAAAGGTGATGGTTCCTCCATCCTTATTTTGGAGGGTGGAAAATAACTCCGGCCTTTCAGTCATATGTTTGGAACAGCCGTTGTCCAATATCCATTTGCTCCTTATGTTGTGTACCTACAACAAAATTAGAAAACAGAGCATTTGACCCCTTTCTATTTTCGGGTCCATGAGAGTTAGTCTTAGGAACCCATATCCATTTGGATTTTGGTTTCCTTTGATAATAAATATTCTTTCTATAAAAGGATTTATCATGTCTAGAATAATCATGTCTAGGATAATCATGTCTGGAATAATAAGCATTATAGTTTCCATGATTAGATGCATTTCTATTAGAACTAGAAAGTTTAGTTCTATGAACAAAAGGTTGAGAATAATGTCTTTGATTTTTCACCACATAGTTTGGTCTATTTTGAGTATCAAAGAAGCTATATCTCAATCTGGTTTTATTAACCAAGCATCTTTGAGAACCAAGAAGTTTTTCTAGATTCTCTTGACCATTTGTGAATTTGGTCACTATGGAAAGAAGATCATTTGATTTTTCTTTAAGACTAGATATTTCCTTTTTTAAGAGATTGGTTCTAACTCCAATTTCTTTTATCTCAAAAGCTTGGCAAGAGTTTTCCTTCTTGAGATCTTCTATCTCATGAAGTAACACTTTATTTTGAGAGTTAAGAGTTAAATTTTCAGTTTTTAACTCTTTATTTTTAGAACTTAGACTCTTAAATTTAGCATATAAATCATTGAATGCTTCTAACAAATCATCATAGTCAATTTGACTTACCGAATCTTCCTGTGCTACAAAGCACATGTTGGCAACTTCTTCATTTGTTTCTTCATCGAAAGAGGAGTCACTATCATCCCAACATGCTTGAAATGCCTTTTTCTTCTTGAATTGTTCCTTGGGCTTGATTTTGAGAAGAGGACAATCTTTCTTGATATGTCCTGCCTTTTTGCAGTTAAAGCACATGACTTCATTGGGATTGGAAGAATCTGCTTTCTTTACCTTTCTTTGAAATCTTCCCTTTTTGATGAATCTTCTGAATTGCCTTGTGATGAGGGCAATATCTTCATCTTCATCTTCTTCTAAATTTTCTAAATCAGAAGTAACTTTAAAAGCAAGAGACTTCTTTTTGGGCTCTTCTTCTTGTCTGTCTTGAAGTTGGACCTCATATGCCATAAGGTTACCAACTAAATCTTCAAGAGAGAGAGTATTTAGATCATTTGCTTCTTCAATAGCAGTGGTTTTTCTCTCCCATTCAGGAGTTAAACACCTTAGAATCTTTCTGACTAAATCCACTTGTGAATATTCTTTTCCAAGGGATTTCAAAGTGTTAGTTATATCGGTCATTCTAGTTACCATGTCCGATATAGATTCATTTTGCTTCATTTTGAACAATTCAAATTTATGAACTAAAGAAGCAATTTTAGATTCTTTTACCTTTGACGTACCTTCGTGAGTCACAAGAAGAGTATGCCATGTTTCTTTTGCTGTAGAGCATTGAGAGATGTGATTGAACTCTACCTTGTCAACGACACAGTACAATGCATTCATGGCTTTGGCATTTAGTGAAGCAGTCTTCTTTTCATCATCGGTCCATTGGCTGAAATCAGTTGATGGAGTTTGGTACTTTTCTGAAACAACTCTCCAGATTTTGAGATCCATGGATTGCAATAATATTGTCATTCTTACTTTCCAGTATCCATAGTTTGTTCCGTCGAAGAGAGGAGGACGAACAGAGGAGCTTCCTTCTTTGTGCAGAGATGTTGTAGTTGCCATGCTAGATGATGGTCAAATCAAAGTAATAGCTAACCTGTACTCTGATACCAAATGAAAGTGCACTAGGATCGAGGCAATGAGCACTAGAGGGGGGGTGAATAGTGCTTTTAAAAATAATCTATGGAATATTAAAGGATTTTGCAAATCGAAAAGCAAACACACAAAGAACACAAGATTTTATCCTGGTTCGGTCTATCCTGACCTACATCCAGTCCCCAAGCAAAACCCGCTTGAGATTTCCACTATCAACTTTGTTAACTACAAGATCACACAGACCAAAACCGGTCCCACTTTCAGTAACAACCCTACTGAAAGCAAACAGCTCCTTTACACCAAGGAGTCCTTCTTTTTACAGAAAAGAAATAACAACTTACAATACAACCTATGAGCCTTTCTTTTGAATGCGAATGAGATGCAATTGGCTTTTGAGGTTGTTGAAATACTCTACTCACGAATTCACTATCTCTCAAAGTGATTTGAGTGAAAAACTGAAGTGAAAATATCAAGTGAGTGAGAAAATAAATACTTGACTGAATAGGAGTGAAAAGCAATAAGTAAATGATTCAAATCAATTGAATTCTTGTTAATTTGAGTGTAAAATGCACTCATATTTATAGCTAAAGTTTTCCATACGTTGAGGGTATGAAAGGGTGTCAAAACTGTCCATTTTGAATGATCAAAATGTTTGAAATATGAAAAGACACGCCTTTTTGAAGTTTCAGGAAAACGGCAAAATTAGTCGACTGAAACATCAGTTAGTCGACTAATAGTTAGTTATTAGTAGACTGACAGTTATCATCGGTCGACTAATCTGTTAATCGAGCCATTTGAAAATTTGAACTTTTGAAACTTAGTCGACTTGAGAAAAGTTAGTCGACTGATAATATCATCAGTAGACTGAAAAACCTTTTAGTCGACTGCTGCTAAAATCTTCTGAAAAACAAACATTCTGTTTGGTCGACTGATAAAAGCATTAGTCGACTGCTGCTAAATTTTCAGAAAACACATGTTCTGTTCAGTCGACTGATAAAACCATTAGTCGACTGCTGCTAATTTTCCAGAAAACAGACATTCTGTCCAGTCGACTGATAAAACCTTCGGTCGACTAATTTGACAAAAATGACTTTTTATAGAAAATATGGCGCGAAAAGATTAGTCGACTGGTAAGTCTATTGGTCGACTAATAAACATGAAAAATTAGGAAAAGAGTTTTCTAAAAAGATTTTCAAGAGGGTTTCTTTTAGAAAAGTTTTTCTAAAGACTTTTAAGGTGAAATGCAACCTAAATATGCACTCTTAAGTAAGGCTCTTACAAGAATCTAAGACTTTTAAAGAATTAAACATTTGCACACTAGTCTTCAAAGATTCTTCATCGAATTCTTCAATTTCTTCATAGCCTTAGCTGAAATGCAGTTGATTCCACTTGCTCATCATCAAAACCTTGTACTTGAAGCACCATGTATGGCTTCATTGTCATAACAGATGCAAAAGAAGATGAGATGGAAGCACAGTCCAGGTGAAGATGCTACTGAATGCAAATTGCAAGGTGCGGGTGACAGTGGGCTATTGATGTGCAAAGGACTATGTAATGAGGCATGGCAATGCACGAGATTTGGTGAGTGTGTGAGGATAGTGAAAGGGGAAGGTTTATGATATGCTAGTCTAATTACAGCAGGAATGTGATGTAAAAAAAAAAAAAGAGGGGGGGGTGCAAAAGTGACAGCAGTAATAAAGAAATGCACTAAATGATAGATGCAACAGTGATTGGTGCTAGATGGTGGGGATAATGGTGGTGTTGCTGGAAGTGGAATGATAAATGCATAAATGATGATCGTACTGCTATGCAATATAGTGAAGAAGACTACAGGAGGGATGTTAGCAGAGAATCACAACAGGCATAAGCATGTAACAATATGGAACTGTCTAGTCTTGGCATAGACGAATTCAAACGAACATACAAATGCACTCAAATTACTGTAATGCGTGTTCTGGTAAGTGAGGGACAACAAGATGTTACAGTAGCATGCTGTCTTACAATGGATGGGCGGCCCACAACAAATCACCCACTGCAAACTGGTTCTTGCAGGGTGACTTCAGAGAATGACTTTTGATCATATACAAGAAAAAAAAATCTACTTAAGATTTGGAGCAACACTCAACGACCCAGCAAGAGCATGACATCCAGCAATTCCTCCTTTCTTAGGCTTTTAGAAAGCATATTATTGGCCCCGGATACATCCCTTTGCATTGATATCCAAAGTCAATACTAAATTGATCACCTGAACAAGGTTTATCAACCATCTCATCCTTTAAACTGTTGGCATTGCACTCTGATGCAACATGCACAGATCTCTCAGTGATAGAATTGCAATGAATCTGGGGCTTTTAGTTACAATTCTAATGGGACCCTTTGCGATTTTAGCCAAATCAAAATCATTACTGGGACGACAACATGGTTTTCCCCTTTTTTTTTTGGTGTGGGTTACCTGTATCTCTTCATTATCCATAAAAAGCTTCCTCCCATCGATCCCCTTTCATTTTATTAGCATCAGTAGGATAAAAGAATGGCTCAAAGTCCTTTGGACTTGTGGTTGTTGAACTCTTTAGACATATCTGCAGAACCAAACCCTTCAGAAAGGAAACACAAACCTGTTGTCGTCGCAAAATTTTTCCCATCTTCCCTTCCTCGCGAAAGAGAGAGGAAAACGCTTTCGCGAGTCAAACTTGATCGGATTTTGGAAAATGGTTTTGAAATACTCGCCTCCGTTTTGAAAATAGCAGGAAAATCCATGGGATGGGGCTCGATCTGTCGGTACGAGGTTTGACCGTTCTTGTCGCCTTTAACAGGGGTAATCGAACCAAGGACCAAAATTGTGCTTGACATAGTTAAATCATTGAAATTGTGTTATATCCTAAATGCACAGAGAATTCAGGCACGTGCTATGAGATTTTTGGAAAATGTAAGTTGGAAAAATATGATGTATGCTTAGAAAACATTTGGAATTGAAAAACATTTATCAGAAAATCAATATCTCAAGAAACTCAAACAAAGAAGATTTGAAATTTTGAGAAAGTTTGTAAAGATTTGGAAAATCTTGAAGAAATGAGAATCTCGAGAAGATGGAAAGAATTCTTATGAAAAGATGAACGCTTGAAAAGGAAAACACTTCTCAGGAAAAACTCGGACTTTGAGAATTTTCTTAGGAAAATGATGGAGAGTTTATAGGAAAACTCATTGGAGAAGAGAAAATTGAAACTTGGGAAATTGAAATCCTGAGAATCTTAGCCTTGAAACACTTGGAAATCGATTTTGATCTTTGAGAAAGGTGAGAGACTCCTTTTGAAAATCTTGAGAAAATAACCCTTTTCATGGAAAACTGTGGAAAAACTTGACTTGGGAAAACCGATTTTGAAAATTTTTCAAAGTTTCTTGAGAAATCGATTTCTTGAGAATGAAATTTTCTTAAGAAAATCATGAGAAAACCAATGATTTCATGATGCAAATGATACGAGTGAATGAATGCACTTTGAAAGATTTTCTAAGAAATTTGTTGGAAAAATGTGTATTAAGTCAAAATAAATCCTTCACATATTCTGACTGTGGCCATGAATATGTTCAGAGTTTAATTGATTTAATGCACAATACTTTGAAAATATTAGAAATATGATGTGCATTTTAAGATAACCTAAGAGTGTAGGCTCAATGTGACTGGTAGAAAGATGATGGATCTGGGTCTCATCCATATTCTGACTAGGGCCGTAAATATGGACTCCACCAAGTTCATCAACTCCCTAAGAGTTGGTGCATGTGCCATTCGTGTACATCCATAGTGCTTTTGAAATAAAATGCATGAATCACATAATCAGAATATTGCATGAATTCAAACTATATGATATGCATCCTAGTCTAAGCAGAAAATTAAATCTCTTATTCCAAAATTTACATTATTACACCACTAATTAAATGAAATAAAAAAGATTGCAGACTTCAACTCCTTCCTTTGAATGTCCCTGCCAAGCTTGAAATAGAGTTAGTTCAAATATGTGGGTTTTTCCAACATTTTCTAGTAATATTCTGGAATTATTGGATTTAATTGGATATAAACCCTATTTCCATGCTTTCTTGATATTTGAAATGATGTAAATGCAAAAAATTTAGTAAGAAATCATTTGAAATTCGAAATTGTGGTCAAAATGACCAAAATACCCCTAATATTAAAGTTACACCTTTAAAATCAGGGTTTTTTTAAGGAAATTTTGGTAAAATTGAGATTTTGAAATTCGAATTGAAACAAATGATGATGAAATGCATGATGAGACATGATGACATGCTTATAAACACTTTAGGACGGAAAAATCAGAATTTGAAGTTTTGCAACTCTTCCAAAATAATGAATTTCGCTTGATTTTCACTTGGATCAGGGTCCCGCGGGGCCCTGTTTTGATGATACGGTTAAACCGAACATCAAACGAATTCCAAATGTTGTCAAATTCGATATGAAGCATCTACCTATTCTGATAAACATCCTAGAATGCTAAAACTCACGAAATGACATGGTTTGGGTGCGAAAATTTAAAGAAAATCCTAAAAAGGGTGGATTTCGCCTACGGACCCGAACCAAATGCAACACATAATGCAGTATTACAAGAATTCCACCATAGAAACATCTGATATTTTGCAGACTGATAAATGACATGAAAATAAGCAATTTTGTCTTTTACAGCTATGGGATTTGAAATACGGTGAGTTCGGAAACAAGAATTTAGTTCTGACGGAGGCAAAATCAACCTGATCCAATGTAAAAATGCTACAAAAATAGCAAACGACCATGGAAATTTCTGATATTTAAATGAGAAACTACTGACAGATGAAGGAACAACTCTCATCTTTATGATTTTGGCATTTGATCAACAGAAACATAGATAAAAATGCGACATTACTTGACTAAATCAACAGAACAGACAAATGTGACAAAACAAAAGACTGACAAGAAAAATCCGAAACTGCTATTAAAACTATTTTAAAAATCATAAGCTTTTAGATGCAAACAGATGACATCCCGATCATGACATTCACTTTTTATAGATTCAGATTTGGAGCAATACCCAAAGCGAGCCCATCGACTTAAGTCGATCAAAAATCTCAGAGACCCAAATAAGGCTCTGACACGTGTCTCGAACTCCCGGATTTTTGTCAGACATCAAGATAATTCATAAAACTCTAATAAAATCATATTAAACACTAGACATCATTCCAAGTACAGAACATTTTTCGGATTGAAAATCTGACCTCATATGAGAGAGATCTTGATTTTACAAGTCTAGAGTAAATTTTCAAAATGTATCCCGGGTAGCAAAACCCGACCTACCATTTCAAACATTTACTGCAGTAAATAAATTCAAATCATTCCGAATTTTTGGCAGATTTCTAGAGACACTTAAGGTCATATACTATAATTTTCTCATAATTTGTAACGAAAAATAAATGCATAAAATGACGTGTGGACTGACTGACAAAAACAGAGAGTTACAGAAATGAAGCAGAATTGAAACAAAGGCTAAAAAAAAATCTAATTAATTCCTAAAATATACTAAATTAATGAAATGAAATATGAACTAAATCAAATTAATGCACGAATGTTAAAATCATCAAGAAAGCATAATTCTACTTTTAATATATGTCGTTTTATGAGAATAGCTCGATCCATCATTCGGATGAGCTCTTTCTTCAAAACGAAAGTGCAAATCAAGACAAAGGCATTATTTCGATAAAACCAATTAGAATATAGGTGCACCTTGTGTTCTTCTGCAGCTTTGGAACTTCCGAAATGAACGGCTATCAACAGCTTCTTTCGTCCTTCGATCTGAGCCTCCAAGAGTTAACGAAATTCGATCCACACGCCTAGGTTGAGTTGGAATTGATACGATCAAGGTTAGGGCTTCAATGCACCTTCTCAACTGATCCCAAAGGAGGCGTGAATTCCAAAATTCCAAAACCGTGTAGTAGGGCACTCAGAGTGAAAATGCTAAATCCAAAGGGAGCTCCCCTAGGCTGGGCGTGGGGCCTTGTATTTATAGAAATTTTTGGAAAAATTTGAAATTCAAAGAGGCTTAATCTGAGCCCTCCATGTGGCGCCATCTCAGAGGGTGTTGTCTTGGAGTTTGAAATTCAAATTCAGCTTTATTCTGGAAGGAGGAGAGACTGCCATGTGGCGCCATCTCAGAGCCTCCACATTGACATGTGTCAGAAGGAAAGGGAGAGGGTTCAGATGGTGCCACCTCAGAGAGAGTTTGAAATTTAAATTTCTGCTTTTTCTAGAGGAAAGGAGAGACTGACATGTGGCGCCATCTCAAAGCATCCACATTGACAAGTGTTAGAAGCTGGAGGAGGCTCTCCAGATGGCGCCACCTCAGAGAGAGTTTGAAATTTAAATTTCTGCTTTTTCTAGAGGAAAGGAGAGACTGGCATGTGGGGCCATCTCAGAGCATCCACATTGACAAGTGTCAGAAGCTGGAGGAGGCTCTCCAGATGGCGCCACCTCAGGAGGCATTTGAATTTTAAATTGGGTTGGCTCTGGAAGGATGGAGGGTGGCCATGTGGCGCCACCTCAGGGTGGCTCCTACAGTGACATGTGGCAAGAGGGAGGAAAATGAGGGAAAGGGACACGTGACACCATCTCAAAAAATGAATTTAGGGAGGAGACTTCAGGATTTTCGCCACCTCAGCTTTGAGTTTGAAAATTTTTGAATGGTTGCTTTTTCTGAAGAAGGCCAAGAGTGACACGTGTCCTCTACTTTTTCTGAAGGAAGCAGAAAGTGACATGTGTCACTTGCTTTTTCTGAAGAAAGCAGAGAGAGACACATGTCCCTTGCTTTTTCTGAGAAGAGCAGAGGGTGACATGTGTCACTTGCTTTTTCTGAGAAAAGCAGGGAGTGACATGTGTCTACTGCAGGAGAGAATACCTCAGATGGCGCCACCTCAGAAGGAGACAACTCTACTTTTTCTGGACAAGGCAGCACGTGACATGTGGCATCTCAGGGTGACCTTGGAATGACACATGGCACAGGGTGAAGATGGTGGACACTGACACGTGGCATAAAATAAAGAGGTAGCTAATGACATGTGGCGCCATCTTAAAGTGGCCCCACACTAACACGTGTCATGTGGTGCCACCTCTAGGTGAACCCCACGTTGACACTTGGCAAGTAAATAGGCGGAGAGAGAAAAAGACAAGTGGCGCCAATCCAGGGACAAGGCTCCTATATTTTTGGGTTTTTCAAAATTTAGTTTTTTCAAAAGAAAAGCCTATGTGACACCACTTCAATGTGGGTCCCACATTGCTTCTTTATTGAAATAAGGACAAGACAGTAAATCCTTTTTTTGGAATTTTCATAAAATTTTGGACTAATTGGCAAAACATAAATTTTGAAAAGAGTTGGCCCCTGTAGGGCGATTTTGTAAAAGGAAGATATTTGAAATTATTGACAAAAAAGCAAAAACTGAGATGAAATTTATTGAAAATTATCCAGATTGTTTTCCTGATAAAATATTTTGAAATTCAGAGTCCTGGGGGTAAAATGGGAAGAATTGATAATTTTGAAGACCCAGGGTTTTGAAATTGATTTTAAAAAGAGTTGAAATTCAAATCTGGATTGAAAATTTTGAAATCGAGAGTTCTGGATCTCGAAATGACATGCTGTGCAGTGCAGTGATATGAAATGCTCATGCAATGCTATGCAATGACATGTCTTATGAAATGTAATCCTGAACCGGGCTTTGGAGATTCCTGTCTCCTGTCAGGAGTAGAATTTTGAACATCTGAGCTGAAATAGAGAAATTTTGAGAGTTGCAGATAAAATTTGGACTTTTGCGGGTTCGAGGCTCAGAAAATGACCATTTTGCCCTCTGGCGATCTCTGGGGAGGAGTTGTGATGTTTGGTGGAAATGTCAGGGAGGTGAGTGAAAATTTGGGGTGTTTACAAATGCCCCTCTTTGCTACTAAGCCGGCTTGTGGCCGAGCTTAGTGGCAAAGAAAAACACACTAAATTTGGGCTATATAAAATGTCTCAGTTAGAAGGATCTGACTGGGTGTGGAGAAATTAGCTCGGTGATCATGGTAGATATGAAATGGAGAATGAAGAAGAAAGATTCACTCTGTGAGAGTGAAATTCAGGTTTATGCCCTTAACCTGGATGGGACGGAAAATGCTTCGTATGGAACGAAACTCAGGTTTTAACCCTTAACCTAATTGGGGAATGAAATATCTCATTGAAATGAGACTCAGGTTTGTACCCTTAACCTGATCGGGCAGAGAATGAAATACCTCTTTGAGTGAGTCTCAAGTTTGTACCCTTATCCTGATCAGGTGAAAAATGGAATACCTCTTTGAATGAGGCTCAGGTTTGTACCCTTATCATGATCGGGCGGAAAATGAAATATTGGAAGGTGAATAAGTCAACTTTTCTTGAAGAGGAACGAGGCAATGGAAATGGAATTGTAAGAGGCAATTTTGGAAGATGATCAAGACGATCCGGTGAATTTTTCATCAGTGTGAAATATGAATAAAGTAAGGAGTAAGAGGACTCTTTCGACAATGCGAAAGATGGATATGGCAATCTTTTGACGAGAATAAGGTAACTCTTTCGGCAACGCGAAAGACAGACAAGGCAAACTCTTTCAGATAAGAGTAAGGAAACTCTTTTGACAACGCAAAAGATGAATAAGGCAATTTTTCCAACGAAGAATAAGGCAACTTTTTCGGCAATGCGAAAGACAGACGCAGGTGATCCAAAGGAACAAGGCGATTCTTTCGATAACGCGTAAGATGTCAAAGGCAATCCAAAGGAATAAGGTGATTCTTTCGACAACACGAAAGATGATAAGGCGATCCAAAGGAGTAAGGCGATTCTTTCGACAACGCGAAAGATGACAAAGGCGACTTAAAGGAACAAGGCGATTCTTTCGACAACGCGAAAGATGACAAAGGCAATCCAAAGGAGCAAGACGATTCTTTCGACAACGCAAAAGATGACAAAGGTAATCCAAAGGAACAAGGCGATTCTTTCAACTACGCGAAAGATGACAAAGGTAATCCAAAGGAATAAGGCGATTCTTTCGACAATGCGAAAGATGACAAAGGTAATCCAAAGGAACAAGGCGATTCTTTCGACAACGCGAAAGATGACAAAGGTAATCCAAAGGAATAAGGCGATTCTTTCGACAACGCGAAAGATGACAAAGGTAATTCAAAGGAATAAGGCGATTCTTTCGACAACGCGAAAGATGACAAAGGTAATCCAAAGGAACAAGGCGATTCTTTCGACAACGCAAAAGATGACAAAGGTAATCCAAAGGAATAAGGTGATTCTTTCGACAACGCGAAAGATGACAAAGGTAATCCAAAGGAACAAGGCGATTCTTTCGACAATGCGAAATATGATAAAGGTAATCCAAAGGAACAAGGTGATTCTTTCGACAATGCGAAAGATGACAAAGGCAATCTAAAGGAGCAAGGCGATTCTTTCGACAACGCGAAAGATGATAAAGGCAATCCAAAGGAATAAGGCAATTATTTCGACAACGCGAAAGATGACAAAAGGCGATCCAAAGGAGTAAGGCGATTCTTTCGACAACGCGAAAGATGCCAAAGGCTATTCTTTCGGAGAGAAGGCTAATCTTTCAACAACGTGAAAGATGATAAAGGCTATCCTTTCAGAGATAAGTCTAATCTTTTCAATAATGTGAAAGACGACAAAGGACAATCTCTCGAAGGGGTCAAGATGCATCAATATGGACATCAAGCTCTCACTTAACGTCAGGATAACTAGAAAATATTGTCAAAATGTTGAAAATTTTGTTGATTCAAAATAATTAAAAATGATGCTCATTGTTGTGAAAATATTCCTTCTTTTTTGTACCTAAAGTATTACCTCCAAACAGGATTGACTTCATAGAATCATGATTTTGAATTCAAATTGCTTGCGATTGACCTTCTTCAAAGAAGTTATCAACTTCCTTGCTATGAACAAGAAAGAGAGAATTTAATATTATGAAAGCAATTGATGAAAGAATATTGATAATAGAATTTCACAAAGTTAAAGAAAATTCTTGATAAATGGGGCAGTTTGATATCCTGGGAGCTTCTCTCATGATAATCTTTCTGCACTCTTTTGGCTTTCTTGGGTTTCGGTTACATTCTCCTTTATTTTGGAGATGTCCTGACTTTTCTCTCTTTCTTTTTCCTCTCTTGCTCTCTTTTTGGAAGGGTATGTTACAAACTCCTTCAACTTGGAGATGTTTCGATCCTTCTTTGACGATATTGGCTCATGGGTTTGAGATCTTTGGATAATGGCTGAAATTAAATATCTTTTAGGGATTGTCGGGAGGCTCATCGCATCTGCCTTCATCTCGACAGTTCTTTGGACTTTCTCTGGAAGGATTCGTCACAAACTCTGTCATCTTGGAGTTGTTTCAAATCTTCTTTGGCCCCGGGGGTCTACTCGCTTAATTCGCCTTCATCTTGACGACAAGTGAGAGATCCCTTTTGCAGATATTTAATTGCAGCTTAGGTGATTTTAAGGAGACAGGGCTTGGATGAATTCTCTCTTTTTCTAGCGCTCAGGATATTTCCGCTGCCTCATTTTCACAAGAATGGTCTTTAAAAATGTGTCATTGACTGCGATCAATATCAATCATATATGACTTTGCAAAACATTGAATCTTCTTTTCTGGCCATATCGAGGATTTATCCTTCATCCTTTTGGTTGGTCAATAGAAAGAATTTGGATTTTGAATCCTTCTTCACAAAAGCTTTGCCTTTTTGGAAGTGATACTGAAGGTAAACTGAGGTAAAATTTTGTGCAATAAAATTCTGAAATCAACAGGTAATTGATTGACAAATTGACAAAGTGTTCTTGAAATCCTTAGTAAAAGAGATCGCTTGACATCCAAGTTGACACATCCCTGACGATGGTACTCAATTTCGAAGGTAAATCCAATACGAAGTAGGAATTTTGAAGGTAAGTCCTGGCATAATTCTGGATTTTGAAGGTAAGCCTAACTCAAAAGTTGGTATTGAAATACCATTCGAATCAGGACTCAGGTTTTTACAAGGAAAGATGGAAGATTCGACTCGAAACTCGAGCCTTCGAAATAAAGCTAGGAAGTTTGGTTTCCAAGGAGATAAAGTTCAGGTCTAAATCCAAATCTTAAAAGGAAAAACTAGGCCAATTCAGATTTTTGAGTCAAAACTCAAATATTCAGAGGAAAATTGGAAAGTTCGAGTCGAGGCTCGAATCTCAAAGGAAAACTGGGAAGTTCAGATTTTGAAGGAAAGAAAACTTGAGTTAAAAACTCAAATCTTCAAAGGAAAGCTGGAAAGTTCGAGTCAAGGCTCGAATCTTAAAGGAAAATCTTTAATCAGAAGATTGAATTTTTGAAAATCGATAATGCGAGAGCTAGGATTGAAGGTTTTGAGAATGGCCAGTTCGAGGACTTGATTATTTGACTTACAATGAAAAACCATCATATTTAGATGTATGTGGTCTGATTTTCAGGATTAACCCCTTATCCTGAATGGGGATATGAATAGAAATTGGAAAATCATGAAAAATGATTCAGGTTTATCCCTTAACCTGAAGGGGAAAAAAATGGATGCAAAATGAAATGCAAATGCACATGAAATGAATGCAAAATTAATGCAAGTGGGTGCATATACATGCAAAATGAGAGATTGGTTTATCCTGCCTGCATACAGAATGTTTTGAGGTAAAGATAGATTTTTAAAAAAATGCCCCAGTGTAACTAGAGAGAAAAATTTTGAATATAAAGAAGGGTAATCGAGGAATAAGGTGACAGACTTCTTGATTGAGAGACATCCTCAAGACCGTTCCTTACAAGAGACATATTTGTGAAAAGGAAAGAGATGCAAATAAAATGGTGCCAAACTATTGGCAAATTTAATAATTTTATTGATGCTTAAAAATCAAGGAAAGGAAACAGAATTATATTATCCCTTTGAAATGATAAAAAGCAAAATGAGAAGTGAGAAAGTGTTTGCACATGGGATCTTTAAAGTAAAAGGAGAATGTTATTTTGAAAGTGAGAAATCATTTTGGGAAGAAAATCAACTGCGCGGTTGATTTTGAGGAATGATCAGCGTGAGAGCTGATCTTTGAAAGGGGAATCAACACGAGGGTTGATTTTGAAGAGAGATCATCATGAGGGTTGATTTTGAAAACAAATTGGTTTAACAATAATTTTAGAAAAGAAAATCAACACAAAGGTTGATTTTAAAGATAATGGTTCAAAACCAATTTAAGAAAAGAAGATCACCGCGATGGTTGATTTTTGAAAAAGATTGAACTGAAATATTAAACTTTTGGGTGATCATAACGAAGATGTTTGTAGAAATTTTTTAAGAATTTCACGATTTTTGAAAAACCCTCATAGGTAATTTCATTTCTCTCATGAATGATGTTGGGATTGCCCCTTATCTTGAAAAGAATGGGCAAAGAAGATTCTTTAAAACGAAAACAGGTGTCCTAATGGGGCAAAAGAAAGAAGTATTGGATGAAGAAAATTGACATTTTATTGATAAGCAGAACTGATAACAAAAGACTGCATATTTATAAGCACTCGACAAAAAGGTTGCAAAAACTGGGCGGACTTTCCCCTACGAGGTGACTGGCAAAACGAAAGAAAGAAAGCAGGAAACTTTGGGCATCATCAACTTTCTGAATGATCTGGGAAAGGCTTGGTCAGGATGGCCAGCTTGTCTTCTTCTTCAGCTTCAGCAAGGAGGCTCTTGTCAATGCAATCCTGAACAATATTTTTGAAAACAAAACAATGATCGATGTCATGCCCCACTGCCCGATGGAATTTGCAAAATTGATTCTTGAACCTTCCCATGATGGTGGGAGGAGTTGTGGCCTTTGGGAGCTTCAGTAATCCCTTGGTCAACATGAATTCAAGGGCTTCTTCGAGTGTTTGTTTGAGAGGAGTGAACACTCGATCACTACTCCAACCTTCATGCTTTATCTTTTCCTATTGTGGAAAGTTGGGCTGAGATAGCTTGCTATTCTGTCTTTCCTCTCGATCCACATGGTTTCCCTTACTACTTTTGTTATCATTGCGGCTGATGTTGGCGGAGGAGGTGAAATTTGTCTTTTTCTTTGGATCTAGATTGTTCTTGACGAGGGTGATACCATCGTAGACACCGTTTTCCAACCCCATCTCGAGCCACTCGGCTCATTCAGTAAGCTCTATGAAAGACTTGGAAGGCGAGGTGGAGATAAGACTTCTCAAAGGTTGTGAGAAGTTGTTCAGGATCAACGATAAAGCATGTCTCTCTGATATAGGATCCCTCATTTTGTTGCAGGTCTCTCTCCATCTGTGAACGAAGTCTTTGGCTTTTTCACTATCTCTCTGCTTCAGATTACAGAGGTGATTTAATGTTGGTAGTGCTTCAGTATTGAACAGGAATCATTCAACGAACAAATTCACAACTTTGTCAAACTCTTTCAGTTCTATAGAATTGACATGTTCCGCGTACCATTTGGCTGCGACTCCTTCCAAGCTGCGGGGAAAGCATAAGAACAATGCTCTGTTGTCCGTTTTGAACCTAGAGCATTTTGCGAAAAATGCGGCGAGATGGGCTTTCGGGTCGCCAGAACCATCGAATTTGATGAATTTACGGGGCAAAGTCTCTAGATTTTCATCCCCTTCTAAACCGTCATAAAAGTCCTCACTGGTAAAGACTTTCTTGCCCTTGTCGCGGGCTTGCAGATCTTTAACAACTCTGGCCATTTCTCTGAATTGTGCCTGTAGAGGCTCTTCTGCAACTTGACCTTTTGATTTGCGACTCCTCCTTTGTTCTCGGCCCTGTTTCTAAAATGTCGGAGGCACCTCATATTCTTCATCGGTGTCTTCCTCTGATTCTGATTCATCTGAAATTTCCTCTGGCTGAACTTGCTTCTTGAAAGTCTTCTTATCCTTATGCCCATGGAACTTCTCTCTGAATGGGTTCTTCTCTGCACTGGTCCCAGCCTGTTCACTCATCATTTTGGTCATCATTTTCTGGAACATGGCATACATCTGTGGGTCTATGCCATCCTCCTCTTGCTGCTGCTCTTGACTCCTCTCGGATCATGGGGAGCCCATTTCTTCTTCTGAGGTCGACGAGTACTGAGATGTCGTTGTTCTTTTGCCTGATCTTGTCCAAACCATCAAATGTTATAGATGTTCTCTGCATGATAAAGCCTTGATCAGACTCTGAGGAAGTTTTGGATCGGAAAAAAAAAATGATATGGTAGACAATTGGAAGAATATCCCATTACTAGGGATGGAGTCGCCGCTGAAATCACAACAATTGTGTTGTCATTCTTTGTAAGAGAAATAACAACGGAAAATATGCCTTGTTACCTAGTGTAAACACCCCAAATTTTCCACATCCATTCTCAAACAATCCTCCTCAGGCAGTGCCAACCCTGTCAGGTCAGTGTAGGAGTCAAACCCCGAGTCAGTTTCAGAAAATCACCATTTTACCCATTTTCATTAGGAAAATTACCATTTTACCCCTAGGTCATCCCGGACCCCAGTCAGTCGGAGTCAACCAAGCTCATTGGTCAGTTTAGAACAGTTAGAATATCAGTCATCTCAAGCTCATCCGAGCTCACAATGAACAGACCATTTTCATTTCTGACAATTCCTGCCAAAATGGGATCATTTCTTTAGAAATGAGCTTGTTTCTCACTCAAATCCAAACCAATTGTCTCCGAGTCAGTCATTCCCAGTCAGTCATGTTCCCCAGAGTCTAACTTGAGCTCACCAGAAGTTCAAGCGCTCCAGTTTCAGTTCAAAACCATTTCCAAGTGTCTAAGAGCCCATTTTAGCTCTTTCAACTGAAATTGAGTTGAGTTCAGTCAATTGAGCAAGTGTTCAAACTTTGATTTTAGTTCATATCAGTATTAGTGACCTTTGTTCTAGCTCAAACCCAGCTTAAGTTCGTAATTCACTTTGCTCCAGTGATCATTCTGTACCATTTATCTAAAAATGGTAACATTTCTTGAAAATTCAGTTGGAAAGGTCAAGTCAGTGTCTGGTGAGTTCATTTGAATTCTGAAACTCTAAAACCCAGCTCAATCTAGCTCATCTCAGTTCAATCCAGCTCGAACCCCAATTTTCAGTGTCACTCTGACCAATAGAGTCCCGAAAACCATTTCTTGAGCTATTTTGCAAATTTTATCAATTTTAATGCTTTTTAAACTGGTACAAGTGTCAATCGGGGTCTGACATTCAAAATTCTTTATTTCGGGTTAGCATTTCACATAGCATTTCATGTCATTTATCATCATTTCATATCATTTCTCAGCATTTCATAACATTTCATTTCATTTTCAAAGTCCAGAACTCCAGTTTTATAAATTTCAATCCAGATCGAGTTTTAAAAGCTTTTAGAAATTAACTTCAAAACCTCGGGTTTCCAAATTTGACATTTTTACCCCCTGGAGTCTAAATTTGGAAATATTTTCTCAAGAAAAATAATCTGGATTTATTTCAAACTCAAATTTTTGAATTCTACACTGGATTTGCTTTGCAACGAGGTATTGAACTTCGAAATCCGAGCTCATTTCAAAAATTGCCAAAAATAGCTCGTTTCATTGGAAATATTTTCTCGAGAAAAACAATTTGGATTTCTTCCAAAATTAAATTTTTAAATTCTACATTGGATTTGCTTCGCAACGAGGTATTGAACTTCAAAATCTGAGCTTGTTTCAAAAACTGCCAAAAATAGCTCGTTTCGTCTGGAAATTTTCTAAAAAGACTATTTTACCCCTCTAATCGTCAAAATGAATTTCAAAAGTGGAATTTGGACCCGCTCTGAGATGGCTCATTCATTTACTTTTCTATTTTATAAAAAAAAAATGTTTCTTTTTATTTATTTGTTTTTGTTTTTATTAATTTTTATTTATTTATTTTATTTTAGAGAGGTGGGACCCACAAGATGGTCACCCAAACCTCCAGCCCCTCTTTCCTTCTTCTTTCCTTTTTCCCTTCTTTTCTTTCTTTCCTTTCTTTTTCCTTTTTCTTCTTTTTCTTCTTCCTCTTCTTTCCTTCTTCCTTTCCTTCCTCCCTTCTTTTCCCTCTTGCCCAGCTATTCACGTAAAGGCTGTTTCCCTTTCCTTCCCTAATTAAAACTAAGAACTTAGGGAAAGATATAATCTTCCCTAAGTTAAGAAAACCAAAAACAAAATAAAACAAAAGCAAAAGCAAAAGCAAAAGCTATACGGCTGTCTCCTAACCTATTCAACGCCTCTCTCTCTCTCTCTCTCTCTCTCTCTCTCTCTATCCCTCTCCCTTGAACTCTATCTTTCTCTCGCCTTTGGTGCTACAGCCACAACACCACTCCTCTTGGCTGCAACTTCCAGCCATTGAAGAACACTCCTCCGCCACGCCCAACAGCTCCAGCCATCATCTTCAACCTACGGTTCCAGCAGGCTTTGGAGTGGCGTCATCCTTAGCAGCTCCAACACCTCCTTGCAGCCACACTTTGGTACCTCCAAGCCACTTCAACCAGCACCCTCAACTCCAGCCAACAGCCATTCACCGCTTTAGCCACAGCACAACAGCCGTTCCCTTCGGTTCAGCCAAAGGCAGCCCAATCTTTATTGTTCCAGCAGCTGCTCCACGTTGAAGCCTCCTTCTAGCAGCCGCCTCTGGATCTCCTTCTAGCAGCCACCACGAGGGAACCGTCAGCCAGCCCCTTTTGTGACAGCTACCCCAACCTTCAGCCACGACCAAGGTGTGTTTTCTTTCTTTTTTTTTTACTTGATATTCACTTTGTTTCATCAATATATGTTTGTAGAGGATATTCTATATGAGTAGGCTCGATGAACGATGGGATATGTCCGTTGGATGGACTAGATCTTTCGTTCGAAAGCCAAAAGCAACAAAGTGGATCACATCCCCTTGATAGTTTATTTTCATTTTGTTTTCATATTCCATATATTTACATGCTGCACCTAAGTTAGTTTTCTTTATTTTTTTTTACTCATCTTATGTAGTTTCATTCATGTCTAGCTTAGAGCTTGTAATTTTTCATTTAAGTATCGTTTAGATGATGTTTCATGAGATTGTTTTTTTTATCAATAAATTCTTAAAATTTTAATATTGTTAGATTTATATGTTCTCAATTTCCTATAAAAAAATTTGGTTTCATTTGAGTTTGGTAACCCCATAAAAAAAGGTGAAATTCTAATTCGGGTTTTGGACTTCTCAGAAATTCCAATTTCTGCTTTGGCAGACTTAAACCTTCGGCACCACCCTCGTGGGAGATCTGGATTATCCTCAAAAAAATCTCAGTAGATTCATGATTGAATCTACTAATGATCTGAAAATTTTTAGGTTTTGCTAATTAGTTTTGATCTTTGTAAAAAATCGGATTTCTCAGACCCCCTGGGAAAATATCGATTTTCTTTCGTCAGGGTATAGACAGATCCTAATGCACCGAGTCCATCCAATTTGTAACTCGTCTGCAAAAACTTTCAACATGAAAGTTGTTTCTAACATAATTTCCTGTCATATCCCAAAATGTGGCAATTTGTGAATCTGTTTCATTATTTTTCCCGGATTTTCCCTTTCTGTCTAACAGATTCCAATGTCCAGAAATCTCAGAGATCTAGGTCTCTGATAACAGTATGGCTTTTTCCAAACCATAACCCTAATCCCAATGGTGTCAGAAGATAAAATCTTTCTCTGTTTGTCAGGGACATTTTCTCACAATTTCAGCTTTTTTCCCATCTGTCTTTCATTTTTCCCATGTTTTCTACCGAAACCTATCTGTTTCCCCTAAATCCTAGAGTCGTCGGATTCCGATCCGACTTGCCGGAGTGGCACAGCTCTGACCATAGGTCAAAACCAGAAAGTGTAAAATGCACAAATCCTTGCCTTACTGTCCTATGTGACCCCATAAAATTTGGGAAATTTTTATGGAAGTTTGATATCCTAAATCCCCTTTAGAATCAACATTTTAGGCAAAAATCACAAAATTTAGGGTTTTTATTTGAATTTCTATATTTTAAAATACAAAAAAAATTAGATTTTCGAGCTCCATTATGTTTCTAGGGTTATTTTAGGTGTCCATGCCAGATTTGGTTTAATTCCAAGTTCATTTGCTCCATGTGTTAGTTTATCTTTAAATTTAGAAACGAAAATCAGGTTAAATTTGATATTTATGATATTTTCGCCATTTTAGGGTTTTTATCATGTACATAAGCATGTAGAATCATATTAGGGTTAATTTCAATCTCCTTTGCATTTCATATTTTTCAATTTTGCAAAATTTATTTCAGAAAACCCTGGTTTCAAGGCCATAGTCTTGTTATCAGGGGTATTTTGGTCATTTTGACCTAAATTTCGAAATTTCAATTTCTAATTCTCCAAAATTTCATTCATATCATCATATTTTATCATATTATGTTTGATTTATTTCATTTGATTTTCAAAATTCCAAAATTTATAAAAATTCTTTCAGAAAACCCTGATTTCAAGGTCATCAGGGGTATTTTGGTCATTTTGACACCAATTTCGAATTTTCAAGTTTATTTTCGAAATTTATTCATTATTTATCATGTTTATATCAAAGGGGGTATGATTTTGGGTTTATATCTGAATAATATCCGATAATTTTCCATATTTTCGGATAAATTCAGAAAAACCTACATTTTTGTGCTAACCTTGTTTTCTAGTTTTGCAGGAACATTCAAGAAGAAGATTTAGCTTTTATTTCTTTTATTTCAATTCAATGTAAAAATCAATGTAATATTTGAAATAAGAGTTACTTCATGCACATTATTTCAATATGTGATGTATCATTCATGCACATTATTTCAAATTCACTATGGTTGACACGAATGGCACGTGCACAAGCTCTTATAGAGTTTATAAACTCGGTGGGATTCGTATTTATGGCCATAGTCAGAATACGAAGAAAACCAAGATTTATGATCTTCATATTAGCCACATTCAGCCTACACATTTAGGCTAACTTCAAAAATGCACTGCATTTCTTAAAACTTCAAAAGGATTTCCCAATTCCTCAATCGAAATTCCCCTTCAAATTCATATTCATTCATTCTTTTCATTCAAATTGCATTATTTTCAAACTCATTTTCCAATTTCAATTTAAAAAAAAATCAGTTTTCTCAAGAATTTCCAAGTCTTTCTCAGGATCTGATTTTCTCAAAATCCTAAGTTTTCAAATGACATTTCAAAGCATTTTTTAAGTTCAAACCAAGATTTTCCAATGTTTTAAAATTCTCAAATTTCAAAATCCCAAGTTTTCATAAATCGATTTTCTCATCTTTCCCATTTTTCTAAGGATCCAATTTCTTGAGAATCTGTTTTCCATTTCAGAAAATCCTTTTCCAATGAATGTCTTAGATTTTCTCAAATCCATTTTCTCAGAAAAGAAAATTCCAAAACTCAAAATCGATTTTCCAAAGGTCTGGTTTCCTGAGAATTCACTTTCCAATGCAAATTTCTGATTTCCAATGAAATTCAATGATTTTTCTAGGAATTCCAATTTCAAGTACTTTTCCAATCATTTTCCAAGCATATTTTCCAAAGCAAACATCATATTTTCTCAAACTTGCATTTTTCAAAATTCCATAGCACAATCCTGATTCTTTGTGCATTCTAGGAAAAATAGAGCATAATTTAGATAGTTGAGTCAAGTTAAAGCACGTAATTGATCCTTGGTTCAATTACCCCTGGTAAAGGCGCCAGGAACGATTGAATCTCGTACCGACAGGCGGATCCCATTCCACAGAATTTTCCCGCAAATTTTCAAAACGGAGGCGAGTAATTTTCAAAACCATTTTCAAAACTTTGGTCGAGATTGACTCGCAAATTCGTTTCTCTCTCGCAAGGGAGGGGAAAAATTTTGCGATGATTACAGGTTTGGCGACCGTGATGGGACCTGTCTTCGCCTGGTCAATTATGTGCTTTAACTTAGCTCATTTATCAAAATTATGTTCTATGGAATGTCAGCTTTAATTTCTGATATCATGTGAACCTAGGAGCCTAGACTTGAACCCAGCTGACATGGATTGCATGTAGACTAGGCATGGTTTGGCAGGACCATATTGAGAAGAATTATGCATGCTCACTTAGACTTAGGTCTAAAATACAACACTCTTCAATCTAGGACTTGTATGAAAACAATGTTTGCTTCTTCAAAAGTTTTCAAAATTCTATCTCTTTAGGACTTAGAGCCCTATGTTTGCTTGCATGTGATCATATTTCAAAAACCACCCCACCTATGTCTACCCGGTCTTCACGTTGTTAGGCTCTCTTCCAGAACCATAGTTCGGGACAGAGCATCACAACTGAGCCACTTATTTGGGCTAACGCCCCCTGCCACGTACCAAGGGCCATAGTCTAACGTATATCGGCAGACGCTCAAGGATGTTGGGAAAACACAAGCCTAGACCCGGAGATGAGTTTTATGCCACGTACATCGAGCCTCGGCTCGAGTATATCGGCATAGCATGATTGGACACAGTTGATCTGAGCCTAGAGTCAGGATTAGGGTCCTAAAGCTCTTTCAAAATCAATGCATTTAGAGTTGGCTTCTTAGGGATTGTTGTATGTGCATAATTGTTTGTAATTGAATGTATGATATTCATTTTCGCCTTATTTTCTTATATTTTTCCCAATTTTTCCAAAATACCGAACAATTTTCCAAAATACCTCATTTTTCATCTTTTATGAAATATCTCCTTTTTCTCAAAAACCCTAGACGATTTTTCTAAATTATCCACCTTTTCCTTCAAAACTCTAGGAGATTTTCCATTCTTTCGTTCCTCTGGACTTCGAATTTCCAGCTTTCATTTTATCCTGCCTGCAATTTTCAAAATTCTTGTATTTTTCCAAAGTCTAATTCTAGTCTTCTTGTCTTTCAGTCCAATGGCATCCAGTCAGCTCGATTCTGTTTTTCCTGAAGGTCACATCTCCTACGAGGTGCGACAAAGTCTTCCTGAGCATCAATCTCTTAGCACCGGACCCTTCTTCCCCCGGTGGTACTATGTCTGGTTCAAAAACTTCTCTCGTATGTTTTCGGACCACTTGAGCGATTGCGGGTTGGAATTGGCATATGCATTGGGAAAGTTGACAGTCAACGGCAATCTGATTCATGCACTGGCAGAGCGGTGGAATCCGCGCACTTGCACGTTCTGGTTCCAGTGGGGCAAGATGACACTACTGATGGATGAATTTTCAGAGATTATGGGACTGCCTGAGCCAGCCGGTCAGCTTGGAGATCCATTAGAGGAGCAGTTTCTGATCAATGTCAAGGGTCTGGACCCCAAAGATGTCGTAACTCGCATGACAGGGCGCATGTCTTGGCCACTGATTGAAGAAAATGGGAATGAGTACGTGAGCCTGATCGAGATCTACCGACAGTATGGAGAATTTGCAGAAGTCAGCTCGCTGTCCAGAACAGCTCGAGAGAGAATTCAGCATGCGATGGTTTTGTGCACTGTGGGACTTGATTTCTTTCCAAACGGACAGAACTATGTGGATGTCAGAATAATTCAGCTTCTGAGGAGATAGGGAAGTCGACAGACCAGCCGTCTTTCGATAGCCATGGCCGCGCTTGCTTTTCTATACAGAGGACTGACCCGCTTCACACTTGGAGAGTCCATCTTAGTCGAGGGATGTACTTATGCTCTTCAGTCTTGGTTCCTTCAGCATGTACCGACCAGAGCTAGTTCGTTCAAATACAATGGAAAGGAACTTCTTCCAGTTGCGCGGTACCGATTCGTGATCGACTATCTGCAGGAAGAAGAAGTGGTGTGGGACTATTTTGATCAAGAATTATTGCCTCTCAGATACACCTATGCATATGGCAAGATATTCAAGTTGCTTGGTGCATTCTTCTGTGCTTATTATCATCCGGAGCGGTGTGTTTGACAGTTTTCTCAGAGACAGAAGCACATAGAGATGCGGTTGCTATCAGGAGTCGTGCCAAAGTTCGACCTTACATCAGCACAGTGGTCTGGAGCATACCATTCTGCCAGATATGGCTGGGACTCTTTTGTTACTCTTCTGCTTTTTCCCGGTCCTCGTGTCTCTGCTAGTTAGAAAGAGTGGTGGCAAATTGTCTGTCTGCCCCCTCTTTCCCAAGTTTATTATTGATGCAATCATGTTTTCTTTCAATAAATAAAAATCTTACAAATTCTTCAATTCTTGGTTTGACGACCTCGCCTAGGTAACAAGGCATGATTTTCAGTTGTTTATTTTCTTTGCAAAAGAATGACAACACAATTGTCATAATCCCAGCGACGACTCAATCCCTAGTAATGGGATATTCTTTCAATTGTCTACCAAAATTCTCAGCAAATATCTTTCTTCCAGTCAAAATCTCTTTTGAAAGCTTAACCCTCAATCTTGCCCTGCAGAGAGCATTCGTGACATTCAATGGTTCAGACAAGGTCAGGGAAGAAAACTGCACCAGTTGAAGGCATCACATATTCAACAGCTTCGGACGAAGAGATGGATTCCCCGCGCTCGGGCAAAAATCAAGGGCAGCAGGTTGAGGATGACATTGATCCTCAGATGTATGCCATGTTCAAGAAGATGATGACCAAGATGCTGGCAGAGCAAGCTGAAGCCAGTACAGAGAAAACACAGGTAAAGCAAAAGACAAAAGGTCGGGCAGTCAAGAAAGCCGCGAAGATATCTAAAAAGCCTACCTAGAATATTGATACAACTGATGAAGAGGGATCAACAGAGGATTCAAATGAAGAGTTTGAGACTCCTCGGGCATTCCGCAAATCTACTCAGAGGCAGGGGTCAGCCCACAAATTCAAAGAGTAGTCCGTCAATGACTCTGACCAGCCGCAGTTCAAAGATGTGGTCAGAATGCTTCGAGACCTGTAGGCCCGCGACAAGGGCAAGAAAGTCTTCACCAACGAAGACTTCTATGATGGTTTGGATGGGGATGACAATCTCGAGAATCTCCTCAGAAAGTTTATCAAATTTGATGGTTCTGGCGATCCTAAAGCTCATCTTGTCATGTTCTTCGCTGAATGCTCCAAATTCAAGCGAGACAACCGGGCACTTTTCCTTTGTTTCCCTCGCAGTCTAGAGGGAACAGCAGCAAAATGGTATTCAGAACATGTCAATCCTATCGAGATGAAAGAATTTGACAAAGTGGTGAACATGTTCATCGAGTGATTCCTCTTCAATGCCGAGGCGCTTCCCACCCTCAGTCACCTATGTGGCCTCAAACAGAGAGAAAATGAGAAGGCCAGAGATTTCATTCACTGTTGGAGGTCAGCTTGCAACAAGATGAGGGACCCCATATCAGAGGGACATTCTCTGTCCCTAATTTTGAGTAACTTCTCACAGCCTCTAAGAGGTCTCATCTCTACTGCACCATCAAGGACATTCATTGAACTGACAGAGCGAGCCGAATGGCTTGAGTTGAGCATGGAGAATGGTTTCTACGAAGGCTTCACTTTCACCAAGAATAACGGCCAAAATGAGTAGAAGAAGAAGACTCATTTCACTCATTCTGTCAGGAATAATAATTGGAACCACCGTAAGGGGCAGAACAGAGATTTCTGTTATGGGGCAGGAAGTTCAAACAAGAATGACCAAAAAGGCAAGTCAGTTCCTCAATTCAATAAGCCACTTCAACTAGAGCAGGGACCAAAGCCCCGAGAAAAAGTAAAGCATGAAGGGTGGAGTTATGACAGGAAATTCACTCCGCTGGATCAATCACTCGAGACGGTGCTCGAATATATGTTGACCAAGGAGATGGTCAAACTGCCTAGGTTGGTTGATCCCCCTGTTCCCATGGGGAAATTCAAAGATCAATTTTGTAAATTTCATAGAATGGTGGGACATAATACTGAGAACTGCTTTGTTCTCAAAAATATCGTCCAAGACCTCATCGACAAGAATCTTCTAGTAGAGGGTGTCGAAGATGAAAATATGGATATTCTAAAGAAACCCTTTCCCCATCATTCTACGGTAGTCATCTCTGAACAACCTTTTCAGCCGCAGGAGCATATTAAGCCATGCTCTAAAAGGGATATGCAAATCCAACATCAGGTCCTTGTACTGTAGCAGGCTCAGTCCAAAGCTCAGAAAATGGATCTCATTGCAGCTTTTGGTAAAATGAAAGTATCTGATAAACCCGTTGGGGTATCTCCTGAGGTGGCTAAAAGAATGCCATGGCTCCCCAAACACTTTATTAAGCCCGCCCCGGAGAAAAGTGAGACATCCACACCAAAGCCGATAACAGCATTATCCAATGTCTCAATTTTGGACTTAGCTCAAGCTTCCACCAAACACCAGCAGGTGTTGAATGATCTGTTGCGGAAAATCAAAGTGAAACCGAGCATAACTTCAGAAGACATGGCCCAGATAGTCAATCAGGCCATGACAAATGCTCTGATAACATTCTCGAATGAAGATCTTCCCAAGCCTCATGTATTTCACAACAATGCTTTGTACGTTGTGATTCGAGCACGAGGAATGACGGTTCCTCACGTGCTGATAGATGGAGGCAGCAACCTCAATATATGCCCAGAAATGACAGCCAAAGCTTTGGGCATCAAAGAAGAAGAATATATCCCGGACCCGATCACTATCTACGGGTTTGATAATCATGGTCAGACAGCGAAAGGAAAAATTTTCTTGGAGATTTTCATCGACTATTCAGTCCACTCTGTCCTTTTTCATGTGGTCAATGTGCCACCCACCTATAATCTGCTTCTCGGGAGATCGTGGATTCACAATACGAACGTTGTGCCGTCTACTCTGCATCAGTGTGTCAAATGGTCAAAAGGTGGAATGATCACAACAGTCTTGGGCGAGGATCCAGAACAGAGGCTTACACAACCCATGGTTCCTAGACCCACTTTCACTACTGATATCCCTAGCATTAGGGGCATTGATGAGGCCAGTTTCGAAAAAAACTCAGAAATACTGCAGACGATAGAACAACCAGAGCATACAGTGGCCGTGACTCGATGGAGAGGCCCTCAGTTTTTCAAGATTGGAGGACGAATTGATTATAGCACATTCAAAGATCATCCTCTGTTCTCTCAATTCATGAAAGCCAAAAAAGGATTTAATCTGTTGGTAAAGCATGGCTATCAGCCTTTTTAAGGCCTGGAAAAAATGGAAATGGTCGTCTTGAGCCAGTAATTCCTCTGCACTATCCTCAGAGGGCCAGATTGGGCTTTAATGGCAGAAGATCTCAGAAGGGCACTATCTTTATCAAAGGGACACACTAAGGGCATCTGGTTGTCTTTTCATTTCTATTCTTTTGTTTCCACATTTGGGATGATATCCTGTTTCATTTCAATCATTGTCATCAATTCAATCTTTCAATAAAGTTGCAAATTTCCTTTGTCTGTCTGGATGCCATTTGTCTCTTTACTTCTCATTATCAAATCTTTACAAAATTGCTATTATTTTGCTCTTTTATTTTTCCAATTATTTTCTCAATAAAAGCAATTTGTTTTATGATGGGCGATTTCCCTGAATCGATTTATTCTTCAATTTTTAGAATGTCTTCCCGATCTATCAAGAAGCTCGTTCTTAATCCAGAGGCCTTTTCGAAGCCAACAGTGATTCATCAGGTTAAAATAAGAGCAGAATGTAGTCAGATTACAAAGCAGTCAGAAGAACCTGCAGAATTTGATTCAGCTCTTCAAGAATTACTAGAATTTGCAGCAATTCAGAAACAAGATGAGCCATCATCCTTAGTTCAGGATCTGACTGAGGATATCAATATTAGATCAGAAGACGATCCTAAAATTCTCAAGATTGGCAGCAGTTTGAGCCCGGAAGAGAAAGAAAGGCTCACCCATTTTCTCAAGCAACATGAAGAAGTGTTCGCGTGGACGTATGAGGACATGCCAGGTCTAGATACCAAATTGGTTGAGCATCGTCTCATCCTAAAACCAGATGTCAAGCCGGTTAAGAAGAAACTGAGAAAGATGGATCCTCGAGTGGAACAACAAGTTAAGGAAGGTCTGGAAGACCTACTCAAAGCAGGGTTCATTCGAACCATTGACTATCCAGATTGGCTAGCAAATATTGTCGTTGTTCCCAAGAAAAATGGTAAAGTTCGAATTTGCATCGACTTCAGAGATCTCAATAAAGCGACTCCTAAGGATGATTATCCACTTCCTAATATTGATCTTTTGATTGATAGCACAACAGGTCATGCTATGTTCTCTTTTATGGATGGATATTTCGGATATAATCAGATCAAGTTGGCCGCTCGTGATCAGTCCAAGACGTCTTTCACTACTCCTTGGGGCACTTTTTGTTATACAGTCATGCCATTTGGGCTTAAGAATGCTGGAGCCACTTATCAATGTGCTATGGCCGTCATTTTTCATGATCAGATGCACAAAATCATGGATGCATATGTCGATGATATTCTGGTAAAAACCAAAGAAGAGGAAGATCACATCGAAGCTCTCGATCAAGTTTTTAAGCGGCTCATTCTTTACAAGCTAAGACTCAATCCGCAAAAATGTGTTTTTGGAGTCGAATCAGGCAAGTTGTTGGGCTTTCTAGTCAGCAAAAAGGGGATAGAAGTGGATCCCACTAAGGCCAAAGCTATCATTGACATGCCGCCCCCGACTAATCTCAAAGAATTGCGTAGCCTCCAGGGACGTATGCAATCGATCCGACGATTCATATCCAATTTGGCCATGAGATGTGAGCCTTTCAATCATTTGCTCAGAAAAGGAGTGAAGTTCGAATGGGGACCAGAGTGTCAACAATCGTTCGAACGCATCAAGAAATATTTGCTCAATCCTCCTGTTTTAAAGCTGCCAGAATTGGGGAAGCCCCTACTCCTATACATTTCAGTCAATCAAGTTGCTTGCGGCGGATTCTTGGCGCAATATGAAGAAGGCAGCCTGATAGAGCATGCCATTTACTATGTGAGCAAAACCTTCATTGATTACGAGAAGAAATACTCTCAAATAGAGAAGACATGTCTAGCTCTGGTTTGGATGTGTCAGAAGCTGAGACACTATTTGCTGGCGTCTGAAGTCAAGATTCTATCCAAATTAAATCCTCTTAAGTACATTCTAGAGCAACCATTCCTCAGTGGACGGATTACCAAATGGCAAGTTCTGTTAATGCAGTATGATCTGGAATATGTCTCTCAGCAATCTATCAAAGGCCAAGCAATTGCAGATCAATTGGCAGATTTTCCTCTGGCAGAGGATGTTAAAGCCGAGGATGATTTCCCCGATGAGCGGATCTGCAATGTTCAACAATCTCCAATTTGGAATTTATTCTTTGACGGTTCCAAGAATATGGCAGGCATAGGAATCGGGTTTCTGTTGATCACACCTAAGAAGGAGATGATCCCCTTTTCTCTCAAATTAGATTTTCAGTGCACTCATAATATGGCCGAGTATGAAGCTTTGATACAAGGTCTGAAAATTCTACAAGACTTCAATGTCAAAAGAGTGCATGCTTATGGCGACTCTTTGCTCGTCGTCAATCAAGTCTTAGCTGAATGGCAAGTGAAGGTTCAGAAATCACTTCCTTATCAGAAGATCGTCTCAACTCTTGTCAGCAATTTCGAAGAATTCCAACTTTTTCATGTCAAAAGAGATTTCAATCAAGTTGCAGACAGTTTAGCCAATCTGTGATCCATCATGTCTTTCAAGAGCGAAGAATCTTGTCGCTCCTTTGAAATTGGCAGACTTGATCAACTTGCTTTCGTCCTAGTAGAGCAGATAAACCAGGCTGAGCAAAAGAAGAAGCCCTGGTATCATGACATCAAGAATTTCATTGAAACTGGCAAATTTCCTTCAGAACTCTCAAAGAAAGAGCAGCGAGCAATTCAACGCATGTCTGCTCGATATTTTATTCTTGCTGACGTCCTTTATCGTCGTGGATTCAGCTCTGAATATTCCAGATGTTGGACAAAGAAGAAGCCAAAGAAGTTGTGCAAGAAACACATGAAGGTATCTGCGGTGGTCATGTTGGCTACCAAACTCTTGTCAAACAAATCATCCAAGCAAGATATTACTGGAAAACTATGCAACAATATTGCTATCGTTTTGTGAAGAAGTGTGTTCAATGTCAGATGCATGCACCTTCCATTCATGCACCAGTGACATATTTGCAATCTATCGTCTCGCCATGGCCATTTTCTATGTGGACCTTTGATGTTGTGGGCCCCAACACTCCTTCTGCTTCAAACAACTACAAATATTTTCTTGCCACAACAGAATATTTCACTAAATGGGTTGAAGCTATCACTTTGCGTACAGTAGAAGGTCGACATGTAGTCTTATTCATCCACAAGAATATCCTTTGTCGTTTCGGTGTACCGCGCGATATTGTGCCAAACAATGGCAGTCATTTCAAGAATGAGAGAATGAGGACATTTGGCTCAAAGTTCAGAATTCAACATCATTTCTCTACTCCCTATTATCCTCAAGGGAATGGTCAGACAGAGGCCGCCAATTAAATCCTGATTAGAGTCCTAGAGCGAACTTTGGAAACAGGCCATGATTGGCATGAGAAGATCCATGATGCATTGTGAGCATACAAAACCACCACTCGGACACCAACTAATGCTACTCCGTCAGAACTTGTCTACGAAACTGAAGTAGTACTGCCTCTACATATTCAGAAATCTGCCTTGAAGTTTGCATCACTGCTGAAGTTATCGCTTGATCAGTATCAGTAACAACGACTGGTACAACTTGATTTTCTCAATGAAAAAAGCCTTCGAGTAGCAGAGCACGCTCAATCATACCAGCAGAGGGTAGCCAAACAATATACAAAATTTGTCATTGAAAGGAAATTCTGAGTCAATGATCTAGTGTTCAGATCAACGTCCTATCTCAAGGACTGCCCGGGTGGCAAATGGTCGTCGAATTGAGAAGGGTCGTATGTTGTCGAGGAAGCATTACCCTGCAATTCATATCTGCTCATCAATGCCGATGGTATAGAATTATCAGGCCCCATCAATGCTCGACATTTGAAAAAATTCTATACTTAAATTATTCTTTGTAATTCCTCAAATTTTCTTCAAATAATGATCAGATTCTCCTTTCCCAGTTATACTGGGGCATTTAAAAAAAAAAAAAAAACTTTGTCTTTATCTACAAATACCCTGTACGCAGGCAGGATAAACAAATCTCTCACTTTGCACGCATGTGCACTCATTTATATCATTTTCATATTTGCATACATTTGCATTCATTGGCATGCATTTGCATCAAGTTTGTTACCCATTCAGGATAAGGGATAATCCTGAGACCCCGACAATCATTCTCGTTACAATTCCCAAATATTTTAATAGCATAGGTCTCTTTCAAAAATTCAAATTTCAATTTAAAAACAATGTAGGTTTTCAAAATCCAGTACTCGAACTGGTACATTTTCAAAATCCAATGCTCGAACTGGTGTGTTTTTAAAAATCTAGTGCTCGAACTGGTACATTTTCAAAATCCAATGTCTATGTTGACATAGTTTCAAAACCCGGTATTCATGCTGGTGTTCTTTCAAAGTTGAGCACTCGTGGTTAGTGTCTTGCTGGTTGGTCGTATCACTCAACCTCTCGGGTTCAGTCTTTGTGTTGATCATTCATCAAAGTTCAAATTCCAATTACCAGTTTCGGCCCTTGGGCTATCCAATTTCCAATTTCGGCCTTCGGGCCATCCAATTACCAATTTCGGCCCTCAGGCCACCCAATTTCCAAGATTCCAATTTCGACCTTCAGGTCAATCAATTTCCAAATTTCCAATTTTGATCTTCGGGTCAATCAATTTCCCAATTTCCAAATTTCAAATTCCAAATTTCTAATTTCGACCTTTGAGTCAACCAATTTCAATTTCAACCTTTGGGTCAATCAATTCCAATTTCGACCTTCGGGTCAATCAATTTTCAATTTCCAAATTCCAAATTCTAAATTTCCAATTTAAATATCAAATTTCAAAATTCAAAATTTCAAATTTTCCAAATTCCAATTTCGACCTTTTGGTCACTCAATACCAATTTCAATCATTTTCTCTTGCGAGAGACCCTTTTTATAGTGAGAGTTCAAGGGAGCTCGTTCTTTTCGCATGCTATCCTCTGTTCACCTAGCCCCTTTTCAGGGAGAGTTTGAAGAGACTCGTGTCTATGTGAACCGTTTGCAAAACAAAATTCCAATTTCATACAAGGAACCCTTAGTTCAGGGAGAGCTTCGACGGAAGTTCGCTTTCCTTGTGATCACAATTTCATACTAGGCCATTTCATCATGGAGGACCCTCTTTTCAGGGAGAGTGTGATGGGCTCACTCCTTCATGACCAATTCATCGACCTCACCATTACTGGGCCCCTTTCCATAAGAGAAGCCTAATGTTAGGAAGTTTTGACAAAAGCTTAATTTCTCTTCGAAAGTTCGTTTTGCAAACACCTCCTCTTCAGGGAAGAGAGGAGTAATTCCTATTTCCAATTTTTGAATCTTCTCTTTTGGGGAAAGGAGAAGAAAATTTTTGTCATGGGTGCGTTGCGTTGTGCTTCAGATGCTCGCTCTCACCAAGGATTTCAAGAACATCTTGCCAATTTGTCATTAAATATTTGTTGATTTCAAAAAGTTTTATCGCACAAAAACATTACCTCAGAATACCTTCAGTATTATTTTTGAAAGGTCAAAGCTTTCGTGAAAAAGGATTCAAAATTCAAATTCTTTCTATTGGCCAACCAAAAGGATGAAGAATAAATCCTCGATATGGCCAGCAAAAGGAAATTCAATGTTGTTGCAAAGCCATAAGTGATCGGTATTGATCGCAGTCAATGACACATTTTTAAAGATCATTCTTGGAAAATGAAGCAGTCGAAATATCCTAGGTGATACAGAAAAATCCATTAAATCCCTATATCTCCTCAATCACCTAAGCTGCAATTAAATATCTGCAAAAGGGATCTCTCAACTGTCGTCAAGATGAAGGCGAATTAGGCGAGTAGACCCCCGGGGCCAAAGAAGATTTGAATCATCTCCAAGATGACGGAGTTTGTGACGGATCCTTCCAGAGAAAGTTCAGAGCATCGTCAAGATGAAGGCGACTGCGATAAGCCTCCCGACAAACCCTAAAAGATATTTAATTTCCGCTATCATCAAGAGATTTCCAACCAATGAGCCAATAACCGTCGATATAATCTCTGAGAGAAAAAGAAGGATCGAAACATCTCCAAGATGAAGGAGTTTGTGACGTACCCTTCCAAAAAACAAAGAGAGAAAAGTCAGGACATCTCCAAAATGAAGAATGATGTAATAAAATCCCCAAAAGCCTAAGAGAGCTCTAATTCTGCCAAAAAAAAGAAAAAAAAAGTGGGCAGAAAGATCATCATGATAAAAGAATCCCAGAATATCAGACTGCTGAATCTGTCAAGAATCTTCTTTAATTTTGTGAAATTCTATTATCAATATTCTTTCACAATATCAAGAATACTCGCTTTTCTGTTCATATCAAGGAAATTGATAGCTTCCTTGAAAGAAAGTCAATTGCAAGAAATTTGAATTCGAATCTTGATTCTACGGAGTTAAGCTCAGGCGGAGGTAATAGTTCAGGTAGAAAAGAGGGAATATTTTCAAAAAATGTGCATCATTTTAAATTATTTTGAATCAACAATAATTTTCAACATTTTGACAATATTTTCTAGCTATCCTGGCGTGAAGCAAGAGCTTGAGGTTCATCTTTGGCGCATCCTGACATCAGTTGTTATCCCTTTTAAGGACTTGATAACGGGAGTTTTCAAGATTCCTTCCATTCTGTTGGTATAATCTGAGCGCATGGGCTCTCAGATTCGCACACTTCTCTGTGTCCCCACTGTTCCACCATAGACAGTCCAATTTCGGCTTGAGGTTAAGCCACCAATCATTTTCTCGCAAAAGGTCACTAATTTCAAAAGTTATTTAGTCTCAGCAATGAGGCGCCCAAAATCAAACCCCTTTTCAAGCTTTAGGGACCCCAATTTCATCCTTTTGCAAAACCCCTATCGGATTCATTGTGCGGAAATCTGAAGGTTCTATCATGGTTTCTTCCTCTGAGGATTCCATTCATTTTCCGCCCAATCAGGATAAGGGTACAAACCTGAGCCTTCTTTGATGAGATATTTCATTTTCCGCCCAATCAGGATAAGGGTACAAACCTGAGCCGTATTCTGATGAGGTATTTCATTTTCCGGTCAAGTTAAGGGTTAAACATGAGCCTCATTCTGATGAGGTATTTCATTTCCCAATCAGGTTAAGGGTTAAACCTGAGCCTCATTCTGATGAGGTATTTCATTTCCCGGTCAGGTTAAGGGTTAAACCTGAGCCTCATTTTGATGAAGTATTTCATTTCCAGGTCAGGTTAAGGGTTAAACCTGAGCTTCGTTTCTACACGAGGAATTTTCCGTCCCATCCAGGTTAAGGGCAAAACCTGAATCTCACTTCTTTTGAGGTAAAATTTTTCTTCTTTATTCTCCATTTCATATCTACCATTTTCATCAGGGCTAATATTTTCATATCCAGTCAGATCCTTCTAACTGGGGCATTTTTATAGCCCAAATTTGGTGTGTTTTCTTTGCCACTAAGCTCGTCTTCAAGCCCGCTTAGTAGCAAAAAGGGGCATCTGTAAACACCCCAAATTTTCCACATCCATTCTCAAACAATCCTCCTCAGGCAGTGCCAACCCTGTCAGGTCAGTGTAGGAGTCAAACCCCGAGTCAGTTTCAGAAAATCACCATTTTACCCATTTTCATTAGGAAAATTACCATTTTACCCCTAGGTCATCCCGGACCCCAGTCAGTCGGAGTCAACCAAGCTCATTGGTCAGTTCAGAACAGCTAGAATATCAGTCATATCAAGCTCATCCGAGCTCACAATGAACAGACCATTTTCATTTCTGACAATTCCTGCCAAAATGGGATCATTTCTTCAGAAATGAGCTCGTTTCTCACTCAAATCCAAACCAATTGTCTCCGAGTCAGTCATTCCCAGTCAGTCATGTTCCCCAGAGTCTAACTTGAGCTCACCAGGAGTTCAAGCACTCCAGTTTCAAATCAAAAACATTTCCAAGTGTCTAGGAGCCCATTTTAGCGCTTTCAACTGAAATTGAGTTGAGTTCAGTCACTTGAGCTAGTGTTCAAACTTTGATTTTAGTTCATATCAGTATTACTGACCTTTGTTCTAGCTCAAACCCAGCTTAGGTTCGTAATTCACTTCGCTCCAGTGATCATTCCGTACCATTTCTCTAAAAATTATAACTTTTCTTGAAAATTCAGTTGGAAAGGTCAAGTCAGTGTCTGGTGAGTTCATTTGAATTCTGAAACTCTAAAACCCAGCTCATCTCAGTTTAATCCAGCTCGAACCCCAATTTTCAGTGTCACTTTGACCCAATAGAGTCCCAAAAACCATTTCTTGAGCTATTTTGCAAATTTTATCAATTTTAATGCTTTTTAAACTGGTACAAGTGTCAATCGGGGTCTGACATTCAAAATTCTTTATTTCGGGTTAGCATTTCGCATAGCATTTCATGTCATTTATCATCATTTCATATCATTTCTCAGCATTTCATAACATATCATCACATTTCATTTCATTTTCAAAGTCCAGAACTCCAGTTTTATAAATTTCAATCCAGATCGAGTTTCAAAAGCTTTCAGAAATTAACTTCAAAACCTCGGGTTTCCAAAATTGACATTTTTACCCCCGGGAGTCTAAATTTGGAAATATTTTCTCAAGAAAAATAATCTGGATTTATTTCAAACTCAAAATTTTGAATTCTACACGGGATTTGCTTCGCAACGAGGTATTGAACTTCAAAATCCGAGCTCGTTTCAAAAATTGACAAAAATAGCTCGTTTCATTTGGAAATATTTTCTCGAGAAAAACAATCTTGATTTCTTCCAAAATTAAATTTTTAAATCCTATATTGGATTTGCTTCGCAACGAGGTATTGAACTTCAAAATCTGAGCTTATTTCAAAAACTGCCAAAAATAGCTTGTTTCATCTGGAAATTTTCTAAAAAGTCTATTTTACCCCTCTAATCGTCAAAATGAATTTCAAAAGTGGAATTTGGACCCGCTCTGAGATGGCCCATTCATTTAATTTTCTATTTTATAAAAAAAAAAGATGTTTCTTTTTATTTATTTGTTTTTGTTTTTATTAATTTTTATTTATTTATTTTATTTTAGAGAGGTGGGACCCACAAGATGGTCACCCAAACCTCCAGCCCCTCTTTCCTTCTTCTTTCATTTTTCCCTCCTTTTCTTTCTTTCCATTCTTTTTCCCTTTTCTTTTTTTTTCTTTTTTTTCTTCTTCCTCTTCTTTCCTTCTTCCCTTCTTTTCCCTCTTGCCCAGCCGTAAAGGCTGTTTTCCTTTCCTTCCCTAATTAAAACTAAGAACTTAGGGAAAGATATAATCTTCCCTAAGTTAAGAAAACCAAAAACAAGAAAACAAAAGCAAAAGCTATACGGCTGCCTCCTAACCTATTCAACGCCTCTCTCACTCTCTCTCTCTCTCTCTCTCTCTCCCTTGAACTCTATCTTTCTCTCCCCTTTGCTGCTACAGCCACAACACCACTCCTCTTGGCTGCAACTTCCAGCCATTGAAGAACACTCCTCCGCCACGCCCAACAGCTCCAGCCATCATCTTCAACCTATGGTTCCAGCAGGCTTTGGAGTGGCGTCATCCTTAGCAGCTCCAACACCTCCTTGCAGCCACACTTTGGTACCTCCAAGCCACTTCAACCAGCACCCTCAACTCCAGCCAACAGCCATTCACCGCTTTAGCCACAACAAAACAGCCGTTCCCTTCGGTTCAGCCAAAGGCAGCCCAATCTTTATTGTTACAGCAGCTGCTCCACGTTGAAGCCTCCTTCTAGCAGCCACCTCCGGATCTCCTTCTAGCAGCCACCACGAGGGAACTGTCAGCCAGCCCCTTTTGTGACAGCTACCCCAACCTTCAGCCACGACCAAGGTGTGTTTTCTTTCTTTTTTTTTTACTTGATATTCACTTTGTTTCATCAATATATGTTTTTAGAGGATATTCTATATGAGTAGGCTCGATGAACGATGGGATATGTCCGTTGGATGGACTAGATCTTTCGTTCGAAAGCCAAAAGCAACAAAGTGAATCACATCCCCTTGCTAGTTTATTTTCATTTTGTTTTCATGTTCCATATATTGACATGCTGCACCTAAGTTAGTTTTCTTTATTTTTTTTTACTCATCTTATGTAGTTTCATTCATGTCTAGCTTAGAGCTTGTAATTTTTCATTTAAGTATCGTTTAGATGATGTTTCATGAGATTGTTTTTTTATCAATAAATTCTTAAAATTTTAATATTGTTAGATTTATATGTTCTCAATTTCCTATAAAAAAATTTGGTTTCATTTGAGTTTGGTAACCCCATAAAAAAAAGTGAAATCCTAATTCGGGTTTTGGACTTCTCAGAAATTCCAATTTCTGCTTTGGCAGACTTAAACCTCCGGCACCACCCTCGTGGGAGATCTGGATTATCCTCAAAAAATGTCAGTAGATTCATGATAGAATCTACTAATGATCTGAAAATTTTTATGTTTTTCTAATTAGTTTTGATCTCTGTAAAAAATCGGATTTCTCAGACCCCTGGGAAAATATCAATTTTCTTTTGTCAGGGTATAGACAGACCCTAATGCACCGATTCCATCCAATCTGTAACTCGTCTGCAAAAACTTTCAACATGAAAGTTGTTCCTAACATAATTTCCTATCATTTCCCAAAATGTGGGAATTTTTGAATCTGTTTCATTATTTTTCCCGGATTTTCCCTTTCTGTCTAACAGATTCCAATGTCCAGAAATCTCAGAGATCTAGGTCTCTGATAACAGTATGGCCTTTTCCAAACCATAACCTTAATCCCAATGATGTCAGAAGATAAAATCTTTCTCTGATTGTCGGTGACCTTTTCTCACAATTTCATCTTTTTCCCCATCTGTCTTCCATTTCTCCCATGTTTTCTACCGAAACCTATCTGTTTCCCCTAAATACTAGAGTCGCCGGATTCCGATCCGACTTGCCGGAGTGGCACAGCTCTGACCATAGGTCAAAACCAGAAAGTGTAAAAGGCACAAATCCTTGCCTTACTGTCCTATGTCACCCCATAAAATTTGCGAAATTTTTATGGAAGTTTGATATCCTAAATCCCCTTTAGAATCAACATTTTAGGCAAAAATCATAAAATTTACGGTTTTTATTTGAATTTCCATTTTTTAAAATACAAAAAAATTAGATTTTCGAGCTCCATTATGTTTCTAGGGTTATTTTAGGTGTCCATGCCAGATTTGGTTTAATTCCAAGTTTATTTGCTCCATGTGTTAGTTTATCTTTAAATTTAGAAGCGAAAATCAGGCAAAAATCAGGTTAAATTTGATATTTATGATATTTTCGCCATTTTAGGGTTTTTATCATGTACATAAGCATGTAGAATCATATTAGGGTTAATTTCAATCTCCTTTGCATTTCATATTTTTCAATTTTGCAAAATTTATTTCAGAAAACCCTGTTTCAAGGCCATAGTCTTGTTATCGGGGGTATTTTGGTCATTTTGACCTAAATTTCGAAATTTCAATTTCTAATTCTCAAAAATTTCATTCATATCATCATATTTTATCATATTATGTTTGATTTATTTCATTTGATTTTCAAAATTCTAAAATTTATAAAAATTCTTTCAGAAAACCCTGATTTCAAGGTCATCAGGGGTATTTTGGTCATTTTGACACCAATTTCGAATTTTCAAGTTTATTTTCGAAATTTATTCATTATTTATCATGTTTATATCAAAGGGGGTATGATTTTGGGTTTATATCTGAATAATATCCGATAATTTTCCATATTTTCGGATAAATTCAGAAAAACCTACATTTTTGTGCTAACCTTGTTTTCTAGTTTTGCAGGAACATTCAAGAAGAAGATTTAGCTTTTATTTCTTTTATTTCAATTCAATGTAAAAATCAATGTAATATTTGAAATAAGAGTTACTTTTCTGCTTAGAATAGGGCTGCATTGCATATAATGTAATTTCTGTAAAATTTCAATATGTGATGTATCATTCATGCACATTATTTCAAATTCACTATGGTTGACACGAATGGCACGTGCACAAGCTCTTATAGAGTTTATAAACTCGGTGGGATTCGTATTTATGGCCATAGTCAGAATACGAAGAAAACCAAGATTTATGATCTTCATATTAGCCACATTCAGCCTACACATTTAGGCTAACTTCAAAAATGCACTGCATTTCTTAAAACTTCAAAAGGATTTCCCAATTCCTCAATCGAAATTCCCCTTCAAATTCATATTCATTCATTCTTTTCATTCAAATTGCATTATTTTCAAACTCATTTTCCAATTTCAATTTAAAAAAAAATCAGTTTTCTCAAGAATTTCCAAGTCTTTCTCAGGATCTGATTTTCTCAAAATCCTAAGTTTTCAAATGACATTTCAAAGCATTTTTTAAGTTCAAACCAAGATTTTCCAATGTTTTAAAATTCTCAAATTTCAAAATCCCAAGTTTTCATAAATCGATTTTCTCATCTTTCCCATTTTTCTAAGGATCCAATTTCTTGAGAATCTGTTTTCCATTTCAGAAAATCCTTTTCCAATGAATGTCTTAGATTTTCTCAAATCCATTTTCTCAGAAAAGAAAATTCCAAAACTCAAAATCGATTTTCCAAAGGTCTGGTTTCCTGAGAATTCACTTTCCAATGCAAATTTCTGATTTCCAATGAAATTCAATGATTTTTCTAGGAATTCCAATTTCAAGTACTTTTCCAATCATTTTCCAAGCATATTTTCCAAAGCAAACATCATATTTTCTCAAACTTGCATTTTTCAAAATTCCATAGCACAATCCTGATTCTTTGTGCATTCTAGGAAAAATAGAGCATAATTTAGATATTTGAGTCAAGTTAAAGCACGTAATTGATCCTTGCTTCAATTACCCCTGGTAAAGGCGCCAGGAACGGTTGAATCTCGTACCGACAGGCGGATCCCATTCCACGGAATTTTCTCGCAAATTTTCAAAACGGAGGCGAGTAATTTTCAAAACCATTTTCAAAACTTTGGTCGAGTTTGACTCGCAAATTCGTTTCTCTCTCGCAAGGGAGGGGAAAAATTTTGCGATGATAACACCTAGGCGAGGTCGTCAACCACGAGGAAAACACCATTTTTGAAGGAAAGAGATATCTCTTAGAAAAAAGCAATCCGCAAACGAATTTAGAATAAGGAGAAGGCAAGTAGGTAAACAATTTTCACCGCAATAGTCAAGGTATGCACGAGGAAAATAAGATGAAGAATTTTGCAAATAGACAAAAGGATTGAAAATCCAATGAGAGAAAACATATGATTTGGAAAAATTGCAGGCATGATAAAAATGCAACTGAAAATTCGAGATCCAGTAGGACGGGAGAATGGAAAAATCACCTGGAGTTTTGAAAGAAATTGGATATTTGGGAAAATCTTCCAGGGTTTGAGAAAATAAAGTGAAAGGATGAGAAATATGGATATTTGAAAAATATTTTTGGGGAAAATGTAAGAAAATAGAGGTAACAAACAAACAATCATATCCTGCACAAACATTTATGCACATACAACACTCCCTAAAAGGCTGACTTTAGATGCATCATTTTGAAAACAACTGTAGGACCCTAATCCTAACTCTAGGTTCAGATCATCTTTGTCCAATCCAGTTATGCCGATATACTCGAATTAAAATCTGAGGTACGTGGCATATAATTTCAACTTCGGTTCTAAGGTAAGGATTTCCAACACACTTGGCAGGTAAATGGGAGGAGAGAGAAAAAGACAAGTGGCGCCAATCCAGGGACAAGGCTCCTATATTTTTGGGTTTTTCAAAATTCATGTTTTTCAAAAGAAAATCCTATGTGACACCACTTCAATGTGGGTCCCACATTGCTTCTTTATTGAAATAAGGACAATACAGTAAATCCTTTTTTTGGAATTTTCATAAAATTTTGGACTAATTGGCAAAACATAAATTTTGAAAAGAGTTGGCCCCTGTAGGGTGATTTTATAAAAGGAAGATATTTGAAATTGTTGACAAAAAAGCAAAATCTGAGATGAAATTTATTGAAAATTACCTAGATTGTTTTCTTGATAAAATATTTTGAAATTCAGAGTCCTGGGGGTAAAATGGGAAGAATTGATAATTTTGAAGACCCAGGGTTTTGAAATTGATTTTAAAAAGAGTTGAAATTCAAATCTGGATTGAAATTTTTGAAATCGAGAGTTCTGGATCTCGAAATGACATGCTGTGCAGTGCAGTGATATGAAATGCTCATGCAATGACATGTCTTATGAAATGTAATCCTGAACCGGGCTTTGGAGATTCCTGTCTCCTGTCAGGAGTAGAATTTTGAACATCTGAGCTGAAATAGAGAAATTTTGAGAGTTGCAGATGAAATTTGGACTTTTGCGGGTTCGAGGCTCATAAAATGACCATTTTGCTCTCTAGCGATCTCCGGGGAGGAGTTGTGATGTTTGGTGGAAATGTCAGGGAGGTGAGTGAAAATTTGGGGTGTTTACAGTACACAAAGATAAGAACAACATTTCATGACCCGCATCTTTGTTCTTCAATATGAAGCTCTATAGAAAGGTTCTGAACACTGATCCAGATGACTAAGAGGGAGACAGATGTGAGAGGCGATTTGATGTATTATAAAACCTTAATACAATTTCAATCTTCCCATTCGGATACCTCCAGATGACTGCTATCATAAAATGTAAATCAAGTACCTTTAATTCATCGTCTATGAAAAAAAAAATGCAGGATAATATGGAACAATGGGAAACGATACTAAATCACAAGAAAAAAAAAGAAGACTGAAGACATGGAAACCGATCATGCAGAGTCATAAAGAGGGAGGATAATGAAATGGGTGGTTCTGTAAAGGGGCATTGGCGCAATAGTTTATTACCACTATTGCAAGATGATGTGGCGAAGATGAAATTATATGAAATGGCGTGTTAATGTGTAAAATGCAATACAGTAACACAATTGGATACAAAATACTCTATTGGGTTCAATGCTGATATACAGGGATTAATCTACAGAAAAGAAAAAAAAATGAAGATATACATACAAGAGCATGAGACGTGATGAAACAAGAAAATGATATTGATCCTTAAATTTAGAAAGAAGATAAATCAACACAAAACCCACCCTCACAGTAAGTCGTGAACCCAATTTTTTTTTTGATTGGCCAAGCGGAGCATTTCACGGCAGATGCCGAGACCTGGGAAACACAAGGGCTTAACCGTTTGAGCTTAATTCAAATGTAAATGCTACATTGCAAACAGAGGCAAGAAATGATGCTAAGAGTAGGAGTTTGATTCAGGGGAAGACATTAAAGATCCCACTATATATCAATCGGAGACAACAAAATTAACTATAGATAATAAAAATCATAACGATAAATTTACAACAAGAAGAGAGCGATGGATTGTGCCAGGAGAAAAAAAATAAGCAAATGACGATGACTATTAAATCAAACAGAAATAAACTTGTACAGAAGCAAGGATGAATGAAAAACCAAACGGAATTCCAAAGTAATCGTAAAAAAGAAGAGCAGACGTCAGAATAAATTGGCATGAAACCTTTATAGCAAGTCGTTAAATAAAGATAAATATATATATATATATATATATATATATATATATATATATATATATATATATATATATATATATATATATATATATATATATATATATATATATATATATATATATATATATATATATATAAATGATATTCATAAATAGGAACATGGCAAGAAAGAAAACAATTAATCCGATAATATCAACGCAGGAAAATAAGCATAACCAGATGACTATGAAAAGAAACACAGAAGGAAAACGGAAAATGAAATTATATTGGAATGGAACATTTCGATTACCATTGCACGAGGTGGGTTGAGATTGCACAGGCAACTCAACGTCACCCAAGGTGTGTTAACGGGCGTAAAAATGGAAAAGAAGAGAAACTAAAAGAAATTTCGGAGAAGATGAAAGAGGAAAAAGAGGTTCTTACCGAAGCTTTGCAGAGGTTCTAAAGGAGGAAGTGAGATCTCGCTATAGCTCTGCGAATGAGGGATCGATCTTCATCACTTGCAGGGGAAATTGTTCTTCAGCTCTTGCAGGGGAAACCCTAGAGGGAAGAAGAAAAGAGCAAACGAGATGGTGGATGGATGTAATCAATCTAATGGATGCTCAACCCCTTCCCTTGTGCCTCTTTTTATAGAGGGAGAGGGAAAGAATCGGGAAGGGAAACGGTTAGGGATCGGATGGCTGAGGCCTGAAGGAAGAAGATCGGAGGGTAGATGAAGGAAGGATGCGATCGATGTTTCCAGAGGGAGAGCGAGAACGAGAGAAAGAGAGAGATTCGTGAAGGAGGATGCACATGGAGGGGGTGGTTGGGGATTGGTGGATGAGAAAAAGGGGCCATCGATCGAAGGGTTGAGCCAGCGAGAGAGAGAGAGAGACGAGGGAGGGAGACGAATGAGAGCGTGATCAGGAGAGAGAAGAGAGAGAAAGACCGTTGCAGTTTTTCCATTTTTTCAAAAACAGGGTTCTCTTAAAAAATATTTTTCAAAAGGGGGCTCTCAACCAATCTTTCGTATTTTCCTTTTCTATTTTGATTTTTTATTCATTTTCTCTATATTTCTCTATTTTTTTTGTTTGGTTTTTTTGAAATAAAACTCTAAAAACTGAAGAAAAATAAGGGATTCTAAAAACTATTTTTTTGGTATTTTTGAGAAATATTTACAAAAGAGGGCTTTCTGAGAATTCAGATTTTTAATTTTGAAATTTCTTCAGAAAACGGGTTTAAATCTGAATTTTGAGAAAATATTCGAGTTTTGAACCTCGAACCGAGAAATACAGATTTATTAAATCTAAATGGACATTGGATCGACTGTCTGAGCCTTTCAAAAATTATTTTTTTGGTATTTTTGCAAATTTAATTTTGAAAAAAGGCTAACGATGCTCAGAATCGGATTTTGACACTATGTCCGGATCCAAAATTGAGTCAGATATAGGAAATAGATTTGATTCCTAGTAAATCTGAGAAATAAACTGGAATTCTGAGTGGAAAAAAAAATGAGTCAATTTACTCAGAAAATGGGGGCCAGGAAAAAAGAAGGAACATTTACAAAATTTTGAAAAATTTGGGGTGTTCACAACGACGGGCCGACATGGTTGTTTCCTTGCTTTGAATATACATGACAAAATCGTATATAGTTTGTTTACAACCAATATGCACTTGTTAATATACATACCCATGGCATACGTAAATGTATAACTAATAGTGGTTTCATACATAAAAAATTATTAATAGTGTTTCCTTTTGTAAATTTATCTCGCATCCGATCGATGTTCTCTTCGAGCACTTTGCTGAGTTTTTTAACACCTTGTTTTATGGATGTTGCATTAAAATTAGCTGAATATTCAGTAAACAAACTGTAACATTATATTCAGTAAATAAACTGTAAACAACATAAAAAAAGATGAAGCAGGTTAAAGGAATCGAAGGTACCCTTTTTTGTGGACGTTCGACTGAATCGCAGCGTCCTTCTTCAATATTGATACAGCTTTTGCGATGAAGGAGGTTAAAGGAAACGTCAGTTTTCTGTTCGTTGCTCACGAAGTAGGTTATAGGAAAGGCTCTAGTTATTCTTTAAATGAAACATCGCATGTTCCATGTAAAAGTGTTGTAGGATCGAGGCAACGAGCACTAGAGGGAGGCTGAATAGTGCTTTTAAATAACGTCTATGAAATTTTGAAGGATTTTGAAATTCACACAGCAATCACACAAAGAACACAAGATTTTATCCTGGTTCGGTCTTCCTGACCTACATTCAGTCCCCAAGCAAAACCCACTTGAGATTTCCACTATCAACCTTGTGTCACCACAAGAATATACATACCAAATCTGGTCCTACTTTCAGTGACAACCCTACTGAAAGTAAACAACTCCTTTAAACCAAGGAGTCCTTTCTTTTTACAAAAAAATCAAAGCAAACTTACAATCAACCTACGAGCCTTTCTTATAAATGCAGATGAAATGCAATTGGCTTCTGAGGTTGTTGAAATATTCAACTCATGAATTCACTATCTCTCAAAAGAATTTGAGTGAAAATATCAAGTGAGTGAGAAAACGAATATTTGAATGAATAAGAGTGAAAAGCAAAGAATTTGATCTTTATAATTCAATGTAATTCAATGTTTTTGAGTGTAGAATTCACTCTTATTTATAGTTGAAAGATTTCATACGTTGGTAGTACGAAAGGGTATCAAAACATTCACTTTTGAATGGTCAATTCGTTTGAAAAATGAAAAGACATACTTTTTAAAAGTTACAAGAAAACGACTATATTAGTCGACTAAAATAGTAGTTAGTCAACTCAAATCAAATATTAGCAGACTAACAGTTATCGTCGGTCAACTACCATGTTTAACAAAACCGTTTTAAAATCTAGAGTTTGAAACTTAGTCGACTAATGAAATCATTAGTAGATTGAAAAACCTTTGAGTCGACTCTTGCTAAATTTTTTTGAAAACAAACATTTTGTCCGGCTGATTAAGAAAACCTTCAGTCGACTTCTGCTAAATTTTCGAGAAATCAAACATTTTGTTCGGTCGACTAAGAGTCGATCAGTCGACTAATTCAGAAAGTTGACATTTTTGCTTTGAAAAATTAGCGCAAAAAAGTTGGTCGACTGGTGCGTCTGTTGGTCGACTAATAAACATTAAAAAATAAGTAAAGAGTTTTCTAAAATGATTTTCATGAAGGGTTTTTTAGAAAAGTTTTTCTAAAGACTTTTTAGATGAAATGCAATTGAAATATGCACTCTAAGTAAGGCGCTTACAAGAATCTAAGACATTTAATGAAAATTATATTTGCACATTTGTCTTCAAAGATTCTTCATTGAATTCTTCAATTCTTGTCATCTTTCTTCATTGCCTTAGCTGAAATGCAGTTGATTCACTTGTTCATCATCAAAACCTTGTACTTGAAATGTCGTGTATAGCTTCATTGTCGTAACAATCTCTCCCTTTTTTATAATGACAAACTAGTCAAAGATGAAGCATTTAGATGCATAGATGGAGATTTTACTCCCCCTATCAATATGCTATCAAAACATAAGAAGTTAGCAATATCAAATCATATATAACATATTGATTGTTTTGCATTTCCATTACTACTTCATGCATTTCTATTTCTTTTTCATGAAATTGGTATCAAGTTATGCAATTTTCAATGCTTTCTCATGCAATTTTCATGTTTGTCTTTTTCTCCCATTTTGTCATAATCAAAATGAGTAAGTGCAGTCATAGTGTAAGCAAAATGCAAATTCAAGTTCAAAATATTACAACCCAGAAATTATCAAAGTTCATGAAAAGTGTTGCTTGAGCATGTCCTTGAGTTCATCAATATCATTCTGAATGGATGAAAGCTTCTGAGTAACATCTTCATGAAATGTATGTTGTTGAAGTTCCAAAGCTTCAATGCGTTTGAGAATTTCATCATCATCTTTTCCAGTAGAGAATCTCTTCCTTTTGCCTTGAGATGGAGGTGATAGAGGGGATGGTGATTGTTCATAAGATGTAGGAGATCCAAATAATGAAGGAACTAGATAGGTAAGTTTCATGCTTTTAAAAACAGTTTCATCAAAGATTTTCTTTTGCGAAACAGATTTTTCATTAGTCAAAGGAACTTTGAAATATTTGAAAATACGGGTAAGAAGACATCCATACGAAAGAAAGGGTTTTTGTTTTCACAACATAGTAAAATATACGTTTACCCAATTCACAAAAATATTTCCAAATAAGACATAAAGAGCAGTATACGTTTACCCAATTCGCATAAATATTTCCAAATAAGACATAAAGAGCAGTAGAAAGATCTATTGAAAAGTAATCAAAGGATCCGGTTTTAGGGAGGACATTATGGGCAAGAATTTGTTCGACAATGCGAGCACGAGGTTGAAGATTGGTATTCTTGAAGGGAAGACAATGAGGTGTACCGGGAAGAAGAATTTGTTCAAAAATATTTTCATCATTAAGTTCAATAGAATTGAATGAAGTTCCCGAAGATGGAACATCGAAGATTTGTCCAAGGAGTTTGGAATCAAACTCGATTTCAATGTCTCTAACAAGAGAGGAAATAAAATCGGTATCGTGTCGATTTGCAAATTTGTGTAAAACAAATGAATCAAGAACGGATAATAATCACGATCAGAAGATGCATAAAAAAGATGTGAAATCCCTGTAAACAATGCCTCAAGATCATATCGTGAATAAATGTGAAAAAAAACACTTCTACCGGGTAAGATGGGAAGGGTAGAAATAGATCCAAATGTATCGTATAGAAGGGGATTTCTAAGTAGGCTAAGAGAGAATATGTGATGTCCCTTGACTGTCGGTGCGGATGAAGAAGGGGAACCTTGTGCAGATGTTGTTTTCTGACGAGGCATGTTCGTCAAGAATCAAAGATAGAAAGAGTGAACCTATCGAGGAGAAGCAGTGTCGCAGGGAGTGGCTGATCGACGAGGTCACAAAGAGGAATAGGCGGAGACGCTGTGGATGTCGGCTCTCCAACGCTTCAAGAATGACGTCCGGTGAGAGGATGATGTCGTCCGACATCGTGGAGGATAACCGGTGCTGCAGAGGGATGCTAAGGTGTCACAATCATGAGCTGCTGTAGAAGCACTCTGTCACGGTCAAGAAGGTTCCAGCGAGGAAGAGGAGTGCGACCGGCAAGAGATTGAATCTCCTAGGGTTTGTGCAAGAGGGAAAGGAATGACAAAGAGAGGATACGTTTGATTTCAAAGGAGGTGTAAACACGCGGGCATGTTTTTTTTAAAGAATAACGACTTCCCTTTTAAACAAAACCAATGGGTATCAGGTCCCTTCCTTTTAAAAAATTTAAAAACAATCATCAGTCGACTAATCGATTTTCATCGACTAAAAAGTTTGATTTTGAGATTTTTCAAAAATAAAATGTTTTAAAATAAATTTATAAATCTAATAATGAGCAAATGCCGAGTTCTCTTCTAATTCTCATAAAATCTTCATTTTTAAGTGGTTTAGTAAAGATATCATCATGTTGTGCATTTGTGGGTATAAAATTTAACGAAATATCTCTTTTTAACACATGATCTCGTAAAAATGATGTCTTACTTCAATATGCTTTGTTCTTGAGTGCTGAATAGGATTTTTCGAGAGATTTATAACACTAGTGTTATCATAATAAATAGTTGTTGTGGAGTAATTCAAACCAAAATCTTTTAAGGTTTGTTTCATCCATAGAACTTGTGAACACGCTAAATTAGCCGCTATATACACTGCTTCAGTTGTCGAGAGTGACACTAAATTTTGCTTTTTACTAAACCAAGAGACTAAGGAATGTCCTAAGAAGTGACAAGTTCCACTAGTACTCTTGCAATCAGATTTACTTCTAGCAAAATCTGCATCACTATATGAAACTAAATCGAAGGAGGATGATTTTGGGTAAAACAAACCAAAGTCTGAAGTATCTTTCAAGTATCGAAGAATTTGTTTTACAACAATTAAGTGTGATTCCTTCGGATTAGCTTGAAATCTAGCACATATACGAACACTAAACATTATATCAGGTCGACTAGAAGTTAAGTATAATAGAGATCCAATCATACCTCTGTAGAGCTTAGTATCTACAGTTTTACCATTTTCATCTTTGTCAAGAGAGGTGGTTGTGCTCATAGGATTTCTTCTTGATTTCGATGAGTCCATGCCAAATCTTTTAAGAAGTTCTTTTGTATACTTGGCTTGGTTGATGAAGATTTCTTCTTCAGTTTGCTTTATTTGAAGTCCAAGGAAGTAGTTCAATTCGCCTATCAAGCTCATTTAAAATTCTTCCTACATAGCTTTAGCAAATTCTTTACAAAGAGAATCATTAGTAGAACCAAATATTATGTCATCAACATAAATTTGCACAATAAGAATATCGAAATTAAGATTTTTAATAAATAAAGTGGAGTCTACCCGACCAATAGAAAAACCTGATTGTTCAAGAAAATTTCGTAGTCTTTCATACCACGCTCTTGGTGCTTGTTTGAGTCCGTACAAAGCTCTTTTTAATTTGTAGACTTTTTTTTGGATATTTTTCATTTTCAAAGCCTGGAGGTTGCTCTACATAAACTTCTTCATTGATGTATACATTTAAGAATGCATTCTTAACATCAATTTGATATAACTTAAAATTCATGTAGCTAGCAAAAGCAAGCATCATTCAAATTGACTCTAATCGAGCCACTGGTGCATAGGTTTCATCAAAATCTATGCCTTCTTGATTATAGCCTTGTGCTACTAGCCTTGCTTTGTTTCGAATGACTTTGCCATTTTCGTCCAGCTTATTTCAGAAGACCCATCTTGTTCCAATTACCCGATGATCCTTTGGTCTATCAACTAGATCTCATACATCATTCCTAGCAAATTGGTTAAGTTCTTTAGATAGGGGTGGCAATCGAGTCGGGTTGGCGGGTTAGCATACCTCAACACGAACCCGACACATTTATTAAATGGGTCGGCTGTGGCAAACATGAACCCGACCAATTTATTAAACGGGTAACCCGACATGACACAGTTAACCTGTTTAATAAACGGGTCGGGTCGTGTAAACGGGTTGGCGGGTGGGTCGGGGTCGGGTAAACGGCTTGGCGGACGGGTTGGCAAGTCGGGTTCGGGTAAACGGGTTGACCCGCCTGCCTAACCCGTTTATTAAACAGGTCAACCAGGTTGGCATACCCCTAACACAAACCCGACCCGTTTAATAAATGGGTTAGGCGGGTCGACCCGTTTATGACATGAACCCGTTTAAGCCAAACCCGAACCCGACTAAGAAGCGGGTTGGCGGGTCAGATTGGCAGGTCGTGTCAGATTTTGCCACCCCTATCTTCAGACATGGCCAAAAGCCAAAATTCATCATCACAAGCCTTATTGATATTCTTTGGTTCTATTTTTGATATGAAAGCAATATTTGCAATATATTTTTCCAATTGTCTTCAAGTTTGGACACCATTTTTTATTTCTCGAATAATCTGCTCATGTGGATGATTGAGAACTTCTTTCCAAACAGGTGAAAGAGGAATATTTTCTTGAGAAGTGCTCTCTATCAAAGGTTTTTCTTGAAGTATGACTTCTTCTCCTTTGCTTAGAGGTATAATCTGCTCGCTATTCTCATCAAATGCAACATGTAAAGATTCTTCAATGCAAGAAGTTCTTTTATTAAAACATGATAAGCTTTGCTTCTAGAAGAATATCTAAGAAATATTGCTTCGTCTGATTTTGAATCAAACTTATCAAGATTATCTTTGGTATTTAACAAGAAGCATTTACTACAAAAATTTTTGAAATATGAAATCTTTGGTATACGATCATAATACAATTCAAAACATGTTTTATGTAAAAATGGTCGAATAAGAACACAGTTTAAAACATAACATGTCGTATTTATTGCTTCGGCCCAAAAGTATTTTGGTAAATTTTTATCTTGAAGCATGGTTCTAGAACATTCTTGCAAAGTTCTATTCTTTCTTTCAACAACTCCATTTTGTGGAGCCGCTCTAGGAAAAGCAAAGTTGTGAGATATACCATGTAAATCACAAAACTTTATAAAAGATTCATTTTCAAATTCACCACCATGATCACTACGAATGGTAATAATAGATATAGATTTTTTATTTATAATTCTTCTACAAAGTTTAAAAAATTCAGAAAAAATATCATTTTTGCTTTTTAGAAAAATCACCCAAGTAAATCGTGAATAATCATCTACTATAACAAAAGCATATTTACTACCATTCAAACTTCGAATTCTAGATTGTCCAAATAGATCTAATCGTAAAAGTTCAAGAGGACGCTTTGTTGAAATTATATCTTTTGCTTTGAAAGAACTCTTGATTTGTTTACCCATTTGGCAAGCATCACATAAGTGATCCTTCTTATATGGTATTCTAGGTAGGACTCTAACAAGATCATTCTTGGATAACTTAGAAATTAATTTAAAGTTAACATGTCCAAGTCTCTTGTGCCATAACCATTGAATTTCATTTGAAGTAATAAGACATTTTTCATTAAAAGTGGGTAACTCATTTAGATAAAGTTCATATACGTTATTCCTTCTTTTACATTTAAAAATGATCTTTTTACAACGAAAATCAGAAATTAAGCATAAATCATGTTCCAAAGAAACGAGAAAACCTTTATCACATAATTGACTAATGGATAATAAATTATGCATTAAACCATCTACTAAAAGAACATTTTCTATCAAGGGAAATTTTGGATTACCAATGTTACCAATACCGATTACTTTTCCCTTGTTATTGTCACCAAAGGTGACATCCTTACTTTGAATGGTGAAAAATAACTCTAGCCTTCCAATCATATGTTTGGAACAACCGTTGTCCAAGATCCATTTGCTCCTTATTTTGTGTGCCTACAACAAAATTGGAAGACAAAGCATTTGACCCTTTTTTATTTTTAGGTCTATGAGCGTTAGTCTTAAGAACCCATATCCATTTGGATTTTAGTTTCGTTCGAGAATAAATATTATTTCCATAAAAAGATTTAGCATTTCTAGAATAATCATGTCTAGGCTTATAAGCTTTATAAGCACCATGATTATATGCATTTCTATTATGACTAGAAAATTGAGTTCTTTGAACCAATGATTGAGAATTTTGACGTTGATTCTTTACCACATAATTTGGTCTATTTTGAGTATCAAAGAAACTATATCCCAACCCAGTTTTATTAACTGAGCATCTTTGAGAACCAATAAGTCTTTCTAGATTTTCTTGGCCATTAGTGAACTTAGTCACTATAGAAAGAAGATCATTTGATTTTTCTTTCAGACTTGATATTTCTTCTTGTAAGACATTGGTTCTAATTCCAATTTCTTCTATCTCAGATGCTTGACAGGAGTTTTCCTTCTTGAAATCTTCTATCTCTTGAAGTAACACTTTATTTTTAGAGTCAAGAGTTAAGTTTGCAGTTTTTAACTCTTTGTTTTTAGAACTTAGACTCATAAATCTAGTATATAAATCATTAAAAGCTTCTAATAAGTCATAATCAAATTGACTTACCGAGTCTTCTTATGCTACAAAGCACATGTTGGCGACTTCTTCATTTGATTCTTCATCGGAGGATGAATCACTTTCATCCCAACTTGTTTGAAACGCATTTTTCTTCTTGAATTGGTCTTTAGTCTTGATTTTGAGAAGATGACAATCTTTCTTGATGTGTCTTGCCTTTTTGTAGTTAAAGCACTTAACTTCATTAGGATTGGAAGAATCAGTTTTCTGTACCTTCTTTTGAAATCTTCCTTTTTGATGAATCTTTTGAATTGCCTAGTGATGAGGGCAATATCTTCATCTTCTTCTGAATCTTCTGAGTCAGAAGTGACCTTGAAAGCAAGAGATTTTTTCTTGGGTTCTTCTTCTTGTTTATCATGAAGTTTGACTACATATGCCATTAAGTTGTCAACCAAATCTTCAAGAGAAAGGGTGTTTAAATCATTTGTTTCCTCTATTGCTGTGGTTTTTCTCTCATTCAGGAGTTAAACACCTTAGGATTTTTCTAACTAAATCCACTTGCGAATATTCTTTTTCAAGGGATTTTAGAGTGTTAGTAATATCGATCATTCTTGTTATTATGTCCGATATAAACTCATTTTGCTTCATTTTAAATAATTCATATTTATAAACTAAAGAAGCAATCTTAGATTCATTTACCTTTGACGTACATTCATGAGTAACGAGAAGAGTATGCCAAATTTCATTTGTTGTAGAACATTGAGAGATGTGATTGAACTCTACCTTGTCAACGACACAATATAGTGCATTCATAGCTTTGGCGTTGAGTGAAGCAGTCTTCTTTGCTTCATCAGTCTATAGGCTGAAATTAGTTGATGGTACTTGGTAATTTTCTGAAACAACTCTCCAAATTTTGAGATCCATAGATTGTAAGAATATTGTCATTCTTACTTTCCAATAGCCATAATTCGTTTCGTCAAAAAGAGGAGGACGAACTGAGGAGCATCATTCTTTGTGCTGAAAAGACGATGTTGTAGCCATGCTAGATGATGGTAAAATCATGATATAGCAAACCTGCTTTGATACCAATTAAAAGTGTTGTAGGATCGAGGCAACGAGCACTAGAGGGGGGGTGAATAGTGCTTTTAAATAACTTCTTTGGAATTTTGAAGAATTTTGAAGGATTTTGAAATTCACACAGCAATCACACAAAGAACACAAGATTTTATCCCAGTTCGGTCTTCCTGACCTACAGCTAGTCCCCAAGCAAATCCCATTTGAGATTTCCACTATCAACTTTGTGACACCACAAGAATATACAGACTAAATTTGGTCTCACTTTCAGTAACAACCCTACTGAAAGCAAACAACTCCTTTAAACTAAGGAGTCCTTTCCTTTTACAGAAAAATACAAGTAAGCAAACTTACAATCAACCTACGAGCCTTTCTTATAAATACAGATGAAATGCAATTGACTTCTAAGGTTGTTGAAATACTCAACTCACGAATTCACTATCTCTCAAAAGAATTTGAGTGAAAACATCAAGTGAGTTAGAAAACAAATACTTGAATGAATATGAGTGAAAAGCAAAGAATTTGATCTTTGTAATTCAATGTAATTTGATATTTTTGATTGTAGAATTCACTCTTATTTATAGTTAAAAGATTTCATATGTTGGTAATACAAAAGGGTATCAAAACAGTCACTTTTGAATAGTCAATTCATTTGAAAAATGAAAAGACACACCTTTTAAAAGTTACAGGAAAATAACTATATTAGTCGACTTGAACAATAGTTAGTCGACTGAAATCAAATATTAGTAGACTGACAGTTATTGTCGGTCGACTACTGTGTTTAACGGAACCGTTTTAAAATCTGGAGTTTGAAACTTAGTCGGCTAAAGAAAAGTTAGTTGATTGATGAAATCATCAGTAGATTGAAAAACCTTTCAGTCGACTCCTGCTAAATTTTTCTAAAAACAAACATTTTGTCTGGTAGACTAAGAAAACCTCCAGTCGACTCCTGCTAAATTTTCTAGAAATCAAACATTTTGTCTGGTCGACTAAGAGTCGATTAGTCGACTAATTCAGAAATTTGATATTTTTTCTTTAAAAAATTGGCACAAAAAAGTTGGTCGACTGGTGAATCTGTTGGTCAACTAATAAACATGAAAAATTAAGTAAAGAGTTTTCTAAAACGATTTTCATGAAGGGTTTTTTTAGAAAAGTTTTTCTAAAGACTTTTTAGATGAAATACAATTGAAATATGCACTCTAAGTAAGGCTCTTACAAGAATCTAAGACATTTAATGAAATTTACATTTGTATATTTGTCTTCAAAGATTCTTCATTGAATTCTTTAATTCTTGTCATCTTTCTTCATTGCCTTAGCTGAAATGCAGTTGATTCACTTGTTCATCATCAAAACCTTGTACTTGAAGTGTCGTGTACAACTTCATTGTCGTAACACCATGCTCTTAAAGAAAACATCTTGTGTTCCTTGTGGAACACACTATTGAAGTTATGCGACACTTTATTTGTTTATTCTTCACATCATTTCACGTCCTACCAGTTTTCAAAAATTATGCCCAAAGAATATTAATAAATAAATAAATTACATTGCACATTAATTAAAAGATGTTTTATTTGCTAGTATCATTGAAGCGATGTTAGTACATGTAAATGAATGACACATCGCATAACATCAGTAGTGTGTCAGATGACGTTTCCCTAAACTCTAGACCCTAAACCCTAAACTAATGTTATGTGACATTCCTTGCACTTAAAGAAAATGTTATAAATAATAAACCCTAAACCAGTAATCGCTTAACGATTGAGCAAACTTAAGTACAAATTGTGGTAACTTCATAATCGTTATACCTAGTAATCGCTATTACATGAATCACTATACAAAATAAACTAAAAAATAGTAATCACTATATGATTTAGCAAACGTAAGTACAAATCATGGTAACTTCATAATCGCTATGCCTATTAATCTCTATACTAAGTAATCGCTATCATAGGAAATACTATAAATAATAAACCCTAAACCAGTAATCGTTATACGATTTAGCAAATGTATATACAAAGCATGGTAACTTCATAATCGCTATACTAAGTAATCACCATATTAAGTAATCACTATCACAGGAAACACTATAAGTAATAAACCCTAAACCAGTAATCGTTATACGATTTAGCAAACGTAAGTACAAATGATAACTTTATAGTCGCTATACTGAGTAATCGCTATTACAGGAATAACTATACATAATAAACTCAAAACTTGTAATCGCTATGCGATTTAGTAAAACGTAAGTACAAATCGTGGTAACTTCATAATCGCTATATCTATTAATCGTTATACTAAGTAATCGCTATCACAGGAATCACTATAAATAATAAACCCTAAACTAGTAATCGTTATACGATTTAGCAAATGTAAGTACAAATCATGGTAACTTCATAATCGCTATACATAGTAATCGCTATACAGAGTAATCGCTATCACAGGAATCACGATACATAATAAACCCTAAGTCAATAATTGATATACAATTTAGCAAATGTAGGTACAAATCATGAAAGAATTATATAATTACAAAACTAAGTTTATATAGTCTTGTCGATTTTTCAGTGTCACTTCTGTGTTACATTTATTAAGGAAAGAATTATATAATTACAACAAAGAATGATAGAATTACAACATAGAATTATTGTGATACACAAATCATATAATATATTTATTCACGGGCACTTGACGACTCAAATGGACATAAAAATCGTCTCTTTCTTTGCCTTGGTGGAGTCTCTTTATTCGGTGGACTCTTCGTTCCCTTGATCTTATTAAACCCACTGGTAATCATCTCAACCAGTGACCCAATTTGTCTTCCCAAATTCTGTATGTCCTTACGTAACTCCTTATTCTCCCTTTCCAGCATCGCTAACCTTTTGTCGAACAATACATTCTCCTTTGAGAGCTGTGTTTGCTCCTTATCGTATACTGCAACAGAGGAAATCGTAGTATCCGCCAAAGGGACATGATGGACGTTACATCTATACTGGAAGACGACATGCTCGGGGACAAGAGTGACCTTACTTTCAAGTTGCTTCTCCTCAATCTGTCAATTTCGATGCATGGGTTGCCAATATTGTTTGAAATAATTGGGGTCATATTGTCATTCTTTATAATCATATGGTATGGCACAAACACCTCCTTTGTTCCAGCTATTCAACCTAAAGTGTTTGTGCCAATTCACGTTCCTACCCCCACCACTATTCATCTTCCTTCTCAATAGTACATGCACTTTTGGTATCGACTGTCCCAAGCCAGCTTGTAGGAGTACTCGACTACCATGCTGCAACTCGGCTTCACATTTGCTAAAGAGTCAAATATCGCAGACAGATAGTCTCGCAGTCACAACAACTACCTCTTCGTCCTCGTCCTCCCCATCTTCATACGATCTCCACACAACCTGTACAATCGAGATTGTGGTTTAAATATAGACATAATTATTCATGCAAAATGTTGAATGTGATAACGATTTGTACTAAGAAAGACAAAATCCTAAAGCGATGATTACTTAAGAATGCTAAACATTACAACGATTTACACTAATGAAAGTTAGTTGCAAATGCAATAACGATTTGAACTAAGGAAGACAAATTCCTAAAACGATGATTACTTAAAAATGTTAAACATTACAACGATTTACGCTAATGAAAGTTAGATGCTAAGAAGATAATGATTTGTACTAAGACAAAATTATAAAGTGATGATTACTTAAGAATGCTAAACATTACAATGATTTATGCTAATGAAAGTTAGATGCAAATGTGATAATGATTTGTACTAAGACAAAATTCTTAAGCGATGATTACTTAAAAATGCTAAACATTATAACAATTTACGCTAATAAAAGTTAGATGTTATGAAAATAACAATTTATATTAAGGAAGACAAAATCCTAAAATGATGATTACTTAAGAATGCTAAACATTATAATGATTTACGCTAATGAAAGTTAGATGCTAAGGAGATAGTGATTTGTACTAAGGAAGACAAAATCCTAAAGTGATTATTACTTAAGAATGCTAAACATTATAATGATTTTAAACCATTTACCTCATTTAATTGCAGACCATCTAAAATGAACTGAGCATTTAACTCAGCATTTATTGAAGCCCACTAGCCGATCTTGAGAAAATCACAAACTGCAGGGCCACACTGAGGACGACGCAAAGCGACAATATGCTCCCACGTCCAAGCCTACAAAAATAATATATTAGTAAGACTACAACCTTCAACGAGCTTAGTCTACAAGTACTAAATATGTAATAAAAAAATACCTGAACAAATGGCCAAAACCCTCAGACGATTTTCGTATCCTTACTCGCACGACAAAGTTGATTGTATAAGTGTGCGAGTATAGCAACGCCCCATGCCCAGTTGTCGACTTTATCTAACTCTTCCAAGAACTACAACCACAAGTAACTTATTCTCGAACCAGACAATAAAAAAATTAAGTAAGTCCAAAAATATAAAGAAGGAAGTCACGCAACTCTTGGTGAGCTGCTTTAGATGCACATGTAGCAGACCGGTCTTTTCATTTATTACAAAAAAAATAAACTTTTATCGATGAGGAATTGCTTCCACCAGAAATACACTCACGTCATTCCTCTATCAACATTCCTAGAAGGGTCGTGCAATTGTCTCTTGGGTTATAGTTTGAATCCCGTGTTAGGACAACACTTCCATGGCACTTAAGACCTGTAATCTGTGCCACTTCTTCTAGGGTCATGGTGATCTCAAAACCCCCAAACTGAAATGTGTTTGTCTTATGGTTACACTTATTGACCAAGTGGGTCATGGTGTTCCAGTAATTTTCAAAATAATGTTGGTCCAGAAGGCCGCCGAAGTGCATCTTTCGTAATCGGTCCTTCTGATATTCACTCAGCTTTTTGTACCACGACAGATCTACAGGCCACTGACACCGCCTTTTCAGCTTTTTACCTGCTGCTTTGTTTCTCTTCTGACATTCCTGTAACACAAAATATCAAATCACAATTAATCGCTATATATAATAATCGCTATCACAGTAATCGCTATACATAGTAATCACTATAACAGTAATCGTTATATAGAGTAATCGTTATACATAGTAATCACTATACATAATAATACCTACCACAGTACATCGCAACATCCAATAGCGATTAATGTACCTTGGTCATACTTTTCTACTCTTCATCCCCTCCCTTCCCTTGCTTTTGTACTTCTTCTTTCCTTCGCTCTTTCGTATCCATCCTTTATTTTTTTCTTTTCCTTTCCTTCTCTTCCTCCTCCTGCTTTTTCCTTTCCCTTTCCTTCTCTTCCTCTTCTTGCTTCTTCCTTTCTCTTTCTTTCTCTTCCTTGTCCTCCTCCATTATTTGTCTTTCCTTCTCTTCCTCATCCTCCTTCTCTTTTCTCCTTCTCCATAATTTGTCTTTCCTTCTCTTCCCGTCCTCCTTCTACTTCCTTTGTCTTTCTTTCTCTTCCTTATCCTGAATCTGCTTCCTTTGCATTTCCTCTTCCTTCTTCGTCAATTATCTTTGCTTTTCTTCCTCCTCCTCCTTTTTTAATTGTATTTTCTTCTCTTCCTCCTCCTTGCTCTTTTTCAATTGCATTCACTTCTCTTCCTCCTCCTTATTCTTTCTTTGCTTTTCCCTCTTCTCCTCCTTTTGCCTTCGCTTCTCTTTCTCCTTATTCTTCCTTTGTTTTTCCCTCTCCTCCTCCTTATTTTGCCTTCGCTTCTCTTTCTTCTTCTCCTTATTCTTCCTTTGATTTTCCCTCTCCTCCTCCTCCTCCTTTTGCCTTCGTTTCTCTTCCTCCTCCTTATTCTTCCTTTGCTTTTCTCTATCCTCCACCTCCTCCTTCTTTTGCCTTGATTTTCTTTATTTTTTTTCATTATTCTCCTTCTTCCTTTCCTTTTGCTTCTCTTCATCATCCTTTTTCTTCTTTTTCATATGTACTTTCTCATCATTCTTCATTAGATTATCATCTTCAATATCTGACGGATTAGGCTCCACTCTATACTTTACCAGCAATTGCTCCATTTCTTTATCATTCTTAATCATCATTATTCTATAGTACGCTTCTAATTGCTCATACAAAGCATATTGTTCTACGATTTTGTCAAGAGATTTCTCCTCTAACGATGAAGTGTTTCTTCTCTTACGAATGTAAGCCATTGGTAACCTGCACAACACAAAAACTCATCAAGACAGCAAAGGGTACTCCGATAAAAGAAGATGAAGGGTTAGATTTTTTGTGCAACGTTTAGAGAGAAATATTGTGAGGAGCTCCTTTTATAGCAGATGAGTTTAATGCTTATGGGACCTGCCAAAGATTTTATAATAAAATAATATATACCTTTAAATTGTTCACGTTTTAGGCAGTTTATGCAATGACGTCTTTGTCGGCTACAAAGATTTGCCTTTGTTATGAAAATATTGTCATAGTATAACACAAATCGATGATCAAATATCATACAAATCGATATGAAAATTCTTGTTGATAGCTTTTAAATCGATATACAGAATCAGGATAGAAATCGATATTAAGAATCAAAACAATATCTTAAATCGATATCAAGAATCAACATAGAAATCGATATTAAGATTCAAAACAATATCTTAAATCGATTCGAAAATTCATATTGATATCTTAAAAATCAACATTTAGAATCAAAACAATATCTTAAATTGATATTAAGAATCAAAACAATATCATAAATCGATATGAAAATTCCTATTGATATCCTAAAAATCAATATTTAGAATCAAAACAATATCTTAAATCGATATTAAGAATAAAAAAAAATATCTTAAATCGATATTAATAATCAATATAGAAATCGATATTAAGATTCAGAACAATATCTTAAATCGATTTGAAAATTTGTATTGATATCTTAAAAATCAATATTTAGAATCAAAACAATATCTTAAATCGATATTAAGAATCAAAACAATATCTTAAATCGATATAGCAATTCCTATTGATATCTTAAAAATCGTTGTAATGTTTAGTCGAATTGCCTTTGTTACAAAAATATTGTCATAGTATAACGCAAATCGATGATCAAATATCATACAAATCGATATGAAAATTCATGTTGATAGCTTATAAATCGATATACAGAATCAACATATAAATTGAGGATTTAGGGTTTAGGGTTAGGGTTAGGGTTTAGGTTTAGGGTTTACAGTTGAGGTTTAGGCTTTAGGGTTTTAGGGTTTAGGGCTTAGAGTTAGGTTTTAGGGTTAGGGTTTAGGGTTAGGGTTTAGATTTTAGGGTTTAGGGTTAGGATTTAGGTTTAGGTTTAGGTTTAGGTTTAGGTTTAAAGGGTTTAGGGTTTAGGGTTTAGGGTTAGGGTTTTGGTTTAGGTTTAGGTTTAGGGTTTAGGGTTAGGGTTTAGGTTTAGGTTTAGGGTTTAGGGTTTAGGGTTTAGGGTTTAGGGTTTAGTAATATATTAAGGGTTTAGGGTTTAGCGTTACAATTTAGTAAGATATTAAGGGTTTAGGGTTAGGGTTTAGGTTTAGGTTTAGGGTTAGGCTTTAGGTTTAGGTTTAGGGTTTAGGGTTTAGGTTTAGGGTTTATGGTTTAGGGTTTAGGGTTTAGGTTTATGGTTTAGGGTTTATAGTTTAGAGTTTAGGGTTAAAGGGTTTATGGTTAAAGGGTTTAGGGTTTAAGGTTTGGGTTAGGGTTTAGGGTTTAGGTTTAGGGTTTAAGGTTTAGGGTTTAGCATTAGAGTTTAGTAGGATATTAAGGGTTTAGGGTTAGGGTTTAGGGTTTAGGTTTAGGGTTTAGGTTTTAGGTTTTAGGTTTTAGATTTTAGGTTTAGGGTTTAGGGTTTAGGATTTAGGTTTAGGGTTTAGGGTTTAGGATTTAGGTTTAGGGTTTAGGGTTTAGGGTTTAGTAATATATTATGGGTTTAGGGTTACGGTTTAGTAAGATATTAAGGGTTTAGGATTTAGGGTATAGGGTTAGGTATATTAATATATTATGGGATATATGTACCGATTTGTGAAATATTAAGTGCTTTCTAGTGTTGATTTATTAGATATTGTAGTATATAATTGAAAATCGTGCATGAGAAATTTACATTGTAACGACATGAGGTGGACATTTGTGTGTTCAAATCATTGCTCATTTAGCGATTTTTATGAAAATCGCTTCAAAACTTCGTACATGTAATTAAATAGTTGTCACGTGAATCGCTATCATCAACAAGTATAAATCGTTATTTCATCAAACGTATAAATCATTCATGCTTTAAACGTATAAATCGTTGCTTCAAACGTACAAATCAATGTAGAAATCACACCCTTTATAAGTACATATCGTTGTAACGTTTGGGCTTCAACAGTAAACGTTGTTCCATATCCTGCTCGTTGTCAAAAATTGATATGCCTTATGAGACCTGGATTCTGGTTGACGATTTATGCGATTTACGCAATGACGTATATGTCGACCACAACGATTTGCCTTTGTATAGAAAATATTGGAATAGTATAACACAAATCGCGGTTGTAGTAACATACTATCGATTTGCGAGATGTTTTGTTTGTTAATATCGATTTGTAACCTATTATGCTGAATTTTTTTAGCGATATGTATATCGATTTGTAACATATTATGTGTTTGCTAGTGTGGATTTGTAAGATATTTGTATTATGATATTGAAACGTGTGTATGCGACATTTACATTGTTGCGCGATTGCGGTGGCGATTTGCATATTTAAATCATCGTTCATTTAGTGATTAAAATTGAAATCGCTTCACAACGTCGTAGATGTCATTAAATCGTTGTCACGTGAATCACTATCATCAACACACATATACGATAAGTCGTTTCTTTTATTGGCATGATAAATAACAACTCGATGCATAGTATAGTGCGATGCAACTGACGATTATGACAGATAACATGAAGAATGATGTGCATGTACATTTAATTTTGCATGGCCGGCAGAGTGCACATAGTTTTCATTCTCCTCCTCCTTCCTTTGCTTTTCCTTCTCTTCGTCATCCTTCTTCTTTTTCATCCTTAGTTCTTCCTCATCTTTCTTCGTTTGCTTTTCATCTTCAATATCTGATGGATCAGGCTCCGCATAATAAATATTCAACAATTTGTTCTTGTCTTTTTCATTCTCAATGTTCATTATATTTTGGTACTTTCATAACCCTCATATATATCAGATTGGCGGATGATTTCTCCAAGAATCATCCCCTCCAACGGCAAAGACTTTCTTGTCTTACGAATTGTAGTCACTGCTAACCTGCACAACATATAAATTTAACTGCATCATTATATGTTACAACCGCCTCCCCAAGTATATATTATTATAAATTATCACATTTGTTACGTAATCACGAACATTACAAGTCGTCGCAATATTTGGCTTCATAAGTAAACATTGTAGTACGATTTAGCAAAATTAAGTACAAATCGAGATAACTTCATAATTACACATCGCTACTGCATCAAACGTATAAATCATTGCTGCTTCAAACGTACAAATTGTTGTACAAATCACACCCTTCATAAGTACATATCGTTGCAACCTTTTGGCTTCGTAAGTAAACATCGTAGTACGATTTAGCAAACTTAAGTACAAATTGTGGTAACTTCATAAATCATAAATATACATGTCTACTGCTTCAAACATATAAATCCTTGTTGCATCGAATGTACAAATCGTTGCTTCAAACGTATAAATCATTTTAAAAATTGAACTCTTCATAAGTACATATCATTGTAAATCATAAATCGCTACTGCATTAAATGTATAAATCGTGGATGTTTTAAATGTATAAATCATGAATCATAAATCGTAAATCACTACTCCTTGAAATGTATAAATCGTTGTTGCATCGAACAAATCGCTACTGCATTAAATGTATAAATCATTGTTAAATTCAAACTTACAAATTATTGTAGAAATTTAGCCTTCATAAGTACATATTGTTGTAATGTTTGGCCTTCATAAGAACAAATCGTGCTAACTGTTTTTTGACGACTAGAAGGTGGATAGGTATAAATCGATTTGTTTCAGTATGAAAATAGGTGTTATTTAGCATGAATAGTATAACCAGTTGTAAGATTTAACATTCAAATTTATAAATTAATTTGTTTACATAACGAAATCTTACACAAAACTCACTGAAAAGACACAAGTTTTGCTAATCCGACAGTGGAGGAGAAACACCTAGAAGGTAGATGTAGCCGATGGTGGCAACGGTGCTTCGACTACGCTCCGATGGCAGTAGACGACGAAAAGGGGTGTTCTGACGCAGCAAACGATGACAAAGGGGTGCTCCAGTGGCAGCAGACGACGACAAAGGGTGACACCGGGCAACAGACGACATCAAAGGCTGCATCGTCAAAGGGAGCTCCTGTTACAGCAGATGGTGCATCGTCAAAGGGTGAGCCAGAACATTTAGGGTGACATATTGTGAGGAGCTCTTGTTAAATCTGAATCGTTTACTCCTTAGGGCGAAAACGATGATGATTTTAACCCTTTCTCTTTTCTGGCAGGCAGACATTTTTGTTCTTTACTCGAAATGTCGTTTCATGACACTAATGGCAGCAAGAAAGGTTACTTAAGTCTTTGCAAACAAATGGGACTCTGATGCTAAGTTATGTTGATACACACGGGGAAACGAGCCCCACGTGCTTACATATGTGGCGCTCATTCAAACTTGAGAACACGCACCTGCGTGTTCTGGGGGAACATATAACCTGCTTCGGTAGTATGTTCCTACCAACCTCACTTCTCATAGTGCAACAGTTTCCTGAAGCCAGTGGTTGGTACACCACTTTCCCTTTTCAAATTCAAACTTAAACTATTGCTATCACCAACTGGGGTCAGTGGTTGAACCAACTCGGACCAACATCGACTCAAAATACATTAACCGATTACTCTCTTAAGTACAACTTGGCTAATTGGCAAAACTTGGGCAGATTATTATTTTAATTCCATTGGTTAATGACACAGGTCCAACTCAGGTTGACAGACTTAATTTCACTAAAAATGACTTTCAGAGTTGCATTTGTTACTGAGACAAACCAGTAATCCTAGCCTAATGGAACAGTCCCCACTTAGACCAACCATTCTGGAAATGTTGACTTTGGACTGGAGTGATGTAAAAGACAAAGCCATCTCTCCCTCTCTCTCTCTCTCTCTCTCTCTCTCTCTCTCTCTCTCTCTCTCTCTCTCTCTCTCTCTCTCTCTCTCTCTCTCTCTCTCTAAGCGCTGTGGCATGAGTCCACGTCCATTAGAGCAGCACCAGCAGTGGCCCTTTAAGGGGTGTTTGAATCCCCGTCCGTGGATACGTTGAGTGCTGACCCCACACACGTCAGCACGCCCACACAAACGTAGGATGAGCAGATGCTGTGTGCCCCCCACCACACACACGGAACAGTGGTGGACGGACAGTCATGAATTTACCAAAAAAAAAGTTTTTGTTTGGTATGCGTGGACAGGGCAGGACAGTGCATCATGTTCTGTTCACAAATGTTCACTTAAAGGTATGTTTGATCACTTGTTCAAGGTTGGACAAAATGAATAAAAAGAATGGAACAAAATATTTGTTTTGTTCATTCAGTAACAATTGTTCCAAGTCCAACAGTTGTTTGGATCGTACTCAGAATGCTATATTCCAACAAAGCAGGTTATATGTTCCCCCCCCCGAACAGGGCAGTTAGCTACATCTCATGTTCGGGGGTCCCAAAGAGCACCACGTATGTAAGCATGTGCGTCTCGTATCCCCATGTTTGTCAGCATTAATTAGCATTGGAGTTTGATGCGATTGCAAAGACTTAAGTACCCTCTCCTCCATTGGTGCCAAAAAAAAATGACGATTCTTGAAAAGGAGTGGTTGTAAAGACTTAAGTGCCCCAAAGATGATTATTTAAGACCCAGTCTCTGCACTGCAGGATTATCTGAGAAAGAAATCTCCCATGGAGGAAGCCATGAACATCAACCCTCTCACTCTCTCTCTCTCCCTTCTTTTTCTACTTCTATGCACATCCAACAGAAGAACTTACATTGCTCCATCAAGCACCGGCTAACCTGCACATTGACTGTTGTGGAGCTTGATTCAGAGTTTTTACCCTTACAGGAGGAGGGTTTGGGGGCTCCTCTCAGCGTGGGTAGCATCATTCAACTAAATGAGTTGTAGATCCTGATTCAAAATTTTTACCCTTATAGGAGGAGGGTTTGTGGGCTCCTCCCAGCGTGGGTAGCATCATTCAACTTGATTCGTTGTGGAGCCTGATTCAGAGTTTTTGCCCTTACAGAAGAGGGGTCTAGGGGCTCCTCCCAACGTGGGTAGCATCATTCAACTTGAAGAGTTGTGGAGTCTGATTCAGAGTTTTTACCCTTACAAAAAGGGGGGTCTGAGGGTTCCTCCCAGCGTGGGTAGCATCATTCAACTTGATGAGTTGTGGAGTCTGATTCAAAGTTTTTGCCCTTATAGGAGGAGGGTTTGGAGGCTCCTCCCAGCGTGGATAACATCGTTCAACTTGATTCATTGTGGAGCTTGATTTAGAGTTTTTGCCCTTATAGGAGGAGGGTTTGGGGGTTCCTTCCAGCGTGGGTAGCATCGTTCAACTTGATTCGTTGTGGAGCCTGATTTAGAGTTTTTGCCCTTACAGGAGAGGGGTCCGGGGGCTCCCCCCGGCACGGGTCCCGGGTGTCGTGGTCAAAAAATGCACAGGGTATCGTGGTGAGAAAGACATATTTTTGTTCCAAGCAAGGTTGGAAGAAATTAATGGAAAATCCAACAAGGAGCATGCCAAAATCAAGATGTGGATGTCAAGCGAGAATGGTGTTGTGCAATTCAAATAACACAAAATAATAGGGGTCTGGTTTTTAGTTAAAAAGAGGAATAAAATGACAGTAGAAATCGCTGAAAATTTACAGAAATAAACTAGACTCAATAACGAAGACACCACTTTTTACGGATTTGGAATATGACCTTCGGTTAGGGAGATATGGCCCTGACAAGTTGGTCATAATTCGGGTAGCGATTTACAACGATTTGCTTACTGAATAACACTACAAATCGCTATAGCGATTTGCGGAATACACTACAAATCGCTATAGCGATTTGCGGAAGAATCTACAAATCGCTATAGCGATTTGCGGAAGACACTACAAATCGCTATAGCGATTTGTGGAAGACACTACAAATCGCTGTATGAAAGCCCGATAATACTACAAATCGTTGTTGGAAGACCCAAAAAAAAATTTGTCCGGAGGGCACTGCCCCCCGAGCCCCCCCCCGCCAGGGGCGGCCCCCTCTGGACCCCCCCCCCCCGCCCGCTGACTGCGCAGCGGGATCCGCGCCAAGGGGGAGCCTCCGGACCCCACATAAGTAGAGAAAGAAGGGAAAGAGAGTGAGAGGGTTGGTGTTCATGGCCTTCTCCAGGGGGAACTCTTTACCTCCCTTGATTTCTTCTCTAGAGAGAGAGAGAGGGTTTTACAGTGTTTTACGAAGAAGGAAAAAGAAGAAAATGATGATGGAGCAATATAGGATCGTCTGTTGGATGTGCACAGAAGTAGAGAGAGAAGGGAGAGAAAGTGAGAGGGTTGATGTTCATGGCCTTCTCCAGGAAGAACTTTTTGCCTCCCTTGATTTCTTCTCTAGAGAGAGAGAGGGTTTTACAGTATTTTACGGAGAAAGAAGAAGAAGACTTTGAAGAGTCAACATCATCCTCGACTTTTTGGATGAAGGACATGTTTGTCCTTTTTTTGAACAGAGAAAGAAGAAGAAGACTTTGAAGAGTCAACATCATTCTCGACTTTCTGGATGGAGGACATGTTTGTCCTTTTTTTGAACAAAGACAGAAGAAGAAGACTTTGAAGAGTCAACATCATCCTCGACTTTCTGGATGGAGGACATGTTTGTCCTTTTTTTGAATTGTTTGTTTTTTCTTTTTTGAATAAAGGGCATTTTTGTCATTTTCTCAAACCATCACTTTATGAGAAGAATAGCAAGAAAGGGTACTTAAGTCTTTGCAACAACACCAGAGTCCGATGCAAAGTTATGTCAACATACACGAGAATACGAGCCTCATGTGCTTGTATACGTGGTGCTCATTCAAAGCCCCGAACACAGACGTGGGATTCAGTGAATCATCGGGGGCGAACATACACCACCCTCTCATATTCCAAATGTCCGATGTTTGAAGTTCGATATGGCATTAACATCTTCTTCTTAGGGAAGAAAGAAACTTCCACGATGAAAGAAGATTTAGTATCAATTGAATCCCTCCCTAATTGTCTAAATTTCAATCACAACAACAACCCGATTGCTGCTGCGAACAAAAGAAACTCCTCTCTAGTCAATGAGATAAAAAAAATCGAACAGAAAGAGAAACTATCGATATCATGAATGAATCAATTTCTTTGAAATATGTTGTGTTGTAGTTAAGATAGCAAGAATCTGAGGCATACCTTTGCCTTCGAGATGATCTTCACGGCGATGCGCCCTTCTGAGCCCTAGTAGAGTAGGCATGACCGAAATGGCCCCTCCCGAGCTTGCCGCAAAGATCTTGTTGTAGTCGAAGCTCGTCTAGCAGCCGCTCCACCTCGCCGCCGTCCTTCAGGATCGGCCCTTCCTTCGACTTTGCTGGCCCTTGCCACTTCATCGGTGACGACGGAGGAAACAGCTGCCAAAAGAACCCTTGCGGAAGAAGGAGCCTCTGTTGTGCTCGCCGTTCACGAAAGTCACCAGTGGCACCGCCACCTAGTGCGCAGCCATGTGTTGCTGCTACCTATGTGGGCTCGTGAACTTGGTCGTGCTGGACGTGGTGAGGATGCCTGCGGGGCTCTTCCAGAGGGCCATGCAGAGGAAGAAGCGGCAGATGGTGAGGAAGAAGAAGTCGGGGCTCCTCCACAAGCAGAAGCGCGACGACTCAGTGCTCCAGCAGGTCCACAAGCCGGTGGATCAATTTTTTTTTTTTTAACTTTGTTCCCTCTATTCATGTTCCTTTGGTAACAGGGGGGAGGTCGATCGAAAATAACACGTTAATGAACGGGCGGAATGCCATCCGCCATGTCCAATGTTTGTTAAAAGTTCTGTTCTCGACGTCTTTTTCGTCTCATACCGCGCATGGGACGACCCATCAAACATACTATTACTCGTATCTGCCCACCCTAATTTAAATTCATTGCTCCACCCCTGGATAGTTGGTCAAACGCCTGGTATCAACCAACTCTAAGCCAACTTGGTCACTTACTGATGTTTGAATTTTTTTTTTTAAAAGGCAGGCTGGATTAGGCAGACCCACCAGTTACTATTCAACGTACCACTGTGGTTTGAACCTGCAACGTCCCACCACAAGGTGACGTGCACTGCCAGCTCCTACCAACCACGCGGATTCCCCGGTGTGATGTTTGAATTTTGGTACACCTGTAGCTGGTTTGATGAGTTTATCAAAGTTTTACTCAAGGCTGTGCAGTCAAGAGTTTGTTCATCCCTGATAACCAGTCTTGGTTTTCATGGATTATAGTCTACAAGGGGTTCAGACTGTGTTGCAATGAAGGCTTCTTTGAGTTGGATTCAAGTTTTAAAAAATTATAATTTGACCTTGGACCAAGTCAATCAATCTAACTCGGGCCAAGCCAAGTCAATGATGAATATAGTGATGGCTCTGCTGCCAAAACTCCTAGCTAGCTAATCAGACCTAACCTCGTCTGGTAGGTGCATAATAAAACAGAGACCTAAATGCGCTAATCCAGCTTATTCTTGACCTAATCAAATGTGGATATGGATTGAAAAAGCTTTATGAGATCATGATCCGGGTAGATTTTGACCATGATAAATTACTTTTCAATAGGTTTTTGAATGGGAATAGGATTCAGATGTGATAAGCCAAAACCAAATCTGATCCATCTTAGCTAACCAGAATTAGAAAAGCTTAATCTGTCTGGTTATAGAAGGCAAACTTGTCATTTGGATTTCAGTAAGCGTCCCAGCGATCCAATTCAGTGTGACAATGGAAGACACATGGCTGGCAAACATGTTAGGTCAACTCATGATGGCTGAGTAATCTAAGGGAGTATTTGAATTGCAGACAGCTTTGGACAAGGACACCATGTTCTGTCCTGACCCCATGCAGGACAATTACAGGTGTCTTTGTCCAGCTATTGTTCATGTGTCCCTTGTTTGATTCATCATCGTGGACAACTTGGATAAATAAAAAAAGTATTTCAATTTTGTGTATTTTGACAAAAAAAATCTAAGCAAACATGTAAAAAATAGAATTTAACATATATTCACTCAATAAATTGCAAAAATCTAGATTAAAATACAAAACCCCTAAAATCCAAGCATACTAAAAAAAAACAGATTTAGCAAGCATTCATTCAATAAATAAAAAAAATATAGATTAAAACGTAAAACCCCTAAAATCTAAGTATATCAAAAATTAGACTTGGCATGTTCACTCAATAAACTGCAAAAATAGATATTAAACTATGGTACCCTTAAAATCCACGCATAGCTGAAAAGATTGGATTTAGCATGCATTAACTTAATAAATTTCAAAAACAAGGATTAGAATATAAAACCCGTAAAATCTAAGCAGAATTGAAAAAAAAATTACGGATTTAGCATGCATTCACTTAATAAATTGTAAAAATATGAATTAAAATACAATAACCCTAAAATCTAAAAATACTTGAAAAAATAAGATTTAGCATGTATTTACTCAATAAATTGCAAAAATACAAATTGAAATTGAGGACAACAAAAACCCTGAAACCTAATCAAATGCCCCATCATCACTGCCATGAATTAAAAGCTTAGGGGCAACAAAATACCTAAAATATGATGGAAAGGCCCATCATCATTCCATATTCAAACCCTAATGAGAGAGAGAGAAAGCACCTCCTTAATTTGCTGGAGAGCGAACGCCCAAGCGAATATGCCAAAAAAAAAAACCGAGGGAGGGCAGATGCATGCATTTCCCCTTTTTCTTTTGTTCAGTGGTGTCCTTTTCCAGGGGGAGGGCAGAATGGTTTTGAACAGACAAAAGGCATCTGCAAGATGTGTTGTTTGCGATGTCCATGTGTCATATGTTTGCGTAGGTATGCATGAATGTGTGGGCCCCACACAGGAGGCATGCGACAAATAGCGTGTCTCGATATTTCAAACATCCCCTTAAAGTCCCGTTTGAATCGCAAACAGTGCAGGACAAGGATGCATTGTTCTATCGTATACTGGTTAAGGGCATGACAGGATGAGTTGTCCCGTCCTATCCACATGCAAAAAAAATTAAATTTTTTTTAAGTGTCTGATAGTGTTCGTCCTTTGTTGGACCGTGGGGGGATGGAACTGTGGCGTCCCAAACCCCGACCTTGGAAAAAGCCCTTGATTTTTGAGGAAATTATTTTTTTGATATGGTTTTTATGAAAAACAGCTGAAATAAACATAAAGGGGGGTAAACAAGGGTAAAAAGGCCGCAAGTCCGAGCGGGCCACATGTAAGTGATTCATACAATCTCAAGTTCCAAAATATACAACCCAAGTGTTAAATTATACAAAATAAGACAATTTATAACTATCCTCACAGTCTCTCAAACAAGAGGGAAACATCCTCTCAACACCAAAACCCAAAAAAAGCTAGAATATGCAGTTAAGTGTGGGTCTCCAAGCCTCCAGACCATGCATTGTCACAACGCAGTTGTGCCTACTCATCACCTGCATCCTCATAAAATGGAGTCAGTACTCTTGCGAGTTGGTGAAGATCAACAACATCATATATCCATCTCTCAAAGGAAAAAGCATGCATATATAGCATGGAACATGTGACAGCATATATATGTGCATGTGTCAGGTAAGTGTATGTGCTACAAGTTTAAATAAGAACAAAAGTACAAGTACAACAGGCTGTAGAAGTAAAACAAGGAACTACGCAACTATTGTACACAAGTAGCTAAGAGCAGTAAAGGTGACAGAATGAGAATAATAACAACGTAGCAAGTAAAGAACTACTAAAGTAAGTTAGCTGTGATTGGTTAGTAATTATGTTCTTCTGATTACTCCTTCGGGTACGCGAAGAAACCTCGTATTCTGTGAGCCATGCACCCGACGTTTGTTATTCAAATTCTAATGTGATAACCGAGGATGTTACACACTGAGTAAACTTCATACGAGCAACACGCAGCTAAGAGAAACCCTCGCATAGGTAAGGATTGCAATCCATACCACTGCAGTAGTGAGGTACCTTAAAAGGTCACCTCGACCTCCCTAACTCTGAGTGACTGGAGGTCAAAGGATGCTTCAGCTCTTATAAGAATACGTGTTGTAGTAACGACTAGTCACTCAGGGTTGTACCATCCACCCTCTGTAAGGTGAATTGTTTTGTGAATGGGGCACGGCGATTTATCTTTCTTAGGCTCGGTTTGACACCATACCTCCTTCCGAGGTGTTTTTGCCTCATGATCCCCGTGGGTACCGCAAATGAGGACTTAGCCTGCCCATTCACATGTTTAGCCTCATACGGCCAACAAGGAGCGCATCGCCGGTGAAGGTGATCATCACACTATTTTATTTTATTTTCATTTCTAGGGTATAGACATACATGAGTTCACTCACGAACAAGGGGCCATCGCCCAAAGACTCTAACTGAGTCGAAAACCCACAACAAGTGTATTGCTCATACCCTATGGTGTTCAGTTTTTGTCATTCATTACATCACATGTGTAATTGTGCACTTCGTGCACTCATCTATGCCTCAAGCATGAGACCAAAGTGTACCTCTCTAGGTACGTACTAAGTAGTACATGTGTCAAGATGTGCTACATGTAGGTGTGAAACTAAAAGCCACACTTATCACATCATTCGCACATGTAATTATACAGGGGCATGATACGTAAGCATAATTATGAAAAACACATTTCAACAAGTTACAATGTGCGAGTGAGTGTACCAATTCACATTCTTAAGAGTTATGCAATTCTAATAGCAGAACAAAATCAGTATTACATGAACATCAAGCCAAAACAAGTATCATATACTTGAGTGTGAACCATATTACAATTTTCCAAGCAATCGAACTTCAAATATCATATATTGACAAATTTTGCTTAATCGGACCATTTTCATAAGAAAGATCCATGATTTCGACACACTCACGTGTTGAGATTGAAATTTAACTAATCTCATACTTATGGGAATTACATTGGCATTTCCATGGTTGGTCGTCGCGCTTGCAAAACCCAACGATGCCAAAACAATGATTTTAGGTGTAATTGTAGGAAACTTAAGACGGTGGAAATCTTTATGTACGTGTGGGCAACGTAAAGCTCACCTGACAACTCATACTAATGCTGCCAAGATGGGACAACGGAGAAACACGGGGTATACTCCTGACCCAACACTCATTCGACTACCCGAATGTCAAAAATGAGGTATGAAGTACCGACATGTCCAAAACACTAATTGGGACCCATAGGGCCATAGAACATGTGTTTGGACAAGGCACAAAATGTGCCAAGTGTCCAACTGGGTCTACTTGACAGCGAACCCACACATCCCACTTCCACTTGTTTACGGTTTTAACTACATTCTCTCTTTTATTATCTTTTTTTTTTATTGTTCGCTCTGCAAGCTTGCGGCAATGAGGGGACGACTGCATTCATTTAGCGAAGCAGCTAAGGGCTCAACCCAGTCTGGTCCAGATGGAACTAGACTTAGCTAGCCTCACCCTTGCCTAGATCTGACCAAGGGGGGTGTTGCAAGGGTGAGCAGACTGGAACACCCTGGACTGGTGCAGTTTGGGTGTTCAAACCAAGAACAAGACCCAACCTCGAAGTCTGGCCCTTCAGACCAGTCCCGAGGTGAGGGTCACAGAAGACCCTGGACTGAACCTAGTCCAGGCACTGCACTCGGTGTGCAGTCCGGACCAGGGCCGACTAGGCCACCCGGGTGCAATAGCACCCGGCGCCAATGGTCGCACCGACCCTAACAAGGGGCCAAGGAAAAAAGGTCGGGGTCTGGTCCTCTGGACCAGACCTTTGTCTAGAACCACCCCTGGTCTAGACCAAGAGGTTCAGATCGGGGGTGACAAGTAGCAGAAGGCTCGTGGCATGGAACCCAGGCCCGCATGCTACCCAGATGCACTAGCACCCGACGACAACCATTGCGCCAAGGCAAAAATGAAAGGAAAATGGGCCACGGGTCTGGTCCTCTAGACCAGACCACGACCGAAGTGTGGCCTTGGTATGAACCCATGGGTTCAGACCAAGCTCTGTTGTGGGATAGGGGTCTGGACCAAGCGCCCCAAGGCGGCAGGGCTACCCAGGTGGTGCTGGCACCCGGTGGCTTGTGCGTGCCAAGAGTGAAGACCCAGGGTGACTGGGTGGACCTGGCCGAGCCCTGCTTGGACCAGGATACACCTGGTTAGGTCTGACCGTGTAGGGGACAAACCAACCAAAACATGCACTGCAACAAAAAAAGAAGAAGAAAGAAGTAGACTGTGGTAAAGGAGCTAGGGCGAACCAAAAGCAAAAGGGGTGGCCACGGCTGGACGGGGCTACTGTCGTGCCCAGTCTGGTGCTCCAGTCACCAAAATAGGCTCAAAGGTGGTCCCAGCCGCCTAATGATAGTGAGAGGGGTTGAGGACAAATTATTACCACAAAAAAAAAGAAACTTAGTGTGAAACCAAGGATATGCCAATAGGCTACCCATTTGCATGTATGCTTAAAAACAAAACGCACAACACCTATCTTTATCAAATAGAAACAAGGAAAAACCTCAAGATGCATTTCATCCATAAATAATTTACAAATGAGGAGGCATAAGGCATAGATACATTTCATTATATATATATATATATATATTTTTTTTTTCTTAGACAAGAATAAAATGAAACAATGGCCTTCAAACCGAATGGAAAATCGGTTGTCTTGGGCCCCTCTTCTTTCATGGAATGAAAGGGTGGGTGCTTCGACAACCTAAAGCATCAAATATGATATCTAATCCACGAAGGTTCACGCATCCATAGATGCATCCGGCTTCATGGCTTCATATTTCAAGGTATGTACATTCTTATTTTTTTTTCTAAGAGAGAGAAACTACAATATATAAAGCTTCACCTTTGATTCCCGGATGGTGAAGGAGGTGGGAAAGCGATGGAGGTGCTATGAAGTTTGGTTGCAAAGCTAAGGCTCCACGAAAATGGTGTCTAAACCCACACACACCTCACGACTATGGAGAAGAGATGAGAATAAGAGAGAGAGAGAGAGAGACTCCAAAACTCGCCAAGCTCAAATGCCCTCTCTCCTTTCTTTAAAAGCTTTTATATTCAAGTGCTAATTCATCCTAGGGCTAGGATGAAATCTGGAAAAGATGAGTGGCTGGGGGTGATTCATGCCCCCCCCCCACCACCACCACCACCACCACTCCACTATTCGTTTTCTAGCATTCAAAAAGGCCAAAAAAGATTACAAGGGTGCCATGGGGGCTGCCGTCCCATGCACCTAGTGAGAGCTCATCCCACTTATTAATGCTCTCTCTCTTAAAAAGAGCTAAAAAGATTTTCGAAAATCTCATGGGGCGCAGCCCCATGCAAGTTCTTTGGAGGGGCCCCCCACCCTCATGATGATGCCTCATGCATCACCATGAGGTCACGCATATGGGTACGATCAATTGTGGCCCTCCCTTTTTTATCTTGCTCCAACCTTTATGAAATTGTCATTGTCCTAGCTGGTCAACTTGACCAGCTGGTCTTCATGGCTAGGTTCATCCACATCCAACTGAAAAGGTCGACCAGGGGCTTGGGTCACCCCCCCCCCCCCCTTCCTAGTTGAAACTTAGGCTAAAAATGAAATAATGCCACATAATAAAATTTTATTTACATACTTGTTTTCAACCAAATTTTAAGATAAATTCTTGTTCAAAATTTCAATATAACTAGATTCTCAAAGCACATTTCTAAATTTTCATCTCTCGTGAAAATCGCTCTTGTTATGACCCACATCTTATCGATATATGCTTTTCAGTAATTCACATGAAATAACAAGGTTTTGTCCTTGTTTGGGTCCCAAATTTGGGGATAAACTGAATATATATATATATATATATATTATGAATTTGATCTAAGATTCTCAGGATTAAATATGTCATGGATTGCCTTCAATTGTTGTGTACATCTCACTTACGTGGTTTAAGGCCTCGTATATCCATATATATAATTATGAAAAATTCTCGCAATCATACAAAAAATTTCATTCACTGAAGCACATCGTATTTTATATTATCTCAGATATATCGTGGGCTTTACATTCTTCCCTCCAAAAAGGGATTTCGTTCGCAAAATCACCAACATTAGGTTATAAAAAGATCAGGGTATTTCTCTCTCATGCATGCTTCTAGCTCCCATGTGCATTCTTTGATGCCATGGTGTTGTCAGCGTACTTTAACTAATGGTACAGTCTTCATACGGAAAACTTGATCTCGTCGATCAACAATCTCAATGGGTTGCTCAGCCATCATTAGATCTTTTTGAACTTCCACGTCCTCATACCGAATGATGTGTAATGGGTCAGAAATGTATTTCCTTAGCATCGACACATAAAAAACATTGTGAATATGGGCATACTGCTGAGGTAGCTCAACCTGATATGCTATTTCACCAACTCTTGCCAAAATCTCGAAGGGTCCAACGTATCTGGGACTCAACTTTCCCTTCTTACCGAAACGAAACACGCTCTTGGTCGGTGAGACTTTGACAAAGACCATGTCACCAACCTCAAATGATAGCTCTCATAGTCTCTTATTGGCGTAGCTCTTCTGCCTATCTTGCACTGCCTTCAAACACTCTTAAATCTTCTGCACTTGTTGAGTGTATTGTTGAAGAACAATCAATGATTCTCTAGATCTATCGTTGATATCATCCCAATACGACAGTGATCGGCAAGGTCACCCGTATAGTGCTTCGTACGGAGCCATTCCGATACTGGCGTGATAACTGTTATTATACGCAAATTCGACCAAACAAAGGTGTGAATCCCATTCACCCTTCCAGTCGAGCATACAAGCTCGCAATATGTTCTCTAACGTTTAAATCATCCTCTCTGATTGACCATTAGTCTGAGGGTGAAAAGTTGTACTAAACTTCAACCTCGTATCCAAAGCTGACTGCAATTGACCCCATAGTCGTGATGTGAACCTGAGATCACGATCGAAAATAATCGACATTTGTATGCCATGCAATCGCACAATCTTTCTGACATACAAATCAGCTAAGCTTTCAATAGACTGACTGATCCTGACAGGTAAGAAATGGGCAGACTTGGTGAGTCTGTCCACAACTACCCAAATCGCATCATGCTTTTGTCTGGTTTACTGTAAACCTACCACGAAGTCCATAGTATTATCTTCCCATTTCCATTGAGGAATCTTAATCCTCTGCATGAAACCACCAGGACACTGGTGCTCAATCTTGATTTGCTGGCAAGTCAAGCACCTCAATACGTACGCTGTTATTTCACGCTTCATACCATTGTACCAAAATTTTCTTTGTAAATCCTTGAATATCTTTGTCCCGCTAGAATGAACAATATACCTGGACATGTGAGCTTCATCGAGAATCTCCTTCTTCAGCTCAGGGTTGTTTGGAACCCAAAGTCGATCTTTCATACGAATACCACCATCATCTGACACACTAAAGAATGTGTCTTCGTATTCTGCTAGGGCTAGAAGCTTACCAAACTGGGCATCAAGCTTCTGAGCCTCCACAATTCTAGACAAAAACTATGATCGAATGGTCAGACCAAACAATTTGATCGATTCGCTTCCAATCGAGAAAGGCTTCCAAGCCATAAAATCTTCAATCAACTTCTGGCTCCACACGAGACTAGACAGAACACTTCTCGATTTGCGACTAAGCACATTTGCCACAACGTTCGCCTTACTAGGGTAGTAAGACAACGTAAAATCGTAATCCTTAATGAATTCGAGCCATCGTCGTTGTCTCATGTTCAACTCCTTTTGAGAGAACAAATACCTGAGACTCTTGCGGTCTAAAAAGACCTCAAACGATTCTCCATACAAATAGTGTCGCCAAGATTTCAAGGCAAACACCACTGCTGCTAATTCCAGATCGTGAGTCAGATAATTCCTCTCATGAATCTTCAACTATCTTAAAGCATAAGCGATCACTCTACCATGCTGCATTAGCACGCAACCCAAACCTATTCCAGAGGCGTCTATGTACACCACAAAACCACATCTACCTGATGGTAAAGCTAACATCGGTGAGGTCATCGGCTTTGACTTCAAGATCTAGAAACTCTCTTCACAAGCATCATTCCACTCAAACTTTATGCCTTTACGCAAAAGCTTCATTAACAGTAGCGCAATTCTCAAAAAATCCTGGATAAATCATCGATAGTATCCTGCCAACTCGAGGAAACTATGAATCTTTGAAACATTCTGAGGCTGCTTCCAGCCTAACACTGCTTCAACCTTTGCTGGATTAACTGACACTCCATCCTTGGATATCACGTGACCCAGAAACATAAGTTACTCAAGCCAAAACTCATACTTGGAGAACTTGGCAAACAATTTGTGCTCATGAAGTACTCCCAGAATGATATACAAATGTTCTCGATGCTGCTCAGGTGTGAACACCCCAAAATTTTCAAAATTTTGTAAATATTCCATTTTTGCCTTTGGCCCCCATTTTCTGAATAATTGAGTCACTTTTTATCAAAATTTCAGTTATTTCTCGGGTTTTACTGGAATCAAATCCATTTTTATATTTGACTCAATTTTCGGATTCGGATCCAACATTAAAACCCGAATCTGAGCCTCATTGTCCAATTTTTAAATTAAAATTACAAAAATACCAAAAATAATTTTTGAAAAGCTCAGACAGTCGATCCAGTGTCCATTTGGATCCATTGCTCTGTATTTCTCGATTCGAGGTGCAAACCTTAAATATTTCCTCAAAACTCGGATCCAAACCCATTTTCTGAAGAAATTTCAAAAAATCAAACCTGAATTCTCAAAAAACCCCTCTTTTATAAATATTTCTCGAAAATACAAAAAAATAATTTTAAATCCCTTTATTTTCCCATAGTTTTAGAGCTTTATTTCAAAAATATAAAAAATTTAGAAAATGTTAGAAAAAGAAAAAAAATCGAAATAGAAAAGTAAAAATACGAAAAAAAAATAGATTAGAAACTTCTTTTGAAATGATCATTTTTCTAAAAACCTGTTTTTAGAAAACCTTTTGAAAGGAGTTGCGTTCATGCAAAATTTTTCCTCTAGCGTTTCTCTCTCTTCCTTCTCCTCGCTTTTCTAGCCTCTATTCCCTTTTTGAAGGGGAATAAAAAGACAGAAAAGAAGAGAGAATGAGAAAAGGAAGAAGAGAGAGAAACTCTTTTGTAAGGTCTCATCTGACCAAAATTTTAAAAATATTTAAAAAAAATCACTCACCTCCGTTTTGAAAATTTGCGGAAAAAAATGGAGAGACGGGATTCACTCGTCGGTATGAGGTTTGACCATTCCTGGCGCCTTTACCAGGGGTAATCGAACCAAGGATCGAATTTATGCCTTTTTGCTTTGCTAAAATATCATCTAAGAATTTATCCTAAGTCTAAAATGCACAAAGAATCATGCTTGTGTGAATGCAAAGATGTATGCTCTTTTGAAAAAAATGATTTGAAAATTTGGGTTTTTCCAAGTGATTCTGAAATAAATATAATAATGAGAAAATGATTTTTGAAAGTTGAATCTAACTTAGAACTTGAGATGGATTTGAAAAGACATTTGAAGTTCTAAGTCTTGAAATAATCAGAGTTGGAAAAATAAGTCTTGAGTTGAAAAGAACGAAGAGAAAGGGGGATTTGAAGCTGAGATAGAAAAAATGAAGTTTCAAAGTCAAAATGGTTTTTGAACTTGAATTTTGAATCTGGATTTCGAAGTAGAGATGAAATTTGAAATGAAATTGAATTCCGGATTTAAAGTTTGAAATCAGAATGAAATTTAGATCTAAGAAATCCAAATAGAATTTGAAAATAGAATTGGATTTAAGAAATCTAGATGGGATCTGAAAAATGAAATTGGTTTTGAAATCTGGAAATCAAGATAGAATTGGATTTGAAATCTGGAATTGGGAGTAGAATTGGATTTGAAATCTGGAAATCAAGATAGAATTGGATCCGAAGTCTGGAATCCAAAATGGAGTTGAATAAGGGATGTGGAATCCTAGATAGAATTGGATCTAAAGTCAGAATCCTAAATGGGATTGGATCTGAAGTCTGGAATCCAAGATGAAGTTGAATTTGAAATCTGGAATCCTAAATGGAATTGGATCTAAAATCTGGAATCCTAGATGGGATTGGATCCGAAGTTTGGGATCCAAAAAATGAAGTTGGATCTAAAATATGGAATCCTAATTGGGATTTTCGAAGATGGGTCTGGATTTTGAAAACCCAGATTGAATTTAAAACTTAGAAAAAATCAAATTTTGAGATTCAGAATCAATCTCAAATCTTTGATTTTGAATTTGAGAATCAAGACTCAATCTTTAGATAGAATTTTTAAAGATAAAGAATAAACTTGATTTTAAAGTTTGAATTTGAAATTAGAAGATGAATCAGAAATTTCAAAGTTTTAACTTTAAAATTGGATTTGAATTTGAATCCTGAAAATGAATTTGGAATTTCAAAGTCAAATTGAACTTTGAAATTTGATTTGAGTGTGAACTTTTGAAAATGAATTTGAACTTTCAAAGTCAAATTGGACTTTGAAATTGGATTGTGAACTTTTGAAATGAGATAGAATTGATGAATTGAAATGGAAATTTGAAGAAAGATATTCAAGATCACTTGGATTTTGAAAAAAGGAATTTTGAAAATATGATGCAATTCTATTCTAAATGATGAATGAACTTAAAGAGTTTGAAATTAGATTTGAAAAGCATATTTCATTCTTTAAGTGAATTAAAATAAGATTGAAGATATAATACATCCCTGACTATGGTCATTGAATGTATTATATAATAATCGTATTAAAATTCGAGTGAAGAATAAAATACATTTTTGGTGCCTTTATAGAGTTTAAAATGAAATTAACTCTCAATATATCCTGACTATGGCCATTGATATATATCTTGAGCTAATTTTAAGTTAAGCTCTGATAAAGAAAAGAAATATTTTGAAAATATGATGATTTTTTAAGACGATCCAGTGTGGATCTGGTGTTATTCCATAAAAGATGAAAATCCTAAGTTTTGTTCACATCCTGACTATGGCCATTGATGCCAATCATCAACTTAGGATTTAATCACCTCTTATAAAACGATGCACGTGCCATTCGTGTGCTCATTTGTGATTTCTTGAGAAACAAAAGAAAATAATGAAACAAAGGGGTATTTCCATGCTCATTCATTCTATCTAAGACTGAAAATGTAGAGTTTTCATTAATGTCTAGCTTATTACAACACTGGAATTGAAAATATCAAAAACCTCTAATTCAGCTTTTCACATATTCCTGCAAAATGGAGTTAGCATAAGGTAAAATGCCATATATAGAAAAGGATGCATATGACTATACCTATACAAATTAATATTCCTATGCCAAACTAGAAATATATGTGGAGTGTCTGAATGCAGTGCATAAACTAGTGGGAAATGTATATTTATAACACCTAAATACAATGTGTGATTTAATAGGAAAATGCACAGGTAACACCTAAATGCCATGCATAGGCTAAAAAAATGAACATGTACTGCTTAAATGTTGTGCATGAACTAATAGAGGAGTTTATGCCTAATGATGATGAAGATGTGATTATTTGAAAAGATATTAATGAAGCTACCACAAAAGTGTAATGAGGAAATAGATGGGAATGTTATGAAATGTTATGGTAAGTGAAAGCAAATGTAGATGCAGCCAATACAGATGACAATGTAAGCAGTGTAGGGATTGTAGCAATCCATGGCTGTTATAGAAGGCAAAAGCCACAGTGGTTCGAGATGAACCACCGTGAAAGGCAACAACCATAATGGTTCATGCTGAACTAAAGTACAGGTTATAGCCGCCTACCACGAATTAATGTAAATGACAGCAGAGGCCACTATCATTTGCAATGAATTACTATAAGAAGCCAGAGACAACAACAAGTCGAGAGGACTGCTGTGAAGGGCCTGTCATTGTGGTGGTTCATGTGAACAGTTGTAACAGGACTGAAACCCTAGTAATTCGATCATGAATTACTGTGAAAAGAGGAAGAAAATCATAGCAGTTCAGGGTGAACTACTCTGATTTGATAGAAGTCCACAATAGTTCGAGTGAACTGCTGTGGAAAAGGGAAAGAGCCACAGTAACTCGAGCTGAGCTGCTGTGAAAAGAAAGTGAGGGATATATATGCAGGGGAAGATGCTGTGTACAAGGGTTGCAGGTATTAGCAGATGCAGGTAGCAATGAGATAAAATGATAAATAGAAGTGGAACTAACTGTTGTGAATGAGTGATGTGGGTGCAGGGATGGTGCTGCTACAGTATTGTTGTAATATGGTGACAACATACTGAAAGTGAAGTGTGATAGTGGCTGGAGGTTAAGCTGCAATAAGCGCATAGTGAAGTGTGGTATAGCTAGGCTACGATGTTACAGGGAATATAAATGAAATACAGGTGCTGGGTATATATAAGTGATGAAGTGAAGATATTGACAATGTTGAATACCTAGGGGTTGTGCACAGGTGAATGAATGGAAATGGTGAGATGGGTGCAGCAACTGGCCCAATGATGACCATGATTTACAACAAACACGATGAGATTGTAGGCAGCTCCAGGGATAGGTCCAACAACTATGAATCACATTATAAACAGTAAAATTGACAATTATAAAATAGACTTTTGGGAGTTCCTTCTGGAAGAATACCCATCACCGTGACTTAGGATTAGGGATGGCTTGTTGGGGAATCTTTGAAGCACTGTGTGGCTTGATTGACCTATGAGAGCCCAATGGACCCGACACCTAGGGAGAGGACCAAAGTCCTGACATACCACTTGTGTAATTCCTTCATATTGAGATCCAAAAGGCTTTCTTAATAGAGTCTCCATACCTGTCTAGTGGCCCTGTATTTGATTTTTAGCTATTAGATTCCCTGAGCAAAATCAGTTGAAGCATGGCCTGGTGTAGGGAAACCATCCCTTTGTTGCAGAACAGATAAGCACTATACTGGAGACATCATTTGAGTGATACCACAAGAGACCAAATGCAGCCAATGGAATAAAGTACGCATATGCACCCTGTGGGGGGGGGGGGGGGGTGCATGAATCCTTCAGACTACAGATTTTCCTCACAATATTGTCGCTAACAGTGTTGCTGTCAGTTTTATGATCCACCACATCATATATACGGAACAGATGGGAAAGAAAACCACCAATGAAAGCTACTTGAGTCATAAAATGGAGAAGAGACCATCTCATTCATTACAACAGTAAACATATATTGAGCAACTGCATGAAAAGTCAGTCTCCTGACAAGATTATGAATAAGGCAAATTAAGTGTTAGAACATGGTAAAAAGAAAGAGAAAATAAAAAAAAACAACGCAGGAACTGATATTTTGTCAGAGCAAACATTCTTTAGGCAAGGACCAATATACACTTTATTAAAGAGACGAACCTTCATTCCAAACTTCACCTAACTTGGATAACTTCTAGAGGGATTTATGAGTTCAAAATTTGTTCTACTCACATGCCCCAAGAGCATTTACCTGCTATCAGCATCACTCCTTCCGATATGTCGAAAACCAACATTCATCAGACCTCCAGATCACAAATAAAATCCATATCTCCTGAGTTGTTGGTGATTTCCTCATTAAGGCTCAAACCCCATCGTCAATGGAGAGATCCGATGTATACCTGACTTAAATGTTGAGGTGAAATCTTACATTATGCTGAACATTAGGCACTGGGATGCTAATGACGGAGAGGCAGGAAATGTCAATGAAGTTAGATGCGGTGACTAACTTAGCTGGGATGCATTCTACTGAACAACCAGATCCTACATTTTGAAGGCTCTGCTAACAACCCCAAAGGGGATACACTGATGGTTTGTTTTTTTTTTTTATTACACGAGTGAACTCTTCTGTGAGTCGATCACACAACAGACACTACCGTGTCATTTGGGTTCATACCGCAGGCTGGTACCTCAGACTCAGGTTCATGTCGTCGATTGACCATAGCAAATGAATGTAATCGTCTATTTCAGTAGGACAATCTTAATGGGTATGCTTATCATAGGATCACAACCAACGTATTGATCTGATCTCAGATATACGGCAATTTGTTCAGAGCCATTCAACCTCAACATTCGTCATTTAGGCAGTAAGGGGAGAGAGAGAGAGAGAGAAAAAAAGTCTAAGTGGGAATGCAAGACAAGCAGACGAGCAAAGGCTGTTGAGAATTACAGCTCTCACAGATTTACATCGATTGCTAATTGAAACAATGGTTAATATGACAAAGCCTAGATAAACCCTACAACAATCTATAGCAGCTACTGATTGATAATCCAGAATGGAAGCTATACCAAACATAGTTAATTCAATGAAGATCTGTAAGGTGTGGTGTTAATAATCCCTGTCAAATTCAATAAGGCTCAGTTAAATAACATTGAAGGTCATACCCCTGACGTTAGAACCGATATTTGTGAGAGTTCAGCAACAACCCTTGCCGGATATCAGTTAAAAGTTGATGAGTCGTGATCACTTGATTGGCGTAACTCGATTGGCATGCAATCAAACGATTATTCAGGCAAAAAAAAAACTGAGTCAATATGCTTTAAGACAATCAGAATAGGGACCAACATTCATGTGAATCAAAACAAAAATCAGTGTCGAGGATGGATCAAAATGAGAGAAACAAAACAGAAAAGAAAACAGATCTCAGAAAAATAGCAAATCGAAACCAGGATGCTAATAGGGGATGGGGAAACTCCCAAATGGGAAGCAGAGCATGAATTGAAACTAGAATTGAACAAGACCTCCACATAAGTATGAATCAAAGCAGGAAGCTAAAACAGGAATCAAAATATGATAATAAAAGCAGGAATCAAGCTAAATGGAAAGTGGGAAAAACCGAACCCCAAAATTCAAAACGAATTAAGACTAAAATCAAAATAAACAGGAAATAGCAACGCTAGCTGGACATCGAGATGTTGGAATACGACCATTCCTTTTAATTTTGCACAGTATGCATAGATCGATGTTTGCCACAGGCAAGAACAACACTATACGAGTGCTCTAATGGAGAGAGAAAAAAAAAGAAAACAAAAGAAAATGGTAGATGAATGGGAAAAAGGAGATGGCTCTTACCGTGAATATGAGGAACTGAGTGAGAAGTGTTCCTTCCTTGTGCTTCCTCCGGGTAAAATTCTTTTCAATCGATTAAGAAAGAGGAGAGACTAAGAGAAAGGGGAGTTTGGCAAAAGATGGATGAATGATCGATAGAAGGGACGATGGTAAAAAAAAAATGATGTAATGGTGTTTCTCGATCAGAAGGAGAGGTGATTGAGAGGTAAAAGCTGGATGTAGGGGAGAGGTAAACAAACACCAGCCCCTCCTCGTTCACGCTGCGCCCACTTTATAGAAGGGGAGGAAGGCGATGGAAAGATCTAGAGGAAGTTGGAGATCGAGGATGGAGAGGAAGAGGAGTCGATCGGAGGGTTGAGGAAGAAAGGAACTCTCTAGAAGGGGGAGGATCGGGAGAGGGAGAGAGCGAGAAGAGAGCAACGGTGAGACCGTTGTAGGTTTTCTGATTTTCAAAAAGGAGGTTCTAAAAGAAATGGTTTTTCATGAAAATGGTTTTCAAAAGAAGCTTTTAGCAAAACAGGCTTTAAACTACTTATTTTTCGCATGTTTTCCAAAAGTTTTTGGATTTTTCGTTGTTTTTCTTCATGTTTTCGCATTTTTTGTATTTTTGACAATAAAACTCTAAAATTTACAAGAAAACAAAGGATTTTTGACATATTTTAAAAAAAATTGAAGATATTTACAAAAGGAGGGTTTTTCGAGAATTCAAGGCTATTCTCTAAAAAATTCTTCAGAAAGCTGGTTTGAATTCAAAATTTGAGAAAATTTTCGAGTTTTGAACCCTGAATTGAGAAATATAGAGCAATGAATCCAAACGGATGCCGGATGGACTGTTCGAGTCTGACAAAATTTATTTTGATATTTTCATAATTTTAATTTGAAAACTGGATAGTGAGGCTCAGATTTGGATCTTTTACCTGGATCCGGATCCGAAATCGAGTCAAATGTAGAAAGTTGATTTGATTTCACTAATTTTGAGAAATAAACTGGAATTTTGTGCGAGAATGACTCGATTTACTCAGAAAATGGGGGCCAAAGGCAAAAGAGGGAATATTTACAAGATTTTGAAAATTTTGGGGTGTTCACAGGAGCCCCTCTTTTAAAAAAAATAATAATTCTGAAAAACTTTGTGGACCTCCTTTGAAAGTACCCCAACAACCTTCTGTTATAAGAAGGGTCGTGGGGGGGGGGGGGGGTCGAGAGGCATCTGGGATCATCCAACCTCCCTCGATCAAACCCCGCATCTTCTTCTTCCCTGAGATTATCATTTCCCTTCTGCCCAGTCTCTCTCCTTCATTTCCTGAAGTAGATCCTATCGCAGAGCTCTTAGTTGCCCTCTTCTTGATTCCTGGGAATTAGTCAGAGCAAAAGGGATTATCCTTGCAGTGAGATCACGGTGAGTCCCCTCTCCCATTTACTTCATCTAGCTTGTTTTTCTTTCGTTTTGCCCCATCTACGCACCATGGATAGCATTGAATTGCCTATAGCAATTTCAACACATCCTTGTGCAACAGTAACAGAACGAGCGATTCTGACATTTGTCTTCAGTTTATCTATTTATTTTTTGTTAAATTTCTTTTGTTCACGTAAATGCTAACCTCTGTTCACACTATTTAAATCGAATATCCCTGGTAATTTGTTATAGCGTTTTCTGTATTTTCACTTTTTTTTGCTCTACGTTTCGATATGCTACCATTTCTTTCCCTTTATCTATGTGATTGTATCCGCCCATTTATTTTCCGTCTCGATTTCACATTTTTGAGATGGTTCCCGCGATGATATCTGATCTGATCTAGTATCAGATCAGGTTCATCCAATGGGAAAATTTCAATTGATCTTCTGTTTTCCTGTGAATTATTGTTATCTAGCTTACTAACCCTAGGTTCTGGTTTTTTCTCAATATAACAAGTATATCTGGCATCTCATGTATTTGTTGGGAATTCAGGGATCATTGATTGCTTCTGTCATTTTTTTTATCATGATTTGATTGTTTTTTTTCTTTTAGTTAATATCCTTCCTTCTTTGATCATCACTCACAATGAGAGATCGAGAATTTCAGTGATCATACGATCTACTGCTCTTTCGATCATCCATTGCATTTATACAATGCTAGAACACCCTATCATCGCTATTCACGCCTCCTGTGATCCCTCGTGAACCCCTTGTTTGCATATTGATTTCCTTTCCTCATTTCCATTTCTATTGTGCATTTAGTTTTGAATTCCAGTATTGATGATTGGTTTATGTTTTGAAGTTCAGTTCCCTGTATGCAAATTGAATTCATTTTTTTGTTGTTTCCTTGTTGTTCTACATTTTTTTTATTTATTTCCTTTCAGTTTTTCATATGTTTTTGTATGATTCGCTCTTGTCATCTTAGTTCCCTGTTACATTTTTTTTATATACTGTTGTTCTGTTTGCTTGAGGTAATTGCATATATATTTCCTATTTTCTACGCTGTTACACATTTCCTGTTTCTATGATGAAAATTGTATCCTCGTGGATTCCTACACCCTCTGTTTTAAAGCCTACTCCATTGTGTCATGCTTTTATTTCTTTCTATTTCTGTGGATTTTTGCATCTTCTGTAAATACATCATTGGTTTGGCATTATCTTCATCCATTTTACATCCCTACTGCTAGAGGCTTTTAAGAGTATAGATGTGAAATAGCAGGAGTTTTCTTGTGGATTTTGGTGATGAATTAAGAAGATGATGCGTTCAGGTTTGATTTGGGGAATCTTTAGCTTTGAGAATTTTAGTTTCTTCTTTGGTCTGCTTACGGGGTTTGTTGTTAGGTATAGGACACATGCCCTTATGACTATGATTCTATGGGAAAGATTTAATAAGAATCCATGTGAGGCTCTAAGCGATGGATCAATTCATGCATTCCAAAATCTTGTTTCTGCTGGCTGCCTACAGATTCATACCCTTAACAATCCCAAGCACTGATGAATTTAGATGTTCGGTAGAATCATTGACACCTGATCTTTCTTATTTGCAAAGGGGCATGGTCTAATAAAGAAAAGGAAGAGGTTAGTTCTCAAATGTGGGGATGTTGATTTATCAACTGTTAATGCGATGACTGATCTCTTGGTTCCACAACCACTAAGTGTTCTATATGTTATTTGCTACAAAAAAGAATGAATTATCATGTTATGCAGTATACCCTGTTTTGCCAGGTATTGCTATAAGTTTCATAGAGTTATATCAGCCACGTCTGAGAGGTGTTTCAGTTTGCTCTTACATCCTTCATATTATATTGTGTTCATAGTAGTCGTGGGCCATCCAATGGCCAAAAGAATATATGACGACAAAATGACCATGAGATTTATTGTCTGGGGAGTTCCACATGCACTGAATTTGTGCTCATTGGGATCCCTGGAAGATGGTCTCAAGGCTCTATTGAGTATTGAAATATGTGGGAGCAAGCTTCATAACAGAGTCAGTGTTGTGCCCCCACCAAAATCGTCAGGTGATAACTATAAAGTCTTATTCCATTTCTCAAATTGAACTCAGCCTCATCTATTCCTGTTTACTTTGCTCAATCAGATATCCCTTCTCTTATAGATAAATTGCATCACAGGGCTCCATCTTCTTACAAAAGGGGAAAGGATTGGCACTATAAGGTGATCGTGAAGGTTGTTTCCCCTGCACTAAGAGGTTCAGACCTCACAGCATGTATGCGTTCGTCGCCAATGACGAGATATAGGCAAAATTGAGCATTTCTGGGAGGATCTGTGCGCAAAAAGATGGCCATCCATCTGCATGAAATACTTCCACTGCCTTCCTGCAAAATTCCACTTCATATACCTTCCACAACACTCAGCGTGCACTCTATAACCCCTACTTGTTGCCCCTTTGCATTATCATCTCATTACTTGCTACCACATTCCAATACTCACCTATTACCATTCACATCCACTTTTTTCCCTTTCTTGCATCATGGTTATATCCTTTGCAAACTAACACAATAGTAATCTTGTAGCTTACTGCATCTTGGTAACACCACAATGTTGTGGCCTCTCAGTATAGTAATGATGTGGCCTGTTGTAATTTACTGTGACTTGCTGTGTCTTCATGGCACGACAGCTCCATATTCATCACTTCAAATTTCGCCCTACACACCACCTCCCATTAGCAAGAATCAGTTCATTGCTAAACCAGTCACCATCTTGCCCTATCTCTCTTCACAACACCCACTCTTGCTTATGCACAACTGCCTCTCCTCACCTTCATTCACATCTTATTCACCCGCTGGCCGCACCTTACCTCTCAGCTCCTTCCCTGCATAAAGCATGACATCTTAGATAGGCACATCTAGGTTCACATTTTGCTCAAGAGATTTTATATCACTCTCTTACATAGGAAATTCCTGCATATTCTGGTTTTCATCTCTCTAAATAGCCTAAGGATATTATATAGATGTTTACATTTGTAACATGACATTTTCCATCTCTCTATATGCTTATATCTTACTAAATCGGTTTTGCAGGAATCATGTAAAAAACTTGTTTTTCCTTCTTAGCTTAGGGATTTCAATTCTCATTCAAGATCAAGGTTGTAATAGCTAAATTATAAATGAGAATTTTATATTTTCAGTCTTAGATTAGAATGTATGAGCATGTAAATATCATAAATTGCTCGTTTCATATCATTTTGCCTTTATTTTTTCAAAAATCATAAATGGGAACACGAATGACACGTGCACCATTCTAATAAAAGGTGATTAAATCCTAAGTTGACGGTTTGCATCAATGGCCATAGTCAATGTGTGAACAAAACTTAGGATTTTCATCTTTTATGGAATGACATTGGATCCATAGTGGATCTTTTTTTCAAAAATCATCATATTTTTCTAAAATATTTTCTTTCTTTATCAAAGTTTAATTTAAAATTAACTCAAAATATATATCAATGGCCATAGTGAGGATATATTAAGAGTTAATTTCATTTTAAACTTTGTAAAGACACCAAAATGTATTTTATTCTTCATCTGAATTTAAATATGATTATTATATAATACATTTTATGACCATAGCCAAAGATGTATTATATCTTCAATCTTATTTCAATTCATTTAAAGAATGAAATATCTTTTTAAAATCCAATTTCAAATTCTTTTAAAATTCATTCATCATTTAGGATAGAATTACATCATGTTTTCAAAATTCTTTTTATTTCAAAATCCAAGTGATTTTGAGATATGTTTTTTTCAAATATCTTCTTCACTTCTCAAATCAATCTTCAATTCTTCTTTCTATTCTCAAAATTCTATCATATTTCAAAAATTCAAACTTCAATTTCAAAGTCCAATTTGACTTTGAAATTTCAAATTCATTTTTACATTCAAAACTCAACTTCCAATTCAAATCAAATTTCAAAGTTCAATTCGACTTTGAAATTCCAAATTCATTTTCAGGAATCAATTTCTAATTTAATTTAACATTTCAGATCAAAATTTCAAAGTTCAATTTAACTTTGAAATTCCCAGATTTATCATCTGATTTCAAAAATTCTAGTTTTAAAATCAAGTTTTATTTTTTATTCTTCAGGCTCTCAAATCTTCTAAATCATCTTCTAAATTCAGAATTCAAGTCTGAATTCAAGATTTATTCTTTATTTCTCAAAATTCCAAAATTCTAAGTCTTAAACCAGACTTTAAAAATCAAAACTTGATATTCACTTTGAAAATCGATATTTCCTAAAATCCATTCCCCATTCCATATTTTGAATCCAATTCCAGATTGGATTCTGGATTTCAAATCCCATTTCATTTTGGATTCAGATTTTCAAATCCAATCCCATTTAGGATTTTAGATTTCGGATTCAATTCCATCTTGGATTTTAGACTTCGGATCTAATTCTATTTAGGATTCCAGATTTCGGATTTAATTCCATCTTGGATTCCAGACTTTGGATCCAATTCCATTTAGGATTCCAGATTTTGGACTCAAATCCATCTTGGATTTCAAACTTTGGATCCAATTCCATCTAGGATTCCAGATTTTGGATCAAATTTCATCTAGGATTCCAAATTTCAAATCCAGTTCCAATTCCTATTTTCAAAACCATTTTCAAATCTATTTCCTAAGTCTAAATCCAAATTCAATTCCTTTTTTAGGATCTGAAATTAAGAATTTCTTTTTGAGAATCGATTCATTCAAATTCAAAGTCCATTTTGACTTCAAAAACTCCATTTTTTTAAGATTCTATCTTAAGTTCCAAAATCTCCTTTTCTTCTTATTTCTTCAAATCAAAAATTCATTTTCCAAACTCTGATTATTCCAAGACTTGGGATTTCAAGTCTCCTCTTCCAGATCTCTTTCAATTGTTAAAGTTAGATTCAAAATCTAACTTTTCCAAGTCAATCTTCAACTTTCAAAAACCATTTCTTCACCATATTCTCAAATTTATTTCAAAATCACTTGGAAAAACCCAAAATTTTTAAACTATTCTTCTAAAAAGCATACATCTTTGCATTTGCATTTCACAAGCATGATTCTTTGTGCATTTAGACTTAGAATAAATTCTTAGACAATATTTAGGCAAAGCAAAAAGGCATAAATTTGATTCTTGGTTCAATTATCCCTGGTAAAGGCGCCAGAAACTGTCAAACCTTGTACCGATGAGCAGATCTCGTCTCTTCATTTTTCCGCAAACTTTAAAAAATAGAGGCGAGTAATTTCAAAACATTTTCAAAATTAAGGTCAAGTGAGACCTTTGCAAAAGAGTTTCTCCCTCTTCTTTCTTTTCTTTTCTCTCTTCTTTTCTATCTTTTATTCCCCTTCAAAAAGGGAATAGAGGCTAGAAAGAGAAAGAGAAGGGAAAAGAGGGAAACAAGAGGAAAAATTTTGCAATGATCATAGAAGTTGGCGACCGTGATGAGACTCATCTTCGTCTGGTCGAATTTTTGCCTTTTGCTTTGCTTTGATATTATCTAAGTCTTTATTCTACAAATGTCAGCTTCATTTCCATGCAAACCTTAGGAGCCTAGATTCTGTCCTAGCTGGCATAATGCATATAGGATTTAAGTATGGTTTGGTAGGACTATATTGAGGAGATTATTCCATGTTCACTTAGACTTAGGTCTGAAATACAACTCTGCTCAATTCTAGGGATTGAATGCAAACAATATATGCAAGTGTATGCTTCTCTTTATTTAAATTCTATCTCTTTAGGACTTGCATTAGAAACATCTAGTTTTATTGCATGTTGAATATGTTTTCGAAAACATCCCTACCTATATTATCCCGGTCTTCACGTTGTTGGGTTGTCTCACTGAACCATAGTTCGGGAGAGAGCCTCACAACTGGACCACTTATTTGGGTTAGTGCCCCCCTACCACGTACTTAAGGGTCATAGTCCGAAGTATATCGGTAGGTGCTCAAGGATGTTGGGAAGCCATTACTTTAGAATTGGAGGAATATTTCTATGCCACATACTTCGAGCTTCGGCTTGAGTATATTGGCATACCTTGATTGGAATCAGATGATCTGAACCATAGAGTTTGGATTAAGGTCCTACAAGCCATTTCAAATACTTCATTTAGAGTCAGCTTTAGGGAGTGTTGTGTGTGCATTCTTGTTGGTATAGCTATGATTCTTTGATGTTTATGTACCTTTTATATTACCTTATATTTTCTAAAAACCCTGGGTATATTATTCAAAATTTCCTCTTTATTTTTAAAACCCAAGCATATATTTTCTCTATCTACATTTTTTTTCCTTTCTAGATCAAATTTTTCTTCAAAACACTGAAAATCCCTTTTCTAAATTCCCTCGATCTTTCAAAATTTCCAGGTTTGAATCTATTCTTATTTTTCCAAGAGTCTATCCGTAAGTCCTGCATTCTATCTGATTTTCCTCATTCTTCTTTGCCCCAGTATTATTCTGATGGCATCCAATTCCCTCGATGTTGTATTTCTTAGAGATCATGTATTATATCAGATAAGGGATGGATCTTCAGATCATCGGGCTATTCAGACCCATTTCCTTTTCCCTCGATGGTATTATTCTTGGTTCGCCACCTTCTCACGTATGTTCCCAAACCACTTGGATGACTGTGGATTGGAGATGGCATCGGCAGTAGGCAAGAGGGCCATCAACGGAAGTCTAATTCAAGCTATGGCAGAACGGTGGAATCCACGTACCTGCATATTTTGGTTTCCATGGGAAGAGATGACTCTACTGATGGACGAATTCAATGACATTATGGGATTGACAGAACCAGTCGGTCAGCCAGATGATCCTGTCAAGCAGCAGTTCCTAATCAACATCAAAGGGGTAGATGTTCAAGAAGCTTTGACCAGAGCAACATGGAGCAGATCTTAGCCCCTCACCAAGATCAGTGGAAATCAATTTATTGACCTGTTTGGACTCTATCGCAAGTATGGAGCTTACAAGGAGGTTGACACCTTGTCCCGAGCAGCGAAAGACAGAATTCAACATGCCATGGTCCTATGCACAGTGGGATTAACATTCTTTCAAGACGGTCAGAATTTTGTTGATGTCAGAATTGTCCAAATCTTTCGAAGATGGGGAAACAAGCAGACCCACCATCTTTCAGCTTCCATGGAAGCCTTAGCCTTCCTCTACCGAGGCTTAGATCGCTTTGCTTTTGGAGAAACCATCTTAGTGGAATGATGCACTTATGCCTTGCAGTCATGATTTTTGTGACACGTGCCATCAAAAGCCAGTTCATTTAGGTTCAACAGTAAGAAGCTGAAGTCAGCCATTCAGTATCGAGCCTTGATCAAGAGTCTGCATTAGGAGGAGATCATTTAGGATTATTTTGACCGGCAGGAATCAGGTCCTCGCAACACTTATGCCCGTGACAAACGTTACATGTTGGGATCCTTCTTTTGTGTCAATTATCAGCCTGAGAGGTGTCTCAGATAGTTTTCATAGCGGCAGGTTCGTGTCAACACTCATTTTTTGGCAGGCAACATGCCAGAATTCGATCTGCAGTCGGATCAGTGGTTTGGAGCATACTATGCAGCCAAATACACTTGGGACTCCTTTATTTCTCTTTCTATATTTCCTAGACCCAATGTATCTACTGAATATCAAGAGTAGTGGCAAACTGTCTGTCCACCCTCTCTTTGTCTTTGAATCTATTATCAATAAAGTTTGCTTTTTGTTCCACTGAAAATCTTTTTGGGACAAATTTTATTCTTTTATCTATTTTATAGCATAAATGGTCACAATTCTTGTGACGACCTCATCCCTGGTAATGGGACATTCTTTTTAAATATGTCTCTCGTTCTTCTTCAATATCTTTTATCATGGTTGACAACCTTTCCTAGGTAACAAGGAACATTTTTCAGTTATCATGAAAATGGTAATGCAATTATTGCAAATCTTGTGACGACCCAATCCTTGGTAATGGGATAATCCTTTAAAATTGTCTACCAAGTCCTTCATTCTTTTCTTCTCTCAAAATTTTGTTTTAAAAAGCTTCTTCCACGTTCTAACCATTTCTTTGTTCCACAGAGAAAACATTGGCATTGTCAGAATGGTCCAAACCAGAACTGGAAAGGAAACAGTTCCTCATCATAGCGACAATGAAGTAGAAGCAATGGACTCTCCACGAGTATCCAGGGGACAGAGTCTGAACAAGGGGAATGATGTCGATCCTGCTATGTATGATCTATTTTAGAAGATGATGGCCAAGATGATGTCATAACAAGTCAAGGCCAGTCTGAAAAGGGCAGTTCCTAAAAGCAAACTGAAGAAGAAGGTTGTGAAAAAGCTGATCAAAATCATCAGAAAGAAGGTTCAGCCAGACAGTACTTCTGAAGATATTAAATCAGTAGAAGAAGAGTTAGAGGAGGAAGAACAGTTTGTCCTCAGTCAGAATCCTCCACGACAGTTTGTGAAGATAACTGAAGAGCCTGAATCAGTGAATAGGCTCAAGTATGAGATTCTAGCAGAGGATTCGATGCGCGAGCAAATGAGAGAAGTAACCCACGCAGTCAAGGACATACAAGCCAAGAGTAAGGGCAAGCAGACCTATACTGGCAAAGATTTCTACAATGGCCTCAATGGGGATGATAATCTAGAAAATCTTCCTTGTAAATTCCTCAATTTTGACGGAACTGGCAACCTTAAAGCCCATCTAGCCACATTTTATGCGGAATGTGGTCGCTTTAGAAAAGACAACAAGGTTTTGTTTATCTGCTTCCCGCACAACTTGGAAGGAACAACAGCCAGGTGGTATGCAAACCACATCAACCTTATCGAACTACGAGAGTTTGATAAGGTAGTAAACCTATTCATCGAGTGCTTCATATTCAATGTTGAGGCCTCATCCACCTTCAATCATTTATACAATCTGAGGCAAAATGAGAATGAAAAAGCATGAGAATTCATTCACAGATGGAGAAACACCTGCAACAAAATGAAGATTCTCATCCCAGAGGAGCATGCCTTGCAGATAATTCTCAACAATTTCTCCCAACCTCTGAGAAGTCTCATCTCCACTTCTCCAGCAAAGTCATTTATCAAGTTGATTGAGAGAGGAGAATGGCTCGAAACAGGATTAGAAAATGGCCTTTATGAAGGTTAGCCTTTTGTTCGAAGTAACCCTAAGCAGAAGAAAAAGACACATTTTACCTACTTCATAGACATTTCAGGTAGTAGCAGCGGTGCAAGCGGCAAGAAAAACAAGAAAAACCACAGCAAGAACTCAGAAAGCTCTAAAACTAAAAGAGCAAACTCTGCAGCCTAGAAAGGGAAGTTCGTTAAGCCGCAACCTGTTCAGCCAGTGCCACAGCCAGAAGAAAAACAACAAATGAAACCAAAGCATAATGGTTGGAGTTATGACAGACAGTTCACCGCTCTAGAGCAATCCCGCGAGGATATCCTCAAATATATGTTGTCAAAAGGGATGGTCAAACTCCCTAAGGTGGTTGATCCTCCAATTGTTATGGGTAAGTGGAAGAAGAAATTATGCAAATTCCACTGAACTGTAGGACATGACACAGAGTACTGTTTTTGTCCTTAAGAATATCATCCAGGATTGTATTGACAAAAAATTGTTAATTGAGGATGAGAACGAAGAGCAACCTGAGATCTTGTCCAAGCCTTTCCCAAAACATTCAGCTTCAGTCATTTCAGAACAAGCAACTTTCCTTCAGAACAGTATTCAACCATGTTTCAGCCAGGACATTCAGGATCAACATCAGGTCCTAGTGTTGCACCAGGCACAATTTTCCACTAAGAGGGTGGATATCATCTCAGTTCTCAGCAAGAAGAAGCCAGTTAGTGAGTCAGCAGAGGCAGCAAAAGAAGTTGCCAAATAGACACCTAGATTTCTGAAGCGCTTTATCAAGTCAGCTTCCAAGAAGGGCGAAGGTGCTGAGTCAGTTCAAAAGCCGATTATAACTCTATCAAACATTTCCATTCTGGATTTGGCCCATGCTTCCCCGGAGCATCAACAAGTTCTGGATGACTTGCTAAGAAAAATCAAAGTCAAACCCAACATAACTCTACAGGACATGGCGCAGATAGTCAACCAAGCCATGACGAATGCACCAATAACTTTTTTGGATGAGGATTTGCCAAAGCCTCATACATTCCACAACAATGCTCTTTACATAGTGGTATAGACCAGGGGCATGACTATCCCTCATGTGCTTATAGATGGAGGCTACAACCTCAATATTTGTCCGGAGATGACAGCTAAGGCCTTGGGCCTGAAAGAAGAAGAGTATGTGCCTGATCCCATAACGATCTACGACTTTGACAACCATGGGCAGACAGCCAAAGGAAAGATATTCCTTGAAATTTTCATCAACTATTCAGTGCATACAGTTCTGTTTCACGTGGTCAATGTGACGCCTATATACAATCTTCTGCTAGGGCGCACTTGGATCCACAATGCCAACGTTGTTCCCTCTACCCTTCACCAGTGCATCAAATGGTCGAAGGGAGGCATGATCACCACGGTTCTGGGAAAAGATCCGGAGGAGAGACTTTCGCAGCCGATGATTCCTTATTCTACTTTCACCGCTGACATCCCGAGCATCCAGAAAGTTGATGAAATTAATCTTAGTGAAAGTCTGGATATGCTCAAGTTGAAAGAAGTCCAGCCACCAGACAATGTCGCAGCAATGGCTCAGTAGTAGGGACCTCATTTCTTCAAACTGGGAGGATGCCTCAATTGCGCTTCTCTCAAAGATCATCCTCTGTTCCATCAGTTTTCAAAGACCAAAAAAGGATTTGATCTGTTGATGAAGCATGACTATCAACCCTTCAGGGGCCTTGGTAAGAATGAGGATGGCATATTGGAGCCGCTCATCCCCGCTCGACACATTACCGGTACAGGTTTGGGTTTCACTGGTCAGACATCAGGCAGAAGAACCAACTTCATCAAAGGGGCAAAATGAGGATAATGCCTTTGTTTTCTATTTTCTCTTTCTTGTTTTCCTGTCATCTTGTAGGGACAACTCAGTCCCAGTTTTTCCTTTCTTTTGTCAAGTCACCTGTAAATATCAAGTTGTTGTTTTCAGCCTTAATCAATCAATGAAATTTTGATCTTCTCTTCATATCTTGGCGTATATCACTCTTTGATTATATTTTGTCTATGTCATTATTTTTTGTTTCTGTACAAAAGGCTATTTTGAATTTCTCACTTTTTCTCAAAAATCTTCTTTGCACTTTTCAGGATTGCCAAAATCATGGCTCCTAAATGGCTCAAAAGGCTCGTTATCAATCCCATTTTTTCTCAAAATAACTCTAAACTGACCAGAATCTGCAAGGCAAAGGTAGGGGCAGGGGTCAGCAAGATGGCAGAACAGATTGGAGAGCTAGCAGAGTTTGACTCAGCGATTGAAGAGTTGCCAAAATTTGCCAGTATTCAAAAACAGGATGAATCGTTGCCTTTGGTTCAGGATCCGACAGAGGATGTCAACATTGGTTCAGAAGATGATCCAAAAATCCTCAAGATTGGCTCTAATTTAAGTTCAGATGAGAAGGAAAGGCTCGTCCATTTTCTCAAGCAACATCAAAAGGTGTTTGCCTGGACTTATGAGGATATGACAGGCTTGGACCCCAAGTTAGTTGAGCATCGTGTTGTTCTGAAGCCAGACTTCAAGCCAATCAAGTAGAAACTCAAGAAAATGGATCCCCGAGTGACACCGCAAGTTAAAGAAGGACTTGAGGATTTGTTAAAGGCAGGATTCATCCAGACTATTGATTATTCAGACTGGTTGGCGAACATCGTAGCAGTTCCCAAAAAGAATGGCAAAGTCCAAATCTGCATTGATTTCATGGATCTAAACAAGGCTACCCCAAAGGATGATTATCCACTCTCCAATATCGATCTTTTAATCGATAGCATGGTGGGTCATGCCATTTTTTCCTTTATGGATGAATACTTGTGATCATCGCAAAATTTTTCCTCTCTTGGTATTTCTCTCTCTTCCTTCTCTTTTCCTTTTCTAACATCTATTTTCTCCTTTTTGAAGGGGGGAAATAAAAGACAGAGAAGAAGAGAAAAGAGAAAAGAAAAGAAGAGAAGAGGAGGAACTCTTTTGCGGGGTCTCACTTGACCTTAATTTTGAAAATATTTAAGAAAATAACTCACCTCCATTTTGAAATATTTTGCGGAAAAATGGAGAGACGAGATTCGCTCGTCGGTACGAGGTTCAACCGTTTCTGGCACCTTTACCAGGGGTAATCGAACCAAGAATCGAATTTATGCCTTTTTTTGCTTTGCCTAAATATTATCTAAGAATTTATTCTAAGTCTAAATGCACAAAGAATCATGCTTGTGCGATGCGAGGATGTATGCTTTTTTGAGAAAATGTTTTGAAAATTTCCAAGTTTTTTGAGATGAACTTGATAATGGAGTGAAGAATTGATTTAAAGGATTGAATTTGGACTTTAGATTTTGAATCCAACTCAGGATTTGAAATGGACCGGGAAGAAGAGACTTGAATTTCCAGGTTTTGGAATGATCAAGATTTTGAGAGATAAATCTGTGGATGAGGATTTTTAGAATTGGAATTTTAAAATAAGAAATGATTTTTCAAAGTCATAAAGGACTTTCAATTGGAATCGACTTTCAAGAATCGATTTTGAATTCAATGTCAAAAATAGGAATTTGATTTTAGATTTGAGAAATAAATTTGAAATTGGCTTTGAGAATTGAAGATGAAATGAAATTTTGATCTAACTTTTGAGATGGAACTAGGTCTGAGATTTTGAGATCTGAGATAGGGTTGGATCTGAAATCTGGATTCTAAAGGAGAATTGGACTCTGAACCCTACAATAGATTTTGGATCTGAAATCCAAGATGAAGTGGAATTCTGGAATCCTAAATGAAATTTGGATCTGAAGTCTGAGATCCAAGAGGAAGTTTAAATTCTGGATTTAGAATCCTAAATGGGAATTAGATCCGAAATCTAAGATCCAATGATGAAGTTGAATTCTGGATCCTAAATGGAATTAGATCCAAGATCTGGAATCCAAGATGGAATTTGGATCTGAAGTCTGAGATCCAAGATGGAACTAGATCTGAAATTTGGAATGGAATTTGGACCTGAAGTCTAAGATCCAAGGTGGAATCGAATTCTGGATCCTAAATGGAATTTGGATCTGAAGTCTAAGATCCAAGATGCAGTTGGGTTCTGGATACTAAAATGGGTTTTGGATCTAAAGTCTAAGATCCAAGAAGTGGAGATTGCATTTGGAAATCTGGATCCAAGTTGGGATTGGGTTCTAACTTTGGATTTGGATTTTGATAGTTCAAATGGGACTTTTGAAGATGGATCTGGGTCTTTGAAGACCCATATTAAATTTAACACTTTTAGAAAAGAATCGAATTTTGAGATTCAGAATCAATCTCAAAACTTGGATTTTGAATTTGAGAATCAAGACTCAATGAAAAATAAAGGATAAATTTGATTTGAGTTTTTGAAAATCAGAAAATGAATCAGAAATTTCAAAGTTAAATTGAACTTTGAAATTAGACTTAAATTTGAAAATGGAATGTTGAATATAATATTTAAATTTGAAATTTGGATTTTGAAATCGATGTTTTGAATAGAAGAATGAATTGGAATAGAGATTGAAGAGAGATATTTGAGATCACTTGGATTTTTGGAAAAGGAATTTTGAAAAATATGATGCAATTCAATCTTAAATAATGAAATGAATTTAAAGAATTTGAAATTGACTTTGAAAATCATATTTCATTCTTTAAGTGAATTAAAGTAAGATTGAGAATATAATACATCCCTGACTATGGCCATTGAATGTATTATATAATAATCTGTACTTAAATCTACATGAAGAATAAAACATATTTTAGTGCTTTTATAGAGTTTAAAATAAAATTAACTCTCAATATATCCTGACTATGGCCATTGATATATATTTTGAGCCAATTTTAAATTAAACTCTAATAAAAGAAGAAAATATTTGAAAATATGATGATTTTTTAAAAGGATCCAGTGTGGATCCAATGTTATTCCATAAAAGATGAAAATCCTAAGTTTTGTTCACATCCTGACTATGGCCTTTGATGCAAATCATCAACTTAGGATTAGTCACCTCCTATTAGAATGGTGCACGTGCCATTCATGTTTCCATTTGCGAGCTTTTAGAAACAAAGGAAAATAATGAAACAAATGTTATTTATATGCTCATTCATTCTAATCTAATGCAGAAAATGGAAATTTCTCATTAATATCTAACTATTACAAGTCGAACTATATTTGAAATTGCAATTCCTAAGTTAGAAGGGAAAATAACACTTTCTACCTAATTCCTGCAAAATAGAGTTATTAAGGAGACAAGACATAAAGAAAGGGGAGAATGCATTGGACTAGAATACATATGATGATGAGAGAATATATGTTACTGTTATCATCACAAAATTTTTACTTTTGCGAGTCAAATTGACCTTTGAAAAAAAAATTGAAAATAACTCGCCAACGTTTTAAAATGCGGGATAATTCCGAAGAATGGGACTCGCCTGTTGGTACGAGGTTCAACCGTTCCTGGCGCCTTTACCAGGGGTAATTGAACCAAGGATCAATTGTGTGCTTAACTTTGCTCAACTTGTCTAATTCATGTTCTATTTCCTAAATGCACAAAGAATCAGGCATGTGCTATGAATTTTCTGAAAATGCATATTTGAAAACATGATGTTTGCTTTGAGATTTGAAATACTTGGAGAATTCTTGGAAAATATAACACTTGGAAAATCATGAACTTAGTGAGAGAATATTTCTGAGGAAGATGAAAATCAATTTCTGAAGAATCAAGAGGTTTTATGAACATCGATTTTGAGAAATGTAAAATAACTTTGGAAAACATGATTTCTTTGAATTCAAACTTTGAAATTGAAAATATAACTTAGAAAAATCGAATTTAGAACTTGGGAAATACTTGAAATGTCATTGGCAAATCCATATTTTGAGAAAATCGATTTTTGAATAAGACTTAGAAAAATTTGAGAAAACTGATTTCTCTGAATTAAAATTGAAATTTGTAAATGTATGAATTGAATGAATATGGATTTGAAACACATGATTTTGAGGAATTGAGAAAATCTTTTTGTATTTTTGAGAAATGCAGTGCATTTTGAAGTTAGCCTAAGAGTGTAGGCTGAATGTGGCTAATACGAAGATTACAAATCTGGGTCTCATTCGTATTCTGACTATGGCCATAAATACAAATTCCACCAAGTTTGTCAACTCCATAAGAGCTAGTGCACGTGCCATTCGTGTAGACCATAGTGAATTTGTGGAAAATGTGCATGAATGATACATTCATCAGACATTTAATATTTGCAGAATTAAACTATATGCAATGCAATCCTAGTCTAAGCTGAAATTTAAATTCTTATTCCAAATTTAAATTAATTTACATCACTATTGAATTTAAATACAAGAAATTAAAGGAAAGTAAAGTCTTCAATGTCTCTGCAAAACTAGAAAACTTTGTTAGCGATGATATGTTGGCTTTTCTAGGTTTATCCAGTAATATCTAGAAATTACTGGATTTTGCTAGATATAAGCCTTTTTCATGATTCCCTTAAATAAAAATTGATAAAATATGAAATAAGATTGAATAAATAAGGAATATAAGATATGAAATTTCAAAATTGGGGTCAAAATGACCAAAATACCCCTGATAGCAGGACTATGGCCTTGAAATCAGGGTTTTCAGAAAGATATTTTATAAAATGCAAGTTTTGAAATTCAAATGAAGATAAATCAAACTAAATATGATGTGACATGCTTAAAAATGTGAAAACTAGGGTTTAGAATTTCAAAATTTAGGTCAAATGACCAAATTGCCCCTGATAGCAAGACTATGGCCTTGAAATCAGGATTTTCTGAAATAGATTTTGATAAAACTTGAGATTTATGATGAAACTAAACACAAAATCAAACATGAAACATCCTAACATGATTATAAACATGAAAAAACCCTAAAAACATGCACTTATACACGAAAATCAAGAAATATCACCAAAATTGTGATTTTATCAGTGTTTTTGGATCTTTCAAGTATCCTGTTTTGCAATTTTATTAATTCAGACATCAAATGAATTCCAAATTTTATAAAAATTGGTACTTGTACTTGTTATGTCTCTGAGATCAGATTGGAATTGCAAAAATAAATTTTTGACATTATTTTAATCCGAAATTTGCATTAACAACCTAAAATAAGCTATTTTTAATCTAGGTCACAAACCAGTTTCAGAGTTAGACCCGAATCAGGGGTCAATACTCCATGAAAACTTCTGAACTTTTACAGAGATAAACTAGAAAGAAAAACAGAGATTTCCCGATTTACAGATTGGAAAAATCATCTCCGGTTAGGAAGAAACCCTTCCGGCAATCTGAACTAAAATCTAACAAACCAAACATGAGTTAAAACAAACACTTCCAATTGAAAATTCTGGGATAAATAGCAATACTGATCTAAAATATCTGAGATTTTAGCAGTAAATAGTGATTCAAAAAATAATAATACTCATTTTTTACAGATCATGAATTGGATCTGTGGTTTGTGATCTATGAATAACACAATTCTGATTAGGGTTTTGGTAAACCCTAACGAGTTTTAAATTTAAAATCACACTTTCTGTCAGAGGAAAAATACTGAACTGATATAAAAAAATCTCAAAATTTCACAGTAGATATATCTAATCAATATGAATCCATGGCATTTTACAGATCTCAAATCAGGTATAAGATGAGAAAAATATCATCACAGAAAGTTATCCTTTTGATTTTAACAATGATTTTAAAGTTTTAAAAACCCGATTTGATGTCTGATTTTTCTGACAGGATTCCCGAATCCCAAAAACTCTGATTTTTTTACAGTAGTTCAATTACATATGCATGTATCACATATAAAAAAATAAGACATTAACAGTAAGTATTACAGTCCAAAATTGCATGCTCTTTTCTGTTCTAAACTAAAAACACACAGAAATCTAAGAAAATCTAACAAAACATGCATTAACTAATAAAAAAATAAAAGAAATACTAAAACAGTAAAATAAAAATTATTTCTATGCTGGAAAACGTGTAATAAACATGAATAAACAAATAAATAAATAAAATACAGGGAATCAACGGCTGAAATTTGATGTTACCTTTAAAAGCATGGATTTAACCCATTAAAAGGGTAAATCACATGTTTTATTGGTTGATAATATAAAAAATAATGCAATAAACGATTCTAATGGATTAGAATCATAAAAAACAGCATGGAATAGAGTTAGATCATCTTATTGAATTGATTTTGGGGTTCTTGGATGAAATCCATGGTTAAATCCATGAACACAAGAGTTTCCATGGTGAAATCTATTAAAAAATCATAAAAAAACTAATAAAAAATAAAAAATAATATTAAATAACTCACCTTGGGGCTGCAGCTCCAATGGAGGAAGGTGGAGATGCTGGAGAGGAGAGAGAAGCCACAAAAATTTCAGAGAAAAAGAGCCTCCTATGACCCCCTTTAGGTCCCCTATTTATAGATTTGTTTTTGGATTTGTTTAGGAAGAATTTTGATTTTTTTTTACTCTTTTTAATTGTTTTTGATAAACCACATGGGGAGGATGATTTTTTTGAAGAATTCTAACCCAAATTGACTCTAATTAATCCATAATTAACACCTAATTAAACTCTAGAAAGTCCAAATGTGGCACCACCTAGTATGGACCCACATTTGGTTTTTAAAACTTGAATTTAAAACCTTTAAAAACCAATGGTTTAAAACTTAAATAAAATGGATTTTCAAAATTGTTTTTGACTTCTCTAAACCCCTAACCTAATTAGGACATTGACTAACCCTAGTCTAACCTTGACTTCTTCAAATGTGGTGCCACCCCGAGTGGGCCCCACTTGAATTTTCAAAAACGATTTTAAAACTTGAAAATGAGAGGTTTTTCAAAAGAGATTCAAAAGTAGACTTGGAATTAAAAGTTTTTGAAATGGCATAGAGTTCCAACTGGGTCAAAACTCCTCTGGATATGACTCCAACTGAGTGGACCCCACATCAAAGTTTTGAAATTTTGAAATAAATATTGAAAATGGCTTTGAAAAGGGGTTAAAATCAATAGTTGAAATTCAAAGTTTTGAAAGTAGAGTCTCAAGCGAATTGGAACTCCGGGTTAGAGTCCTGGATTTTTAGGACTCTGTGATTTTGGTTTTTAAAAGCCAAATGAAGGAGTTTTTGAAAAGATTTAATCGAAAATTATAAAACAAGTCAGAAAATACAGTCAGGGTTAGACTCCTAACTTAATCAGAACTCTGAAATAGAGTCCTGAATTAACTGGACTCTACAAAATGACCTAATTTTTGAAAAACAAATGAAAATAAATGAAAATAAAATAAAAACAGACATCAAAACAGACTCCTGACTGGACTAGGACTCTGGGACAAAGTCCTGATCGGACCGAAACTCTAGATTTTTTTTGGTATTTTCCGAAAAACAGACGAAAGAACTTGTGAAAGCAGTGAAAACAATAACAAGTATTAAAATAGAACAGAGTTCTGATTCAACTAAGACTCTGAAGACAGAGTTCTGATTGAACTAGGACTCTCAAAATTTTAGATTTTCTGAGAAAACAAATGAGAGAATTTTGAAAAACAGTTAGAAACAGGATGAAATTGAAGTTTTAGTCCTGATCTGATTAGGACTCTAAGAAAGAGTCCTGATTCGATCAGAACTCTAAGAATTTTGGTTTTTTCTGGTAGGCAAATGATGACTTTTAAGCAAAGCTTTTAAAAACCAGTGAAAATGAAGTGAGAAAATCAATTTTGGATAGAGTCCTACTTCGATCAGGACTCTGGGGTAGAGTCCTGATTTGATCAAGACTCTGAGATAAAATCTCAGAATTTTGAAATTCTTTGATAAAAGTGTAATAGTTTTGGTAGATTGAAAGATTTCTGAAAGATTTATCTCAAAATTAAAATCAGGATCAGAGTCCTGATCCAACTAGGACTCTCTGAATAGAGTCCTGTTTTGACTAAAAATCTGAGTTTCTGACTCATTTTGAAAGATTTGATTGAAAATGGATAAAAATAGTTGTAAAAGATTAGAGTCTCAATCCAATTGAAACTCTGAAGAAGAGTCCTGATCCGACTGGACTCTTGAAGAAGAGTCCTGATCCAACTAGGACTCTGAAATTTTGGCCAAAACAGAAGATTTTGAAAGGTTTTCTTCAAAGACAGGTAAAAAGGTAGTGCAAAGTAGAGTTTTGATCCGACTAGGACTCTGGAAAAAGAGTCCTGATCCAACTAGGACTCTAAGATTTTGGCCAAAATGGGGGAAATGGACAAGGGATAGGACCATAACTGGTTCAAAATCAGAATAATGTTTTTAAAAAGGTTAAAAAAGATTCAAACTGATGAAAATACAGAGTCCTGATCCAACTAGGACTCTGAAATTTTTGAGATTTTTAATAAATGAAGGAATCCAGAAGTGACACCACCTAAATGGGCCTTATCTGAGAATTAAAATCAATTAAAATTGAGTTTGAAATGAATCCAAATTGTTTTCTGAGAAAATGCTTCAAAACATAAGGTCCTGAGGGTTGGCAAACGACAAAATGTTGATTAAAAACCCAGGTTTTAAAATTGTTTTTGAAAGAAAAGTTTTAAAAACCCAAATCTGGATTAAATGTTTTGAAAACAAGAGTGCTGGATCTCAAAAATGAGATGTAATGACATGTAATGCTATGCAATGCCATGAAATGGTATGCTGAATTCATGCAGTGATATGCAATGACACATGAAATGTAAGCACTGGATAAGAGTGAAAATTTGGGGTGTTTACAGATGCCCCTCTTTGCTGCTAAGCCGGTTAGAGGCCGAGCTTAGTGGCAAAAAAAAACACAACAAATTCAGACTATAAAAATGCCCCAGTTAGATAAATTTGACTGGGTATGAAAGAATTAGTTCAAATGATGGTGGTAGATATAGCATAAAGAGTAAAGAAGAAGATTCACCTCATCGAAATGAGGCTCAGGCTTAGCCCTTAACCTGGATGGGACGACAAATGAAATACCTTATCATAATGAGGCTCAGGTTTTACCCCTTGACCTGATCGAGGACGATACCTCGTGGAAAAATGAGGTTCAGGCTTAACCCTTAACCTAAAAGGGGATGATACCTCATGGAAAAATGAGGCTCAGGCTTAACCCTTAACCTGAAAGGGGACGATACCTCGTGGAAAAATGAGGCTCAGGCTTAACCCTTAACCTGAAAGGGGACGATACCTCATGGAAAAACGAGGCTCAGGCTTGACCCTTAACCTGAAAGGGGATGATACCTCATGAAAAAATGAGGTTCAGGCTTGACCCTTAACCTGAAAGGGGACGATACCTCGTGAAAAAATGAGGTTCAGGCTTGACCCTTAACCTGAAGGAGGACGATAAACAGAGTCCTCGAATAAAGAAACCATGATTAGACCTTCGAACTTTGCACAACAAATCCGAGAGGGGTTTGCAAAAGGAAGAAAGGGGGTTTCCCTAAAGCTTGAAAAGGGATTGATATTGGGCGTCTTATTGCTGAAACTGTATGGCTTTTAAGACAGATGACCTTTTGCAGAAAAAATCAGGTTTAACCCTTAACCTGAACGGGAACTGCCTATGGTGGGACAGTGGCGAGCACAGGGAAGTGTGCTAATCTGAGAGCCTAGCCACTCAGATCAAAACAAGAAGGGAAGGATCTTGGACAACTCCCGTAATCCGATCCTAAAAGGGATAACAACAACGCCTGGATACATCAAAATAGACATCAAGCTCTCACTTCATGTCGGGATAACTTGAAAAGATTGCCAATAAGATAAAAATTGTGGTTAATTCAAGAATGATAAGCATATATATGAAAAATATTCCCTCTTGTCTACCTGAAGTATTACCTCCGACTGAGCTTAACTCCGTAGAATCAAGATTCGAATTCAAATATCATTGCCATTGACTTTCTCTCAAGGAAGCTATCAATTTCCTTGATATGGGCGGAAAAGAATATATTCTTGATATTGCGAGAGCTATTGGTGAAAGGATATTGATAAAAGAATTTCACAAAATTAAAGAAGATTCTTGATAGATTCGGCAGTCTGATATCCTGAGATTCTTTTCTCATGATGATCTTTTTTCACTCTTTTTGACAGAATTGGAGCTCTCTTAGATTTTTCGGGAATTACATCATCCTTCATTTTGGAGATGTCCCGACTTTTCTCTCTTTTTGGGAAGGGTACGTCACAAACTCCTTCATCTCAGAGATGTTCCGATCCTTCTTTTTCTCTTAGGGATTATCTTGACGATTATTGGCTCATTGGTTGGGAATCTCTTGATGATAGCAGAAATTAAATATCTTTTAGGGTTTGTCGGTAGGTCCATCACACTCGCCTTCATCTCGACGGTGATCTGGACTTTCCCTGGAAGGATCCGTCACAAACTCCGTCATTTTGGAGATGATCCAAATCTTCTTTGGCCCCGGGGGTCGACTCGCAAAATTTGTCTTCATCTTGACGATAATTGAGAGATCCCTTTTGCAGATAGTTAATTGCAGCTTAGGTGATTGAGGATATATGAAGGTTGAGTGGATTTTTCTGTATCACCCAGGATATTTCGACTGCTTATTTTCCAAGAATGATCTTTAAAAATATGCCATTGACTGCGATCAATATCATTCACTTCTGGCTTTGCAACAACATTGAATTTTCTTTGCTGGCCATATCGCGGATTTATTTTTCATCCTCTTGGTTGGCCAATAGAAAGATTTTGAACTTTGAATCCTTTTTCGCGAAAGCTTTGTCCTTTTGGAAGTAATACTGAAGGTATTTCGAGGTACAATTTTATGCAATAAAGATTTTGAGATCAACAACTATTTTTCATGACAAATTGGCAAAATATTCTTGGAATCCTTGGTGAAAGAAATCACTTGAGATCTAAATGACACATCCGTGGCTAAATTCTTCTCTCATTTCCCCAAAGGAGAGACTCAGGCTTGACCCTTACCTGAACGGGTAACAAAAATGTACTTCTCTCTTCCCTAAAGAGGAGGCGTTTGCAAAACGAACTTTCGAAGAGAAATTAAGCTTTCGTCAAAACTCCCTATTTCTAGGCTTCTCTTATAGAAAGGGGGGCACTAATAAAGATTGGAAGGATATCATAGAGGAGCGAGTCCATCACACTCTCCCTGGAAAAAGGGTCCTCGATGACGGGGGTGGCCTAACAAAAGACATTTAAGATTACAAGGAGGATGAGCTTCCGTCGAAACTCTCCCTTGAAAAAGGGTTCCTTGCATGACAATAAAGATTATTTTGCAAACTATTTGTGAAGCACGAGTCCCTTCAAACTCTCCCTATAAAAAGGGGTTCAACGAACGAACAGTAAAGACATGCAAAAAGAAACGAGCTCCCTCAAACTCTCCCTGGAAAAAGGGTCCCTCGCAAGAGAAGTACTTAACGATTGATTTTGATAGATTTTGATAACTCAAAGAACTGCTTGATAACACAAATGACTAGAGGTCTGACAAAATTGGCAACCCGAATGTCAGATTAACAGAATGGAACGACCCAAGGGTCTGATACAGATTGTTTGGTTCGTAGGTTTGAAGATTAACATTGAGTCTGAAACCCAATATGAGATTTATGTTGCGACCAGTATGAAGACCGAACTTTGATAAAAATACCAGTATGAGCACTGAATTTTAAAGGATTACCAGTACGAACCCTGGATTTTTGAAGGATACCAGTACGAGCACTGGATTTTTAAAAGACTACCAGTACGAGTACTGGATTTTGAAGGATTACCAGCACGAGCACTGAATTTTAAAAGACTACCAGTACGAGCACTGGATTTTAAAAGGTTACCAGTACGAGCACAGGATTTTGAAAGATCATCAATACAAACACAAGATTTGGTAAAGCAATCAAGACAATGTTGGATTTCATAAAAGAACCAATTTGAAAATTGGATTTAACCGGACCAGTGGAAAACTGGGTTTGGTCGGAAGCTTTGAATCGGAATTCAAATCTTCAAGGAAAGACTAGATGAATTGGATTTTGAAAGAGAATTCGAGTCGGAACTCGGATCTTCTAGACCAATTGCCAAATTTGTAGGAACGTTTGAGTAGAAGTTTGAACTTTTAAAGGAAAGCTAAGCGAATTGGATTTAAAAGAAAATTCGAGTCGGAACTCTGATTTTCTAGACCAATTCTGAATTGGATTTGGAAGAAAATTCGAGTCGGAACTCGAATCTTCTAGAACAATTCAAGACATTTGAAGGAAAGAAAAATAGATGAATTGGATTTGGAAGAAAATTCGAGTCGAAACTCGGATCTTCTAGACCAATTGCCAAATTTGCAGGAAAGTTTGAGTAGAAGTTCGAACTTTTAAAGGAAAGCTAAGCGAATTGGATTTGAAAGAAAATTCGAGTCGGAACTCTGATTTTCTAGACCAATTCTGAATTGGATTTGGAAGAAAATTCGAGTCGGAACTCGGATCTTCTAGACCAATTCAAGACATTTGAAAGAAAGAAAACTAGATAAATTGGATTTGGAAGAAAATTCGAGTCAGAACTCAGATTTTCTAGACCAATTCTGAACTGGATTAGGAAGAAAATTCGAGTCGAAACTCGGATCTTCTAGACCAATTCAAGACATTTGAAGGAAAGAAAACTAGATGAATATGTTTTGTGTTTGGAAACGTTGACTAGGAAGAAAACCAAAAGAGTTTCAATAGGATTTAGAAAAGTATTAGCACGAGCACCGGATTCGGGAAGAATACCCGTACGAGCACCGGATTTTAAAAAGTTTGTCAGTACGAGGACTGGGTTTTAAAAGGTTGCCAGTACGAGCAATGGATTTTCAAAAGAAGTCACCAGTACGGGCACTGGGTTTTAAAAGATTACCAGTACGAGCACTGGATTGTGAAAGGTTACCAGCACGAGCACTGGGTTTTGAAAGATTGCCAGTACGAGCACTGGATTTTGAAGGGTCATCAATTGACGATGACTTGGACGACTTGCCGGGGTCTCAGGATTTATCCCTTATTCTGAATGGAAAACTTATGAATTTGGTGCATATGAATGCGAATGAATGCATGCAAATGCAAAATGATGTAAATGGATGTGCATGCATGCAAAATGAGAGATTTATTTGATCCTGCCTGCACACAGGTTGTTTTGGATAAAAGGCAACTTTATAACAAGAATGCCCCAGTATATTCTGGGGAAGGGAGATATTTTGATAAAAGAATAATTGATCATTTATTGAAGGGAATTTTTGAAGAATACAAAAGATAGAATAGAGATTTTCTAGGTATAGAATTTCTTCAAATGTCGAGCATTAATGGGGTCGGATAGTTCTACCCCGTCTGCATTAATCAGACGATATGAATTACGGGGCAACGCTTCTTTCACCACGTAGGGACCTTCCTAGTTTGGTGACCATTTGCCATGTGGACGATGCTTGAGATGAGCCGTTGATCTAAGAACCAAGTCATTAACTTGGAATCTTCTTTCGATGACTGACTTGGCATATTGCCTTGCTATCCTCTGACGATAAGACTGAGCGTGCTCTGCTGCTTTGAGTCTTTTCTCATCGAGTAAATCCAACTGTACCAATCTCTGTTGTTGATACTGATCGAGTGGTAGCTCTAAAAGAGATGCGAACTTAAGGGCGGGCTTCTGAACATGAAGAGGTAACACCACCTCAGTCCCATAAACAAGTTCTTAAGGAGTCGCATTGGTTGGAGTTCGAATGGTAGTTCGATATGCCCAAAGTGCATCATGGATTTTCTCGTGCTAATCACGACCCGTCTCAACGGTTCTTTCCAAGATGCGAATCAAACTCTTGTTGATTGCTTCTGCCTGACCATTTCCTTGTGGATAATAAGGAGCTGAAAAATGATGATGAATTCTGAATTTTGAACAAAAGATCTTCATTCTCTCATTCTTGAAATGAGTACCATTATCTGACACGATGTCGTGCGGTATACCGAAACGACAAAGAATGTTCTTATGAATGAACGAGACTACATGTCGACCTTCCACTGCACGCAGAGTGATGGCTTCAACCCATTTGGTGAAATACTCTGTTGCAACAAGGAAATATTTATGACCATTGGAAGCTGAAGGAGTGATGGGTCCTACGACGTCGAAGGCCCACATAGAAAATGGCCATGAAGACACGACTGATTGCAAGTACGTGGCTGGCGCATGAATGGAAGGTGCGTGCATCTGACATTGAATGCACTTCTTCACAAAACGATAGCAGTCTTGCTGCATGGTTCTTCAATAGTATCCTGCCCGAATGATTTGTTTAACAAGGGTTTGGTAGCCGACATGACCACCGCAAATACCTTCATGCGCTTCTCGCATGATTTCTTTGGCTTCTTCTTCGTCTAAGCACCTGGAATACTCAGAACTGAACCCACGACGATAAAGAACATTGGCAAGGATAAAATAGCGGGCGGACATATGCTGGATTGCTTTTTGCTCCTTCTTTGATAGTTCTGATGGAAGCTCACCAGTTTCAATAAAGTTTTTAATATCTTGGTACCAAGGCTTCTTTTTCTGAGTAGATGATTGAAAGGTTCACATCTCATGGCAAGGTTGGATATGAATCTCCGAATTGATTGCATACGTCCCTGAAGACTATGCAATTCCTTAAGAGTAGTTGGAGGTGGCATGTCAATGATGGCCTTTGCTTTAGCGGGATCCATTTCTATCCCCTTCTTGCTGACCAAGAAGCCTAGCAATTTGCCTGATTCAACCCCAAAGACACATTTTTGAGGATTGAGTCTCATTTTGTAAAGAATGAGTCGCTTGAAGACTTGACTTAAAGCATCAATATGATCTTCTTCTTCTTTGGATTTGACCAGGATGTCATCAACGTATGCATCCATAGTCTTGTGCATTTGATCATGGAAAATGGCAGACATTGCACGCTGATAGGTTGCCACAGCATTCTTGAGCCCAAACGGCATGACTGTATAACAGAAAGTGCCCCATGGCGTAGTGAAGGATGTTTTGGATTGGTCACGAGCGGCCAACTTGATCTGATTATATCTGGAGTATCCGTCCATGAAGGAGAACATGGCATGCCCAGTCGTGCTATCAACTAGGAGATCAATATTTGGGAGTGGATAGTCATCCTTCGGAGTAGCTTTATTGAGATCGTGAAAGTCAATACAAATTCGCACTTTGCCATTTTTCTTGGGAACTGCAACGATATTTTCTAACCAGCCTGGATAATCTATTGCTCGAATGAATCCTGCTTTAAGAAAGTCCTCAAGTCCTTCCTTGACCTGTTGCTCGATTTGAGGATCCATTTTTCTTAACTTCTGCTTAACAGGTTTCGCATCAGGCTTCAGAACGAGTCGATGTTCCACCAATTTAGGATCTAAACCTGGCATATCTTCATAAGTCCACGCGAATACTTTTTGGTACTGCTTGAGAAAGTCGATGAGCCTTTCCTTCTCATCTGTACTTAGGCTGGTGCCGATCTTGAGAATTTTCGGACTATCTTCTGAAGCAATATTGATGTCCTCAGTCGAATCCTGAACTAGGGTCGATGGTTCATCTTGTTTCTGAATCCTTGCAAATTCTGGCAACTCTGGAAGCGACGAATCAAATTCTGCCATTTCTTCTGACTGCTTTGTGACCTTACTATCCTCTGCTCTTGCCCGGACCCAATGTATCTTTGCCGGTTTCGATAGGATTGAAGGATTGATGACTAATCTTTTTATCGGTTGAGAAGACATTCTGAAATTTTGAAAAGGAATAGCTTTTAGAAAAAGTTCATTCACTATGACATAAATTGCATGAGAATAAAAAAGATAAGAACAATGAATTTTGAAGACAAATTACAGAGGAATAAGAGAAGGATGACATCTAGACAGACGAGAAAATTGATAACTTTATTGAAGACTTGAAATGAAATAAAGACATTTAAAATGAACTAAAATGGGACATTGTCCCTACAAACTGCAGAAATCAAATAAATGAAATAGAAAAGACAGATGGTAGAAAATTTTTAATGGATCCCTTTAATGAAGACAGTATTTTTGTGAGATCTTTTGCCCATGAATCCCAATCCTGCCCTGCGCGGATGATGATTAGGGACCACTGGCTCTAGTCGGCCATCTCCGTTCTTGCCCAATCCTTTGAAAGGCTGATAACCATGCTTCAGTAACAGGTCAAACCCTTTCTTGGTTCTAACAAACTGCGGGAAAAGAGGATGGTCCTTGAAAGTACTGTAATCGAGACGACCTCCGATCTTAAAGAAATGTGGTCCTTGCCATTGGACAATTGCTGCTGTGTGGTTTGTCTTTGATGCTGCTTCTAACTTTAGCATTTCAAGGCTTTCACTGAGAACAACCTCTTCACTTTCCCTAATGCTGGGGATATCAGCAGTATAAGTTGGCCTAGGGATCATAGGTTGAGGTAGCCTCTCTTCAGGATCTTCCCCCAAAACAGTAGTTATCATGCCACCTTTAGACCATTTGATGCACTGATGCAGAGTGGATGGCACGGCGTTGGCATTATGAATCCATGTTCTTTCCAGCAGAAGATTATACGTTGGCGGCATATTAACGACATGGAAAAGCACTGTATGAACAGAGTAGTTGATAAATATTTCCAAGAAGATCTTTCCCTTTGCTGTCTGTCCATGATTATCGAACCCATAAATGGTGATCGAATCCGGTGTATACTCTTCTTCTTTTATACCCAGAGCCTTGGCAGTCATTTCAGGACAAATGTTGAGGCTACTGCCTTCATCTACAAGCACGTGGGGTACAGTCATTCTCCGGGTTCGCACTACAATGTACAGGGCATTGTTATGAAATGCGTGAGGTTTTGGCAGATCCTCATATGAGAAGGTTATGGGAGCATTGGTCATGGCCTGATTAACGATCTGAGCCATGTCTTCAGGTGTGGTGCCTGGCTTGACCTTGATTTTTCGCAGTAAATCGTCCAGGACTTGCTGATGCTTAGGAGAGGCACGTGCCAACTCAAGGATAGGGATATTAGAGAGGGCAGTGATTGGTCTTTGCACTGTATCGACCTTTTCTTCTGATGTTCTACCTTTTTCTGAAGTAGATTTGACAAAGCTCTTGGGTAACCACGACATTCTTTTGGCTACCTCTGGAGATACTCCAGCGGGCTCTCTCGAACCTTTCAGCTTATTGAATGCTGAAACGAGGTCCATCTTTTGAGAACTGGACTGGGCCTTATGCAACACTAATACCTGATGCTGTACCTTGATATCGCTGCTAGGGCATGGCTGGATATGATCTTGTGGCTGAAAGGGATGATCAGATATCATTGTTGTTGAGTGCTGCAAGAAAGGCTGATTTAGAATTCCCATTCTCATCTTCAGCCCCTTCTACCAACAGATTTTTGTCAATATAATCTTGTATGATGTTTTTTAGAACGAAACAGTTCTCGGTATCATGTCCCACAGTTCGGTGGAACTTGCAGAATCTGTCCTTCATTTTTCTCATAACCACTGGCAGGTCAGCTACCCTTGGAAGCTTAATCACATCACTACCGAGCATATATTCTAATACTGTCTCGAGGGACTGGTCTAGAGGAGTAAACTTGCGGTTATAACTCCATCCTTCCCGCTTCGGCTTTTCCTGTGGTCTTGATCTCTGTTCGAGGGTCTGTGGTTGCCTATCATATTGAATAATCGACTTGCCTTTCTGATCACTTTTGTTGGGATTTGACCCTACTGAAGCATAACTGTGATTTTTCCCATTTTCTTTGTTCTGATTCTTGCTATTACTGGTAGAATAGGTAAAATGGGTTTTCTTCTTTGATTCTTGTTGACTGTTATTCTTTGTAAACATAAAACCTTCATAAGATCCGTTCTCCATACTCAACTCGAGCCATTCGGCTCGTTCTGTCAGTTCTATGAAGCTCTTCGATGGAGACGTGAAAATCAGTCCCCTCAGGGGTTGCGAGAAGTTGCTCAGGATTAAAGATAGTGCGTGTCTTTCTGCTATTGGCTCACGCATCTTATTGCTAGCGGATCTCCATCTATGAATGAAATCCCTGGCCTTCTCGTTTTCCTTCTGCCTCAGACTACAGAGATGACTGAGAGTCAGGAGTGCTTCAGCATTGAATAGAAAGCGCTCAATAAATAAATTGACCACTTTGTCGAACTCTTTCAATTCTATCGGATTAATGTGCTCTGAGTACCACTTTGCTGCGACACCTTCCAAACTGCGAGGAAAGCAGAGAAATAAGGCACAATTGTTCCTCTTGAACCTGGAACATTCTGCGAAGAATAGGGCGAGATGTGCTTTTGGATCACCTGAACCGTCAAACTTGATAAATTTTTTGGGGAGATTATCAAGATCATCATCTCCATCCAGTCCATCATAGAAGTCTTCACTTGTAAAGACTCTTTTGCCCTTGTCACGAGCTTGAAGATCCTTAACCATCTTCATTACATCTTTGAGTTGTGACTGCGTAGGGTCGTCAATAGACTGATTCTTGGACTTGTAAGTTGACCCCTGCCCCTGAGTCGACCTTTTGAATTCTTGCTTGTTTTCATACTCTTTGTCAGTATCATCTGCTGATTCTGACTCATCAGACATTTCCTCATGACGATTCTGCTTTTTACTGATTTTCACATTCCTGCCTGTGTGGCCCCTATCCTTCTGTTTGATCTGAGTCTGTTCAGCACTGGCTTCAGCTTGCTCTGCCAGCATCTTGGTCATCATTTTCTTGAACATGACGTACATCTGAGGATCCACGTCATCCTCTGCTTGCTGACCCTGACTACGGGGTGAGTCTGTTTTCTCCTCTGACGCGACTGAGTATGCGATGCCTTCAACTGATGTGGTTTTCTTTTTGGACCTTGTATGAACCATCGAATATCACAAATATTCTTCTGAATGTCACTGGTGCTCTCTACAAGGCAAAACTGATGATTAGGCTTTTGAAAGAAATTGGGTTGGAGGAAGATATTTGTTGAGAATTTTGGTAGACAATTGAAAGAATATCCCATTACTAGGGATTGAGTCATCGCTGGGATTATGACAATTGCGTTGCCATTCTTTGCAAAATAAACAACTAAAAATATGCCTTGTTACCTAGGCAAGGTCGTCAAATCAAGATGAACTGAAGATTAAAGGAATTTTATTGAAAATATGATTTTAATAATACACTTGACAAAGGGGAGGGGGACAGACAATTTTCCACCACTCCTGATAATCAGAGGACACTCGAGGACCAGGAAAAATAGTAAGAGTGACAAAAGAATCTCAGCCATGTCTGGCAGAATGGTATGCTCCAGACCACTGATTTGATGTGAGATCGAACTCTGGCAAGACCCCTGATAGTAGACGAATCTCTACATGCTTCTGTCTCTGAGAGAACTGCCTGACACACCGCTCCGGATGGTAGTAGGTGCAGAAGAAGGGGCCAAGTAGCCTGAACCGCTTGCCATAAGCGTATGTGTATCTGAGTGGTGATTCCTGACGATCAAAGTAGTCCCATATGACTTCTTCCTCCTGAAGGTTATCAATCAAGAATGGGTAGAGCGTAACTGGCAGAAGCTTTTCACCATTGTATCTGAATGAGCTGGCGCATGCCGGAGGAACCAGGATTGCAATGCATAAGTGCACCCTTCGACTAGAATAGATTCTTCAAGTGTGAAGCAGGTCAACCCTCGATATAGAAAAGCGAGTGCGGCCATGGCAATGGAGAGGCGGATGGTCTGTCGACTTTTCCACCTTCGCAGAAGTTGGAATATCCTGATATCTATGTAATTCCGTCCATCGGGAAAGAGAGCGAATCCCATAGTGCATAGGACCATCGCATGCTGGATTCTCTCTCGAGCTGTCCTGGACAACGAGCTGACTTCCACAAATGCCACATGCTATCTGTAGATTTCAAGCAGGTCCACATATTCGTTTCCATCCTTCTGGCTCAATGGCCAAGACTTGTGTCCTGTCATGCGAGCTAAAGCGTCTCGGGGGTCCAGACCCTTGACATTAATCAAAAACTGCTTCTCCAATGGATCTCCAGGCTAACCGGCTGGCTCGGGCAATCCCATGATTTCTGAAAATTTATCTATCAGCACTGTCATCTCGCCCCATGGGAACCAGAAAGTAGAAGTGCTCGGATTCCACCGTTCTGCTAGTGCATGGATCAAATTGCCGTTGACTGTCTGCTTTCCCACTGCGGACGCCAGTTCTAACCCATAATCGTCCAAGTGGTCCGGAAACATACGAGAGAAGTTCTTGAACCATGAATAGTACCACCGGGGAAAGAAGGATCCGGTGTTGAGGACTCGATGCTCGGGAAGACTTTGTCGCACCTCGTAGGAGATGTGACCCTCAGGGAAGACTGAATCAAGCTCACTGGATGTCATCAGACTGGAAAACACGGAAAATTGGAATAAGACTTGGGAAAATATAGAGATTTTGAAAAAAATGCAGGCAGGATAAAATGAAGTAGGAAATTCGAGATCCAGAAGAGAGAAAGGATGAAAAATCACCTGGAGTTTTGAAGGAAATTAAGGGAAATTTGGAAAATCGTCCAGGGTTTGATGAAATATGAAGGAATACTTCATAAAATGGAAAATGAAGCATTTGAAAAATTGTCCAAGGTTTAAAGCATGGACATATATGGAAATGGATTGGGGATTTCTGAAAAATCATCCAGTATTTTAGAAAATTGGGAAAATATGGAAAATAAAAAAGAAAGGACTATAACACATTCTGCACAAACAAGTATGCACATACAACATTCCCTAAAAGCTAACTCTAGATGCACAAGTTTTGAAATAGTTGTAGGACCTTAATCCTAACTCTAAGGTTCAAATCAACTATGTCCAATCATGCTATGCCTATATACTCAAGCCAAGGCTCAATGTACGTGGCATAAAATCAATTTCTCTGGTTCTAGGTTCAAGTTTTCCAACATCCTTGAGAACCTGCCAATATACGTTGGACTATGGCCCTTGGTACGTGGCAAGGGGGTTTTCACCCAAATAGGTGGCCCAGTTGTGAGGCTTTGTCCCGAACTATGGTTCTGGAAGAAAGCCCAGCAACGTGAAGACCGGGTAAAAGTAGGTGGGGTGGTTTTTGAAAACATGAGCACATGCAATCAAATCAGAAGGCTCTAAAACCTAAAGAGATAGAGATTTTGAAAAATTTGAAGAAGCAAACATTGTTTTCAATCAAACCTAGATTGAGGAGGGTTGTATTAGACCTAAGTCTATGTGAGCATGAAAATTCTCCTCAATATGGTCCTACCAAACCATACCCAGTCTACATGCAATCCATGTCAGCTGGGTTTGAGTCTAGACTCCTAGGTTCACATGATATTATGAAATAAAAGCTGACATTCCATGGAACATGATTTTGACAATTTGAACTAAGTCAAGCACACAATTGATCAGGTGAAGACAGGTCCCATCACGGTCGCCAAACCTGTTATCATCGCAAAATTTTTACTTTTTGCGAGTCAAACTGACCTTTGAAAAAAAAAATAAAAATAACTCACCTCCGTTTTAAAATGCGGGATAATTTCAAAGAATGGGACTCACTTGTCGGTACGAGGTTCAACCGTTCCTGGCACCTTTACCAGGGGTAATTGAACCAAGGATCAATTGTGTGCTTAACTTTGCTCAACTTGTCTAATTCATGTTCTATTTCCTAAATGCACAAAGAATCAGGCATGTGCTATGAATTTTCTGAAAATGCATATTTGAAAACATGATGTTTGCTTTGAGATTTGAAATACTTGGAGAATTCTTGGAAAATATAACACTTGGAAAATCATGAACTTAGTGAGAGAATATTTCTGAGGAAGATGAAAATTGATTTCTGAAGAATCCAGAGGTTTTATGAAAATAGATTTTGAGAAATGTGAAATAACTTTGGAAAACTTGATTTCTTTGAATTCAAACTTTGAAATTGAAAATATAACTTAGAAAAATCGAATTTAGAACTTGAGAAATACTTGAAATGTCATTGGCAAATCCATATTTTGAGAAAATCGATTTTTGAATAAGACTTAGAAAAAATTGAGAAAACTGATTTCTCTGAATTGAAATTGAAATTTGTAAATGCATGAATTGAATGAATATGGATTTGAAACACATGATTTTGAGGAATTGAGAAAATCTTTTTGTATTTTTGAGAAATGCAGTGCATTTTGAAGTTAGCCTAAGAGTGTAGGCTGAATGTGGCTAATACGAAGATTACAAATCTGGGTCTCATTCGTATTCTGACTATGGCCATAAATACAAATTCCACCAAGTTTGTCAACTCCATAAGAGCTAGTGCACGTGCCATTCGTGTAGACCATAGTGAATTTGTGGAAAATGTGCATGAATGATACATTCATCAGACATTTAATATTTGCAAAATTAAACTATATGCAATGCAATCCTAGTCTAAGCTGAAATTTAAATTCTTATTCCAAATTTAATTTAATTTACATTACTATTGAATTTAAATACAAGAAATTAAAGGAAAGTAAAGTCTTCAATGTCTCTGCAAAACTAGAAAACTTTGTTAGTGATGATATGTTGGCTTTTCTAGGTTTATCCAGTAATATCTAGAAATTACTGGATTTTGCTAGATATAAGCCTTTTTCATGATTCCCTTAAATAAAAATTGATAAAATATGAAATAAGATTGAATAAATAAGGAATATAAGATATGAAATTTCGAAATTGGGGTCAAAATGACCAAAATACCCCTGATAGCAGGACTATGGCCTTGAAATCAGGGTTTTCAGAAAGATATTTTATAAAATACAAGTTTTGAAATTCAAATGAAGATAAATCAAACTAAATATGATGTGACATGCTTAAAAATGTGAAAACTAGGGTTTAGAATTTCGAAATTTAGGTCAAATGACCAAATTGCCCCTGATAGCAAGACTATGGCCTTGAAATCAAGGTTTTCTGAAATAGATTTTGATAAAACTTGAGATTTATGATGAAACTAAACACAAAATCAAACATGAAACATCCTAACATGATTGTAAACATGAACAAACCCTAAAAACATGCACTTATACACAAAAATCAAGAAATATCACCAAAATTGTGATTTAATCAGTGTTTTTGGATCTTTAAGGTATCTTATTTTGCAATTTTATTAATTCAGACATCAAATGAATTCCAAATTTTATAAAAATTGGTACTTGTACTTTTTATGTCTCTGAAATCAGATTGGAATTGCAAAAATAAAATTTTGACATTATTTTAATCCGAAAATTGCATTAACAACCTAAAATAAGTTATTTTTAATCTAGGTCACAAACCAGTTTCAGAGTTAGACCCGAATCAGGGGTCAATACTCCATGAAAACTTCTGAACTTTTACAGAGATAAACTAGGGAAAAAAATAGAGATTTCCCAATTTACAGATTGGAAAAATCATCTCCGGTTAGGGAGAAACCTTTCCGGCAATCCGAACTAAAATCTAACAAACCAAACATGAGTTAAAACAGACACTTCCAATTGAAAATTCCGGGATAAATAGCAATACTGATCTAAAATATCTGAGATTTTAGCAGTAAATATTGATTAGAAAAATAACAATACTCACTTTTTACAGATCATGAATTGGATCTGTGGTTTATGATCTATGAATAACACAATTCTGATTAGGGTTTTGGTAAACCCTAACGAGTTTTAAATTTAAAATCACACTTTCTGTCAGAGGAAAAATACTAAACTGATATAAAAAAAATCTCAAAATTTCACAGTAGATATATATAATCAATATGAATCCATGACATTTTACAGATCTTAAATCAGGTATAAGATGAGAAAAATATCATCATAGCAAGTTATCCTTTTGATTTTAACAATGATTTTAAAGTTTTAAAAACCCGATTTGATGTCTGATTTTTCTGACAGAGTTCCCGAATCCCAAAAACTCTGATTTTTTTACAGTAGTTCAATTTCATATGCATGTATCACATATAAAAAAATAAGACATTAACAATAAGTATTACAGTCCGAAATAGCATGCTCTTTTTTGTTCTAAACTAAAAACACACATAAATCTAAGAAAATCTAACAAAACATGCATTAACTAATAAAAACAATAAAAGAAATACTAAAACAGTAAAATAAAAATTATTTCTAATCTGGAAAATGTGTAATAAACATGAATAAACAAATAAATAAATAAAATATAGGAATCAATGGCTGGAATTTGATGTTACCTTTAAAAGCATGGATTTAACCCATTAAAAGGGTAAATCACATGTTTTATTGGTTAATAATATAAAAAATAATGCAATAAACGATTCTAATGGATTAGAATCATGAAAAATAGCATGAAATAGAGTTAGATCATCTTGTTGAATTGATTTTGGGGTTCTTGGATGAAATCCATGGTTAAATTCATGAACACAAGAGTTTCCATGGTGAAATCTATTAAAAAATCATTAAGAAACTAATAAAAAATAAAAAATAATATTAAATAACTCACCTTGGGGCTGCAGATTCAATGGAAGAAGGTGGAGATGCTGGAGATGAGAGAGATGCCACGAAAATTTGAGAGAAAAAGAACCTCCTTTGACCCCTTTTAGGTCCCCTATTTATAGAATTTTTTTTGGATTTGTTTATGAAGAATTTTGATTTTTTTGGACTCTTTTTAATTGTTTTTGATAAACCACATGGGGAGGATGATTTTTTTGAAGAATTCTAACCCAAATTGACTCTAATTAATCCCTAATTAACACCTAATTAAACCCTAGAAAGTCCAAATGTGGCACCACCTAGTATGGACCCACATTTGGTTTTTAAAACTTGAATTTAAAACCTTTAAAAACCAATGGTTTAAAACTTAAATAAAATGGATTTTCAAAATTGTTTTTGACTTCTCTAAACCACTAACCTAACTAGGATATTGACTAACCCTAGTCTAACCTTGACTTCTTCAAATGTGGCGCCACCCTGAGTGGGCCCCACTTGAATTTTCAAAAACGATTTTAAATCTTGAAAATGAGAGGTTTTTCAAAAAAGATTCAAAAGTAGACTAGGAATTAAAAGTTTTTAAAATGGCATAGAGTTCCAACTAGGTCAGAACTCCTCTGGATATGGCTCCAACTGAGTGGACCCCACATCAGAGTTTTGAAAATGTGAAATAAATATTGAAAATGGCTTTGAAAAGGGGTTAAAATCAATAGTTGAAATTCAAAGTTTTGAAAGTAAAGTCTCAAGCGAATTAGAACTCCGGGTTAGAGTCCTGGATTTTTAGGACTCTGTGATTTTGGTTTTTAAAAGCCAAATGAAGGAGTTTTTGAAAAGATTTAATCAAAAATTGTAAAACAAGCTAGAAAATACAGTCAGGGTTAGACTCCTAACTCAATTAGAACTCTGAAATAGAGTCCTGAATTAATTGAACTCTACAAAATGACCTAATTTTTGAAAAAACAAATGAAAATAAAATAAAAACAGACTTCAAAACTGACTCCTGACTAGACTAGGACTCCGAGACAAAGTCCTGATCAGACCGAAACTCTAGATTTTTTTTGGTATTTTTTGAAAAACAGACGAAAGAACTTGTGAAAGCAGTGAAAACAATAACAAGTATTGAAATAGAATAGAGTTCTGATTCAACTAAGACTCTGAGGACAGAGTCCTGATTGAACTAGGACTCTCAAATTTTTGGATTTTTTGAGAAAACAAATGAGAGAATTTTGAAAAACAGTTAGAAACAGGATGAAATTAAAGTTTTGGTTCAGAGTCCTGATCTGATTAGGACTCTAAGAAAGAGTCCTGATTCGATCAGAACTCTAAGAATTTTGGTTTTTTCTGGTAGGCAAATGATGACTTTTAAGCAAAGCTTTTAAAAACCAGTGAAAATGAAGTGAGAAAATTAATTTTGGATAGAGTCCTACTTCGATCAGGACTCTGGGGTAGAGTCCCGATTTGATCAAGTCTCTGAGATAAAATCTCAGAATTTTGAAATTCTTTGATAAAAGTGTAATAGTTTTGGTAGATTGAAAGATTTCTGAAAGATTTATCTCAAAATTGAAATTAGGATCAGAGTCCTGATCCAACTAGGACTCTCTGAACAGAGTCCTGTTTTGACTGAAAATCTGAGTTTCTTACTCATTTTGAAAGATTTGATTAAAAATGGATAAAAATAGTTGTAAAAAATTAGAGTCCCAATCCAATTGAAACTCTGAAGAAGAGTCCTGATCCGACTGGACTCTTGAAGAAGAGTCCTGATCCAACTAGGACTCTGAAATTTTGGCCAAAACAGAAGATTTTGAAAGGTTTTCTTCAAAGACAGGTAAAAAGGTAGTGCAAAGTAGAGTTTTGATCCGACTAGGACTCTGGAAAAAGAGTCCTGATCCAACTAGGACTCTAAGATTTTGGCCAAAATGGGGGAAATGGACAAGGGATAGGACCATAACTGGTTCAAAATCAGAATGATGTTTTTAAAAAGGTTAAAAAAGATTCAAACTGATGAAAATACAGAGTCCTGATCCAACTAGGACTCTGAAATTTTTAAGATTTTTAATAAATGAAGGAATCCAGAAGCGACACCACCTAAATGGGACTCATATGAGAATTGAAATCAATTAAAATTGAGTTTGAAATGAATCCAGATTGTTTTCTGAGAAAATGCTTCAAAACATAAGGTCCTGGGGGTTGGCAAACGACAAAATGTTGATTAAAAACCCAGTTTTTAAAATTGTTTTTTAAAAGAAAAGTTTTAAAAACCCAAATCTGGATTAAATGTTTTGAAAACAAGAGTGCTCGATCTCGAAAATGAGATGTAATGACATGTAATGCTATGCAATGCCATGAAATGGTATGCTGAATTCATGCAGTGATATGCAATGACACATGAAATGTAAGCACTGGATAAGAGTAAAAATTTGGGGTGTTTACAGTTACACAGCATATATGATATTCTGTATCAATAGGAAAATCTATAATAGAATAAAATGAAGTGTTATGGAACAACTGTAAAATGTTGTGAGAATGCACATCAGGTATTGCGAAGGAATGATAGTGATGTAGCCATGAGAAGATATCGTAGGTAAGTGCAACAAGGAGTGAGTGGGCAAATGGAATGCAGAGATGACTGTGGAAGGTGATAGGTGTGTGTAGTAGGTGGGTTGTGGTACCTTTAACCTTCAGTGATAACCTGAGTGTTATCAGATGACCCTATGATGAACATAAAAATGAAAATATAGACTTTATAATGATACCAAATTGCCAAGTGATATATTATCTTTCAGGACAATGAGACATAGATATACATGCTGAAGCTAATTCAGTATATACATAAGATGTTATTTTGAAAAAAATGTGAATATGTTGAGATAAAAAGTAGGACAGATGCTGTGAAGTGAAGGTGTTGGGTAATGAATGTAACCGTTGCAGTTACAACAGCAAAGAGGATATGCTGGATTTGCATAAATGCATGATGTTCAGCAGTGCTGCTGAGTGAGGTGGCGGCAAATGCCTAGGTAATGTAAATAGAATAAGTAGGAGGCCATTAACAGGCAAAGGATGTCTATCAAAACCAACATCACTAATAGGAAATTTTATAAAGTGTTGCTGTCGTGACATGGGATAGAATAGATATTGCAGCTGTGTGTTGGTGCTGAAGGTGCAAGTGGTAATGATATATACAGAAGATTTTAGCAGAGAAAAGGAAGAAAAAAAAAATGGAAACGTGTTGTATGGAGTGGTATGACAACAAGTATGTATCATGCAAACACAATGATAGTGAAGTGTGGCAAGGGTGCAACTGAGTGAGGTAAACACGTGAGTGCAGCTGGGTGTCAGTATTTGCACAATAGTGTACTTGTGAACCCTTCCATTGAAGTACAGTGAGATATGGTGTTGGCATACAGGTACATTCAGCACTTTGAAGCAAACAAAAATTCAAATATAGAGCTCTGCGTCCCATATTTAATGGGAATTGTCTGTCATGTAAGTTCACCAAAGGTAATAACCTCGATCCAGCAAAAAGCAGCAGTATGCAGAAATGTTATAGATAGTTTTGTAAACACCCCAAATTTTCACCCTCATCCAGTGTTTATATATTTCATGTGTCATTGCATATCATTACATGCATTCAGCATACTATTTCATTGCATTGCATGGCATTGCATGTCATTGCATGTCATTACATCTCATTTTCGAGATCCACCACTCCAGTTTTTAAAATATTCAATCCAGATTCGGGTTTTAAAACTTTTCTTTCAAAATCAATTTTTAAAACCTGGGTTTTTAATCAGCATTCTGTCATTTGCCAACCCCCAGGACTTTATATTTTGAAATGTTTTCTCAGAAAACAATCTGGATTTGTTTTAAACTCAATTTTTAACTGATTTCAATTCTCAGATGAGACCCATTTAGGTGGTGTCGCTTCTGGATTTTTTTACTTGTCAAAAATCTCTAAAAATTTCAGAGTCCTAGTTGGATCAGGACTCTTTTTCCAGAGTCCAGTCGGATCAGAACTCTACTTTTCACTACCTTTTTACCTGTTTTCGGAGAAAACCTTTTAAAATCTTCTGTTTTGGCCAAAATTTTAGAGTCTTGGTTGGATCAGGACTCTTCTTCAAGAGTCCAGTCGGATTAGGACTCTTCTTCAGAGTTTTAATCAGATTAGGACTCTAATTTTTTATATCTATTTTATCTATTTTCAATCAAATCTTTCAAAATCTTTCAAAATCTTTCAAAATGAGTCAGAAACTCAGAGTTTTAGTTAAAATAGGACTCTGTTCAGAGAGTCCTAGTTGGATCAGGACTCTGATCCTGATTTCAATTTTGAAAGAATCTTTCAAAAATATTTCCATCTATCAAAACTGTTACACTTTTATCAAAGAATTTCAAAATTCTGAGGTTTTATCCCAGAGTCCTGATCAAATCAGGACTCTATCCAAAGTTCATTTTCTCACTTTATTTTCACTGGTTTTCAAAAGCTTTGCTTAAAATTCATCATTTTGCTTACCAGAAAAACCAAAATTCTTAGAGTTCTGATTGAATCAGGACTCTTTCTCAGAGTCCTAATTAGATCAGGACTCTGAACCAAAACTTCAACTTTATCCTGTTTTTAACCGTTTTTCAAAATCCTCTCATTTGTTTTCTCAGAAAATCCAAAAATCTGAGAGTCCTAGTTCAATCCGGACTCTGTCCTCAGAGTCTCAGTTGAATCAGAACTCTGTTCTATTTCAATACTTGTTATTGTTTACATTGTTTTTACAAGTTCTTTCGTTTGTTTTTCAGAAAATACCAAAAAAATCTAGAGTTTCAGTTCGATCAGAACTCTGTCCCAGAGTCCTAGTCCAGTCAGGAGTCTGTTTTGAAGTCTGTTGTTACTTCCATTTTTTTATTTATTTCCATTTGTTTTAAAAAATTAGGTCATTTTGTAGAGTCCAGTTAATCCAGGACTCTATTTTAGGGTTCTGATCGAGTTAGGAGTCTAACCCTGATTGTATTTTCTGACGCGTTTCATCATTTTTGATAAAATCTTTTCAGAAATTCCTTCATTTGGATTTTAAAACCCAAAATCTCAGAGTCCTAAAAATCCAGAACTCTAACCCGGAGTTTCAGTTCGCCTGAGACTCTATTTTCAAAGATTTTGAATTTTAATTATTGATTTTAACCTCTTTTCAAAGTTATTTTCAGTGTTTATTTCAAATTTTTCAAAACCTGGTGTGGGCCCGCTCAGTTGGCGCCACATCTAGAGGAGTTCTAACCCAGTTGGAACTCTATGCCATTTCAAAACTTTTAATTTCAAGTTTACTTTTGAAAATCTTTTGAAAATTCTCTGAATTTCAAGTTTTGAAAAACTCAAGTAGGGCCCACTCGGGGTGGCGCCACATTTGAGAAAGTCAGGGTTAGTCTAGGCTTAGTCAGTGTCTTGGTTAGTTTTAGAAGTTTAGAAGAGTCAAAATCTATTTTGAAAACTCATTTTTAAAAGTTTGGTTTTTAAACTAGTGTTTTTAGAGGTTTTTTAAACTTTAAAAACCCAAATGTGGAAAAACGCCAAGTGGCACCACATTTGAGGGATTCTTAGGTTTATCTAGCGGTTAATTAGGAATTAATTAGGATAATTTAGGCTAGGGGTAGTAAGGTAACTCCACCCAAAAATCACCCCCCTTAGAGAGTCGAAAAATTTCAAAATTGTCAATTTTCAAAACCAAAAAAAATTCTATAAATAGAGACCCCTAGGGGGTCGATTTTTCCAGCTACCTCTTTAAAAATTCTTGAAGCTTATCTCTCCTCTCCAGCCCTTCCTCCATTGCTGCAACCTCAAGGTAAGAAACTTTCTTAAATTTTTTTTATTTTATTTAATGCTTTTATTAGTTTAAACATGAATTTAGCCATTGGCATCATCACCTTCATGGATTAAACCATAGATTCAAACTCAAGAACCTCAAGAACGATCCAAGAAGATGATCTAACCTGGTTTCACTGTTTTTACAGAGATTCTAATCCATTAGAATCGATTATTGCATCGATTTTTATGTTATTAACCAATAAAACATGTGATTTACCCTTTTAATGGGTTAAATCCATGATTTTAAAGGTAAAATCAAATTCCAGCGATGGATTCCCTGTTTTTATTTATTTTACTTATTTACATTTATTACATGTGTTTTAGCATAGAAATTAATTTCATTTTGCCGTTTGGTATTTTTTAATATTATTTTCATTAGTTAAAGCATGATTTATTAGGTTTTATCAAATTTCTGTGTGTTTTTAGTTTAGAACAGTAAAGAGCATGTTATTTCGGATTGAAATATTCACTATTAATTTTTGCTTTTTTTGTATGTGATGCATGGATGTGTAAATGAACTACTGTAAAAAAATCAGATGTCTTGGGATTCGGGAACACTGTCAGAAAAATCGGATATCAAACCGTGATTTTAAATCTTTAAAATCGTTATTTAAATTTAACAGGTAACTTGCTGTTATGTTATTTTTCTCATCTGATATTCGATTTGAGATCCGTAAAGTGCTGTGGATTTGTGTTGAGATGATCTATTTACTGTAAAATTGTGGTAATTTTTTGCCATTGTTTGTGACCTAGGTTAAAAATAGCATATTTTACGGTTTTAATGCAATTTTTGGATTAAAATAATGTCAAAAAATTATTTTTATGATTTCAATCTGATTTTACAGACATAAAAAGTGCATTTACCAATTTTTATGAAATTTGGAATCCGTTTGATGCCTGAATTGATCAAATTGCAAAACAGGGCACCCGCAGGATCCCGAAACACTGCCAAAATCACAATTTTTGTGATATTTCTTGATTTTCATGCATAAGTGTGTTTTTTTAGGGTTGATTCATGTCTAGAATCATATTAAGGTGTTTCATGTTTGATTTTGTGTTTATTTCAATCATAAATCTCAAGTTTTTACCAAAATCTATTTCAGAAAACCCTAATTTCAAGGCCATAGTCTTACTATCAGGGGTAATTTGGTCATTTGACCTCAATTTCGAAATTCAAAACCCTAATTTTCTCATTTTTAATCATGTAATATCATATTTGAGTTAATTTATCATTATTTGTATTTCAAAACTTGCATTTACAAAATATCTTTCTGAAAACCCTGATTTCAAGGCCATAGTCTTGCTATTAGGGGTATTTCGGTCATTTTGACCCCAAATTCGAAATTTCAAATTCCATTTTCATATTCATTACATCTTATTTCATATTTTATTAAGTTTATATAAGAAAATCATATGGAAAATGGCTTATGTCTAGCAAAATCCAGTAATTTCTAGATATTATTGGATAAATCTAGAAAAGCCAACATATCTTCACTAACAAATTTTCTAGTTTTGCAGGAACATTGAAGACTTTATTTTCCTTTATTTCCTGTATTTAAATTTGATTAGTGATGTAAATTGTAATTAATTTTGGAATAAGAATTTCAATTCTTGCATAGAATAGGATGCATTGCATATAGTTTTAAATTTTGATATATAACTGCCATGTATACCAATTCATGCATATTTTTACCAATCTACTATGGTCTACACGAATGGCACGTGCACTAGCTCTTATGGAGTTGACAAACTTGGTGGAATTTGTATTTATGGTCATAGTCAGAATACGAATGATACCTAGATTTGTAATCTTCGTATTAGCCACATTTAGCCTACACTCTTAGGCTAACTTCAAAATGCACTGCATTTCTCAAAAATACAAAAAGGATTTTCTCAATTCCTCAAAATCAAGTCTTTCAAGTCCATATTCATTCATTTCATTCATTTGCAAGTTCAAATTCCAAATCAGAAAATTAGTTTTCTCAAAAATTTTCTAAGTCTTATTCAAAAATCGATTTTCTCAAAACATTGATTTTCCAATGATATTTCAAGCATTTACAAAGTTCAAAATTCAATTTTCCAAGTTATAGCTTCAATTTCCAAGTTCTAATTCATAGAAATCAAGTTTTTTTCAAATTCCTCAGAATCGATTTTCACAAAAACCTTTGGATTTCTTCAAAAAAATCGATCTTCACTTTCCTCAGAAATATTCTCTCACTAAGCTCATGATTTTCCAAGTGTTATCTTTTCCAAGGATCTCCAATTATTTTCCAATATTCAAATCAAACATCATGTTTTCAAATTTGCATTTTCAGAAAATCATAGCACATGCCTGATTTTTTGTGCATTTAGGAAATAGAACATGATTTAGACAAGTTGAGAAAAGTTAAGCACACAATTGATCCTTGGTTTAATTACCCCTGGTAAAGGTGCCAGGAACGGTTGAACCTCGTACCGACAGGCGAGTCCCATTCTTTGGAATTATCTCGCATTTTAAAATGGAGGTGAGTTATTTTCAAAATCTTTTTCAAAGGTCAGTTTGATTTGCAAAAGTAAAAATTTTGCGATGATAATAGGTTTGGCGATCGTGATGGGACCTGTCTTTGCCTGATCAATTGTGTGCTTCACTTAGTTTAAATTGTAAAAATCGTGTTCCATGGAATGCCAGCTTTTATTTCATGATATCATGTGAACCTAGGAGCCTAGACTTGAACCCAGCTGACATGGATTGCATGTAGACTAGGCATGCTTTGGTAGGACCATATTGAGAAGAATTATTCATGCTCACATAGACTTAGGTCTAATACAACACTCCTCAATCTAGGAATTGTATGAAAACAATGTTTGCTTCTTCAAATATTTCAAAATTCTATCTCTTCAGGACTTAAAGCCATCTGTTTGCTTGCATGTGATCATGTTTTCAAAAACCACCCCACCTATCTTTACCCGATCTTCACGTTGCTGGACTTTCTTCCAGAACCATAGTTCGGGACAAAGCCTCACAACTGGGCCACCTATTTGGGTGAAAACCCCCCCTGCCACGTACCAAGGGCCATAGTTCAACGTATATCGGCAGATGCTCAAGGATGTTGGAAAACTTGAACCTAGAACCAGAGAAATTGATTTTATGCCACGTACATCGAGCCTCGGCTCGAGTATATAGGCATAGCATGATTGGACACAGATGATCTGAACCTTAGAGTTAGCATTAAGGTCCTACAACTATTTCAAAACTTATGCATCTAGAGTCGGCTTTTAGGGAATGTTGTATGTGCATACTTCTTTGTACAGGATGTGATTGAATGTCAGTTGTTTTTATTACATTTTTCCATAAGTTTTCTAAAATACTGGACGATTTTCAAAAATCTTCAATTTTTCCATCTATTTCCATATACTGTCTAAAATTTCTTGTTTTATTCAAACCCTGAACGATTTTCCAAATTCTCCTTTATTTTCTTTAAAACTCCAGGTGATTTTCCATCCTTTCGCTCTTCTAAATCTCGAATTTCTAGCTTTATTTTTATCATGCCTGCAATTTTTCAAAATTCCTATATTTTCCTGAGTCTTATTCCAAATTTTCCATGTTTTCTAGTCTATTATGATGGCATCCAGTCAACTCGATTCAGTCTTTCCTGAGGGTCACATCTCCTACGAGGTGCGACAAGGTCTTCCAGAACATCAAACTCTCAGCACCGGATCCTTCATTCCCTGGCGGTACTATTCATGGTTCAAGAACTTCTCTCATATGTTTCCGGACCATTTGGACGAGTGTGGATTGGAACTGGCATCCGCAGTGGGAAAGTAGACAGTTAACGACAATTTGATCCACGCACTGGCAGAGCGGTGGAATCTGAGCACTAGTACTTTCTGGTTCCCATGGGAGAAAATGACTTTATTGATGGATGAATTCTCGGAGATTATGGGATTACCTGAACTAGCTGGTTAGCCTGGAGATCCACTGGAGAAACAATTTTTGATCAATCTCAAGGGTCTAGATCCCCAAGACGCTTTAGCTCGCATGACAGGACGCAAGTCTTGGCCATTGATCGAGGAGAATGAAAATGAATATGTGGACCTGCTCGAAATCTACAGACAGTATGGGGCATTTGTGGAAGTCGGTTCTTTATCTTGAACAACCCTAGAGAGAATCCAGCATGCGATGGTCTTATGCACTGTGGGATTAGCTCTCTTTCTTGATGGACGGAATTACATGGATATCAGGATAGTTCAACTTCTGCGAAGGTGGGGAAGTCGACAGACCAGCCGCCTCTCTATAGCCATGGCCGCACTCGCTTTTCTGTACCGAGGGTTAACCCGTTTCACACTCAGAGAATCAATTCTAGTCGAAGGGTGCACCTATGCAATGCAATCTTGGTTCCTCCGGCATGTGCTAGCCCGAGCCAGCTCATTCAGATACAATAATGAAAAGCTTCTTCCAGTTGCTCGTTACCGGTTCTTGATCGACAACCTTCAGGAGGAAGAAGTCGTATGGGACTACTTTGATCGTCAGGAATCACCTTCCAGATATACTTATGCATATGGCAAGTGATTCAGGCTACTTTGCACATTCTTCTGTGCATACTACCATCCAGAGCGGTGTGTTAGGCAGTTCTCTCAGAGATAGAAGTGCATAAAGATTCGCCCACTATTAGGGATCTTACTAGAGTTCGATCTCACATCAGATCAGTGGTCCGGAGCATACCATTCTGCCAGACATGGCTGGAATTCTTTTATTACTCTCACTATTTTTCCTGGTCCTCGAGTGTCCTCTGATTATCAGGAGTGGTGAAAAATTGTCCGTCCCCCTCCCCTTTGTCAAGTGTATTATTAATGAAATCATGTTTTTCCTTTAATAAAATTCCTTTAAATTTCATCCTATCTTGGTTTGACGACCTCGCCTAGGTAACAAGGCATATTTTTCAGTTGTTTATTTTTGCAAAGGAATGACAACGCAATTGTTGTAATCCTAGCGACGACTCAATCCCTAGTAATGGGATGCTCTTTCAATTGTCTACCAAAATTCTCAATAAATGTTTTCCCCAATCAGAATTTCTTTCAAAAGCCTAACCATCAATTCTGCCCTGCAGAGAGCGTTAGTGACATTCAAGAGAGCACTTGCATCCTTACATGGTTCAGACGAGGTCTGGAAAGAAAACCGTGCCAGTTCAGCTTACCAGTTCCCCGTCAGTTTCAGTGCAAGAAATGGCCTCTTCACAATCCGCCGAAAATGGCGGTCAACAAGCTAATGATGACATCGATCCTCAGATGTATTCGTTGTTCCAAAGAATGTTGAGCAAATTATTGTCTGAGGAAACAGGGGCCAGTTCAGGAAAAGCCCACAATAAGAAAAAGGTCAGAGGTTGAACATCAAAGAAGGATGTGAAGATCACCAAAAAGCAGAGTCATCATTCCATTTCAAGTCTTTAATAAAGCTATCAATTTTCTCATCTATCTGGATGCCATCTTTCTCTTACTCCTCTGCAATTTGTCTTCAAAATTCATCATTCTTATCCTTCTTCATTTCATGCAATCTATGCCATAATGAATGAACTTTTTTTGAAAGCTACTCCTTTTTGAAATTTCAGAATGTCTTCCCAATCAATAAGAAGATTAGTCATCAATTCGTTAATCACATCGAAACTTGCAAAGATTTATCGGGCCAGGGCAAGAGCGGAGGACAGTAAGGTCACAAAGCAGCCAGAAGAAATGTCAGAATTTGATTCAGCGCTTCCAGAATTGCCAAAATTTGCAGTGATTCAGAAACAGGATGAGCCATCGACCCTAGTTCAGGATCCAACTGAAGACATCAATATTGGTTCAGAGGATAATCCTAAAATTCTCAAGATCGATTCCTATCTAAGCACAGATGAGAAGAAAAAGCTCATCAATTTTCTCAAGCAATATCAAGAAGTGTTCGCATGGACTTATGAGGATATGCCAGGGTTAGATCCTAAATTGGTGGAACATCGCCTCGTTTTGAAGCCTGATGCGAAGCCAGTTAAGCAAAAATTAAGAAAGATGGATCCTCAAATCGAGTAGTAGGTCAAGGAAGGACTTGAGGATTTGCTTAAAGCAGGATTCATTCGAGCAATAGATTATCCGGATTGGTTGGCAAATATCGTAGCAATTCCTAAAAAGAATGGTAAAGTTCGAATCTATATCGACTTCCGTGATCTCAATAAGGCTACTCCTAAAGATGACTATCCGCTCCCAAATATTAATCTCTTGGTCGATAGCACGGCTGGTCATGCCATGTTCTCTTTTATGGATGGATACTCCAGATATAATCAAATCAAACAGGCCGCTCGTGACCAATCCAAAACATCCTTCACTACACCACGGGGCACTTTCTGTTACACAGTCATGTCGTTTGGGCTGAAGAATGCCGGAGCAACCTATCAACGCGCGATGGCCGCCATATTCCATGACCAGATGCACAAGACCATGGATGCATACGTTGATGATATCCTAGTCAAATCCAAGGAAGAAGAAGACCATATCGATGCTTTAAGTCAGGTCTTCAAGCGACTTATTCTTTATAAGCTAAGACTCAACCCTCAAAAGTGTGTCTTCGGAGTTGGATCAGGCAAGTTATTAGGCTTCTTGGTCAGCAAAAAGGAAATAGAAATGGATCCCGCCAAAGCAAAGGCCATCATTGATATGTCACCCTCGACTACTCTCAAAGAATTGCGTAGTCTTCAGGGACGTATGCAATCAATTCGGAGATTCATATCCAATATTTCCATGAGATGTGAGCCTTTCAATCATTTGCTTAGAAAAGAAGAGAAGTTTCAGTGGGGACCGGAATGTCAGCAATCATTTGATCGTATCAAGAAGTACCTTCTTAACCCGCCTGTTCTGAAGCCACCGGAATTGGGAAAGCCGCTTTTACTGTATGTTTCAGTTAACCAAGTCGCTTGTGGTAGATTCTTGCACAGTACGAGGAAGGCAGTCTGATTGAGCATGCCATCTACTATGTAAGCAAGACTTTTATTGATTACGAGAAGTACTCCCAGATAGAGAAGACATGTCTAGCACTGGTTTGGATGTGTCAAAAGTTAAGGCATTACTTGTTAGCATCAGAGGTCAAGATTCTTTCAAAACTTAATCCTCTCAAGTACATTCTCGAACAACCATTTCTCAGTGGACGGATTGCCAAGAGGCAAGTCCTTTTGATGCAGTATGACTTGAAATATGTTTCTCAGCAATCTATCAAAGGCCAAGCAATTGCAGATCAATTGGCAGATTTTCCTCTAGCAGAAGATGTTAAAGTTGAGGATGATTTTCCCGATGAGTGGATCTACAATGTTCAGCAGTCTCCAGCTTGGAACTTATTCTTCGATGGTTCCAAGAATATGGCCGGCATAGTGTTATCATCGCAAAATTTTTCCCCTATCTTGCGAGAGAGAAATGAATTTCGCGAGTCAAACTCGACCAAAGTTTTGAAAATCGTTTTGAAAATTAACTCGCCTCCGTTTTGAAAATTTGCGGGAAAATTCCGTGGAATGGGATCCGCCTGTCGGTACGAGATTCAACCGTTCTTGGCGCCTTTACTAGGGGTAATTGAACAGAGGATCAATTACGTGCTTTAACTTGACTCAAATATTGAAATTATGTTCTATTTTCCTAGAATACACAGAGAATCAGGCTTGTGCTATGAAATTTTGAAAATAATGCAAGTTTGAGAAAATATGATGTTTGCTTTTGAAAATTTAAATATGCTTGAAAATTGATTGGAAAAGTACTTAAAAATTGAATTCCTGGGAAAATCATTGAATTTCATTGGAAATCAGAAATTTACAATGAAAAATAAATTCTCAAGAAAACTTGAATCTTGGAAAAATCGATTTTGAGATTTGGATTGCCTTTCTGAGAAAATGGATTTGAAAATTCTGAGAAAATCAGGAAGTTCATTGGAAAAGGGATTTCTGAAAAGGAAATGGATTCTCAGGAAAATGGGAAATCTGAGAAAATCGATTTCTGAAAACTAGGGATTTTGAAATTTGAGAATTTTAAAACATTGGAAAATCTTGGTTTGAACTTAGGAAATGCTTTGAAATCTCATTTGAAAATTTAGAATTCTGAGAAAATCCAATCTTTAGAAAGACTTAGTAAATCCTTGAGAAAATTTATTTTTCTGAAATTGAAGTTGGAAAATGAATTTGAAAACAATGCAATTTGAATAATATGAATGAATGAATATGAATTTGAAAGGGAATTTCAATTGGGGAATTGGGAAATCCTTTTGAAACTTTGAGAAATGCAGTGCATTTTGAAGTTAGCCTAAGTGTGTAGGCTCAATATGGCTAATACGAAGATCATAAATCTTGGTTTTCTTCGTATTCTGATTATGGCCATAAATACGAATCCCACCGAGTTTATAAACTCCATAAGAGCTTGTGCACGTGCCATTCGTGTCAACCATAGTGATTTTGAAGAAATATGCATATGCATCATACATCATATATTGAAATTTGCAGAAATTAAACTATATGCAATGCAACCCTATTTTAAGCAGAAATGTAACTCTTATTCCAAATATTACATTTAATGTTACATTGAATTGAAATAAAAGAATAAAAATCTAAGTCTTCTTCTTGAATGTTCCTGCAAAACTAGAAAACAATATCAGCACAAAAATATAGGTTTTTTTGAATTTATCCGAAAATATGGGAAATTATCAGATATTATTCAGATATAAACCCAAATTCATACCCCCTTTGATATAAATATGATAAATAATGAATAAATTTTGAAAATAAACTTGAAAATTTGAAATTGGATTCAAAATGACCAAAATACTCCTGATGACCTTGAAATCAGGGTTTTCTGAAAGAAATTTTATAAATTTTGGAATTTTGAAAATCAAATAAAATAAATCAAATACAATATGATGAAATATGATGATATGAATGAAAATGTATGGAATTAGAAATTGAAATTTCGAAATTATGGTCAAAATGACCAAAATGCCCCTGATAACAAGACTGGCCTTGAAACCAGGGTTTTCTGAAATAAATTTTGCAAAAATGGAAAATGTGAAATGCAAGTGACATTGAAATTAACCTTAATATGATTCTACATGCTTATGTACATTATAAAAAACCCTAAAATGGCGAAAATATCATAAAATATCAAATTTAACCTCATTTTCACTTGATTTTCGCTTCTGAATTTAAAGATAAACTAACACATGGAGCAAATGAACTTGTAATTAAGCCAAATTTGGCATGGAAACCTAAAATAACTCTAAAAATAGAATGGATCTCGAAAATCTAATTTTTTTGTATTTTTAAATATGGAAATTCAAATAAAAACCCTAAATTTTGTGATTTTTGCCTAAAATATTGATTCTAAAGGGGATTTCGGATATCAAACTTCCATAAAAATTTCCCAACTTTTATAAAGTGACAGAGAACAGTTAGGCAAAGAGTTTTTTTTTTAACACTTTCTGGTTTTGACCAATGGTCGGAGTTGTACCACAACGGCAAGTCGGATCAGAATCCAGCGACTCTAGGATTTTGGGGAAACAGATAGGTTTCGGTCGAAAATGTAAGAAAAATAGCAAACAGATGGAAAAAAGGCTGAAATTATAGAGAAATGTTCTAGACAAACAACAAAAAATTTTATATTTTTACACCATTGGTATTTGGGTTACGGTTTGGAAAAGGGCACATTGTTATTAGAGACCTGAATCTCTGAAATTTCTAGATATTGGAATCTGTGAGACAAAAATGAAAATTTTGGGAAAAATACTGAAACAATTCCAAAAATCCCCAACTATTGGGAAATGACATAAAAATATGTTAGTAACAACTTTTGTGTTGAAAGTTTTTGCAGACAAGATAAGGATTGAACAAACTCGGTGCATTAGGGTCTGTCTATACCCTGACAAAGTAAAATCGAGATTTTCCGAAGAGTCTGGGAAATCCTATTTTTGACAGAGGTCAAAACTAGATGGAAAAAACTTCAAAATCTCCATATCATTAGTAGATTCAATTATGAATCCACTGTGATTTTTGGAGGACAATCCAAATCTCCCACGAGGGTGGTGCCGGAGGTTCTTTTCTGCTAAAGCAGAAATTGGAGTTTCTGGAGAACAGAAATCTCAGCTTAAGGTTTGATTTGCTAGAAGAGGTTCTGAAACCCAAATTGCATCAACTTTTCGGCAAGAAAGCAAAGACATACAAATAAAGTCATCACAATTTTCTTTTGGATTTTTGAATGGAAATATATTCATAAATGATGACTGGACTTTACCTAAGACTGAAATTTTGTAGATTCTAAACTAACTATTAGTAAGACTATAGAAAATGAAAAAACATGCATAATAAAATTAAATTAAATGTAATATTTGAACATGAAATTATATCAAATATAAAAATAAAATAATAAAAACTAACAGGGGTATGACATACTTTGATATTGGCTATTGAGATGAAAGATCTCATCCATGGAATGGATGAATCATTTCATCTGATGGCTCTTGTTATGAAAGACTATCCTTTCATACCTTTTTTAAATTGTAAAAGCCATCTTTCATCTATGTGAATCCAGTTTAGACTGGTTTTCATGTTGATGTCTACAAAACATCACTCAAGGACCTCCCTTTTAACGAATTACGAAGGTAAATATTACACGACCTGTGCAACATAAATATAGAGGATGAAAACTAGGGTCGATCTTACCTTAGAAACCCTGCTGCAATGGAGGTGTTTGGCTGGAGATAGGCACCAATATGGATGTTAGTAGACTGCTGCAAGGTGTTGGCTGCAGATTGGTGTGGCTTGGAATCAAGGAAAGATGGTGGCGCTGAAGTGGCTGTGATGGAGGTCGAAAGAGAAGGTTCGACTGGAGGTAAGCTATGGCAATAGTGTTGCTGCTAGCTTGAAGAAAATGGAGGTTTTGCTGCCGTGAATGGAGGTGGATGAAGCTGCTGGATCAATGAGCTGAAGGAGGCTGCCTTGACGTTGGTTGATGTTGAAGCTTGCTGGAGGTGTGGCCTTAATGGTGTCAAAGGGTGAGTTGGAGGTTGCAGCAATGAAGCTGGTCCGCTGGAGGCTGTGGTAGCAGAAGATGGTGCTGCAATATGGCTGGTACCTGTTGGCTGGGTGTGCAAGAGAAGGAGGATGTTGGAGAGAGAGAGAGAGATAGAGAGCTATGAGAGAGGAGGGGCTGGAAGGAGAGCTCATGGGAAAGGCGTGAAGGAGAGTCCAAAAAGAACCCACCGTATGTTATATTTTTTTTAGGTTGATAACTTAGGAAAACATCCCCATCTTTCCCTAAGTTTTTGGTGGTTAATGAAAATGGAACAAAGGGGTTTACGTGAAGATGGCTGGGCAAGAGGGAAAGGAAGGAAGGAAGGAAGGAAGGGAAGAAGGAAAGAAAGGGAAGAAAAGGAAAAGAGAAAAGGAGAGAAGGAAGGAAGAAAAGAAAGAAAAAGAAGGAAAATAAGTCAGGAGAAGAAAGGAGAGGAAGGAAGAAAAGGAAAGAAGAAATAGAGGGGCTGGAGGTTTGGGCGACCACCTTGTGGGTCCCACCTCTCTAAAATAAAATAAATAAATAAATAATCAATAAAAATAAAAACAAACAAATTAAAAGAAACATCTTTTTTTTTTAATAAAATAAAAATGTAAATGAATGGGCCATCTTAGAGCGGGTTCAAATTCCACTTTTGAAATTCATTTTGACGATTAGAGGGGTAAAATAGTCTTTTTAGAAAATTTCCAGACGAAACGAGTTATTTTTGGTAGTTTTTTAAACGAGCTCGGATTTTGAAGTTCAATACCCCGTTGCAAAGCAAATCCAGTGCAAAATTCGAAAATTTAATTTTAAAAGAAATCCAGATTGTTTTTCTCGAGAAAATATTTCCAAATTTAGAATCTCGGGAGTAAAAATGTCAATTTTGAAAAACCCGGGGTTTGAAATTGATTTTTGAAAGCTTTTAAAACTTGATTTGGATTGAAATTTATAAAACTGGAGTTCTGGACTTTGAAAATGAAATGAAATGTGATGAAATGCTGAGAAATGATATGAAATGATGAGAAATGACATGCGAATTGCAGACTCTGAATGAAGAATTTTGGATGTTAGACCTCGATTGGCAGCTGTACCAATTTAAAAAGCATTAAAATTGATAAAATTTGCAAAATAGCTCAAGAAATGGTTTTCGGGACTCTACTGGGTCAGAGTGACACTGAAAATTAGGGTTCGAGCTGGATTGAACTGAGATGATCTAGATTGAGCTGGGTTTTAGAGTTTCAGAATTCCAATGAGCTGACAATGATACTGACTCAACTGACCTTTCCGACTGAATTTTCAAGAAAAGTTGTTATTTTTAGAGAAATGGTACGGAATGGTCACTGGAGCGAAGTGAATTACGAACCTGAGCTGGCTTTGAGCTAAAGCAAAGGTCAGTAATACTGACATGAACTAAAATTGAAGCTCGGACACTAGCTCAATTGACTGGATTCAGCTCAATTTCAGCTGAATAAGCTGAAATGGGCTCATGAACACTTGGAAATGGTTTTGAACTGAAACTGGAGCACTTGAACTCCTGGTGAGCTCAGGCTAGACTCTGGGGAATATGACTGACTGACTCATAGACAATTGACTTGGATTTGAGTGAGAAATTAGCTCATTTCTGAAGAAATGATCCCATTTTGGCAGGAATGGTCAGAAATGAAAATAACCTTCTCACTGTGAGCTCGGGTGAGCTTGAAATGATTGATATTCTAAATGTTCTGAACTGACCAATGAGCTTGGTTGACTCCGACTGACTAGGGTATGGGATGACCTAGGGGTAAAATGATAATTTTCCTAGTGAAAATGGATAAAATGGTGATTTTCTGAAACTGACTCGGGGTTTGACTCCTACACTGACCTAACAGGGTTGACACTGCACGAGGAGGGTTATTTGAGAATGGGTGAGAAAAATTTGGGGTGTTTACAGATGCCCCTCTTTGCTACTAAGCCGGCTTGAAGGTGAGCTTAGTGGCAAAGAAAACACACCAAATTTGGGCTATAAAAATGCCTCATTTAGAAGGATCTGACTGAATATAAAAATATTAGCCTTAATGAAAATGGTAGATATGAAATGGAGAATGAAGAAGAAAAATTTACTTTAAAAGAAGTGAGATTCAGGTTTTTGCCCTTAACCTGGATGGGACGGGAAATACCTCATGTAGAAACAAAGTTCAGGTTTAACCCTTAACCTGATCGGGAAATGAAATACCTCGTCGAAATGAGGCTCAGGTTTAACCCTTAACCTGATTGGGAAATGAAATACCTCATCAAAGGAGGCTCAGGATTGTACCCTTATCCTGATTGGGCGGATGATGAAATACCTCATCAAAGGAGGCTCAGGATTGTACCCTTATCCTGATTGGGCGGATGATGAAATACCTCATCAAAGGAGGCTCAGATGTGTACCCTTATCCTGATTGGGCAAAAAATGAAATACCTCATCAGAGGAGGCTCAGGTTTGTACCCTTATCCTGACTGGGTGGAAAATGAAATACCTCATCAAAGAAGGCTCAGGTTTGTACCCTTATCCTGATTGGGCGGAAAATAAAATACCTCATCAAAGGAGGCTCAAGTTTGTACCCTTATCCTGATTGGGCGGAAAATGAAATACCTCATCAAAGGAGGCTCAGGTTTGTACCCTTATCCTGACTGGGCGGAAAATGAAATACCTCTTCAAAGGAGGCTCAAGTTTGTACCCTTATCCTGATTGGGGGGAAAATGAAATGGAATCCTCGAAGTAGGAAACCATGATGGAACCTTCGGATTTCCGCACAATGAATCTGATAGGGGTTTTGCAAAAGTATGAAATTGGGGTCTTGAAAAGGGGTTTGATTTTGGGTGCCTCATTGCTGAGACTAAGTAATTTTTGAAATTGGTGACCTTTTGCGAGGAAATGATTGGTGGCTTAACCTCAAGCCGAAATTGGACTGTCTATGGTGGGAAACTGGGGACACAGGGAAGTGTGCGAATCTGAGAGCCCATGCGCTCAGATTATACCAACATAAGGGAAGGAATCTTGAAAACTCCCGATATCAAGTTCTAAAAGGGATAACAACTAATGTCAGGATGCGCCAAAGATGAACCTCAAGCTCTCGATTCACGCCAGGATAACTAGAAAATGTTGTCAAAATGTTGAAAATTATTGTTGATTCAAAATAATTGAAATGATGCACATCATTTTAAAAATATTCCATCTTTTCTACCTGAAGTATTACCTCCGATTGGGTTTAACTCCGTAGAATTAAGATTTGAATTCAAATTTCTTGCAATTGACTTTCTTTCAAGGAGGCTATCAATTTCCCTGATATGAACAAAAAAAAGAGTACTTCTTGATATTGTGAAAGCAATTGGTGAAGGAATATTGATAATAGAATTTCACAAAATTTAAAGAAGATTCTTGGCAGATTCGGCAGTCTGATATCCTGGGATTCTTTTCTCATGATGATCTTTCTGCCCACTCTTTTTTTTTTATTGGCAGAATTACAACTCTCTTGGGTTTTTGGGGATTACATCATCCTTCATTTTGGAGATCTCTTGACTTTTCTCTCTTTTTTTTTGGAAGGGTACGTCACAAACTCCTTCATCTCAGAGATGTTCCGATTCTTCTTTTCTCTCAGGTATTATATTGACGGTTATTGGCTCTTTGGTTGGAAATCTCTTGATGAAAGCAGAAATTAAATATCCTTTAGGGTTTGTCGGGAGGCTCATCGCAATCGCCTTCATCTTGACAGTGCTCTGAACTTTTCCTGGAAGGATCCATCACAAACTCCTTCATCTTGGAGATGATCCAAATCTTCTTTGGCCCCGGGGGTCTAACCCGCATAATTCATCTTCATCTTGACGACAATTAAGAGATCCCTTTTGCAGATATTTAATTACAGCTTAGGTGATTGAGGAGATATGAAAATTGAATGGATTTTTTTGTGTCACCCAGGATATTTCTACTGCTTTATTTTCCAAGAATGACCTTTAAAAATATGCCATTGACTGCGATCAATATCGATCACTTATGGCTTTGCAACAACATTGAATTTCCTTTGCCGGCCATATCAAGGATTCATTCTTCATCCTTTTGGTTGGCCAATAGAAAGATTTTGAATTTGAATCCTTTTTCGCGAAAGCTTTGTCCTTTCGGAAGTAATACTGAAGGTATTCTGAGGTAATGCTTTTGTGCAATAAAGATTTTGAAATCAACAAATATTTAATGACAAATTGGCAAAATGTTCTTGAAGTCCTTGGTGAAAGAAATTTCTTGAGGTCTAATTGACACATCCATGACCAAATTGAGTCCTGAAAAGACTCAGTAAAAGATCAACTCAAAAGTTGAGTTTTGTTTTGACTAACCAGCTCGAAAGCAGGATTTGTTGACCGACCGGATCGAAAGCAAGATTTGTTGAACTACCAGCATGAAAGCAGGATTTGTTGACCGACCAGCTCGAAAGCAGGATTTGTTGACCGACCAGCTAGAAAGCAGGATTTGTTGACCGACCAGCTAGAAAGCAGGATTTGTTGACCGACCAACTCGAAAGCAGGATTTGTTGACCGACCAGCTCGAAAGCAGAATTTGTTGACCGACCAGCTCGAAAGCAGGATTTCGATTGAGAGGTTGAATTTGATGATTTGAAATTCATTGACATTGATGAAGTTGTAACCCAAAGGCTTAGAAAGTGATAGATATTGATAAAGTTGTAACCTGAAGGCAGGAAAATGACTGATGTTGGTAAGATTGTAACCCGAATGCTTGAATTTGGAAATTGATTGACTCGAAGGTCGAAACTAGAAATTAGTTTACAGGGAACGACATGGGTTCAATTGAGAACGACATGGGTTCACTGGGAACGACATGGGTTCAGTAGAGATTCAGCCTAAGAACTTGGATCAGGAGGACTTTAACCTACAAATCACATTTCAGAAAAATACCAATCCAAAAGGGGTTCAACCTAAGGACTGTAAAGAATATTGGATCATGAGGACTTCAACCTACAGATCAAATTTTTGAAAAATACCAATCCAAAAATGGTTCGACCTAAGAACCTGGGATCAGTAGGAATTCCACCAATAGATCAAATTTTTTAGAATGAGATTGATTCAAAAGGGGTTCAACCTAAGAATCACTGGGTTGAGAAGGACTTTTGGTTTATAAAGGGGTTCAATCTATGAGCCGTATTGGTTTGATAGGCGTTCAACCTACAAATCACATTGGTTCCGTAGGGGTTCAACCTACGAACTATCAATTTCATAGGGATTTAACCTACGGACCACATCGGTTCCGCAAGGATTTGACCTACGAACTATTAATTCCATAGGTATTTAACCTAAGGACCATAGTTTAAGAAGGAAGGATTCAACTTGTGAGCTTTGAATGGATCAGATGATAAACTAGATTTTGAGGGAAGATTCGAATCAGAATTCAAATCTTCAAGGAAAAACTAAATGAATAGGGTTTTGAAAGAAAATTCGAGTCGCAACTTGGATCTTCTAGACCAATTACTAAATTGTAAAAAAGTCTAAGTAGGAGTTCAAACCTTTAAAGGAAAGCCAAGCGAATTGGATTTGGAAGAAAAATTGAGTCAGAACTCTAATTTTCTAGACCGATTACAAGCATTTAAATTGGATTTGGAAGAAAATTTGAGTCGGAACTCTAATTTTCTAGACCAATTCTAGAACATTTGAATTGGGTTTGGAAGAAAATTTGAGTCGGAACTCTAAGCTTCTACACCAATTCTAGGACATTTGAATTGGATTTGGAAGAAAATTTGAGTCGGAACTCTAATATTCTAGACCAATTCTAGGATATTTGAATTGAATTTAGAAGAAAATTCGAGTCAGAACTCTAATCTTCTAGACCAATTCAGAAGGTAAAGAAATTCGAGTTGAAACTTGAATCCCGGAGGAAAGAAAATTCGATTCGAAACTTGAATCCCGCAAGAAGACTAGACCAGCATGGATTAGGTTTGAAAACATTAACCAGTAAAACCGGATTTAGAAAGTTTGACCAATAAAAATTGGATTTTGAAAGATGTACCAGCGTGAATACCGGATTTTGGAAATGAACCAGTATAAGTACTGGATTTTGAAAATGGATTAGTACGAATGCTGTTTTTGGAAGAATTACCAGCACGAACACTGGATTTTGAAGAATTACCAGTACAAACACTGGATTTAGAAATTTTACCAGCACGAACACTGGATTTAAAAAATTTACCAATACGAACATTGGATTTTGAAAATTTTACCGGCACGAACACTGAATTTTGAAAATTTACTAGCACGAATACTAAATTTAGAAAATTTTACCAGCACAAACACTGGATTTTTAAAAATTTTACCCAACTGATTCTGATGAGAGATTTTCAGTCTTCATCCTCACGATGACTTAGACAATTGTCGGAGTCTTAGGATTTATCCCTTATCCTGAATGGGTAGTTTAGGTTTATCCCTTAACCTGAAGGGGAAGTTCAGGTTTATCCCTTAACCTGAAGGGGAAATTTGATGCAAATGCAAATTGATGCAGATGAATGTGAATGAATGCATGCAAATGCAAATGATTGCAAATTGATGTAAATGGATGCACATGCATGCAAAAATGAGAGATTTATTTGATCCTGCCTGCATATAAGATGTTTTGAAAATATTTTTTAAAATAATGCCCCAGTGTAACTAGGAAAGAAGAATTTGACCATTATTGAATAAAATATATTGAGGAATTACAAAGGATGAAATAAAGGATTTAAGTATAGAATTTTTTCAAATGTTGAGCATTGATGGGGTCTGATAATTCTACACCATCGGCATTAATGAGCCGATATGAATTACGAGGTAATGCCTCTTTGACAACATAGGGACCTTCCCAATTTGGTGACCCCTTGCCACCTGGGCGGTGCTTGAGATAAGCCGTTGATCTGAGCACTAGATCATTGACTCGAAATTTCCTTTCAATGACGGATTTTGCATATTGTCTGGCTATCCTTCGACGATATGATTGAGCGTGCTCTGCTGCTCTGAGTCTTCTTTCATCTAGCAAATCAAGTTGTACTAGCCGTTGTTGCTGATATTGATCAAGAGGTAATTCTAGAAGTGATGCAAATTTTAGAGCAGGTTTCTGAACATGTAGAGGCAGTACTACTTCAGTTCCACAGACAAGTTCTGACAGAGTAGCATTAGTTGGAGTTCGAATGGTGGTTTTGTACGCCCACAATGCATCATGAATCTTCTCATGCCAGTCACGACCTGTTTCCAAAGTTCGCTCCAGGATTCAAATCAAAATCTTATTGGTGGCCTCTGCTTGACCATTCCCTTGAGGATAATAAGGAGCGGAGAAATGATGATGGATTTTGAACTTTGAACAGAAAGTCCTCATTCTCTCATTCTTGAAATGACTGCCATTATTTGACATAATATCATGCGGTATGCCAAAACGACATAGGATATTCTTGTGGATGAATGAGACCACATGTCGACCTTCTACTGTACGCAAAGTGATAGCTTCAACCCATTTAGTGAAATATTTTGTTGCAGCAAGAAAATATTTGCAGCTGTTTGAAGCAGAAGTGATGGGGCCCACAACATCAAAGATCCACATATAAAATAGCCATGGAGAGATAATGGTTTGCAAATATGTCGCTGGCGCATGAATAGAAGGTGCATGTATCTGGCATAGAGCACGCTTCTTCATAAAATGGTAGCAATCTTGCTGCATAGTCTTCCAATAATATCATGCCCAGATGATTTGCTTGATAAGAGTTTGGTAGCCGATGTGATTACTGCAAATGCCTTCGTGTACCTCCTGCACAACTTCTTTGGCTTCATCTTCGTCTAGGCATTTGGAATATTCAAAACTGAATCCGCGACAATAGAAGATGTCAGAAAGAATAAAATATCGACCTGACATGCGCTGAATCGCTCGTTGCTCTTACCAATGATATTCTGAGAGAAGGAGACAGATGTCTTCTCCTTGATGGGAGCCTTTCTCAAATTGTCCTCAGCTTGCTCAGACATCATCCTAATCATCATTTTCTTGAACATTTGATATGTAGCAGGATCAATGTCATCCCTATCATTCAGACTCTGTCTTCTGGCAGATCTTGGAGAATCTATTTCTTCTTGCCTGCTTCTAAAATCACTGATGCACTGATACAGTGGTGTCTTTTTGCTTGATCTGATCTGAACCACTTGGGAATACTGATGCTCTCTGCAGAATGAGATGGATGATTAAATTTTAATGATGAAGATTCATGATAGAAATGAATATAGGAAAAATATTTGATGAGAATTTGGTAGATAATTGAAAGAATATCCCATTACTAGGGATTGAGTCATCGCTGGGATTACGACAATTGCGTTGTCATTCGTTTGCAAAGAAAATAAACAACTGAAAATTATGCCTTGTTATCTAGGCGAGGTCGTCAAACCAAGAATTGAAGAATTTGAAAGATTTTTATTCATTGAAGGGAAAACATGATTGTATCAATAATAAACTTGGAAAAGAGGGGGCGGACAGACAATTTGCCACCACTCTTTATAACTAGCAGAGACACGAGGACCGGGAAAAAGTGGAAGAGTAACAAAAGAGTCTCAGCCATATCTAGCAGAATGGTATGTTTCGGACCACTGCGCTGATGTAAGGTCGAACTCTGGCACGACTCCTGATAGCAGCCGCATCTCTGTGTGCTTCTGTCTCTGAGAAAACTGTCGAACACACCGCTCTGGATGATAATAAGCACAAAAGAATGGACCAAGCAACTTGAATCTCTTGCCATATGCATAGGTGTATCTGGGAGGCGATAATTCTCGATCAAAATAATCCCATACCACTTCTTCTTCCTGCAGATAATCGATCAGGAACCAATATCGTGCAACTGGAAGGAGCTCCTTGCCGTTATATCTGAACGAACTAGCTCTGGTCGGCACATGTTGAAGGAACCAAGACTGAAGTGCATAAGTACATCCCTCGACTAAGATGGATTCTCCAAGTGTAAAGCGGGTCAATCCTATGTATAGAAAAGCAAGCGCGACCATGGCTATCGAGAGACGACTGGTCTGTCGACTTCCCCATCTTCTTAGAAGTTGTACTATTCTGACATCCACATAATTCTGTCTGTCTGGAAAGAAAGCAAGTCCCACAGTGCACAGAACCATCGCATGCTAAATTCTCTCTCGAGTTGTCCTGGATAACGAGCTGACTTCTGCAAATGACCCGTACTGTCGGTAGATCTCGATCAGGCTCGCATACTCATTCCCATTTTTTTTAATCAGTGGCCAAGACTTGCGCCCTGTCATGCGAGCCACAACATCTTTAGGGTCCAGACCCTTGACATTGATCATAAATTATTGTTCTAACGGATCTCCAAGCTGACCTACTGGCTCGAGCAGTCTCATGATCTCTGAAAATTCGTCCATCAACAAGGTCATCTCGCCTTATGGGAACCAGAATGTGCAAGTGCGCGGATTCCACCACTCTGCCAATGCATGGATCAGATTGTCGTTGACTGCCAACTTTCCTACTGCGGATGTGTAAACACCCCAAATTTTCACCCTCATCCAGTGTTTGTCCATTTCATAAGTCACTACAGATCATTGCATGTCATTGCATGTATTCTGCATAGCATTGCATGTCATTGCATGTCATTGCATAGCATTGCATGTCATTGCATCTCATTTTCGAGATCCAACACTCCTGTTTTCAAAACATTCAATCCAGATTTGAATTTTAAAGCTTTATTTCAAAATCAATTTCAAAATCTGGGTTTTTATTCAATACTCTGTCATTTTCCAACCCCAGGACTTTATATTTTGAAATATTTTCTCAAGGAAACAATCTGGATTCATTTCAAATTCAAATTTTAATCGATTTCAATTCACAGATGAGACCCATTGTGGTGGTGTCGCTTCTGAATTCCTCTATTCATTAAATTTCTCAAATTTTTGAAAGTTTCAGTCCGATTAGGACTCTGTCTCAGAGTCCTAATCCAGTCAGGAGTCTGTTTTGAAGTCTGTTTTACTTCCCTTTTTAATCTTTTTCGTTTGTTTTCAAAATTTAGGTCATTTTACAGAGTTCAGTTAGTTCAGGACTCTATTTTAGAGTTCGGTCGAGTTAGGAGTCTAACCCTGACTGTGTTTTCTGACTTATTTCATCATTTCTTGATAAAATCTTTTGAAAATTCTTTCATTTAGCTTTTAAAATCTAAAAACTCAGAGTCCTAAGGGTTCAGGACTCTAACCCGGAGTTCTAGTTCACATGAGACCCTATTTTCTAAAAATCTTGAATTTCAAATGTCAATTTTAACCCTTTTTTAAAGCCATTTTCAGTGTTTATTTCAAAAATGTTCAAAATTCGATGTGGGACCACTCAGTTGGCACCATATCCAGAGGAATTCTAACTCAGTTAGGACCTTATGCCATTTCAAAAATCCTAATTTTAAGTTTACTTTTGAAAATCTTTTGAAAACTCCTTCAATTTCAAGTTTTAAAATCACTTTTTGAAAAACTCAAGTAGGGCCCACTCGGGGTGGCGCCATATTCGAGTAAGTCAGGGATAGACTAGGGTTAGTTGATGTCTTGGTTAGTGTTAGAGGTTTAGAAGAGTCAAAACCATTTTGAAAACTCATTTTGAAAATTAGTTTTTAAAACTAGTGTTTTTAAATGTTTTTAAAGGTGTTTTAAAAACCCAAATGTGAAAGATGCCAAGTGGCATCACATTTGGGGGTTTTCTAGGTTTAGTTAGGGGCTAATTAGGGATTAATTAGAGAGATGCTAGGTTAGAAAACCACAAAAAATCGTTGCCTTTAGTGGATTTATTAGAAAGAGTCCTAAAAAAATGAAAAACCTCTTAATTAACCCTAATTAAGTGACTTTTGAAAAACTATAAAAAGGGACCTAAGGGGGGCCAAAAAGGGGGCTCTTTTCTCTCAAATTTTCGTGGCCTCTCTCTCCTCTCCAGCACCTCCACCTTCCTACATTGCAGCTGCAAGCACCAAGGTAATATTTTTAATATTTTTTAGTTTTATTTAATACTTTTTCATGTTTTAAATCAATTTTAGCCATTGGTGTCATCCCCTTCATGGATTAAACCATGGATTCAACCTCAAGAACCATCAAAAATCAGCAAGAACGATCCAAGAAGGTGATCTAACCCTGTTTTGGGTGATTTACAGGGATTTTAATCCATTAGAATTGATTTTAATATGGTTCTTTATATTATTAACCAATAAAATATATGATTTACCCTTTTTAATGGGTTAAATCTATGTTTTAAAGGTGATATCAAATTCCAGCCATTGATTCCCTGTTTTTAATTTATTTTCATGGTTTATTCATGTTTGTTTTACGTTCTAAAGCATAAAAATAAGTTTTATTTACTGTTTTATGGTTTATTTTATTTATTTACATTAGTTAATGCATGGTTTTTCAAGTTTCTTAAATTTCTGTGTGTTCTAGGTTTAGAACAGTAAAGATGATGTTATTTCGGATAGAAGCACTCATTGTTTATTTCTGATTTTTTTATATGTGATGCATGCATGAGTTATTGAGTTACTGTAGAAAAATCAGAGGTTTTGGATCTCGGGAACCCTGTCAAAAAAATCAGACATCAAATCGAGTTTTTAAAGCTTTAAAATCGTGGTTAAAATCAAGAAGGTAACTTGCTGTGATGATATTTCTCTCATCTTATATCCGATTTTAGATCTGTAAAGTGCTATGGATTCACATTGAGTAGATATGTCTTCTGTGAAATTTTCGGATTTTTTGATCACTGTTTAGTATTTTTACCCTTTTAGAGAATCTTTTTTTTAAAGTTTAAACTCGTTAGGGTTTACCAAAACCCTAATCCGACTTGTATTAGTCATAAATCCCAAACCACAGATCCGATTTTAGATCTGTAAAAATTGAGTATTGTTATTTTTCTGTCTAATATTTACCACTAAAATTTCAGAGATTTTTGTTTAGGTTTGCTATTTATGTCTGTATTTTCAATCTGGAATAGCCGTTTTAATCCCTGTTAAGAGTGATATATTTTAGCTCAGATTGCCGGAAGGGTTTCTCCCTAACCGGAGATGATTTTTCCAATCTGTAAATTGGGAAATATCTGTTTTTCTTCCTAGTTAGTCTCTGTAAAATTTCATAAATTTCCATGGAGATTTGATCCCTGATTCAAGTCTTGGATTGAAACTGGTTGGTGAATTAGGTCAAAAATAGCATATTTTTAGGGTTTAATGCAATTTTCGGATTAATTTAATGTCAAAAAATTATTTTTATAATTCCAATTCGACATTAGGGTTATAACAAGTGCAGGTACCAATTTTTATAGATTTTGGAATCCATTTGATGGCTGAATTAAGCAAATTATAAAACCGGGTTCCTGAAAGATCCAAAAACAGTACAAAAATCACAAAATTTGTGATATTATTGGATTTTCGTGCATAAGCATATATTTTTAGGGTTTAATCATGTTCATAATCATATTAGGATGCTTTAGGTTTAATTTTGTGTTCATTTGATTTCATTTAGTGCATAAAACCTAAGTTTTTACCAAAAATCTATTTCTAAAAACCCTGATTTCAAGGCCATAGTCTTGCTATCGGGGGCAATTTGGTCATTTGACCTAAATTTCGAAATCCCTAACCCTAATTTCATATTTTTAATCATGTCATAGCATATTTGGTTTGAGTTTATTCCATTCAAATTTCAAAATTTGCATTTTATCAAAATATCTTTCTAAAAACCCTAATTTCAAGGCCATAGTCTTGTTATTAGGGGTATTTTGGTCATTTTGACCCCAATTTCGAAATTCCATATCTTCTCTTTCATATTTATTCAATTTTATTTCATACTTTATCATTTTTATTTAAGGGAATCAAGGAAGAGGCTTATATCTAGCAAAATCCAACAATTTCCTGATATTGTTGGATAAATCTAGAAAAACCAACATATATTCATTAACCAAGTTTTCTAGTTTTGCAGGTACATTGAAGACTTTATTTTTCATGTATTTAAATTTCAATAGTGATGTAACTTGTAATTAAACTTTGGAATAAGAATTTACATTTCCTGCTTAGCTTAGGTTGCATTGCATATAGCTTATATTTTTTTTAATAATGTTAATGTGTGATGGATGATGATTCATGCATATTCAAACTCACCATGGTTTACACGAATGACACATGCACTAGCTTCTATGAAGTTTATAAACTTGGTGGAATTTGTATTTATGGCCATAGTCAGAATACGAATGATACCTAGATTTATGATCTTCACATTAGCCACATTCAGCCTACACTCTTAGGCTAACTTCAAAAATACACTGCATTTCTCAAAAATACAAAAAGTATTCCTCAAATCCATATTCATTCATTTCATGCATTTGCCAATTCCAATTCAAATTCAAAGAAGTTCATTTTCTCAAAATCTCCTAAGTCTTATAGCAAAATCGATTTTCCCAAAGACATTGAATTTCAAAGGATATTTCAAGTATTTCCCAAGTTCCAAATTCAAATTTTCTAAGTTAGAATTTCAATTTCCAAGTTTGAATTCAGAGAAACCAAGTCTCTCAGAATCGATTTTCACTAAATGTCAAGGATTTCTCAAAATCGATTTTTATTTCTCTCAGAAGTATATTTCAAATCCCAATTCACGATTTCTCATGTGATATCATTTCCAAGATTTACATTTTCTGAATATTTCAATCATTCAAAGTAAACATCATGTTTTCAAATGTGCATTTTCTGAAAATTCATAGCACATGCCTGATTCTATGTGCATTTAGAAATTAGAATATGATTTAGACAAGTTGAATAGAGTAGAGCATAAGATTGATCCTTGGTTCAATTACCCCTGTTAAAGGTGGCAGGAACGGTTGAACCTCGTACCGACAGGCGAGTCCCATTCTTCGGAATTTTCCCGCATTTTAAAAACGGAGGCGAGTTATTTTCAAAAACTTTTTCAAAGGTCAGTTTGACTCGCAAAAGTAAAAATTTTGCGATGATAACAGGATGTCAGTTCCAACCCGCAATCGCTCAAATGGTCCAGAAACATACGAGAGAAGTTTCTGAACCAAATGTAGTACCATCGGGGGAAGAAGGGTCCGGTGCTAAGAGATCGATGCGCGAAAAGACTTTGTCGCACCTCGTAGGAGATGTGACCCTCAGGAAAAACAGAGTTGAGCTGACTAGATGCCATTGAATTGAAAGATAGGAAGATTGGAATTAGACTTTGGAAAAATACAAGAGTTTTGAAAATTACAGGCAGGATAAAGTGAAATGCTGAAAATTCGAAGTCTAGAGGAACGAAAGAATGAAAAATCACCTGGAGTTTTGAGGAAAAGGTAGATAATTTGGAAAAATGATCCAGGGTTTTTGAGAAAAAGGAGATATTTCACAAAAGATGGAAAATGAGGTATTTTGGAAAATTATTCGGTATTTTGGAAAAATTGAGAAAAATATGAGAAAATAAGGCGAAAATAAATATCATAGATTCAATCACAAACAATTATGCACATACAACAATCTCTAAGAAGCTGACTCTAAATGCATTGATTTTGAAAGAGCTTTAGGATCCTAATCTTGACTCTAGGCTCAGATCAACTGTGTCCAATCCAGTTATGCCGATATACTCGAGCTGAGGCTCGATGTACGTGGCATAAAACTCATCTCTGGGTCTAGGCTTGTGTTTTCCCAACATCCTTGAGCGCCTGCCAATATACGTTGGACTATGGCCCTTGGTATGTGGCAGGGAAGCGTTAGCCCAAATAAGTGGCCCAGTTGTGAGGCTCTGTCCCGAACTATGGTTCTGGAAGAGAGCCCAGCAACGTGAAGACCGGGTAGACATAGGTGGGGTGGTTTTTGAAAAATGATCACATGCAGACAAACAGAGGACTCTAAGTCCTAAAGAGATAGAATTTTGATTTTTTTTTGAAGAAGCAAGCATTGTTTTCATACGATTCCGAGATTGAGGAGTGTTGTATTTCAGACCTAAGTCTATGTGAGCATGCATAATTCTCCTGAATATGGTCCTACCAAACCATGCCTAGTCTACATGCAGTCCATATCAGCTGGGTTCAAGTCTAGGCTCCTAGGTTCACATGATATCAGAAATTAAAGCTGACATTCCATAGAACATAATTTTGATAAATGAGCTAAGTCAAAGCACATAATTGATCAGACGAAGACAGGTCCCATCTCGGTCACCAAACCTGTTATCATCGCAAAATTTTTCCCCTCTCTTGCGAGAGAGAAATGAATTTCGCGAGTCAAACTCGACAAAAGTTTTGAAAATTGTTTTGAAAATTAACTCGCCTCTGTTTTGAAAATTTGTGGGAAAATTCCATGGAATGGAATCCGCCTATCGGTACGAGATTCAACCGTTCCTGGCGCCTTTACCAGAGGTAATTGAACAAAGGATCAATTACGTGCTTTAACTTGACTCAAATATCTAAATTATGTTCTATTTTTTCTGGAATGCACAGAGAATCAGGCTTGTGCTATGACATTTTGAAAATAATGCAAGTTTGAGAAAATATGATGTTTGCTTTGGAAAATTGAAATATGCTTGAAAATTGATTGAAAAAATACTTAAAAATTGAATTCCTAGGAAAATCATTGAATTTCATTGGAAATCAGAAATTTGCAATGAAAAATGAATTCTCAGGAAAACTTGAATCTTGGGAAAATCGATTTTGAGATTTGGATTGCCTTTCTGAGGAAATGGATTTGAAAATTCTGAGAAAATCAGGAAGTTCATTGGAAAAGGGATTTCTGAAAAGGAAATGGATTCTCAGGAAAATGGGAAATCTGGGAAAATCGATTTCTGAAAACTTGGGATTTTGAAATTTGAGAATTTTAAAACATTGGAAAATCTTGGTTTGAACTTAGGAAATGCTTTGAAATCTCACTTGAAAATTTAGAATTCTGAGAAAATCCAATCTTAAGAAAGACTTAGTAAATCCTTGAGAAAATTGATTTTTTTGAAATTGAAGTTGGAAAATGAATTTGAAAATAATGCAATTTGAATAATATGAATGAATGAATATGAATTTGAAAGGGAATTTCAATTGGGAAATTGGGAAATCCTTTTGAAACTTTGAGAAATGCAGTGCATTTTGAAGTTAGCCTAAGTGTGTAGGCTCAATGTGGCTAATACGAAGATCATAAATCTTTGTTTTCATCGTATTCTGACTATGGCCATAAATACGAATCCCACCGAGTTTATAAACTCCATAAGAGCTTGTGCACGTGTCATTCGTGTCAACCATAGTGATTTTGAAAAAATATGCATATGCATCATACATCAGATATTGAAATTTGCAGAAATTAAACTATATGCAATGCAGTCATATTCTAAGCAGAAATATAACTCTTATTCCAAATATTACATTTAATGTTACATTGAATTGAAATAAAAGAATAAAAAGCTAAGTCTTCTTCTTCAATGTTCCTGCAAAACTAGAAAACAATATTAGCACAAAAATGTAGGTTTTTCTAAATTTATCTGAAAATATGGGAAATTATCGGATATTATTCAGATATAAACCCAAATTCATACCTCCTTTGATATAAATATGATAAATAATGAATAAATTTTGAAAATAAACTTGAAAATTCGAAATTGGGGTCAAAATGACCAAAATACCCCTGATGACCTTGAAATCAGGGTTTTCTGAAAGAAATTTTGTAAATTTTGGAATTTTGAAAATAAAATAAAATAAATCAAATACAATATACAGAAATATGATGATAATTTATGGAATTCGAAATTGAAATTTCGAAATTATGGTCAAAATGACCAAAATGCCCCTGATAACAAGACTATGGCCTTGAAACCAGGGTTTTCTGAAATAAATTTTACAAAAATGGAAAATGTGAAATGAAAGTGACATTGAAATTAACCTTAATATGATTATACATTCTTATGTACATGATAAAAAATCCTAAAATGGCGAAAATATCATAAAATATCAAATTTAACGTCATTTTCGCTTGATTTTCACTTCTAAATTTAAAGATAAACTAACACATGGAGCAAATGAACTTGTAATTAAGCCAAATTTGGCATGGAAACATAAAATAACTCTAAAAATAGAATGGATCTCTAAAATTTATTTTTTTGTATTTTTAAATATAGAAATTCAAATAAAAACCCTAAATTTTGTGATTTTTGCCTAAAATATTGATTCTAAAGGGGATTTCGGATATCAAACTTTTATAAAAATTTCCCAACTTTTATGAGGTGACATAAAACAGTTAGGCAAAGATTTGTTCCTTTTACACTTTCTGGTTTTGACCAATGGTCGGAGTTGTACCACTCCGGCAAGTCGGATCGGAATCCGGCGACTCTAGGATTTGGGGGAAACATATAGGTTTCGGTAGAAAATGTGAGAAAAATAGTAAACAGATGGGAAAATGGCTGAAATTATGGGAAATTGTTTTTGACAAACAGGTAAAAGTTTTATATTTTTACACTATTGGTATTTGGGTTACGTTTTGGAAAAGGGCACAGTGTTATTAGAGACCTAAATCTCTGAAATTTCTAAATATTGGAATCTGTCAGACAAAAATGAACATTTTGGGAAAAATACTGAAATAATTCCAAAAATCCCCAAATTTTGGGAAATGATAGAAACATATGTTAGAAACAACTTTTGTGTTGAAAGGTTTTGCAGACGGGCTAAGGATTGAACAGACTCGGTGAATTAGGGTCTGTCTATACCCTGACAAAGGGAAATCGAGATTTTCCCAGAGGTCTGAGAAATCCTATTTTTGACAGAGATAAAAAATTATTGGAAAAACTTCAAAATCTCCATATCATTAGTAGATTCAATTATAAATCCACTGTGATTTTTGGAGGACAATCCGAATCTTCCACAAGGGTGGTGGTGGAGGTTCTTTTTTGCTAAAGCAGAAATTGGAGTTTCTGGAGAACAAAAATCTCAGCTTAAAGTTTGATTTGCTAGAAGGGGTTCCGAAACCCAAATTGCATCAACTTTTCGGAAAGAAAGCAAAGACATACAACTAAAGTCATCACAATTTTCTTTTGGATTTTTGAATGGAAATATATTCATAAAATGATGACTGGACTTTACCTAAGACTGAAATTTTGTAGATTCTAAACTATTGGTAAGACTATAGAAAATGAAAAAAATGCATAATAAAATTAAATTAAATGTAATATTTGAACATGAAATTATATCAAATATAAAAATAAAATAATAAAAACTAACAGGGGTATGACCTACTTTGATATTGGCTATTGAGATGAAAGATCTCATCCATGGAATGGCTGAATCATTTCATCTGATGGCTCTTGTTATGAAAGACTATCCTTTCATATCTTTCATCAACGTGAATCCAGTTTGGACTGGTTTTCATGTTGATGTCTACAAAACATCACTCAAGGATCTCCCTTTTAATGAATTATGAAGGTAAATATTAAACGACCTGTGCAACATAAATATAGAGGATGAAAACAAGGGTCGATCTTACCTTAGAAACCCTGCTGCAATGGAGGTGTTTGGCAGGAGATAGGCACCAATATGGATGTTAGTAGACTGCTGCAAGGTGTTGGCTGCAGATTGGTGTGGCTTGGAATCAAGGAAAGATGGTGGCGCTGAAGTGGCTGCGATGGAGGTCGAAAGAGAAGGTTCGACTGGAGGTAAGCTATGGCAATGGTGTTGCTGCTAGCTTGAAGAAAATGGAGGTTTTGCTGCCGTGAATGGAGGTGGATGAAGCTGCTGGATCAATGAGCTGAAGGAGGCTGCCTTGACGTTGGTTGATGTTGAAGCTTGCTGGAGGTGTGGCCTTAATGGTGTCAAAGGGTGAGTTGGAGGTTGCAGCAATGAAGCTGGTCCGCTGGAGGCTGTGGTAGCAGAAGATGGTGCTGCAATATGGCTGGTACCTGTTGGCTGGGTGTGCAAGAGAAGGAGGATGTTGGAGAGAGAGAGAGAGAGAGAGGAGGGGATGGAAGGAGAGCTCATGGGAAAGGCGTGAAGGAGAGTCCAAAAGGAACCCACTGTATGTTATCTTTTTTTTAGGTTGATAACTTAGGAAAACATCCCCATCTTTCCCTAAGTTTTTGGTGGTTAATGAAAATGGAACAAAGGGGTTTACGTGAAGATGGCTGGGCAAGAGGGAAAGGAAGGAAGGGAAGAAGGAAAGAAAGGGAAGGAAAGAAAGGGAAGAAAAGGAAAAGAGAAAAGGAAAGAAGGAAGGAAGAAAAGAAAGAAAAAGAAGGAAAAGAAGGAAGGAGAAGAAAGAAAAAGAAAGGAGAGGAAGGAAGAAAAGGAAAAAAGAAATAGAGGGGCTGGAGGTTTGGGCGACCAACTTGTGGGTCCCACCTCTCTAAAATAAAATAAATAAATAAAAATCAATAAAAACAAAAACAAACAAATAAAAAGAAACATCTTTTTTTTTAATAAAATAAAAATGTAAATGAATGGGCCATCTCAGAGCGGGTTCAAATTCCACTTTTGAAATTCATTTTGACGATTAGAAGGGTAAAATAGTCTTTTTAGAAAATTTCCAAACGAAACGAGTTATTTTTGGTAGTTTTTGAAACGAGCTCGGATTTTGAAGTTCAATACCCCGTTGCAAAGCAAATCTAGTGCAAAATTCGAAAATTTAATTTTAAAAGAAATCCAGATTGTTTTTCTCGAGAAAATATTTCCAAATTTAGAATCTCGGGAGTAAAAATGTCAATTTTGAAAAACCCGGGGTTTGAAATTGATTTTTGAAAGCTTTTAAAACTTGATCTGGATTGAAATTTATAAAACTGGAGTTCTGGACTTCGAAAATGAAATGAAATGTGATGAAATGTTATGAAATGCTGAGAAATTATATGAAATGACATGCGAAATGCAGACTCTGAATGAAGAATTTTGGATGTTAGACCTCGATTGGCAGTTGTACCAATTTAAAAGGCATTAAAATTGATAAAATTTGCAAAATAGCTCAAGAAATGGTTTTCGGGACTCTACTGGGTCAGAGTGACACTGAAAATTGGGGTTCGAGCTAGATTGAGCTGGGTTTTAGAGTTTCAGAATTCCTATGAGCTGACAATGATACTGACTCAACTGACCTTTCCGACTGAATTTTCAAGAAAAACTGTCATTTTTAAAGAAATGGTACGGAATGGTCACTTGAGCGAAGTGAATTACGAACCTGAGCTGGCTTTGAGCTAAAACAAAGGTCAGTAATACTCACATGAACTAAAATTAAAGCTCGGACACTAGCTCAATTGACTGGATTCAGCTCAATTTCAGCTGAATGAGCTGAAATGGGCTCATGGACACTTGGAAATGGTTTTGAACTGAAATTGGAGCACTTGAACTCCTGGTGAGCTCAGGCTAGACTTTATGGAATATGACTGACTATGAATGACTGACTCATAGACAATTGGCTTGGATTTGAGTGAGAAATTAGCTCATTTCTGAAGAAATGATCCCATTTTGGCAGGAATGGTCAGAAATGAAAATAACCTTCTCACTGTGAGCTCAGGTGAGCTTGAAATGATTGATATTCTAAATGTTCTGAACTGACCAATGAGCTTGGTTGGCTCCGACTGACTGGGGTATGGGATGACCTAGGGGTAAAATGGTAATTTTCCTAGTGAAAATGGATAAAATGGTGATTTTCTGAAACTGACTCGGGGTTTGACTCCTACACTGACCTAACAGGGTTGACACTGTACAAGGAGGGTTATTTGAGAATGGATGAGGAAAATTTGGGGTGTTTACACCTAGGAATCAACATCTTACTGATCACACCAGAGAAAGAGATGATCCCCTTTTCTCTAAAACTAGATTTTCAATGTACCCATAATTTGGCTGAGTATGAAGCTTTAATACAAGGTATGAGAATTCTGCAAGACTTCAATGTCAAGAGAGTACACGCTTTCAGTGATTCATTGCTCGTCGTCAGCCAAGTCAAAGCTGAATGGCAGGTAAAAGACCAGAAGTTGCTTCCTTATCAAAAGATTGTTCTAGCCCTCGTCAACAATTTTGATGAATTTCAGCTTTTCCATATCAAAAGAGAGCTTAATCAAATAGCCGACGGTTTGGCCAGCCTAGGCTCCATCATGTCCTTCAGAAGCGGAAAACCATGCAGCAAGATTGTTATCGCGTTATAAAGAAGTGTGTTCCGTGTCAGGTGCACGCACCTTCCATTCATGCACCAGCTACGTACTTGCAATCAGTCGTGTCTCCATGGCCATTCTCTATGTGGGCCTTCGACGTCGTGGGACCCATCACTCCTTTCGCTTCTAATGGTCATAAATATTTTTTTGTCGCAACAGAGTACTTCACCAAATGGGTTGAAGCTGTCACTCTGCGTACGGTAGAAGGTTGACATGTGGTCTCATTCATTCATAAGAACATTCTTTGTCGTTTTGGTATACTGCACAACATTGTGTCAGATAATGGTACTCATTTCAAGAATGAGAGAATGAAGATCTTTTGTTCGAAATTCAGAATTCATTATCATTATTCATCCCCTTATTATCCCCAAGAGAACGGCCAAGCAGAAGCGACAAATAAAAGTTTGATTCGCATCTTGGAAAGAACCGTTGAGACGGGCCGTGATTGGCACGAGAAAATCCATGATGCACTCTGGGCATATCGAACCACCATTCAAACCCCGACCAATGCAACTCCTTCAGAACTTGTTTGTGGGACCAAGGTGGTGCTACCCCTTCATGTTCAAAAACCCGCTCTTAAATTTGCATCTCTTCTAGAGCTACCACTTGATCAGTATCAGCAACAGAGATTGGTACAACTAGATCTACTCGATGAGAAAATACTTAAAGCAGCAGAGCATGCCCAGTCTTATCGTCAGAGGATAGCAAGGAAATACGTCAAGTCAGTCATCGAAAGAAGATTCCAAGTTAATGACCTGGTCCTTAGATCAATGACTCATCTCAAGCATCGTCCACATGGCAAATGGTCACCAAATTGGGAAGGACCTTACGTGGTGAAAGAAGCAGTACCACATAATTCATATTGTCTAATTAATGCAGACGAAGTAGAATTACCCGATCCTATCAATGCCCGACATTTGAAAAAATTCTATACTTAGAAAAATTCCATTCTAACCTTTGTATTCTTCAATAAATTGTCTCCAATAAATGACCGATTATGTCCTTATCAGAATACTATTTTTCTTCCCAGAATATATTGGGCCATTTTTGTTATAAACTCGTCTTCCATTCAAATACCCTGTGTGCAGGCACGATCAAATAAAATCTTTCATCATTTGCCTATTCACATTCATCCGCATGTATTCATGTGATAATTGCATTCATTCATTTTGCATCCGCATGCATACATTTTGCATCTGCATCAAATTCACATTCAGGATAAGGGATAAATCCTGAGACCCGTGGCATTTGTCCAAGTCATTGGAAGGGTGAAGATAAAAAATCCCCTATTACGATCAACAAACAATCTTTCAAAACCCAGTGCTCGTACTAGCAAATCTTTTAAAAATCCAGTGCTCGTACTGGTATCCTTCAAAAATCCAGTGCTCGTACTGGTAATCTTTTAAAATACAGTGCTCGTACGGAAAATCCAGTGCCCGTACTGGTAATCTTTGGAAATCCAGTGCTCGTACTGGTAACCTTTTGAAATCCAGCACTCGTACAGGTAGCCTTCAAAAATCCAATGCGTGTACTTGTAACCTTTTGAAATCCAATGCTCGTACTGGTAGCCTTTTAAAAATCCAGTGCCCGTACTGGTAACCTTTTGAAATCTAGTGCCCGTACTGGTAACCTTTTGAAATCCAGTGCTCGTACTGGTAACCTTTTGAAATTCAGTGCTCGTACTGGTAGTCTTTTAAAATCCAGGGTTTGTACTGGTATCCTTTAAAAATTCGGTACCGGTATTCTTTTAAAATCCAGCGCTCGTACTGGTAACCTTTTAAAATACAGTACTCGTATTGGTACTTTGTCAAAATTCGGTCTTCATACTGGTCACAACATAAATCTCACATTGGGGTTCAGACTCAATGTTAATCTTCAGATCTGCGAACCAAACAATCCTTATCAGACCTTTGGGTCACTCCATTCTGTTGATCTGACCTTCGGGTCACCAATCTTGTCAGACCTCTAGTCATTCATTTTACCAAGCAAACTTTTGGGTTATCAAATCCTATCAATGTCGATCATGTTTGTTCGACCTTCAAGTCGTATCTTGCAATCATAGTCTTTCAAGATTCAACTTTTATGTCGAATCCGTCTGCCAGTTAGTTCAGAACCAATTATCAATCTTTTCTCTTGCGAGGGACCCTTTTTCCAGGGAGAGTTCGAGGGAGCTCGTTCTTTTCGCATGTCTTTGTTGTTCTTTCGTTGAACCCTTTTTTCCAGGGAGAGTTTGAAGGGACTCGTGCTTCACGAACAGTTTGCAAAACAATCTTTATTGTCATACAAGGAACCTTTTTTCAGGGAGAGTTTCGACGGAAGCTCATCCTCCTTGTAACCCTAAATGTCTTTTGTTAGGCCACCTCCGTCGTTGAGGACCCTTTTTCCAAGGAGAGTGTGATGAACTCGTTCCTCTATGATATCCTTTCAATCTTTGTTAGCGGGCCCCTTTCCATAAGAGAAGCCTAGAAATAGGGAGTTTTGACAAAAACTTTATTTCTCTTCAAAAGTTTGTTTTGCAAGCACCTCCTCTCCAGAGAAGAGAGGAGTATCTTTTTATTACCCGTTCAGGTAAGGGTCAAGCCTGAATCTCTCCTTTGGGGAAAGGAGAGAAGAATCTAGCCACGGATGTGTCATTTAGATCTCAAGTGATTTCTTTCACCAAGGATTTCAGGAATATTTTGTCAATTTGCCATGAAAAATAGTTGTTGATTTCAAAATCTTTATCGCATAAAATTGTACCTCAGAATACCTTCAGTATTACTTCCGAAAGGACAAAGCTTTTGCGAAAAAGGATTCAAAATTCAAAATCTTTCTATTGGCCAACCAAAAGGATGACGAATAAATCCGCGATATGGCCGGTAAAGAAAATTCAATGTTGTTGCAAAGCCATGGGTGATCGATATTGATCTCAGTCAATGGCACACTTTTAAAGATTATTCTTGGGAAATTAAAACAGTCGAAATATCCTGGGTGATACAGAAAAATCCACTCAAACTCCATATCTCCTCAATCACCTAAGCTGCAATTAAATATCTGCAAAAGGGATCTCTCAATTGTCGTCAAGATGAAGGCGAATTAAGCGAGTAGACCCCCAGGGCCAAAGAAGATTTGAATCATCTCCAAGATGATGGAGTTTGTGACGGATCCTTCCAGAGAAAGTCCAAAGCATTGTCGAGATGAAGGCATATGCGATGAACCTCCCGACAATCCCTAAAAGGTATTTAATTTCTGCTATCACCAAGAGATTTTCAACCAAAGAGCCAATAACCGTCAATATAATCCCTGAGAGAAAAGAAGTATCGGAACATCTCTGAGATGAAGGAGTTTGTGATGTACCCTTCCAAAAAAAAAAGAGAGAAAAGTCAGGACATCTCCAAAGTGAAGGATGATGTAATTCCCGAAAAATCTAAGAGAGCTCCAATTCTGTTAAAAAGAGAGTGCAGAAAGATCATCATAAGAAAAGAATCTCAGGATATCAGACTGCTGAATCTATCAAGAATCTCCTTTAATTTTGTGAAATTCTTTTATCAATATTCTTTCACCAATAGCTCTCGCAATATCAAGAATACATTCTTTTCCGTCCATATCAAGGAAATTGATAGCTTCCTTGAAAGAAAGTCAATGGCAATGATATTCGAATTCGAATCTTGATTCTACGGAATTAAGTCTAGTCAGAGGTAATACTTCAGGTAGACAAGAGGGAATATTTTTCATATATATATGTGCTTATCATTCTTGAATTAACTACAATCTTTATCTTATTGGCAAACTTTTCAAGTTATCCTGACATGAAGTGAGAACTTGATGTATCCAAGCGTTGTTGTTATCCCTTTTAGGATCGGATGATGGGAGTTGTCCAAGATCCTTCCCTTTTTGTTTTAATCTGAATGTCTGGGCTCTCAGATTCTTACACTTCCCTGTGCTCCCCACTGTCCCACCGTAGACAGTTCCCGTTCACGTTAAGGGTTAAACCTGAATATTTTGCAAAAGGTCATCTGTTTTAAAAGTCATTCAGTCTCAGCGATGAGCCGTCCAAGATCAATCTCTTTCCAAGATTTAGGGAACTCCCTTTCTTCGATTTGCAAACCCCTCTCGGATTTATTATGCAAAATTCGAAGGTCCCATCATGGTGTCTTCATTTGATGATTCTGTTTATTGTCCTCTATCAGGTTAAGGGTGAAGCTTGAGCCTCATTTTTCCACGAGGTATCGTCCCCTTTCAGGTTAAGGGTTAAGCCTGAGCCTCATTTTTCCATGAGGTATCGTCCCCTTTCAGGTTAAGGGTTAAGCCTGAGCCTCATTTTTCCACGAGGTATCGTCCCATTTCAGGTTAAGGGTTAAGCCTGAGCCTCATTTTTTCATGAGGTATTGTCCCCTTTCAGGTTAAGGGTTAAGCCTGAACCTCATTTTTTCATGAGGTATCGTACCCTTTCAGGTTAAGGGTTAAGCCTGAGCCTCGTTATTCCATGAGGTATTGTCCCCTTTCAGGTTAAGGGTTAAGCCTGAACCTCATTTTTCCATGAGGTATCGTCCCCTTTCAGGTTAAGGGTAAGGCCTGAGCCTCGTTTTTCCACGAGGTATCGTTCCCTTTTAGGTTAAGGGTTAAGCCTGAGCCTCATTTTTCCAACGAGGTATCGTCCCCTTTCAGGTTAAGGGTTAAGTCTGAACCTCGTTTTTCCATGAGGTATCGTCCCCTTTCAGGTTAAGGGTTAATCCTGAGCCTCGTTTTTCCATGAGGTATCGTCCCCTTTCAGGTTAAGGGTTAAGCCTGAACCTCATTTTTCCACGAGGTATTGTTCCCTTTCAGGTTAAGGGTTAAGCCTGAGCCTCGTTTTTCCATGAGGTATCGTCCCCTTTCAGGTTAAGGGTTAAGCCTGAGCCTCGTTTTTCCACGAGGTATCGTCCCCTTCAAGTTAAAGGTTAAGCCTGAGCCTCATTTTTCCACAAGGTATCGCCCCCTTTCAGGTTAAGGGTTAAACCTGAACCTCATTTTTCCATGAGGTATCGTCCCCTTTCAGGTTAAGGGTTAAGCCTGAGCCTCGTTTTTCGACGAGGTATCGTCCCCTTTCAGGTTAAGGATTAAGCCTGAGCCTCGTTTTTTCATGAGGTATCGTCCCCTTCAGATTAAGGGTTAAGCCTGAGCCTCATTTTTCGATGAGGTATCGTCCCCTTTCAGGTTAAGGGTTAAGTCTGAACTTCATTTTTCCACGAGGTATCGTCCCCTTTCAGGTTAAGGGTTAAGCCTGAGCCTTGTTTTTCCATGAGGTATCATCCCCTTTCAGGTTAAGGGTTAAGCCTGAGCCTTGTTTTTGCACGAGGTATCATCCCCTTTCAGGTTAAGGGTTAAGCCTGAGCCTCATTTTTCCACGAGGTATTGTCCCCTTTCAGGTTAAGGGTTAATCTTGAGGCTCGTTTTTCCACAAGGTATCGTCCTCTTTCAGGTTAAGGGTTAAGCCTGAACCTCGTTTTTCCACGAGGTATCATCCCCTTTCAGGTTAAAGGTTAAGCCTGAGCCTCATATTTCCATGAGGTATCGTTTTCTTTCAGGTTAAGGGTTAAACCTGAACCTCATTTTTCCATGAGGTATTTCATTTCCCGTCCCATCCAGGTTAAGGGCTAAGCCTGAGCCTCATTTCGATGAGGTGATTCTTTCTTCTCCATCCCATACCTATCATGATCATCGTTAGAGTTAATTCCTTCATACCCAGTCAGATTCTCCTAACTAGGGCATTTTTTTTCTATATATAGTCCAAATTTGGTGTGTTTTCTTTGCCACTAAGCTCGGCTTACAACCGGCTTAGTAGCAAAGAGGGGCATCTGTAAACACCCCAAATTTTTACCCTTATCTAGTGTTTATATATTTCATGTGTCATTGCATATCATCACATGCATTCGGCATACTATTTTATTGCATTGCATGACATTGCATGTCATTACATCTCATTTTCGAGATCCCGCACTCCTTTTTTTAAAATATTCAATCCAGATTCGGGTTTTAAAACTTTTCTTTCAAAATCAATTTTTAAAACCTGGGTTTTTAATCAGCATTCTGTCATTTGCCAACCCCCAGGACCTTATATTTTGAAATGTTTTCTCAGAAAACAATCTGGATTTGTTTTAAACTCAATTTTCAACCGATTTCAATTCTCAGATAAGACCCATTTAGGTGGTGTCGGTTCTGGATTCCTTTACTTGTCAAAAATCTCCAAAAATTTCAGAGTCCTAGTTGCATCAGGACTCTTTTTCTAGAGTCCAGTCGGATCAGAACTCTACTTTTCACTATCTTTTTACCTGTTTTCGGAGAAAACCTTTTAAAATCTTCTGTTTTGGCCAAAATTTTAGAGTCTTGGTTGGATCAGGACTCTTCTTCAAGAGTCCAATCGGATCAGGACTCTTCTTCAGAGTTTTAATCGGATTAAGACTCTAATCTTTTACAGCTATTTTATCTATTTTCAATCAAATCTTTCAAAATCTTTCAAAATGAGTCAGAAACTCATAGTTTTAGTCAAAACAAGACTCTATTCAGAGAGTCCTAGTTGGATCAGGACTCTGATCCTGATTTTAAGTTTGAAAGATTTTTTTAAAAATCTTTCCATCTATCAAAATTGTTACACTTTTATCAAAGAATTTCAAAATTCTGAGGTTTTATCCCAGAGTCCTAATATAATCAGGACTCTACCCCAGAGTCCTGATCGAATTAGGACTCTATCCAAAGTTCATTTTCTCACTTCATTTTCACTGGTTTTCAAAAGCTCTGCTTAAAATTCATCATTTGCTTACCAGAAAAACCAAAATTCTTAGAGTTCTGATTGAATCAAGACTCTTTCTCAGAGTCCTAATTAGATTAGGACTCTGAACCAAAACTTCAACTTCATCCTGTTTTTAACCATTTTTCAAAATCCTCTCATTTGTTTTCTCAGAAAATCCAAAAATTTGAGAGTCCTAGTTCAATCAGGACTCTGTCCTCAGAGTCTCAGTTGAATCAGAACTCTGTTCTATTTCAATACTTGTTATTGTTTACATTATTTTTACAAGTTCTTTCGTCTGTTTTTCAGAAAATACGAAAAAAATCTAGAGTTTCAGTTCGATCAGGACTCTGTCCCAGAGTCCTAGTCCAATCAGAAGTCTGTTTTGAAGTCTGTTGTTACTTCAATTTTTTTATTTATTTCCATTTGTTTTAAAAAATTAGGTCATTTTGTAGAGTCCAGTTAATCCAGGACTCTATTTCAGGGTTCTGATCGAGTTAGGAGTCTAACCCTGATTGTATTTTCTGACGTGTTTCATCATTTTTGATAAAATCTTTTTAGAAATTCCTTCATTTGGCTTTTAAAACCCAATATCTCAGAGTCCTAAAAATCCAGGACTCTAACACGGAGTTTCAGTTCACCTGAGACTCTATTTTCAAAGATTTTGAATTTTAATTATTGATTTTAACATCTTTTCAAAGTTATTTTCAGTGTTTATTTCAAATTTCTCAAAACCTGGTGTGGGACCGCTCAGTTGGCGCCACATCTAGAGGGGTTCTAACCCAGTTGGAACTCTATGCCATTTCAAAACTTTTAATTTCAAGTTTACTTTTGAAAATCTTTTGAAAATTCTCTCAATTTCAAGTTTTAAAATCTTTTTTTGAAAACTCAAGTAGGGCCCACTCGGGGTGGCGCCACATTTGAGAAAGTCAGGGTTAGTCTAGTCTTAGTCAGTGTCTTGGTTAGTTTTAGAAGTTTAGAAGAGTCAAAATCTATTTTGAAAACTCATTTTTAAAAGTTTGGTATTTAAACTAGTGTTTTTAGAGGTTTTTAAAACTTTAAAAACCCAAATATGGAAAAACGCCAAGTGGCACCACATTTGAGGGATTATTAGGTTTAGCTAGGAGTTAATTAGGATAATTTAGGCTAGGGGTAGTTAGGTAACTCCACCAAAAAATTGCCCCCCCTTAGAGAGTCGAAAAATTTCAAAATTGTCAATTTTCAAAACCTAACAAATTTCTATAAATAGAGACCCCTGGGGGGTCGATTTTTCCAGCTACCTCTTTAGCAATTCTTGGAGCTTCTCTTTCCTCTCCATCCATTCCTCCATTGCTGCAACCTCAAGGTAAGAAACTTTCTTAAATTTTTGGTTTTATTTAATGCTTTTATTAGTTTAAACATGAATTTAGCCATTGGCATCATCACCTTCATGGATTAAACCGTGGATTCAACCTCAAGAACCTCAAGAACGATCCAAGAAGAAGATTTAACCTGGTTTCACTATTTTTACAGAGATTCTAATCTGTTAGAATCGATTATTGCATCGATTTTCATGTTATAAACCAATAAAACATGTGATTTACCCTTTTAATGGGTTAAATCCATGATTTTAAAAGTAAAATCAAATTCCAGCCATGGATTCCCTGTTTTTATTTATTTATTTTACTTATTTACGTTTATTACATGTGTTTTAGCATATAAATTAATTTCGTTTTGCTGTTTGGTATTTTTTATTATTATTTTCATTAGTTAAAGCATGATTTATTAGGTTTTATCAAATTTCTGTGTGTTTTTAGTTTAGAATAGTAAAGAGCATGTTATTTCGGATTGAAATATTCACGATTAATTTTTTCTTTTTTTATATGTGATGCATGGATGTGTAAATGAACTACTGTAAAAAAATCAGAGGTCTTGGGATTCAAGAACTCAGTAAAAAAAATCAAATATCAAACCGTCATTTTAAATCTTTAAAATCGTTATTTAAATTCAAGAGGTAACTTGCTATTATGTTATTTTTCTCATCTGATATCCGATTTGAAATCCATAAAGTGATGTGGATTTGTATTGAGATGATATATTTACTGTGAAATTTTGGTAATTTTTTGTCTCTATTTAGTATTTTTCCTCTGACAGAAAGTCTGATTTTAAATTTAAAACTCGTTAGGGTTTACCAAAACCCTAATCAGACTTGTAATGACCATAGATCTCAACCACAGATCCGATTCATGATCTGTAAAAAAAACGTTTCATTATTTTTTTGTCTACTATTCACTTATAAAAGTTCAGAAATGTTTAATTAAGTTTTCTATTTATTTATGTATTTTCAATCCAAAGTAGTTGTTTTAACCCCTATTAGATTTGTTATATTTTAGTTCAGATTGCCGGAAGGGTTTCTCCCTAACCGGAGATGCTTTTTCCGATATGTAAAAGCGAAAACCTTTGTTTTTATATCTGGTTTGCCTATTTAAAAATTCAGAAATTTTCATGGAAGATTGACCCCTGATTTGGGTCTAACTCTGAAACTGGTTTGTGACCTAGGTTAAAAATAGCATATTTTAGGGTTTTAATGCAATTTTAGGATTAAAATAATGTCAAAAAATTATTTTTATGATTTCAATATGATTTTACAGACATAACAAGTGCAGGTACCAATTTGTATGAAATTTGAAATCCGTTTGATGCCTGAATTGATCAAATTGCAAAACAGGGCACCCGTAGGATCTTGAAACACTGCCAGAATCATAATTTTTGTGATATTTCTTGATTTTCGTGCATAAATGTGTGTTTTTAGGGTTGTTTCATGTCTATAATCATATTAGGGTGTTTCATGTTTGATTTTGTGTTTATTTTAATCATAAATCCCAAGTTTTTACCAAAATCTATTTCAGAAAACCCTGATTTCAAGGCCATAGTCTTGCTATCTGGGGTAATTTGGTCATTTGACCTCAATTTCGAAATTCAAAACCCTAATTTTCTCATTTTTAATCATGTCATATCATATTTGAGTTAATTTATCATTATTTGTATTTCAAAACTTGCATTTTACAAAATATCTTTCTGAAAACCCTGATTTCAAGGCCATAGTCTTGCTATCAGGGGTATTTTGGTCATTTTGACCCCAATTTCGAAATTTAAAATTCCATTTTCATATTCATTACATCTTATTTGATATTTTATTAAGTTTATATAAGGAAATCATATGGAAAATGACTTATGTCAAGCAAAATCCAGTAATTTCTAGATATTACTGGATAAATCTAGAAAAGCCAACATATCTTCACTAACAAATTTTCTAGTTTTGCAGGAACATTGAAGACTTTATTTTCCTTTATTTTCTGTATTTAAATTTGATTAGTGATGTAAATTGTAATTAATTTTGGAATAAGAATTTCAATTCCTGCATACAATAGGATGCATTGCATATAGTTTTAAATTTTGATATATAACTGCCATGTATGCCAATTCATGCATATTTTTACCAATCTACTATGGTCTACACGAATGGCACGTGCACTAGCTCTTATGGAGTTGACAAACTTGGTGGAATTTGTATTTATGGCCATAGTCAGAATACGAATAATACCTAGATTTGTAATCTTCGTATTAGCCACATTCAGCCTACACTCTTAGGCTAACTTCAAAATGCACTGCATTTCTCAAAAATACAAAAAGGATTTTTTCAATTCCTTAAAATCAAGTCTTTCAAGTCCATATTCATTCATTTAATTCATTTGCAAGTTCAAATTCCAAATCAGAAAATCAGTTTTCTCAAAAAATTTCCAAGTCTTATTCAAAAATCGATTTTCTCAAAACATTGATTTTCCAATGATGTTTCAAGCATTTACAAAGTTCAAAATTCGATTTTCCAAGTTATAGCTTCAATTTCTAAGTTCTAATTCAAAGAAATCAAGTTTTTTTCAAATTCTTCAAAATCGATTTTCACAAAAACCTTTGGATTTCTTCAAAAAAATCGATCTTCACTTTCCTCAGAAATATTCTCTCACTAAGCTCATGATTTTCTGAGTGTTATCTTTTCCAAGAATCTCCAAATATTTTTCAATATTCAAATCAAACATATTGTTTTCAAATTTGCATTTTCAGAAAATCATAGCACATGCCTGATTCTTTGTTTATTTAGGAAATAGAACATGATTTAGACAAGTTGAGCAAAGTTAAGCACACAATTGATCCTTGGTTTAATTACCCTGATCAAGGCGACAGGAACGGTTGAACCTCGTACCGACAGGCGAGTCCCATTTTTCGGAATTATCTCGCATTTTAAAACGGAGGTAAGTTATTTTCAAAATCTTTTTCAAAGGTCAGTTTGATTTACAAAAGTAAAAATTTTGCGATGATAACAAGCCTCAACTATCTTCTTTGAGCCACTAGGACCTCTGACCTTTGTCCAATAGTATTAGCAGGGTGATAACCTCTATCGACAATATGACCATGTTCCATCAAAATTTATCTCAGAGAAGCCATTCCTCAGCAAACTCAGGACCTCCAGTGCATATGAAAAACATGGAAAAGAAAGAGACAATACTTCCAGATTTCTAGAGTTTGTTTGAAATCTAGACCTACGTATTCGTAGGTCAAGCATAGTTCAACATAGTGGATTGGCTTCTGCAATCAGTAGAATAACTTCTTCTTTTATGATCCTTGTGATTCAGAACATGAGCATAGTAAGGCATTTAAAAAAAAAAAAGAAATCTGAGGTTTGAACCACGAGGAGATAGTTAAAGGACCCTTTGCCACCATACGAAACAGTAGCTGTAGTGAATCATCGCCACTTATTAACAGGGTTTTTAAGATTGATCATAATTATCATATAACCATCCAAACGAGCTACTAGAATATGATAACATAAATGTCCAAAGAGGTAAGCATAATCATAGTCAAATTTTGATGGCAATGAGCCCCAAGTTTACTAACCAAAGAAATGATGTATAGTTGGGCCAAAAGCTTCTCTGTTTTAATCTGAGATAGCTGAGCAGAGTCACCTGTTTCAGGACATAGAAATAGCTTGAGCAGCAAAAAGAAAGAAAGAAAAAAAAATCTGAAAAGTTTTTATCCTTCAGCTTTTCTCTCGACTTTGGCATCAGTCAAGCCCTATCAGACACACTTGGAAAGTCTCCAGAACTGCCCTCATAGAATATACCATGGATGTATTATAGTAGATCATCCTCGAACTCTTTAAAGGAATCACCTCTAACATCATATGCAATATTTCTGGCCACACCTAAAGCTTAGAATAGCACTGTTTGCTTCTGCTTGAGGAGCATGATATGGATGGTGAAAATCAAAGCTACAGAGTACCAGAATTCTGTATTCAAATTATGGAACAAACATTTTGAATAAATTGTAGAGACTACCCATGCTATTACTAGGCTAAAATAGGGGAATCGACCTTGAAATGCTAACATTCCTGCAACTTGTTACATCATTGTGATTAACACACAGAATGAAAGAGGATGATTGGCATGGTTTATAATGCAGCAAGTGTAATGGATGTAACATATAGGGGGTTGTGAAGGGATGCGGTGGTAAAATTAAAAGGAACAATGCTGGGAAAATGACATTGACTGCTATAAATAAAAATGTGTAATGTATTGGGCCATGCTTACAATGAAGTAGAATACATATGAATGCTGAAAGTATTGATATGATGTTATGAACACATACGAAAAAGATAGTTCATCAGATGCATATGTTATTGAAGTGGATAAGCCATGTGTACAAGTATTTGATGAAACAACAAGATGGGAAGGCAAATGACAATGGTGAATGTGGTTGAGGACACAACTCAACCTCTCTCTAGTCGCACCGGTACTCAATGATACCCCAGTTAACCATATACTCTATATAGACATAACACAGGAGATGCTGTATAAAAAAAACTCAGATTATACAATTACCCACAATATGACACCACCGATTAGGAATAAAATACAGATAGCAGGAATGACAAGGGTTGGCAGGCATAGCCGCCATGAATCAGTGGAAGCTTAGAGGAAAGGGGTGTTTCCTCTGGGTGCCGACCATCTTCATCTAGTTGAATTGTGCCACAGAACAAGTATATTCAATATATTGGAAATCTCCAAGGTCGTGCCTAAAATAATTTCCCAGATTCATTGCACTTGTTCTGAGGTCTGAGATTTTTGGGATCTAATTCGATCCCTTTTACATGGGATGGTACATGTAAATAAATAAATTAAGGCAGGGAATTGAACGAAATAGAAGAGATAAGTATATTGGCAATTCACAAAACCCTCAAAAAAAAAAAAAGAACTTAGTGCTATACTGCGAATGACAGGATTTCAAAGAGTTTAAAGCATGCTCCAGCCAATTTGTATAGATGAAAATGCCAAACAATTGTGATCATGTGATGCAATAAGAACCAGATGGAATAAAAGAAACAGTGATGATGAATTAACTGATGAAATAAAATGCACAACATGTAAACGACCCTGTACAGAGCATACATAACTTAACATGAATATCCCGTGCGTCAGGCAGCCTAGGATTCATAGTGAGAGGTTTTTCATTTATACCTTAACTAAGCATAAAGATCGACGAATAAGAGAGAAAAATTCCAACGAAGCGTGAATCAGTAAAAAAAGAAGAGGAAAACAATTTAGAGGAAACAATGCTACAAAAAAAAAACTGTACCAAACTAATGACAAACTAAGGGTTAACTGTGATGTCAAATGAAGAAAAACAGATAGAAGATCATGAACAGACAATAAAAAAAAGAAGATACAACGAGCAATCTAATGTAATGAAATTTAAGGCAATAATGAAATGCGGTGCTATTAAAACAAGAAATCAAATGTAAAATATGGATAGAATAAAGGGAAAGAAAAAAAAGGAATTAAATGTTGGAATCGATAGATTCCGTTAATATTGCATTTTTTTGTAAACCGAATTTGTTATATACAAACCGAGTTTACAAAAGATGCATGAATGGGGCAAAAGCAAAAAGGAAAATGACTCAAGAAGGGAGGAGGAGAATGTCCTTACCGATTGTTTATCTTCAACTGAATAGGTAGTGGCACCTTCGGAGTTATAGCCGATCTTCAGTCGTTTGGGGAAAAGAACTGAAAAAAAAGAAGAAGAAGGAAGAATGAAAAATGAAGCAGGAAAAGAAAAGGTAGAAGGAGAAGCGTGATCGGGAGCCGGGAGGAGGTGAAGAACAGGTCCCCTAGGGCTTTCTTCTTGCGCCCTTTTAAAGAAGGAGAAGATGTCTCTGGAAAGGTGCTAGGGATCGGTGGATGAGGGTTGGGGCGAAGGTGGATGGGCGGTCGAGAAGAAGATGAGGCGATCGGAGGGTTGAAGAAGGGGGATTACAGCGAGAGCGTGCGAGGCTGGGTCGTTGGCGATGAAGGGCTTAGGGAGGAGATGCCGTTGGTGATGAAGGGTTGAGGATGGGGAGCAGATGGTTGCGCGGTCGAGGAAGCAGATGCTGGCAGCAAGTATGGGGTGAACGATGTGTATTTGTAGGAAAGACCTTAACATCATGTATGTGTTGCAATGATGGGGAAACTTCTGGAGAGTGTGCTAGAGAAAGCGAGAGGGAGAGAGAGAGAGAGCCTGCAGCTCCCCTTTTACCATAATTTTTTTTTCAAAACTGGTCCCTCTTTAAAAATTTTCAAAATAATGGTTGTTTTCAAAAAAAGGTTTTTCTAAAAAATGGTTTTAACTAAAGGGATGCTTTAAAAAGAGGTTTTTCAAACTATATTTTTTTGGATTTCTTTTTTTTTTCTATTTTTCTATTTTTGCTCTTTTCTTCATTTTCTATTTTTTTTGATATTTTTGAAATAAAGCTTTGAAACTAAGAAAAATAAGGGATTTAAAAATCATTTTATAATTTTTGAGAAATATTTACAAAAAGAGGGGTTTTTCTGAAAATTTGGGTTTGATTTCTTCAGAAAATGAGTTTGGATTCAAAATTTTAGAAGATTTTCGAGTTTTTAACCTCGAATCGAGGAATATCAAATAATGAATCCAAATGGATGCCAGATGGACTGTCCGAGCCATTCAAAAGCTATTTTTGGTACTTTTATAATTTTAATTTAAAAATTTGGGCAATAATGTTGGGTTTCGGCAATGGATCCAGATCCGAAACTGAGTCAGATGTATAGAAATGAATTTAATTTCAATAAAATCTGAGAAATATCTGGAATTTAGATTTAAAATCTACTTAATTACTCAAAAAATGGAATCAGGGGCAAAAAGGGACTATTTACAATATTTTGAAAAATTTGGGGTGTTCACAGATGCCCCTCTTTGCTATTAAGCCGGTTGAAAACCGAGCTTAGTGGCAAAGAAACACTCCAAATTTTGAAAAATGCCCCAATCAGCAGATCTGAACTGGGTGTGGAAGAATTTATTTGAAAAGAGATGATTCCAGGCTTAAAACCTTATCCTGAATGGCTTTTGGGGAGATGAAATTCTCGAAAATGATATGACTAAATAATAGAAATGAGAAAATCATGATGGGACTTTGGGCGAAGATCCCAAAATGATGAAAGATAAGATTTTTGATCAAGTCTCATGGGTGAGACAAGATCAGCCTTGGGAATGACTCAGGTTTAGCCCTTAACCTGGATAGGACGATGATAGATCAAGATAATTTGGATGGGGAAAGGAATATAAGCGGACCTCGATGGGACATTTTTGAGAGAAATGCCTCGTGAGACAAACTTAAGCATGATTCTTTCCTGGATGGATATATAAAGAGCATGGACTCCTTTGTGGGAAAAAACCATGATGTGACTGGGAGGATTACCTTGTCGAAACGAGGCTCAGGCTTAACCCAAACCTGAACGGAAGGTACCTCGTGGAACAAGGTTCAGGCTTAACCCTTAACCTGAAGGGGATGACCACACAGAATCCTCGAACGAAGAAGCCGTGATGGGACAACGAAATGCATCGCCAAAGCGAGATTCAGGTTTAACCCTTGACCTGAGTGGGGGGAATCGCGCGAAGTCCTCAAATGAAGAAACCGTGGCAGGACTAGAAAGGATATCTAGTCGAAACGAGACTCAGGTTTAACCCTAACCTGAATGGAAGATACCTCGCAGAGCGAGGTTCAAGCTTAACCCTTAACCTGAAAGGGGTGACCATACGGAATCCTCGAATGAAGAAACCATGATGGGACCTTCAAAATTTGGACAAACAAATCCGAAAGGGGTTTGCGATAAGAGAAAAACAAGGGATTCCCTAAAACTTGGAAAAGGGATGATCTGGGGCATCTCATTGTTGAGACTAAATCAGCTTTCTAAAAACAGACAACCTCTCGCAGAAGGTTTGGGTGATACCTTGAGGAGTGAGGTAACTGTGATGGGACCTCTAGACTTCGCACAACAAGTCCAAGAGGGGTTTGCAAAAGGATGAAAATGGGGGTCCCTAAAGCTTGAAAAGGGGTTGTTCTTGGGCGCCTCATTGCTGAGACTGAAAATAGCTTTTGACAATAACAGACCTTTTGCAGAAAGCTCAGGTTTAACCCTTATCCTGAGCGGGCACTGTCTATGGCAGGACAGTGGAGAACATAAGGAAGCGTGCGAATCTGAGAACGCTCAGATCAAACGAAAGGAAAGGACTTTTTAGTCCTAATGAGGGATGACGTCAGGATACGTCAAAATGAACATCAAGTCCTTGCTTCATTTTTTGATAACGAGAAAATATTGTCAATAAAATGTCAAAATTGTAGTTAATTCAGAATGATTGAATTGTGCTTATGTGTAAAAATGTCACCTCTTTCTACCTAGAGTATTAACTCCAATTGGGCTAACTCTGTAGAATCAAGAATCAAATTCAAAATTTTGTTGTTGTTGAGCTTCTTCAAGGAAGATATCAATTTCCTTGATATGAAAAGAGAGGAAATATTCTTAGCTTCATAAAAAGCAATTGAGTGAAAAGATATTGATAAAAGAATTTCACATAGATAAAGATGATTCCTGACAGTTTCGGATAGTTTGACATCCTAGGGCTGTTCTCATGATGATTTTTTGCACTTTTTGGAGTCATGGAGCTTTCTTGGGCTGTTACATCATCCTTCATTTTGGAGATGTCCTGACTTTTCTCTCTTTTTTGGGGAAGGGTACGTCACAAACTCTTTCATCTTGGAGATGTTCCGATCCTTCTTTTTCTTTCTCAGGAATTAGGCTTGGTGATATTGGCTCATTGGTCAAAAAGGTCTCTGGATGATAGCAGAAATCAAATATCTTTTAGGGTTTGTTAGGAGGCTCATTGCAGTCGCATTCATCTTGGCGGTGATCTGAACGTTCCCTTGAAGGATCCGTCACAAACTCTTTCATCTCGAAGATTATCCGAATCTTCTTTTGCCCTGGGGGTCTAGCTCGCCTATTCGTCTTCATCTTGACGACGGTTGAGAGATCTCTTTTGCATATATTTGATTGCAGCTCAGATGACTGAGGAGATATGGATTGGGTAGGTTCTTTTTTACTGCCCAGGATATTTCCACTGTCTTACTACCAAAAAGAATGATCTTTAAGAATGTGCTATAGCTATGATCAATATTAGTTCACTTATGGCTTTTCAACATCATTGAATTTTTCCTTTGCCGGTCATATCGAAGATTTTTCTTCATCCTCTTGGTTGACCAACAGAAAAGCTTGAATTCAGTTCTTATTTCGCAAAAGTCTTGCTCTTTTGGAAATAATACTAAAGGTAGCTTGAGGTAATTCTTTATGCGATGAAAGCTTTGAGATCAACAATGACTTTTGATAGCAAATTGATGAAGTATTCTATAAATCCTTGATGAGGGAAATCGCTTGATATCGAATCGACACGTCCATGACAAAATTCTCCTCTCTTTTTCCCCAAAAAAAGAGACTCAGGCTTAGCCCTTACCTGAATGAGAAGTTGGAAATACTCCTCTCTTCCCCAAAGAGGAGGTGTTTGCAAAACGAAACTTTCGAAGAGAAATTAAGTTTTCGTCAAAACTCCCTATCTCTAGGCTTCTCTTATGGAAAGGCGGCTGAAAAACGAAGTTGAGAAAGTATCACAGAGGAACAAGTCCATCACACTCTCCCTAAAAGAGGGTCCTCTGTGAAGGGGTTGGCCAAAGATGAGAAAAACAGGGGCCATGAAAAGAAACGAGCTTTCGTCGAAGCTCTCCCTGAAAAAAGGGTTCTTTTATGTAAAGTTAGTTGTTGTTTTGCAAACTGTTCGCGAAGAAAAACGAGTCCCTTCAAACTCTCCCTGGAAGAGGGTTCTTGCGAACGAAAGATGGTTGCATGCGAAAGGAACGAGCTCCCTCGAACTCTCCCTGAAGAGGGTCTTTCCCAAGAGAAAAAGATTGATTTTTGACAAAATGGTAACCCGAAGGTTGAAATTGAGATTTAAAACTTGAATGTTGATGATTGGTTAGTACAAAGACTGAACATGGAGGGCTAACTGATCAGTCAGTCAAACACTAGCATGAGCGCTAGATGTACCAGCACGAGCACTGGATTTCCAAAAAAATACCCCAGTACGAGCGTCGGGTTTCAAAAATACACACCAGTACAAGCACTGGGTTTAAAAAATGCACACCAGTATGAGCATTGGGTTTTCAAAATTGCACACCAGTACGAGCACTGGGTTTCTAAAATGCATACCAGTACGAGCACTGGGTTTCGAGATGCACACCAGCACAAGCACTGGGTTTTCGAAAGTGCATACCAGTACGAGCACTGGGTCTTCGAAAAGTGCCTACCAGTACGAGCACTGGGTTTTCGAAAGTGTATACCAGTACAAGCATTGGTTTTCGAAAATGCATACCAGCATGAACACCAGGTTTTTCGAAAGTGCACCAGTACGAGTACTGGTTTTTCAAAAGTGCACGAGTACGAGCACTGGTTTTTCAATGAAGAGTTTGAGAAAGAGACCGACATTCAAGGATATTTGAGAATTAAGCGAGAAGGATTGTCGATGTTTCAAAATTATCCCTTATCCTGAAGGAGAACTCAGGTTTTGTCCTTTAACCTGAAAGGGAAAGGCACAAAGAACTTTGGTCCAATACAAGCATTGGATCAACAGGGGAAATTCGAGTCGGAACTCGAGAATTCAGAAATAAGAATATACAAAAGCAAAAACCCGAGTCGGAACCTGGTTTTTCCAAATAAAAAGTGGAAATCGAGTTTTGAAACTCGAATTTTTAAAGGAATGATCGGTTCCAACACGAGCATTGAATCCGATAGGAAGTTCGAGTTGGATATCGAGACTTCAAAAATAAGAATATACAAAAGCGAAAACCCGTGTCGGAACCCAGTTTTTCAAAATGAAAAGAATGAATGAGAAAATCGAGTCTGAGAACTCGAATTCTTGATGTAACAATTGGCCTTATGCGAACATCGGATCTAAAGGGAAGCCCAAGTCGGAACTCGAAGCTCCAGAAATAAGAATATACAAAAGGAAAAATCCGAGTGGGAACCCGGTTTTTCAAAATAAGAGAATAAATGAGAATCAAGTTTTGAGAACTCGAATTCTCGACATAGCAATTGGTCCAATGCGAACATCGGGACCAAAAGGGACGCCCAAGTCGGAACTCAAAGCTTCAGAAATAAGAATATACAAAAAGAGAAAATCTAAGTCAGGACCCAGTTTTTCAAAATAAGAGAATAAATGAGAATCGAGTTTTAAGAACTTGAATTCTCGACATAGCAATTGGTCCAATGCGAACATCGGGACCAAAAGGAAGCCCAAGTCGGAACTCGGTGCTTCAGAAATAAGAATATACAAAAAGAGAAAATCCGAGTCAAGACCCGATTTTTCAAAATAAGAGAATAAATGAGAATCGAGTTTTGAGAACTCGAATTCTCGACACAACGATTGGTCCAATGCGAACATCGGGACCAAAAGGAAGCCCAAGTCGGAACTCGGAGCTTCAAAAATAAGAATATACAAAAAAAGGGAAAATCCGAGTCAGAACCCGGTTTTTCAAAATAAAAAAATGAATGAGAATCGAGTTTTGAGAACTCGAATTCTCGACGCAACGATTGGTCCAATGCGAACATCGGGACCAAAAGGAAGCCCAAGTCGGAACTCGAAGCTTCAGAAATAAAAATATACAAAAGGGAAAATCCGAGTCGGAACCTGGTTTTTCAAAATAAGAGAATAAATGAGAATCGAGTTTTGAGAACTTGAATTCTCGATGTAGCAATTGGTTCAATGCGAACATCGAGACCAAAAAGAAGTCCAAGTCGGAACTCAGAGCTTCAGAAATAAGAATATACAAAAAAAGGGAAAATCCGAGTCTGAACTCGATTTTTCAAAATAAAAGAATGAATGAGAATCGAGTTTTGAGAACTCGAATTCTTGATGCAACGATTGGTTCCAACACGAGTATTGGATCCAAAAGGAAGTCCATGTCGGAACCCGAAACTTCAAATGAAAGATAAAAAGGGGAAAAACCTGAGTCGAAACTCGGATCTTCCAAAAATAAAAATAAAATAAAAGCAAAACCGGAGTCGGAACTCAGATAGGAAGGAAGTAACTCCTATCAAAAAGTCGAATTTTAGAAGGCTTGACAAAAAGTATGAATAGATTCCGACGATGAGGATGAGAAACTTATTCAAGATCCTTGGCCCAAGATGGCCTGAGATTTGAATTTTATTTAGGATGGTTTTCAGGATTTGTCCCCTATCCCGAAGAGAATTTGACAACATCAGAGAAGTTTGATAAGGATCGACAAAGGATAAGGAATTAAGGAAAGAGAAGAATTAACGAAGTTGACAATAAAAATTTGAAAAAGGATTGGTAGAAATAGGCAGAATTTTGAGGAAAAATTGATGATAAAAGAATTTAGGATTATCCCCTGTCTTGAAAGAAAATAAAGGGCCTCGCGGGATGAGGTTCAAGTTTTATCCCTTAGCCTGAAAGGGAAATACCCCATTGAAACGAGGCATCAGGTTTATCCCTTAACCTGAAAGGGTTCATAAAGATTGATAAAATTTTGGTAAAATCAATAAAACTTGATAAAACTTGACAAAAGTGATAAAGTTGACAATAAATTGATGAAAATTTGATTAAATTGAAAAGTAAAAGGAATATAATTAATAGGAATAACAAGATCAACTAAAAATTGATAAGACTTTTAGAAAAGAGTTTGTCTGATCCTGCCTGCACATGATGAAGGAAGACAAGTATAGATCAAAATAAAATACCCCAGTATCATAGAGAAGAATGTGAGAATTTGATAATTGCTTTATTGCAAAAGGCTCTTTGAAGAGTACAAAAGGATAGGATGGACAATTCAAGTGTAAAATCTCTTCAAATGTAGAGCATTGATAGGATCTGGCAGTTTCACCCCATCTGCGTTGATTAGACGATAGGAATTGCGAGGCAATGCTTCCTTAACCACATAAGGGCCTTCCCAATTGAGTGGCCACTTGCCCCGTGGTCGATGCTTGAGATGAGTTGTCGATCTGAGTGCCAAATCGTTAACTCGGAATCTTCTCTCAATAGCGGACTTGGCATAGTGCCTAGCTATTCTCTGCCGATAAGCTTAAGCATGTTCTGCTGCCTTGAGTCTTCTCTCGTCCAATAAATCAAGTTGTACTAACCTCTGCTGATACTGATCAAGTGGAAGTTCGATGAGCGATGCGAACTTGAGTGCAGGCTTTTGAACGTGAAGAGGTAATACTACTTCAGTCCCGTAGACAAGCTCTGAGGGAGTAGCGTTGGTTGGGGTCCAAATGGTGGTTCGGTACCCCCAAAGTGCATCATGCATCTTCTCGTGCCAATCACGGCCCATTTCCACAGTTCTTTCTAGAATGCGGATCAAAATCTTATTGGTGGCCTCTGCTTGGCCATTTCCTTGAGGATAATAAGGAGCCGAGAAGTGATGATGAATCCTGAACTTTGAGCAGAAGGTCTTCATCCTCTCATTCTTGAAGTGACTGCCATTGTCTGACACAATATCATGTGGGATGCTGAAGCGACAAAGAAGGTTCTTATGAATAAAAGAAACCACATGTCGGCCTTCCACTGTTTGCAGAGTTACAACTTCTACCCATTTGGTGAAGTATTTTGTGGCTGCGAGAAAATATCTGTGGCCATTGGAAGCTGAAGGAGTGATTGGACCCACCACGTCGAAGGCCCACATCGAGAAAGGCCAAGGAGAAACCACAGACTGCAAATATGCGGCTGGCGCATGAATGGAAGGTGCGTGCATTTGACATTTGATGCACTTCCTCCCAAATCAATGGCAGTCTTGCTGCATGATTTTCCAATAATATCTTGCCCAGATAATCTGCTTGACAAGCATTTGGTAGCCGACATGACCACCACAAATTCCCTCGTGTTCCTCTTGGACAACTTTCCTGGCTTCATCCTTGTCTAAGCATCTGGCATACTCTGAACTGAACCCACGACGATAAAGAGTATTGGAAAGGATGAAATAACGGGCTGACATGCGCTGAATCGCACACTGCTCCTTTCTTGGCATTTTCGACGAAAATTCACCAGTTTCGATAAAGTTTTTGATGTCTTGGTACCAAGGCTTCTCTTTCTGAGTGGCTTGGTTTACTTGCTCAGCTGGGATGAAGGCAGGTTGATCAAGTCTGCCGATCTCGAAGGAACGAGAGGATTCACTATCTTTGAACGATAAAATAGAGCCAAGACAGGCCAAACCATCTGCTATGTGATTGTATTCCCTCTTGACATGATTAAGCTGAAATTCTTCAAAGTTGCCTATGAGAGCTAAGGAAATCTTCTGATAGGGAATCAACTTTGAATCCTTGACTTGCCATTCAACATTAACTTGGCTAACAACGAGCAATGAGTCATCGAAGGCATATACTCTCTTAACATTAAAGTCTCGCAAAATCTTGAGGCCTTGTATCAAAGCTTCGTACTTGGCCATGTTGTGAGTACATTGAAAGCTGAGCTTGAGGGAATAAGGGATCATCTCCTTTTCGGGAGTGATTAACAAAATCCAAATCCCTATACCAGCCATGTTCCTGGCTCCATCAAAGAAAAGGGTCCAAACTGGGGATTCTTGAATACTGCAGATGCGATCATCAGAAAAATCATCTTTTGCCTTGATCTTTTCTGTCAACGGGAAATCTGCAAACTGATCTGCGATGGACTGACCCTTGACTGACTTCTGAGATACATACTCCAAATCGTACTGTATTAGGAGGACTTGCCATTTTGCAATCTGCCCGGTAAGGAAAGGCTGCTCAAGGATGTACTTGAGAGGATTGAGCCTTGATAAAATTTTGATTTCTGATGCCAACAGATAATGCCTCAGCTTCTGACACATCCATACCAAGGCCAAACATGTCTTCTTCATCTGAGAGTATCTTTTCTCATAATCAATGAAAGTCTTGCTTATGTAGTAGATGGCATGCTCTATCCGGCTGCCTTCCCCATACTCGCAAGAAATCTGCCACAAGCATTCTGGTTGACAAAAATATATATGAGAAGTGACTTCCCCAGTTCTGGAGGCTTCAGAACTGGTGGATTGAGGAGATACCACTTGATGCGTTCAAATGAGAGCTAACATTCTGGTCCCCACTCAAACTTCACTTCTTTTCTCAACAAGTGGTTGAAGGGCTCGCATCTCATGGCCAAATTTGAGATGAAGCGTCGAATAGACTGAATGCGCCCCTGAAGGCTCCGCAGTTCTTTCAAATTGGTGGGAGGCGGCATATCAATGATTGCCTTTGCCTTGGTAGGATCTACCTCTATGCCTTTCTTACTGATCATATAGCCTAGCAGTTTGCCTGACTCTACCCCGAAGACGCATTTCTGCGGATTGAGTCTCAACTTGTAGAGAATAAGTCTTTCAAAGACTTGGCCGAGAGCGTCAAGATGATCCTCTCCTTATTTTGACTTGACCAAGATGTCATCCACATAGGCATCCATGTTCTTGTGCATCTGGTCATGAAAAATAACTGCCATGGCTCTCTGATAGGTCGCCCTAGCATTCTTGAGTCCGAACGACATGACCGTGTAGCAGAACGTGCCCCAAGGCATGGTAAAAGAGGTTTTTGCTTGGTCACGAGCGGCCAATTTGATTTGATTGTAGCCTGAGTATCCATCCATAAAGGAAAACATGGCATGGCTGTGATCATCACAAAATTTTTCCTCTCTTGGTCTTTCTCTCTCTTTCTTCTCTTTTCCTTTTCTAACCTCTATTTCCTCCTTTTTGAAGGGAAAAAAATAGAAGAGAGAAGAGGAATTCTTTTGCGGGGTCTCACTTGACCTTGATTTGAAAATATTTAGAAAATTACTCGCCTCTGTTTCGAAATATTGCGGGAAAATGGAGAGACAGGATTCGCTCGTCGGTACGAGGTTAGACCATTCTTGGCGCCTTTACCAAGGGTAATCGAATCAATGATCAAATTTATGCCTTTTGCTTTGCCTAAATATTTATCTAAGAATTTATTCTAAGTCTAAATGCACAAAGAATCATGCTTGTGCAATGCAAGGATGTATGCTCTTTTCAAAAAAATGATTTTGGAAATCTCCAAGTGTTCTGAGATGAACTTGATAATGGAGTGAAGAAATGATTGAATCTAACTTAGAATCAGGGATTTGAAGTTCTAAGTCTTTGAAATAATCAGAGTTGGAAAAATAAATCTTTGAATTTGGAAAGAATGATTTGAAAAAGGGAAAAGAAAGGAAATTTCAAAGTCAGAAGATGGACTTTGAACTTAGAGATAAAATTTGAAATGGAATTGGATTTAAAATTTGAAATCAGGGTGAAATTTGAATCCAAAGTCTGGATCCTAAATAGAGTTGAAATTCGAGATGAAATTTAATTCTGGATTTAGAATCCTAAATGGGTATTGATTCCAAAATCTCAGATCCAATGATGAAGTTGAATTTTGAGTTTTAAATGGAATTGGATTCAAGATCTGGAATCCAAGATGGAAGTTGGATCTGAAATCTGAGATCCAAGATGGAATTGAATTCTGGATCCTAAATGGAATTTGGATCTGAAGTCTGAGATCCAAAGTGGAATTGGATTCTGGATCCTAAAAAAATGGAATTGGATCTGAAGTCTAAAATCCAAAGTGGAATTGGATTCTGGATCCTAAAAAAATGGAATTAGATATGAAGCCTGAGATCCAAAGTGGAATTGGATTCTGGATCCTAAATGGATTATGGATACGAAGTCTGAGATCCAAGATAGGATGGGGTTCTAACTTTAGATTTGGACTTTGAAAGTCCAAATGGGACTTTTGAAGATGGATCTGGGTTTTGAAAAGCCCAGATTGAATTTAAAACTTAGAAAAAGACTTGAATTTTTGAGATTCAGAATCAATCTCGAAACTTGGATTTTGAAGATAAGAAAATAAACTTGATTTTGAACTTGAAATCAGAAGATGAATCAGAGGTTTCAAAGTTAATTTAAAGTTTGAAAATGGAATTTTGAGATATTAAATTGAATTTGAATTTGAATTTGGATCTTGACAATGAATTTGGAATTTCAAAGTTGATTTGAGGATTGAATTTTGAGTGTATAAATGAATTTCAAAGTTAAATTGGATTTTTAATTTGAAACTTGAATTTGGAATTCAGAAAATGAATCAAGAATTTCAAAGTTAAATTGAACTTTGAATTTGATTTCAAAGTCAAATTTTGGATTTTGGAGATGAGATATAATTGATGAATTGAAATAGAAATTGAAGAAAAGATATTCACAATCACTTGGGTTTTTAAAAGGGGAATTTTGAAAACATGATGCAATTCTATCCTAAAAGCTGAATGAATTTAAATAACTTTGAAATTGAAATTTGAAAATCATATTTCATTCTTCAAATGAATGTAAATAAGATTAATGATATAATACACTCCTGACTATGGTCATTGAATGTATTATATAATAATCATATCTAAATTCAAATGGAGAATCAAACATATTTTGGTGCTTTTATAGAGTTTAGAATGAAATTAACTCTCAGTATACCTTGACTATGGCCATTGATATACGTATTGAATTAATTTTAAACTAAACTCTGATAAAAGAGGAAAATATTTAAAGAAAACATGATGAATTTTGAAAAAGGATCCAGTGTGGATCCAGTGTTATTTTGTAAAAGATAAAAATACTAAGTTTTGTTTACATCCTGACTATGGCCATTGATGTAAATCATCGACTTAGGATTAGTTACCTCTTACGAAATGGTGCACGTGCTATTCGTGGTCCCATTTGTGAAATTTTTGAAAAATAAAGCATGAAAATAAGCAATTCATGATATTTATAATGCTCATTCATTCTATCTAAAACAGAAAATCTAAATTCTCATTAAGATCTAACTATTACAATAAAATTGAATTTACAACTCCCAATAATGACCTTTTTCCATATATTCCCCTGCAAAATAGTTGCTTAGTATGAAGAATAGAAGAAATTTATATATATCATGTGGATGTCAAAAGATGTTAAGAGAGAAATGCTCATATGTCAAGGCACACCTGATTAAAAGATGAGAAACAACATACATACCTATATGTATATATATATATATATATATATATATATATATATATATATATCACACACATACATTTGATATAGGTGGATGAGAGTGATGTTGATGAAGTGGTCAAGTAAATAAAATATGCTGAATATGGAGGAAACAATTTAATGTACAGGTAATGCTTTTATACTGCTTAAAAAAAAAATTCAAATGTGACAGATCGAACCTTGATGCTCGATATCTTAGCTAATGTTTCAAAATGATTCTGATGGGTGTGAACAAATTTTTGATAATGCACAAAGGACTAAACCCTCCAGCTGCATCCACTAAGTGAAAACTTAAGCTAATCATGGGTTGTTGAGGCAAGTGGGATGGCCAACATCAGAGACTCTGATGTAATCTATTGAAAATTTCCACTATGTATGATATTTTATGTGAGCTATACACCTATGGAAATCTGTTGTTACAGACGTGCAACAGTGAATGTATGCACAACAATATGCACATACTGAAAGTGAAGTCCAGTGGATGTTGTGGAACGTGGTTTGGCAGAAGTAGACATAGTGATACTGTGACAACATGCTGAAGATGCAGGTGGAGTAGCTGATTGCAGATGACAGGGAAGGTGACTGTGTCCTAAAAAGATGTTCGGGTAAGTGCAACACACTGCCGATAGTTAAGGGTATTGATATTACTGTGTAAGGGCTGTAAAAATGGCCTGAAGTAATAGGCACGTGCCCTGTGCGGGTGTTGGGAATAACACAGGAATCCCATTAACACAATGGTCGAGAAAGTGGACATCATTGATGTGTCCAACCACTAATTATTGTGATGATAGCAGTATTGTAAAGAAAGAGGGAACTGTATATGACAATAAAAGATGTTGTAAATGTCAACTGGGATGCCACAATGAATCCACATAATAAATAAATAACTGATGGAAGCCATATTGACTATTTGGGCGCAATTATCGGATGTTATGATGGGCCACCGTGAGCCTTCTGCAGCATCTAACCAGGAAAGATATATGCAACAACAAAAGGAGAAAAAAAAAGTTTGCAAGGTGTAAGCTGCAAAAGAACACATGCAGGGAATATACGAATCTCAATGCTGGGACTTAAGGAAGCAAATGTACAGGTGAGGATGAATCTTACGAAATGCGTGAACTAAACTATAAAGGTGAAAAAGGCATTTTGATATTGTGCGATGAAACAAAAGAAAAGAAAAGAAGTAGAATACATATCGGAAGGTTAAACAAAAATCAGTGATGCAAAAATATATATATATATATATACATATATATATATATATACTAATGTATAGATGATAAAACATGATACAGATGCAACAAATGAATTCATAGATGGCAAATCCCAATTTTTGGCAAACCCAGAAATGTATATTCTACTACTACCTTCAGGAATTAAACAGCTATTAGCACGCAACAACTTCATTACTGTTCAAGACATAACAACACGAAATATCCTCTGTCAGAGGATATAGGATAACAATAGGGAGAAAGAGGCTTCAGTCGAACCATGCTATCCATGAGCCTGCTTGGCCTTTGCATACTCAAATCGTCGATCCTGCCCAGCTGATATGGACACCTTCAATTTATTATCAGAATTCAGGTTCTTGGCACCAGCCATATTTCCCTTGGGATCTAGTAGCTGAGGACCAGCGAGATGAGTAATATAATCATTAAATGATGCTCAATGCAACAAGGCATATTACAGGATATTTTCTTGATGGGTCTCCTTTCAATGGCAATACAAATAATTCCAGGAGATAATTGTTTCTGTGAGTGGTTGGTGGTATGTTGCTAATCACATCCAAATTAACATGCTACTAACAGAATTTCAATGTTACAACCTGATCTCAAACAAGGATTTGATGGACTTTTATACAGCTCTCAGAAACAAACAGAATTCCAAAACTCACCATTTATAGCCATAAAAACCCCCCTAAAAAAAAAGAAGAAAGGATATCTATTGATATTCAAGTATTACCCCCTAAGACAAGGAACAAATCATAGTAGCTGAAAAACTCAATGGAAGAGCATGACTGAACTCGGTGAGATTTACATACCAATCTTGGAGGGAAGGTCCAGTGGGCAGCTACCGCGGTGGTTCCGTATCAGTGATACTTGGCAATGATTGTAAAGCGTATCTTTCTGGAGGGTGGCCACACACCAAACTTTGAAAGGTCACTGGAGGTCAGTTCATCGATCCAGATGATGGACTTTTTTAAAAAAAAGTGCTCAACAACAGCAGAAATCAGGTAGCCGATTCAAAATTCGTGTAACCATCTGATTGAAATCAGATAATCAATACCTGAGATTATTCAACTAATGTCCAGGTACTTCTTCCACAGAGGGCTTTTGTTGCAAAAAGCAGGAGAATTGCCAGAAGAGGAATGACAAAAGTGAAAGTGCACTAGGATCTAGGCAACGAGCACTAGAGGGGGGGTGAATAGTGCTTTTAAAAAATTGTCTGCGGAATATTTAAGGATTTTGCAAATCTCAAAGAAAACACACAAAGAACACAATATTTTATCCTGGTTCGGTCTAACCCGACCTACATCCAGTCCCCAAGCAAAACCCGCTTGAGATTTCCACTATCAACCTTGTAAACTACAAGATTACACAGACCATAACTGGTCCCACTTTCAGTAACAACCCTACTGAAAGCAAACAACTCCTTTACACCAAGGAGTCCTTTTTACAGAAAAAAGTAACAACTTACAAAACAACCTATGAGCCTTCCTTTTGAATGCAAATGAGATGCTATTGACTTTTGAGGTTGTTGAAATATTCTACTCACGAATTCACTATCTCTCAAAGTGATTTGAGTGAAAAACTGAAGTGAAAATATCACGTGAGTGAGAAAACAAATACTTGAATGAATAGGAGTGAAAAGCAATAAGTAAATGATTCAAATCGATTGAATTCTTGTTCTATTTGAGTGTACAATGCACTCATATTTATAGTTAAAGTTTTCCATACGTTGAAGGTATGAAAGGGTATCAAAACTGTCCATTTCGAACGATCAAAACGTTTGAAAAATGAAAAGACACGCCTTTTTGAAGTTTCAGGAAAATGACAAAATTAGTCGACTGAAACATCAGTTAGTCGACTAATAGTTAGTTATTAGTAGACTGACCGTTATCGTCGGTCGACTGATCTGTTAATCGAGTCGTTTGAAAATCTGAACTTTTGAAACTTAGTCGACTTGAGAAAAGTTAGTCGACTGATAATATCATCAGTAGACTGAAAAACCTTTTAGTCGACTGCTGCTAAAATCTTCTGAAAAACAAACATTCTGTTCGGTCGACTGATAAAAAGCATTAGTCGACTGCTGCTAAATTTCCAGAAAACACATGTCCTGTTCAGTCGACTGATAAAACCATTAGTCGACTGCTGCTAATTTTCCAGAAAACAGACATTCTGTCCAGTCGACTGATAAAACCTTCGGTCGACTAATTTGACAAAAATGATTTTTTAGAAAATATGGCGCGAAAGGATTAGTCGACTGGTAAGTCTATTGGTCGACTAATAAACATGAAAATTTAAGAAAAGAGTTTTCTAAAAAGATTTTCATGAGGGTTCTTTTTAGAAAAGTTTTTCTAAAGACTTTTAAGGTGAAATGCAACCTAAATATGCACTCTAAGTAAGGCTCTTACAAGAATCTAAGACTTTAATGAATTAAACATTTGCACACTAGTCTTCAAAGATTCTTCACTGAATTCTTCAATTTCTTCATAGCCTTAGCTGAAATGCAGTTGATTCCACTTGCTCATTATCAAAACCTTGTACTTGAAGTATCATGTATGGCTTCATTGTTGTAACAATCTCCCCCTTTTTGATGATGACAAACTTAATCAAAGATGAAGCATTTAGATGCATAGATGAAGATTTTACTCCCCCTATCAATATGCTGCAAAATATTAAAAGTTAGCACATTTAAAGCACACATATCACATATTGATTGGTTTGCATTTCCATTCATCATTTCTTCATGCATTTAGAAATACATTCATTCAAAGCTTTCTTTTTCTCTTAATTTTGCATTTCTCATGCAAGATCTCCTGTAATGTAATTGCTATCATCTTTTTCTCCCCCTTTGTCAGAATAAAAAAGAGTAAGGGCAGAAATAGCATAAGCAAAATAGAGATACAAGTTTAAAATATTACAACCCATAAAGTATGAAAGTTCAGACAACAAAGATTAGAAAAGTGAGTTGAGCAAATCCTTGATTGAAGTAATCTCTTTCTGAATCAAAGATAGTTGTTGAGTCACATCTTCACGAAAAGTATGTTGATGCAGCTCTAAAGCTTCCAGTCTCTGCATAACTTCATCATGATCTTGACTTGTCGAAAATTTCTTTCTTTTTGCATGAGATGAAGGTGTCGCAGAAGGTGAAGGTTCAGAAATTTATGGTTCATTAGGATCAGATGGTTCAGTTTGATCAACATTTAAAGGAGGCAGATATTTAATTTTCATTCTTTTAAAAATTGTTTGATCAAAGAACTCTTTTTGCTCAATGTATTTTTCATTTGTTAAAGGAACTTTGAAATGTCTAAAAATATGGGTTAAAAGACAACCATAAGGAAGAAATGGTTTTTGTTTCCACAAGTTTGTAAAATACACATTGGCCCAGTTGACAAAAATATTTCCAAATAAAACATAAAGAGCCGTAGATAGATCTGTGGAATAATAATCAAAAGAACCAGTTTTGGGTAGAACATTGTGGGCAAGGATTCGTCCAGCAATGCGTGCACGAGTTTGAAGATTAGTATTTTTGAAAGGAGGGCAGTGAGGTGCTCCTGGAAGAAGAATTTGTTCAAAAACTCTTTCATCATTCAATTCAATAGTGTTGAAAGAGTGTCTGAAGGTGGAATTTCAAGAATTTCTCTAAGTAATTTCGAATCAAACTCGATTTCAACATCACGAACAAGAGATGACAAAACTCCAGTTTCATGATCCATTTGTAAATTCGTGTAAAACAAGTGAATAAGAAAAGGATAGTGAAGGGTATCTGCACAAGCATAAAAAAGATGTGAAATACCAGGAAATAATTATCTTATATTGTAACGAGAAAATAAGTGAAATAGAACATTTCGGCCTGGTAAAATAGGTAGTGCAGAAATTGATCCAAAAGTATCATAGAGAAGAGGATTGCGAAGTAATCTTAGTGAAAAACCATGTCTTGAAGTAGGTGTAGGAGGAGGAGAACCTAAACCTTTTGCAGATGCAGACTTCGTACAATGCATGGTAAAAAAAAGAGTTACCAAAAACAATGACGGCTTCCAAATGATTTCCGGCAGAAGTAGAACGTTGTCCGGCGATATGAAACAGAACTAGAGGAGGATACAATGGCTGACGGCGAGTGAGAAGTCGGCCACAAGGGGATTCCGGCAATGCACTGTCACACAAGAGGGTTCCGGCGTGTTTTGAAGATGCGCCAGTTATTGCAAGAGGATTCCGGCATGTTTTGAAGATGCGCCAGTTATTGCAAGAGGATTCCGGCGTTTCAAGATCACGACCCGAAGATTTCGGCGTCTCCTTGTTACGGTAAGAAAATCCCAGCAAAAATGGGATCGAACGGCACTCCGAGGGTTTTTCGGAAGAAAGAGAGGCAAAAGAGAAAGAGGGTTTTCGTTTTTAAGGGTTTCGTTTTAAGAAAAACGAAAAGATACGAAAACGAAGTGAAACGATGCTTATTTTAAAAAGAACGGGTGTTTTAAAAATCCAAGGGGTATCAGGTCCCTTCATTTAAATTTTTTTTAAAAAATTTTAGTCGACTAAATCTTTATCGGTCGACTAAGAATGTGCGACTCATTCTAAAAATATCATCAATCGACTAGAAATATATCGGTCGACTAATATGGTGCGATACATTCCAAAATTTAAAACACCAGTCGACTAGAATTTTATCGGTCGACTAATATAGTGCGATTTTGAGATTTTGTTCAAAAATCAGTATTTTTATAAATCCAAAAATGAGCAAATACCTAGTTCTCTTCTAATTCTCACAAAATCTTCATTTTTAAGAGGTTTAGTGAAGATATCGGCATGTTGTTGTTTAGTGGAAATAAAATTTAACGAAATATCTCCTTTTAACACATGATCTCTTAAAAAATGATATCTCACTTCAATATGCTTAGTTCTTGAGTGCTGAATAGGATTTTTCGAAAGATTTATAGCACTAGTGTTATCACAATAAATAGTTGTTGTGGAGTAATTCAAACCGAAATCTTTTAAGGTTTGTTTCATCCATAGTACTTGTGAACATGCTAAACTAGCCACTATATATTCTGCTTCAGTAGTTGAGAGTGATACTGAATTTTGCTTTTTACTAAACCAAGAGACTAAGGAATTTCCTAAGAAATAACAAGTTTCACTAGTACTCTTGAGATCAGATTTACTTCCTGCAAAATCTGCATCACTATATGAAACTAAATCAAAGAAAGATGATTTTGGGTAAAACAAACCGAAATCTGAAGTATCTTTCAAATAACGAAGAATTTGTTTTACTGCAGTTAAATGAGATTCCTTTGGATTAGCTTGAAATCTTGCACACATACAAACACTAAACATAATATCAGGTCGACTAGCAGTTAAGTATAATAGAGATCCGGTCATACCTCTGTAGAGCTTAGTATCTACAGTTTTACCATTTTCATCTTTATCAAGAGAAGTAGTTGTACTCATAGGATTCCTTCTTGATTTCGATGAGTCCATCCCAAATCTCTTGAGAAGTTCTTTTGTATACTTAGCCTGATTGATGAAGATTCCTTCTTCAGTTTGCTTTATTTGAAGTCCAAGGAAGTAGTTTAATTCGCCCATCAAGCTCATTTCAAACTCTTCCTGCATAGCTTTAGCAAATTCTTTACAGAGAGAATCATTAGTAGAACCAAATATTATGTCATCAACATAAATTTGCACAATAAGAATATCTGAATTAAGATTTTTAATAAATAAAGTGGAGTCTACCGGACCAATGAAAAAACCAGATTGTTCTAGAAAATTTCGTAGTCTTTCATACCACGCTCTTGGTGCTTGTTTGAGTTCATACAAAGCTCTTTTCAATTTGTAGACTTTTTCTGGATATTTCTCATTTTCAAAGCCTGGAGGTTGCTCTACATAAACTTCTTCATTGATGTGTCCATTTAAGAATGCACTCTTAACATCAATTTGATATAACTTGAAGTTCATGTAACTAGCAAAAGCAAGCATCATTCGAATTGACTCTAATCGAGCCACTGGTGCATAGGTTTCATCAAAATCTATGCCTTCTTCTTGATTATAGCCTTGTGCCACTAGCCTTACTTTGTTACGAATGACTTCACCATTTTCATCCAGCTTATTTCGGAAGACCCATCTTGTTTCAATTACCGGATGATCCTTTGGTCTATCAACTAGATCCCAAACATCATTCCTAGTAAATTGGTTAAGTTCTTCAGACATGGCCAAAAGCCAAAATTCATCAACACAAGCCTCATTGATATTCTTTGGTTCTAATTTAGATATGAAAGCAACATTTGCAATGTATTTTTCTAACTGCCTTCTAGTTTGGACACCACTCTTTATTTCACCAATAACTTGTTCATGTGGATGATTAGGAACTTCTTTCCAAACCGGTTGTAGAGGAATATTTTCTTGAGAAGTACTCTCTATCAAGGGTTCTTCTTGAAGTATTACTTCTTCTCCTTCGCTTAGAGGTATAACCTGCTCACAATTCTCATCAAATGCAACATGTAAAGATTCTTCAATACAAGATGTTCTTTTATTGAAAATACGATATGATTTACTTCTAGAAGAATATCCAAGAAATATTGATTCATCTGATTTTGAAGTATGCCAATTCATGCATATTTTTACCAATCTACTATGGTCTACACGAATGGCACGTGCACTAGCTCTTATGGAGTTGACAAACTTGGTGGAATTTGTATTTATGTCCATAGTCAGAATACGAATAATACCTAGATTTGTAATCTTCGTATTAGCCACATTCAGCCTACACTCTTAGGCTAACTTCAAAATGCACTGCATTTCTCAAAAATACAAAAAGGATTTTTTCAATTCCTTAAAATCAAGTCTTTCAAGTCCATATTCATTCATTTAATTCATTTGCAAGTTCAAATTCCAAATCAGAAAATCAGTTTTCTCAAAAATTTTCCAAGTCTTATTCAAAAATCGATTTTCTCAAAACATTGATTTTCCAATGATGTTTCAAGCATTTACAAAGTTCAAAATTCGATTTTCCAAGTTATAGCTTCAATTTCTAAGTTCTAATTCAAAGAAATCAAGTTTTTTTCAAATTCTTCAAAATCGATTTTCACAAAAACCTTTGGATTTCTTCAAAAAAATCGATCTTCACTTTCCTCAGAAATATTCTCTCACTAAGCTCATGATTTTCTGAGTGTTATCTTTTCCAAGAATCTCCAAATATTTTTCAATATTCAAATCAAACATATTGTTTTCAAATTTGCATTTTCAGAAAATCATAGCACATGCCTGATTCTTTGTTTATTTAGGAAATAGAACATGATTTAGACAAGTTGAGCAAAGTTAAGCACACAATTGATCCTTGGTTTAATTACCCTGATCAAGGCGACAGGAACGGTTGAACCTCGTACCGACAGGCGAGTCCCATTTTTCGGAATTATCTCGCATTTTAAAACGGAGGTAAGTTATTTTCAAAATCTTTTTCAAAGGTCAGTTTGATTTACAAAAGTAAAAATTTTGCGATGATAACAAGCCTCAACTATCTTCTTTGAGCCACCAGGACCTCTGACCTTTGTCCAATAGTATTAGCAGGGTGATAACCTCTATCGACAATATGACCATGTTCCATCAAAATTTATCTCAGAGAAGCCATTCCTCAGCAAACTCAGGACCTCCAGTGCATATGAAAAACATGGAAAAGAAAGAGACAATACTTCCAGATTTCTAGAGTTTGTTTGAAATCTAGACCTACGTATTCGTAGGTCAAGCATAGTTCAACATAGTGGATTGGCTTCTGCAATCAGTAGAATAACTTCTTCTTTTATGATCCTTGTGATTCAGAACATGAGCATAGTAAGGCATTTAAAAAAAAAAAAGAAATCTGAGGTTTGAACCACGAGGAGATAGTTAAAGGACCCTTTGCCACCATACGAAACAGTAGCTGTAGTGAATCATCGCCACTTATTAACAGGGTTTTTAAGATTGATCATAATTATCATATAACCATCCAAACGAGCTACTAGAATATGATAACATAAATGTCCAAAGAGGTAAGCATAATCATAGTCAAATTTTGATGGCAATGAGTCCCAAGTTTACTAACCAAAGAAATGATGTATAGTTGGGCCAAAAGCTTCTCTGTTTTAATCTGAGATAGCTGAGCAGAGTCACCTGTTTCAGGACATAGAAATAGCTTGAGCAGCAAAAAGAAAGAAAGAAAAAAAAATCTGAAAAGTTTTTATCCTTCAGCTTTTCTCTCAACTTTGGCATCAGTCAAGCCCTATCAGACACACTTGGAAAGTCTCCAGAACTGCCCTCATAGAATATACCATGGATGTATTATAGTAGATCATCCTCGAACTCTTTAAAGGAATCACCTCTAACATCATATGCAATATTTCTGGCCACACCTAAAGCTTAGAATAGCACTGTTTGCTTCTGCTTGAGGAGCATGATATGGATGGTGAAAATCAAAGCTACAGAGTACCAGAATTCTGTATTCAAATTATGGAACAAACATTTTGAATAAATTGTAGAGACTACCCATGCTATTACTAGGCTAAAATAGGGGAATCGACCTTGAAATGCTAACATTCCTGCAACTTGTTACATCATTGTGATTAACACACAGAATGAAAGAGGATGATTGGCATGGTTTATAATGCAGCAAGTGTAATGGATGTAACATATAGGGGGTTGTGAAGGGATGCGGTGGTAAAATTAAAAGGAACAATGCTGGGAAAATGACATTGACTGCTATAAATAAAAATGTGTAATGTATTGGGCCATGCTTACAATGAAGTAGAATACATATGAATGCTGAAAGTATTGATATGATGTTATGAACACATACGAAAAAGATAGTTCATCAGATGCATATGTTATTGAAGTGGATAAGCCATGTGTACAAGTATTTGATGAAACAACAAGATGGGAAGGCAAATGACAATGGTGAATGTGGTTGAGGACACAACTCAACCTCTCTCTAGTCGCACCGGTACTCAATGATACCCCAGTTAACCATATACTCTATATAGACATAACACAGGAGATGCTATATAAAAAAAACTCAGATTATACAATTACCCACAATATGACACCACCGATTAGGAATAAAATACAGATAGCAGGAATGACAAGGGTTGGCAGGCATAGCCGCCATGAATCAGTGGAAGCTTAGAGGAAAGGGGTGTTTCCTCTGGGTGCCGACCATCTTCATCTAGTTGAATTGTCCCACAGAACAAGTATATTCAATATATTGGAAATCTCCAAGGTCGTGCCTAAAATAATTTCCCAGATTCATTGCACTTGTTCTGAGGTCTGAGATTTTTGGGATCTAATTCGATCCCTTTTACATGGGATGGTACATGTAAATAAATAAATTAAGGCAGGGAATTGAACGAAACAGAAGAGATAAGTATATTGGCAATTCACAAAACCCTCAAAAAAAAAAAAGAACTTAGTGCTATACTGCGAATGACAGGATTTCAAAGAGTTTAAAGCATGCTCCAGCCAATTTGTATAGATGAAAATGCCAAACAATTGTGATCATGTGATGCAATAAGAACCAGATGGAATAAAAGAAACAGTGATGATGAATTAACTGATGAAATAAAATGCACAACATGTAAACGACCCTGTACAGAGCATACATAACTTAACATGAATATCCCGTGCGTCAGGCAGCCTAGGATTCATAGTGAGAGGTTTTTCATTTATACCTTAACTAAGCATAAAGATCGACGAATAAGAGAGAAAAAAATTCCAACGAAGCGTGAATCAGTAAAAAAAGAAGAGGAAAACAATTTAGAGGAAACAATGCTACAAAAAAAAAACTGTACCAAACTAATGACAAACTAAGGGTTAACTGTGATGTCAAATGAAGAAAAACAGATAGAAGATCATGAACAAACAATAAAAAGAAGAAGATACAACGAGCAATCTAATGTAATGAAATTTAAGGCAATAATGAAATGCGGTGCTATTAAAACAAGAAATCAAATGTAAAATATGGATAGAATAAAGGGAAAGAAAAAAAAGGAATTAAATGTTGGAATCGATAGATTCCGTTAATATTGCATTTTTTTGTAAACCGAATTTGTTATATACAAACCGAGTTTACAAAAGATGCATGAATGGGGCAAAAGCAAAAAGGAAAATGACTCAAGAAGGGAGGAGGAGAATGTCCTTACCGATTGTTTATCTTCAACTGAATAGGTAGTGGCACCTTCGGAGTTATAGCCGATCTTCAGTCGTTTGGGGAAAAGAACTGAAAAAAAAGAAGAAGAAGGAAGAATGAAAAATGAAGCAGGAAAAGAAAAGGTAGAAGGAGAAGCGTGATCGGGAGCCGGGAGGAGGTGAAGAACAGGTCCCCTAGGGATTTCTTCTTGCGCCCTTTTAAAGAAGGAGAAGATGTCTCTGGAAAGGTGCTAGGGATCGGTGGATGAGGGTTGGGGCGAAGGTGGATGGGCGGTCGAGAAGAAGATGAGGCGATCGGAGGGTTGAAGAAGGGGGATTACAGCGAGAGCATGCGAGGCTGGGTCGTTGGCGATGAAGGGCTTAGGGAGGAGATGCCGTTGGTGATGAAGGGTTGAGGATGGGGAGCAGATGGTTGCGCGGTCGAGGAAGCAGATGCTGGCAGCAAGTATGGGGTGAACGATGTGTATTTGTAGGAAAGACCTTAACATCATGTATGTGTTGCAATGATGGGGAAACTTCTGGAGAGTGTGCTAGAGAAAGCGAGAGGGAGAGAGAGAGAGAGCCTGCAGCTCCCCTTTTACCATAATTTTTTTTTCAAAACTGGTCCCTCTTTAAAAAATTTCAAAATAATGGTTGTTTTCAAAAAAAGTTTTTCTAAAAAATGGTTTTAACTAAAGGGATGCTTTAAAAAGAGGTTTTTCAAACTATATTTTTTTGGATTTCTTTTTTTTTCTATTTTTCTATTTTTGCTCTTTTCTTCATTTTCTATTTTTTTTGATATTTTTGAAATAAAGCTTTGAAACTAAGAAAAATAAGGGATTTAAAAATCATTTTATAATTTTTGAGAAATATTTACAAAAAGAGGAGTTTTTCTGAAAATTTGGGTTTGATTTCTTCAGAAAATGAGTTTGGATTCAAAATTTTAGAAGATTTTCGAGTTTTTAACCTCGAATCGAGGAATATCAAATAATGAATCCAAATGGATGCCAGATGGACTGTCCGAGCCATTCAAAAGCTATTTTTGGTACTTTTATAATTTTAATTTAAAAATTTGGGCAATAATGTTGGGTTTCGGCAATGGATCCAGATCCGAAACTGAGTCAGATATATAGAAATGAATTTAATTTCAATAAAATCTGAGAAATATCTGGAATTTAGATTTAAAATCGACTTAATTACTCAAAAAATGGAATCAGGGGCAAAAAGGGACTATTTACAACATTTTGAAAAATTTGGGGTGTTCACAGATGCCCCTCTTTGCTATTAAGCCGGTTGAAAACCGAGCTTAGTGGCAAAGAAACACTCCAAATTTTGAAAAATGCCCCAATCAGCAGATCTGAACTGGGTGTGGAAGAATTTATTTGAAAAGAGATGATTCCAGGCTTAAAACCTTATCCTGAATGGCTTTTGGGGAGATGAAATTCTCGAAAATGATATGACTAAATAATAGAAATGAGAAAATCATGATGGGACTTTGGGCGAAGATCCCAAAATGATGAAAGATAAGATTTTTGATCAAGTCTCATGGGTGAGACAAGATCAGCCTTGGGAATGACTCAGGTTTAGCCCTTAACCTGGATGGGACGATGATAGATCAAGATAATTTGGATGGGGAAAGGAATATAAGCGGACCTCGATGGGACATTTTTGAGAGAAATGCCTCGTGAGACGAACTTAAGCATGATTCTTTCCTGGATGGATATATAAAGAGCATGGACTCCTTTGTGGGAAAAAACCATGATGTGACTGGGAGGATTACCTTGTCGAAACGAGGCTCAGGCTTAACCCAAACCTGAACGGAAGGTACCTCGTGGAACAAGGTTCAGGCTTAACCCTTAACCTGAAGGGGATGACCACACAGAATCCTCGAACGAAGAAGCCATGATGGGACAACGAAATGCATCGCCAAAGCGAGATTCAGGTTTAACCCTTGACCTGAGTGGGGGGAATCGCGCGAAGTCCTCAAATGAAGAAACCGTGGCAGGACTAGAAAGGATATCTAGTCGAAACGAGACTCAGGTTTAACCCTAACCTGAACGGAAGATACCTCGCAGAGCGAGGTTCAAGCTTAACCCTTAACCTGAAAGGGGTGACCATACGGAATCCTCGAATGAAGAAACCATGATGGGACCTTCGAAATTTGGACAAACAAATCCGAAAGGGGTTTGCGATAAGAGAAAAACAAGGGATTCCCTAAAACTTGGAAAAGGGATGATCTGGGGCATCTCATTGTTGAGACTAAATCAGCTTTCTAAAAACAGACAACCTCTCGCAGAAGGTTTGGGTGATACCTTGAGGAGTGAGGTAACTGTGATGGGACCTCTAGACTTCGCACAACAAGTCCAAGAGGGGTTTGCAAAAGGATGAAAATGGGGGTCCCTAAAGCTTGAAAAGGGGTTGTTCTTGGGCGCCTCATTGCTGAGACTGAAAATAGCTTTTGACAATAACAGACCTTTTGCAGAAAGCTCAGGTTTAACCCTTATCCTGAGCGGGCACTGTCTATGGCAGGACAGTGGAGAACATAAGGAAGCGTGTGAATCTGAGAACGCTCAGATCAAACGAAAGGAAAGGACTTTTTAGTCCTAATGAGGGATGACGTCAGGATACGTCAAAATGAACATCAAGTCCTTGCTTCATTTTTTGATAACGAGAAAATATTGTCAATAAAATGTCAAAATTGTAGTTGATTCAGAATGATTGAATTGTGCTTATGTGTAAAAATGTCACCTCTTTCTACCTAGAGTATTAACTCCAATTGGGCTAACTCTGTAGAATCAAGAATCAAATTCAAAATTTTGTTGTTGTTGAGCTTCTTCAAGGAAGATATCAATTTCCTTGATATGAAAAGAGAGGAAATATTCTTAGCTTCATAAAAAGCAATTGAGTGAAAAGATATTGATAAAAGAATTTCACATAGATAAAGATGATTCCTGACAGTTTCGGGTAGTTTGACATCCTAGGGCTTTTCTCATGATGATTTTTTGCACTTTTTGGAGTCATGGAGCTTTCTTGGGCTGTTACATCATCCTTCATTTTGGAGATGTCCTGACTTTTCTCTCTTTTTTGGGGAAGGGTACGTCACAAACTCTTTCATCTTGGAGATGTTCCGATCCTTCTTTTTCTTTCTCAGGAATTAGGCTTGGTGATATTGGCTCATTGGTCAAAAAGGTCTCTGGATGATAGCAGAAATCAAATATCTTTTAGGGTTTGTTAGGAGGCTCATTGCAGTCGCATTCATCTTGGCGGTGATCTGAACGTTCCCTTGAAGGATCCGTCACAAACTCTTTCATCTCGAAGATTATCCGAATCTTCTTTTGCCCTGGGGGTCTAGCTCGCCTATTCGTCTTCATCTTGACGACGGTTGAGAGATCTCTTTTGCATATATTTGATTGCAGCTCAGATGACTGAGGAGATATGGATTGGGTAGGTTCTTTTTTACTGCCCAGGATATTTCCACTGTCTTACTACCAAAAAGAATGATCTTTAAGAATGTGCTATAGCTATGATCAATATTAGTTCACTTATGGCTTTTCAACATCATTGAATTTTTCCTTTGCCGGTCATATCGAAGATTTTTCTTCATCCTCTTGGTTGACCAACAGAAAAGCTTGAAGTCAGTTCTTATTTCGCAAAAGTCTTGCTCTTTTGGAAATAATACTAAAGGTAGCTTGAGGTAATTCTTTATGCGATGAAAGCTTTGAGATCAACAATGACTTTTGATAGCAAATTGATGAAGTATTCTATAAATCCTTGATGAGGGAAATCGCTTGATATCGAATCGACACGTCCATGACAAAATTCTCCTCTCTTTTTCCCCAAAAAAAGAGACTCAGGCTTAGCCCTTACCTGAATGAGAAGTTGGAAATACTCCTCTCTTCCCCAAAGAGGAGGTATTTGCAAAACGAAACTTTCGAAGAGAAATTAAGTTTTCGTCAAAACTCCCTATCTCTAGGCTTCTCTTATGGAAAGGCGGCTGAAAAACGAAGTTGAGAAAGTATCACAGAGGAACAAGTCCATCACACTCTCCCTAAAAGAGGGTCCTCTGTGAAGGGGTTGGCCAAAGATGAGAAAAACAGGGGCCATGAAAAGAAACGAGCTTTCGTCGAAGCTCTCCCTGAAAAAAGGGTTCTTTTATGTAAAGTTAGTTGTTGTTTTGCAAACTGTTCGCGAAAAAAAATGAGTCCCTTCAAACTCTCCCTGGAAGAGGGTTCTTGCGAACGAAAGATGGTTGCATGCGAAAGGAACGAGCTCCCTCGAACTCTCCCTGAAGAGGGTCTTTCCCAAGAGAAAAAGATTGATTTTTGACAAAATGGTAACCCGAAGGTTGAAATTGAGATTTAAAACTTGAATGTTGATGATTGGTTAGTACAAAGACTGAACATGGAGGGCTAACTGATCAGTCAGTCAAACACTAGCATGAGCGCTAGAAGTACCAGCACGAGCACTGGATTTCCAAAAAACTACCCCAGTACGAGCGTCGGGTTTCAAAAATACACACCAGTACGAGCACTGGGTTTAAAAAATGCACACCAGTATGAGCATTGGGTTTTCGAAATTGCACACCAGTACGAGCACTGGGTTTCTAAAATGCATACCAGTACGAGCACTGGGTTTCGAGATGCACACCAGCACAAGCACTGGGTTTTCGAAAGTGCATACCAGTACGAGCACTGGGTCTTCGAAAAGTGCCTACCAGTACGAGCACTGGGTTTTCGAAAGTGTATACCAGTACAAGCATTGGTTTTCGAAAATGCATACCAGCATGAACACCAGGTTTTTCGAAAGTGCACCAGTACGAGTACTGGTTTTTCAAAAGTGCACGAGTACGAGCACTGGTTTTTCAATGAAGAGTTTGAGAAAGAGACCGACATTCAAGGATATTTGAGAATTAAGCGAGAAGGATTGTCGATGTTTCAAAATTATCCCTTATCCTGAAGGAGAACTCAGGTTTTGTCCTTTAACCTGAAAGGGAAAGGCACAAAGAACTTTGGTCCAATACAAGCATTGGATCAACAGGGGAAATTCGAGTCGGAACTCGAGAATTCAGAAATAAGAATATACAAAAGCAAAAACCCGAGTCGGAACCTGGTTTTTCCAAATAAAAAGTGGAAATCGAGTTTTGAAACTCGAATTTTTAAAGGAATGATCGGTTCCAACACGAGCATTGAATCCGATAGGAAGTTCGAGTTGGAATTCGAGACTTCAAAAATAAGAATATACAAAAGCGAAAACCCGTGTCGGAACCCAGTTTTTCAAAATGAAAAGAATGAATGAGAAAATCGAGTCTGAGAACTCGAATTCTTGATGTAACAATTGGCCTTATGAGAACATCGGATCTAAAGGGAAGCCCAAGTCGGAACTCGAAGCTCCAGAAATAAGAATATACAAAAGGAAAAATCCGAGTGGGAACCCGGTTTTTCAAAATAAGAGAACAAATGAGAATCAAGTTTTGAGAACTCGAATTCTCGACATAGCAATTGGTCCAATGCGAACATCGGGACCAAAAGGGACGCCCAAGTCGGAACTCAAAGCTTCAGAAATAAGAATATACAAAAAGAGAAAATCTAAGTCAGGACCCAGTTTTTCAAAATAAGAGAATAAATGAGAATCGAGTTTTAAGAACTTGAATTCTCGACATAGCAATTGGTCCAATGCGAACATCGGGACCAAAAGGAAGCCCAAGTCGGAACTCGGTGCTTCAGAAATAAGAATATACAAAAAGAGAAAATCCGAGTCAAGACCCGATTTTTCAAAATAAGAGAATAAATGAGAATCGAGTTTTGAGAACTCGAATTCTCGACACAACGATTGGTCCAATGCGAACATCGGGACCAAAAGGAAGCCCAAGTCGGAACTCGGAGCTTCAAAAATAAGAATATACAAAAAAAGGGAAAATCCGAGTCAGAACCCGGTTTTTCAAAATAAAAAAATGAATGAGAATCGAGTTTTGAGAACTCGAATTCTCGACGCAACGATTGGTCCAATGCGAACATCGGGACCAAAAGGAAGCCCAAGTCGGAACTCGAAGCTTCAGAAATAAAAATATACAAAAGGGAAAATCCGAGTCGGAACCTGGTTTTTCAAAATAAGAGAATAAATGAGAATCGAGTTTTGAGAACTTGAATTCTCGATGTAGCAATTGGTTCAATGCGAACATCGAGACCAAAAAGAAGTCCAAGTCGGAACTCAGAGCTTCAGAAATAAGAATATACAAAAAAAGGGAAAATCCGAGTCTGAACTCGATTTTTCAAAATAAAAGAATGAATGAGAATCGAGTTTTGAGAACTCGAATTCTTGATGCAACGATTGGTTCCAACACGAGTATTGGATCCAAAAGGAAGTCCATGTCGGAACCCGAAACTTCAAATGAAAGATAAAAAGGGGAAAAACCTGAGTCGAAACTCGGATCTTCCAAAAATAAAAATAAAATAAAAGCAAAACCGGAGTCGGAACTCAGATAGGAAGGAAGTAACTCCTATCAAAAAGTCGAATTTTAGAAGGCTTGACAAAAAGTATGAATAGATTCCGACGATGAGGATGAGAAACTTATTCAAGATCCTTGGCCCAAGATGGCCTGAGATTTGAATTTTATTTAGGATGGTTTTCAGGATTTGTCCCCTATCCCGAAGAGAATTTGACAACATCAGAGAAGTTTGATAAGGATCGACAAAGGATAAGGAATTAAGGAAAGAGAAGAATTAACGAAGTTGACAATAAAAATTTGAAAAAGGATTGGTAGAAATAGGCAGAATTTTGAGGAAAAATTGATGATAAAAGAATTTAGGATTATCCCCTGTCTTGAAAGAAAATAAAGGGCCTCGCGGGATGAGGTTCAAGTTTTATCCCTTAGCCTGAAAGGGAAATACCCCATTGAAACGAGGCATCAGGTTTATCCCTTAACCTGAAAGGGTTCATAAAGATTGATAAAATTTTGGTAAAATCAATAAAACCTGATAAAACTTGACAAAAGTGATAAAGTTGACAATAAATTGATGAAAATTTGATTAAATTGAAAAGTAAAAGGAATATAATTAATAGGAATAACAAGATCAACTAAAAATTGATAAGACTTTTAGAAAAGAGTTTGTCTGATCCTGCCTGCACATGATGAAGGAAGACAAGTATAGATCAAAATAAAATACCCCAGTATCATAGAGAAGAATGTGAGAATTTGATAATTGCTTTATTGCAAAAGGCTCTTTGAAGAGTACAAAAGGATAGGATGAACAATTCAAGTGTAAAATCTCTTCAAATGTAGAGCATTGATAGGATCTGGCAGTTCCACCCCATCTGCGTTGATTAGACGATAGGAATTGCGAGGCAATGCTTCCTTAACCACATAAGGGCCTTCCCAATTGAGTGGCCACTTGCCCCGTGGTCGATGCTTGAGATGAGTTGTCGATCTGAGTGCCAAATCGTTAACTCGGAATCTTCTCTCAATAGCGGACTTGGCATAGTGCCTAGCTATTCTCTGCCGATAAGCTTAAGCATGTTCTGCTGCCTTGAGTCTTCTCTCGTCCAATAAATCAAGTTGTACTAACCTCTGCTGATACTGATCAAGTGGAAGTTCGATGAGCGATGCGAACTTGAGTGCAGGCTTTTGAACGTGAAGAGGTAATACTACTTCAGTCCCGTAGACAAGCTCTGAGGGAGTAGCGTTGGTTGGGGTCCAAATGGTGGTTCGGTACCCCCAAAGTGCATCATGCATCTTCTCGTGCCAATCACGGCCCATTTCCACAGTTCTTTCTAGAATGCGGATCAAAATCTTATTGGTGGCCTCTGCTTGGCCATTTCCTTGAGGATAATAAGGAGCCGAGAAGTGATGATGAATCCTGAACTTTGAGCAGAAGGTCTTTATCCTCTCATTCTTGAAGTGACTGCCATTGTCTGACACAATATCATGTGGGATGCTGAAGCGACAAAGAAGGTTCTTATGAATAAAAGAAACCACATGTCGGCCTTCCACTGTTTGCAGAGTTACAACTTCGACCCATTTGGTGAAGTATTTTGTGGCTGCGAGAAAATATCTGTGGCCATTGGAAGCTGAAGGAGTGATTGGACCCACCACGTCGAAGGCCCACATCGAGAAATGCCAAGGAGAAACCACAGACTGCAAATATGCGGCTGGCGCATGAATGGAAGGTGCGTGCATTTGACATTTGATGCACTTCCTCCCAAATCAATGGCAGTCTTGCTGCATGATTTTCCAATAATATCTTGCCCAGATAATCTGCTTGACAAGCATTTGGTAGCCGACATGACCACCACAAATTCCCTCGTGTTCCTCTTGGACAACTTTCCTGGCTTCATCCTTGTCTAAGCATCTGGCATACTCTGAACTGAACCCACGACGATAAAGAGTATTAGAAAGGATGAAATAACGGGCTGACATGCGCTGAATCGCACACTGCTCCTTTCTTGGCATTTTCGACGAAAATTCACCAGTTTCGATAAAGTTTTTGATGTCTTGGTACCAAGGCTTCTCTTTCTGAGTGGCTTGGTTTACTTGCTCAGCTGGGATGAAGGCAGGTTGATCAAGTCTGCCGATCTCGAAGGAACGAGAGGATTCACTGTCTTTGAACGATAAAATAGAGCCAAGACAGGCCAAACCATCTGCTATGTGATTGTATTCCCTCTTGACATGATTAAGCTGAAATTCTTCAAAGTTGCCTATGAGAGCTAAGGAAATCTTCTGATAGGGAATCAACTTTGAATCCTTGACTTGCCATTCAACATTAACTTGGCTAACAACGAGCAATGAGTCGTCGAAGGCATATACTCTCTTAACATTGAAGTCTCGCAAAATCTTGAGGCCTTGTATCAAAGCTTCGTACTTGGCCATGTTGTGAGTACATTGAAAGCTGAGCTTGAGGGAATAAGGGATCATCTCCTTTTCGGGAGTGATTAACAAAATCCAAATCCCTATACCAGCCATGTTCCTGGCTCCATCAAAGAAAAGGGTCCAAACTGGGGATTCTTGAATACTGCAGATGCGATCATCAGAAAAATCATCTTTTGCCTTGATCTTTTCTGTCAACGGGAAATCTGCAAACTGATCTGCGATGGACTGACCCTTGACTGACTTCTGAGATACATACTCCAAATCGTACTGTATTAGGAGGACTTGCCATTTTGCAATCTGCCCGGTAAGGAAAGGCTGCTCAAGGATGTACTTGAGAGGATTGAGCCTTGATAAAATTTTGATTTCTGATGCCAACAGATAATGCCTCAGCTTCTGACACATCCATACCAAGGCCAAACATGTCTTCTTCATCTGAGAGTATCTTTTCTCATAATCAATGAAAGTCTTGCTTATGTAGTAGATGGCATGCTCTATCCGGCTGCCTTCCCCATACTCGCAAGAAATCTGCCACAAGCATTCTGGTTGACAAAAATATATATGAGAAGTGACTTCCCCAGTTCTGGAGGCTTCAGAACTGGTGGATTGAGGAGATACCACTTGATGCGTTCAAATGAGAGCTAACATTCTGGTCCCCACTCAAACTTCACTTCTTTTCTCAACAAGTGGTTGAAGGGCTCGCATCTCATGGCCAAATTTGAGATGAAGCGTCGAATAGACTGAATGCGCCCCTGAAGGCTCCGCAGTTCTTTCAAATTGGTGGGAGGCGGCATATCAATGATTGCCTTTGCCTTGGTAGGATCTACCTCTATGCCTTTCTTACTGATCATATAGCCTAGCAGTTTGCCTGACTCTACCCCGAAGACGCATTTCTGCGGATTGAGTCTCAACTTGTAGAGAATAAGTCTTTCAAAGACTTGGCCGAGAGCGTCAAGATGATCCTCTCCTTATTTTGACTTGACCAAGATGTCATCCACATAGGCATCCATGTTCTTGTGCATCTGGTCATGAAAAATAACTGCCATGGCTCTCTGATAGGTCGCCCTAGCATTCTTGAGTCCGAACGACATGACCGTGTAGCAGAACGTGCCCCAAGGCATGGTAAAAGAGGTTTTTGCTTGGTCACGAGCGGCCAATTTGATTTGATTGTAGCCTGAGTATCCATCCATAAAGGAAAACATGGCATGGCTGTGATCATCACAAAATTTTTCCTCTCTTGGTCTTTCTCTCTCTTCCTTCTCTTTTCCTTTTCTAACCTCTATTTCCTCCTTTTTGAAGGGAAAAAAATAGAAGAGAGAAAAGAAGAGAGAAGAGGAATTCTTTTGCGGGGTCTCACTTGACCTTGATTTGAAAATATTTAGAAAATTACTCGCCTCTGTTTCGAAATATTGCGGGAAAATGGAGAGACAGGATTCGCTCGTCGGTACGAGGTTAGACCATTCTTGGCACCTTTACCAAGGGTAATCGAATCAATGATCAAATTTATGCCTTTTGCTTTGCCTAAATATTTATCTAAGAATTTATTCTAAGTCTAAATGCACAAAGAATCATGCTTGTGCAATGCAAGGATGTATGCTCTTTTCAAAAAAATGATTTTGGAAATCTCCAAGTGTTCTGAGATGAACTTGATAATGGAGTGAAGAAATGATTGAATCTAACTTAGAATCAGGGATTTGAAGTTCTAAGTCTTTGAAATAATCAGAGTTGGAAAAATAAATCTTTGAATTTGGAAAGAATGATTTGAAAAAGGGAAAAGAAAGGAAATTTCAAAGTCAGAAGATGGACTTTGAACTTAGAGATAAAATTTGAAATGGAATTGGATTTAAAATTTGAAATCAGGGTGAAATTTGAATCCAAAGTCTGGATCCTAAATAGAGTTGAAATTCGAGATGAAATTTAATTCTGGATTTAGAATCCTAAATGGGTATTGATTCCAAAATCTCAGATCCAATGATGAAGTTGAATTTTGAGTTTTAAATGGAATTGGATTCAAGATCTGGAATCCAAGATGGAAGTTGGATCTGAAATCTGAGATCCAAGATGGAATTGAATTCTGGATCCTAAAAGGAATTTGGATCTGAAGTCTGAGATCCAAAGTGGAATTGGATTCTGGATCCTAAAAAAATGGAATTGGATCTGAAGTCTAAAATCCAAAGTGGAATTGGATTCTGGATCCTAAAAAAATGGAATTAGATATGAAGCCTGAGATCCAAAGTGGAATTGGATTCTGGATCCTAAATGGATTATGGATACGAAGTCTGAGATCCAAGATAGGATGGGGTTCTAACTTTAGATTTGGACTTTGAAAGTCCAAATGGGACTTTTGAAGATGGATCTGGGTTTTGAAAAGCCCAGATTGAATTTAAAACTTAGAAAAAGACTTGAATTTTTGAGATTCAGAATCAATCTCGAAACTTGGATTTTGAAGATAAGAAAATAAACTTGATTTTGAACTTGAAATCAGAAGATGAATCAGAGGTTTCAAAGTTAATTTAAAGTTTGAAAATGGAATTTTGAGATATTAAATTGAATTTGAATTTGAATTTGGATCTTGACAATGAATTTGGAATTTCAAAGTTGATTTGAGGATTGAATTTTGAGTGTATAAATGAATTTCAAAGTTAAATTGGATTTTTAATTTGAAACTTGAATTTGGAATTCAGAAAATGAATCAAGAATTTCAAAGTTAAATTGAACTTTGAATTTGATTTCAAAGTCAAAATTTGGATTTTGGAGATGAGATATAATTGATGAATTGAAATAGAAATTGAAGAAAAGATATTCACAATCACTTGGGTTTTTAAAAGGGGAATTTTGAAAACATGATGCAATTCTATCCTAAAAGCTGAATGAATTTAAATAACTTTGAAATTGAAATTTGAAAATCATATTTCATTCTTCAAATGAATGTAAATAAGATTAATGATATAATACACTCCTGACTATGGTCATTGAATGTATTATATAATAATCATATCTAAATTCAAATGGAGAATCAAACATATTTTGGTGCTTTTATAGAGTTTAGAATGAAATTAACTCTCAGTATACCTTGACTATGGCCATTGATATACGTATTGAATTAATTTTAAACTAAACTCTGATAAAAGAGGAAAATATTTAAAGAAAACATGATGAATTTTGAAAAAGGATCCAGTGTGGATCCAGTGTTATTTTGTAAAAGATAAAAATACTAAGTTTTGTTTACATCCTGACTATGGCCATTGATGTAAATCATCGACTTAGGATTAGTTACCTCTTACGAAATGGTGCACGTGCTATTCGTGGTCCCATTTGTGAAATTTTTGAAAAATAAAGCATGAAAATAAGCAATTCATGATATTTATAATGCTCATTCATTCTATCTAAAACAGAAAATCTAAATTCTCATTAAGATCTAACTATTACAATAAAATTGAATTTACAACTCCCAATAATGACCTTTTTCCACATATTCCCCTGCAAAATAGTTGCTTAGTATGAAGAATAGAAGAAATTTATATATATCATGTGGATGTCAAAAGATGTTAAGAGAGAAATGCTCATATGTCAAGGCACACCTGATTAAAAGATGAGAAACAACATACATACCTATATGTATATATATATATATATATATATCACACACATACATTTGATATAGGTGGATGAGAGTGATGTTGATGAAGTGGTCAAGTAAATAAAATATGCTGAATATGGAGGAAACAATTTAATGTACAGGTAATGCTTTTATACTGCTTAAAAAAAAAAATCAAATGTGACAGATCGAACCTTGATGCTCGATATCTTAGCTAATGTTTCAAAATGATTCTGATGGGTGTGAACAAATTTTTGATAATGCACAAAGGACTAAACCCTCCAGCTGCATCCACTAAGTGAAAACTTAAGCTAATCATGGGTTGTTGAGGCAAGTGGGATGGCCAACATCAGAGACTCTGATGTAATCTATTGAAAATTTCCACTATGTATGATATTTTATGTGAGCTATACACCTATGGAAATCTGTTGTTACAGACGTGCAACAGTGAATGTATGCACAACAATATGCACATACTGAAAGTGAAGTCCAGTGGATGTTGTGGAACGTGGTTTGGCAGAAGTAGACATAGTGATACTGTGACAACATGCTGAAGATGCAGGTGGAGTAGCTGATTGCAGATGACAGGGAAGGTGACTGTGTCCTAAAAAGATGTTCGGGTAAGTGCAACACACTGCCGATAGTTAAGGGTATTGATATTACTGTGTAAGGGCTGTAAAAATGGCCTGAAGTAATAGGCACGTGCCCTGTGCGGGTGTTGGGAATAACACAGGAATCCCATTAACACAATGGTCGAGAAAGTGGACATCATTGATGTGTCCAACCACTAATTATTGTGATGATAGCAGTATTGTAAAGAAAGAGGGAACTGTATATGACAATAAAAGATGTTGTAAATGTCAACTGGGATGCCACAATGAATCCACATAATAAATAAATAACTGATGGAAGCCATATTGACTATTTGGGCGCAATTATCGGATGTTATGATGGGCCACCGTGAGCCTTCTGCAGCATCTAACCAGGAAAGATATATGCAACAACAAAAGGAGAAAAAAAAAGTTTGCAAGGTGTAAGCTGCAAAAGAACACATGCAGGGAATATACGAATCTCAATGCTGGGACTTAAGGAAGCAAATGTACAGGTGAGGATGAATCTTACGAAATGCGTGAACTAAACTATAAAGGTGAAAAAGGCATTTTGATATTGTGCGATGAAACAAAAGAAAAGAAAAGAAGTAGAATACATATCGGAAGGTTAAACAAAAATCAGTGATGCAAAAATATATATATATATATATATACATATATATATATATATATACTAATGTATAGATGATAAAACATGATACAGATGCAACAAATGAATTCATAGATGGCAAATCCCAATTTTTGGCAAACCCAGAAATGTATATTCTACTACTACCTTCAGGAATTAAACAGCTATTAGCACGCAACAACTTCATTACTGTTCAAGACATAACAACACGAAATATCCTCTGTCAGAGGATATAGGATAACAATAGGGAGAAAGAGGCTTCAGTCGAACCATGCTATCCATGAGCCTGCTTGGCCTTTGCATACTCAAATCGTCGATCCTGCCCAGCTGATATGGACACCTTCAATTTATTATCAGAATTCAGGTTCTTGGCACCAGCCATATTTCCCTTGGGATCTAGTAGCTGAGGACCAGCGAGATGAGTAATATAATCATTAAATGATGCTCAATGCAACAAGGCATATTACAGGATATTTTCTTGATGGGTCTCCTTTCAATGGCAATACAAATAATTCCAGGAGATAATTGTTTCTGTGAGTGGTTGGTGGTATGTTGCTAATCACATCCAAATTAACATGCTACTAACAGAATTTCAATGTTACAACCTGATCTCAAACAAGGATTTGATGGACTTTTATACAGCTCTCAGAAACAAACAGAATTCCAAAACTCACCATTTATAGCCATAAAAACCCCCCTAAAAAAAAAGAAGAAAGGATATCTATTGATATTCAAGTATTACCCCCTAAGACAAGGAACAAATCATAGTAGCTGAAAAACTCAATGGAAGAGCATGACTGAACTCGGTGAGATTTACATACCAATCTTGGAGGGAAGGTCCAGTGGGCAGCTACCGCGGTGGTTCCGTATCAGTGATACTTGGCAATGATTGTAAAGCGTATCTTTCTGGAGGGTGGCCACACACCAAACTTTGAAAGGTCACTGGAGGTCAGTTCATCGATCCAGATGATGGACTTTTTTAAAAAAAAGTGCTCAACAACAGCAGAAATCAGGTAGCCGATTCAAAATTCGTGTAACCATCTGATTGAAATCAGATAATCAATACCTGAGATTATTCAACTAATGTCCAGGTACTTCTTCCACAGAGGGCTTTTGTTGCAAAAAGCAGGAGAATTGCCAGAAGAGGAATGACAAAAGTGAAAGTGCACTAGGATCTAGGCAACGAGCACTAGAGGGGGGGTGAATAGTGCTTTTAAAAAATTGTCTGCGGAATATTTAAGGATTTTGCAAATCTCAAAGAAAACACACAAAGAACACAATATTTTATCCTGGTTCGGTCTAACCCGACCTACATCCAGTCCCCAAGCAAAACCCGCTTGAGATTTCCACTATCAACCTTGTAAACTACAAGATTACACAGACCATAACTGGTCCCACTTTCAGTAACAACCCTACTGAAAGCAAACAACTCCTTTACACCAAGGAGTCCTTTTTACAGAAAAAAAGTAACAACTTACAAAACAACCTATGAGCCTTCCTTTTGAATGCAAATGAGATGCTATTGACTTTTGAGGTTGTTGAAATATTCTACTCACGAATTCACTATCTCTCAAAGTGATTTGAGTGAAAAACTGAAGTGAAAATATCACGTGAGTGAGAAAACAAAAACTTGAATGAATAGGAGTGAAAAGCAATAAGTAAATGATTCAAATCGATTGAATTCTTGTTCTATTTGAGTGTACAATGCACTCATATTTATAGTTAAAGTTTTCCATACGTTGAAGGTATGAAAGGGTATCAAAACTGTCCATTTCGAACGATCAAAACGTTTGAAAAATGAAAAGACACGCCTTTTTGAAGTTTCAGGAAAATGACAAAATTAGTCGACTGAAACATCAGTTAGTCGACTAATAGTTAGTTATTAGTAGACTGACCGTTATCGTCGGTCGACTGATCTGTTAATCGAGTCGTTTGAAAATCTGAACTTTTGAAACTTAGTCGACTTGAGAAAAGTTAGTCGACTGATAATATCATCAGTAGACTGAAAAACCTTTTAGTCGACTGCTGCTAAAATCTTCTGAAAAACAAACATTCTGTTCGGTCGACTGATAAAAAGCATTAGTCGACTGCTGCTAAATTTCCAGAAAACACGTCCTGTTCAGTCGACTGATAAAACCATTAGTCGACTGCTGCTAATTTTCCAGAAAACAGACATTCTGTCCAGTCGACTGATAAAACCTTCGGTCGACTAATTTGACAAAAATGATTTTTTAGAAAATATGGCGCGAAAGGATTAGTCGACTGGTAAGTCTATTGGTCGACTAATAAACATGAAAATTTAAGAAAAGAGTTTTCTAAAAAGATTTTCATGAGGGTTCTTTTTAGAAAAGTTTTTCTAAAGACTTTTAAGGTGAAATGCAACCTAAATATGCACTCTAAGTAAGGCTCTTACAAGAATCTAAGACTTTAATGAATTAAACATTTGCACACTAGTCTTCAAAGATTCTTCACTGAATTCTTCAATTTCTTCATAGCCTTAGCTGAAATGCAGTTGATTCCACTTGCTCATTATCAAAACCTTGTACTTGAAGTATCATGTATGGCTTCATTGTCGTAACAATCTCCCCCTTTTTGATGATGACAAACTTAATCAAAGATGAAGCATTTAGATGCATAGATGAAGATTTTACTCCCCCTATCAATATGCTGCAAAATATTAAAAGTTAGCACATTTAAAGCACACATATCACATATTGATTGGTTTGCATTTCCATTCATCATTTCTTCATGCATTTAGAAATACATTCATTCAAAGCTTTCTTTTTCTCTTAATTTTGCATTTCTCATGCAAGATCTCCTGTAATGTAATTGCTATCATCTTTTTCTCCCCCTTTGTCAGAATAAAAAAGAGTAAGGGCCGAAATAGCATAAGCAAAATAGAGATACAAGTTTAAAATATTACAACCCATAAAGTATGAAAGTTCAGACAACAAAGATTAGAAAAGTGAGTTGAGCAAATCCTTGATTGAAGTAATCTCTTTCTGAATCAAAGATAGTTGTTGAGTCACATCTTCACGAAAAGTATGTTGATGCAGCTCTAAAGCTTCCAGTCTCTGCATAACTTCATCATGATCTTGACTTGTCGAAAATTTCTTTCTTTTTGCATGAGATGAAGGTGTCGCAGAAGGTGAAGGTTCAGAAATTTATGGTTCATTAGGATCAGATGGTTCAGTTTGATCAACATTTAAAGGAGGCAGATATTTAATTTTCATTCTTTTAAAAATTGTTTGATCAAAGAACTCTTTTTGCTCAATGTATTTTTCATTTGTTAAAGGAACTTTGAAATGTCTAAAAATATGGGTTAAAAGACAACCATAAGGAAGAAATGGTTTTTGTTTCCACAAGTTTGTAAAATACACATTGGCCCAGTTGACAAAAATATTTCCAAATAAAACATAAAGAGCCGTAGATAGATCTGTGGAATAATAATCAAAAGAACCAGTTTTGGGTAGAACATTGTGGGCAAGGATTCGTCCAGCAATGCGTGCACGAGTTTGAAGATTAGTATTTTTGAAAGGAGGGCAGTGAGGTGCTCCTGGAAGAAGAATTTGTTCAAAAACTCTTTCATCATTCAATTCAATAGTGTTGAAAGAGTGTCTGAAGGTGGAATTTCAAGAATTTCTCTAAGTAATTTCGAATCAAACTCGATTTCAACATCACGAACAAGAGATGACAAAACTCCAGTTTCATGATCCATTTGTAAATTCGTGTAAAACAAGTGAATAAGAAAAGGATAGTGAAGGGTATCTGCACAAGCATAAAAAAGATGTGAAATACCAGGAAATAATTATCTTATATTGTAACGAGAAAATAAGTGAAATAGAACATTTCGGCCTGGTAAAATAGGTAGTGCAGAAATTGATCCAAAAGTATCATAGAGAAGAGGATTGCGAAGTAATCTTAGTGAAAAACCATGTCTTGAAGTAGGTGTAGGAGGAGGAGAACCTAAACCTTTTGCAGATGCAGACTTCGTCCAATGCATGGTAAAAAAAAGAGTTACCAAAAACAATGACGGCTTCCAAATGATTTCCGGCAGAAGTAGAACGTTGTCCGGCGATGTGAAACAGAACTAGAGGAGGATACAATGGCTGACGGCGAGTGAGAAGTCGGCCACAAGGGGATTCCGGCAATGCACTGTCACACAAGAGGGTTCCGGCGTGTTTTGAAGATGCGCCAATTATTGCAAGAGGATTCCGGCGTGTTTTGAAGATGCGCCAGTTATTGCAAGAGGATTCCGGCGTTTCAAGATCACGACCCGAAGATTTCGGCGTCTCCTTGTTACGGTAAGAAAATCCCAGCAAAAATGGGATCGAACGGCACTCCGAGGGTTTTTCGGAAGAAAGAGAGGCAAAAGAGAAAGAGGGTTTTCGTTTTTAAGGGTTTCGTTTTAAGAAAAACGAAAAGATACGAAAACGAAGTGAAACGATGCTTATTTTAAAAAGAACGGGTGTTTTAAAAATCCAAGGGGTATCAGGTCCCTTCATTTAAATTTTTTTTAAAAAATTTTAGTCGACTAAATCTTTATCGGTCGACTAAGAATGTGCGACTCATTCTAAAAATATCATCAATCGACTAGAAATATATCGGTCGACTAATATGGTGCGATACATTCCAAAATTTAAAACACCAGTCGACTAGAATTTTATCGGTCGACTAATATAGTGCGATTTTGAGATTTTGTTCAAAAATCAGTATTTTTATAAATCCAAAAATGAGCAAATACCTAGTTCTCTTCTAATTCTCACAAAATCTTCATTTTTAAGAGGTTTAGTGAAGATATCGGCATGTTGTTGTTTAGTGGAAATAAAATTTAACGAAATATCTCCTTTTAACACATGATCTCTTAAAAAATGATATCTCACTTCAATATGCTTAGTTCTTGAGTGCTGAATAGGATTTTTCGAAAGATTTATAGCACTAGTGTTATCACAATAAATAGTTGTTGTGGAGTAATTCAAACCGAAATCTTTTAAGGTTTGTTTCATCCATAGTACTTGTGAACATGCTAAACTAGCCACTATATATTCTGCTTCAGTAGTTGAGAGTGATACTGAATTTTGCTTTTTACTAAACCAAGAGACTAAGGAATTTCCTAAGAAATAACAAGTTCCACTAGTACTCTTGAGATCAGATTTACTTCCTGCAAAATCTGCATCACTATATGAAACCAAATCAAAGAAAGATGATTTTAGGTAAAACAAACCGAAATCTGAAGTATCTTTCAAATAACGAAGAATTTGTTTTACTGCAGTTAAATGAGATTCCTTTGGATTAGCTTGAAATCTTGCACACATACAAACACTAAACATAATATCAGGTCGACTAGCAGTTAAGTATAATAGAGATCCGGTCATACCTCTGTAGAGCTTAGTATCTACAGTTTTACCATTTTCATCTTTATCAAGAGAAGTAGTTGTACTCATAGGATTCCTTCTTGATTTCGATGAGTCCATCCCAAATCTCTTGAGAAGTTCTTTTGTATACTTAGCCTGATTGATGAAGATTCCTTCTTCAGTTTGCTTTATTTGAAGTCCAAGGAAGTAGTTTAATTCGCCCATCAAGCTCATTTCAAACTCTTCCTGCATAGCTTTAGCAAATTCTTTACAGAGAGAATCATTAGTAGAACCAAATATTATGTCATCAACATAAATTTGCACAATAAGAATATCTGAATTAAGATTTTTAATAAATAAAGTGGAGTCTACCCGACCAATGAAAAAACCAGATTGTTCTAGAAAATTTCGTAGTCTTTCATACCACGCTCTTGGTGCTTGTTTGAGTTCATACAAAGCTCTTTTCAATTTGTAGACTTTTTCTGGATATTTCTCATTTTCAAAGCCTGGAGGTTGCTCTACATAAACTTCTTCATTGATGTGTCCATTTAAGAATGCACTCTTAACATCAATTTGATATAACTTGAAGTTCATGTAACTAGCAAAAGCAAGCATCATTCGAATTGACTCTAATCGAGCCACTGGTGCATAGGTTTCATCAAAATCTATGCCTTCTTCTTGATTATAGCCTTGTGCCACTAGCCTTACTTTGTTACGAATGACTTCACCATTTTCATCCAGCTTATTTCGGAAGACCCATCTTGTTTCAATTACCGGATGATCCTTTGGTCTATCAACTAGATCCCAAACATCATTCCTAGTAAATTGGTTAAGTTCTTCAGACATGGCCAAAAGCCAAAATTCATCAACACAAGCCTCATTGATATTCTTTGGTTCTAATTTAGATATGAAAGCAACATTTGCAATGTATTTTTCTAACTGCCTTCTAGTTTGGACACCACTCTTTATTTCACCAATAACTTGTTCATGTGGATGATTAGGAACTTCTTTCCAAACCGGTTGTAGAGGAATATTTTCTTGAGAAGTACTCTCTATCAAGGGTTCTTCTTGAAGTATTACTTCTTCTCCTTCGCTTAGAGGTATAACCTGCTCACAATTCTCATCAAATGCAACATGTAAAGATTCTTCAATACAAGATGTTCTTTTATTGAAAATACGATATGATTTACTTCTAGAAGAATATCCAAGAAATATTGATTCATCTGATTTTGAAGTATGCCAATTCATGCATATTTTTACCAATCTACTATGGTCTACACGAATGGCACGTGCACTAGCTCTTATGGAGTTGACAAACTTGGTGGAATTTGTATTTATGTCCATAGTCAGAATACGAATAATACCTAGATTTGTAATCTTCGTATTAGCCACATTCAGCCTACACTCTTAGGCTAACTTCAAAATGCACTGCATTTCTCAAAAATACAAAAAGGATTTTTTCAATTCCTTAAAATCAAGTCTTTCAAGTCCATATTCATTCATTTAATTCATTTGCAAGTTCAAATTCCAAATCAGAAAATCAGTTTTCTCAAAAATTTTCCAAGTCTTATTCAAAAATCGATTTTCTCAAAACATTGATTTTCCAATGATGTTTCAAGCATTTACAAAGTTCAAAATTCGATTTTCCAAGTTATAGCTTCAATTTCTAAGTTCTAATTCAAAGAAATCAAGTTTTTTTCAAACTCTTCAAAATCGATTTTCACAAAAACCTTTGGATTTCTTCAAAAAAATCGATCTTCACTTTCCTCAGAAATATTCTCTCACTAAGCTCATGATTTTCTGAGTGTTATCTTTTCCAAGAATCTCCAAATATTTTTCAATATTCAAATCAAACATATTGTTTTCAAATTTGCATTTTCAGAAAATCATAGCACATGCCTGATTCTTTGTTTATTTAGGAAATAGAACATGATTTAGACAAGTTGAGCAAAGTTAAGCACACAATTGATCCTTGGTTTAATTACCCTGATCAAGGCGACAGGAACGGTTGAACCTCGTACCGACAGGCGAGTCCCATTTTTCGGAATTATCTCGCATTTTAAAACGGAGGTAAGTTATTTTCAAAATCTTTTTCAAAGGTCAGTTTGATTTACAAAAGTAAAAATTTTGCGATGATAACAAGCCTCAACTATCTTCTTTGAGCCACCAGGACCTCTGACCTTTGTCCAATAGTATTAGCAGGGTGATAACCTCTATCGACAATATGACCATGTTCCATCAAAATTTATCTCAGAGAAGCCATTCCTCAGCAAACTCAGGACCTCCAGTGCATATGAAAAACATGGAAAAGAAAGAGACAATACTTCCAGATTTCTAGAGTTTGTTTGAAATCTAGACCTACGTATTCGTAGGTCAAGCATAGTTCAACATAGTGGATTGGCTTCTGCAATCAGTAGAATAACTTCTTCTTTTATGATCCTTGTGATTCAGAACATGAGCATAGTAAGGCATTTAAAAAAAAAAAAATCTGAGGTTTGAACCACGAGGAGATAGTTAAAGGACCCTTTGCCACCATACGAAACAGTAGCTGTAGTGAATCATCGCCACTTATTAACAGGGTTTTTAAGATTGATCATAATTATCATATAACCATCCAAACGAGCTACTAGAATATGATAACATAAATGTCCAAAGAGGTAAGCATAATCATAGTCAAATTTTGATGGCAATGAGTCCCAAGTTTACTAACCAAAGAAATGATGTATAGTTGGGCCAAAAGCTTCTCTGTTTTAATCTGAGATAGCTGAGCAGAGTCACCTGTTTCAGGACATAGAAATAGCTTGAGCAGCAAAAAGAAAGAAAGAAAAAAAAATCTGAAAAGTTTTTATCCTTCAGCTTTTCTCTCGACTTTGGCATCAGTCAAGCCCTATCAGACACACTTGGAAAGTCTCCAGAACTGCCCTCATAGAATATACCATGGATGTATTATAGTAGATCATCCTCGAACTCTTTAAAGGAATCACCTCTAACATCATATGCAATATTTCTGGCCACACCTAAAGCTTAGAATAGCACTGTTTGCTTCTGCTTGAGGAGCATGATATGGATGGTGAAAATCAAAGCTACAGAGTACCAGAATTCTGTATTCAAATTATGGAACAAACATTTTGAATAAATTGTAGAGACTACCCATGCTATTACTAGGCTAAAATAGGGGAATCGACCTTGAAATGCTAACATTCCTGCAACTTGTTACATCATTGTGATTAACACACAGAATGAAAGAGGATGATTGGCATGGTTTATAATGCAGCAAGTGTAATGGATGTAACATATAGGGGGTTGTGAAGGGATGCGGTGGTAAAATTAAAAGGAACAATGCTGGGAAAATGACATTGACTGCTATAAATAAAAATGTGTAATGTATTGGGCCATGCTTACAATGAAGTAGAATACATATGAATGCTGAAAGTATTGATATGATGTTATGAACACATACGAAAAAGATAGTTCATCAGATGCATATGTTATTGAAGTGGATAAGCCATGTGTACAAGTATTTGATGAAACAACAAGATGGGAAGGCAAATGACAATGGTGAATGTGGTTGAGGACACAACTCAACCTCTCTCTAGTCGCACCGGTACTCAATGATACCCCAGTTAACCATATACTCTATATAGACATAACACAGGAGATGCTATATAAAAAAAACTCAGATTATACAATTACCCACAATATGACACCACCGATTAGGAATAAAATACAGATAGCAGGAATGACAAGGGTTGGCAGGCATAGCCGCCATGAATCAGTGGAAGCTTAGAGGAAAGGGGTGTTTCCTCTGGGTGCCGACCATCTTCATCTAGTTGAATTGTCCCACAGAACAAGTATATTCAATATATTGGAAATCTCCAAGGTCGTGCCTAAAATAATTTCCCAGATTCATTGCACTTGTTCTGAGGTCTGAGATTTTTGGGATCTAATTCGATCCCTTTTACATGGGATGGTACATGTAAATAAATAAATTAAGGCAGGGAATTGAACGAAACAGAAGAGATAAGTATATTGGCAATTCACAAAACCCTCAAAAAAAAAAAAGAACTTAGTGCTATACTGCGAATGACAGGATTTCAAAGAGTTTAAAGCATGCTCCAGCCAATTTGTATAGATGAAAATGCCAAACAATTGTGATCATGTGATGCAATAAGAACCAGATGGAATAAAAGAAACAGTGATGATGAATTAACTGATGAAATAAAATGCACAACATGTAAACGACCCTGTACAGAGCATACATAACTTAACATGAATATCCCGTGCGTCAGGCAGCCTAGGATTCATAGTGAGAGGTTTTTCATTTATACCTTAACTAAGCATAAAGATCGACGAATAAGAGAGAAAAAAATTCCAACGAAGCGTGAATCAGTAAAAAAAGAAGAGGAAAACAATTTAGAGGAAACAATGCTACAAAAAAAAAACTGTACCAAACTAATGACAAACTAAGGGTTAACTGTGATGTCAAATGAAGAAAAACAGATAGAAGATCATGAACAAACAATAAAAAGAAGAAGATACAACGAGCAATCTAATGTAATGAAATTTAAGGCAATAATGAAATGCGGTGCTATTAAAACAAGAAATCAAATGTAAAATATGGATAGAATAAAGGGAAAGAAAAAAAAGGAATTAAATGTTGGAATCGATAGATTCCGTTAATATTGCATTTTTTTGTAAACCGAATTTGTTATATACAAACCGAGTTTACAAAAGATGCATGAATGGGGCAAAAGCAAAAAGGAAAATGACTCAAGAAGGGAGGAGGAGAATGTCCTTACCGATTGTTTATCTTCAACTGAATAGGTAGTGGCACCTTCGGAGTTATAGCCGATCTTCAGTCGTTTGGGGAAAAGAACTGAAAAAAAAGAAGAAGGAAGAATGAAAAATGAAGCAGGAAAAGAAAAGGTAGAAGGAGAAGCGTGATCGGGAGCCGGGAGGAGGTTAAGAACAGGTCCCCTAGGGATTTCTTCTTGCGCCCTTTTAAAGAAGGAGAAGATGTCTCTGGAAAGGTGCTAGGGATCGGTGGATGAGGGTTGGGGCGAAGGTGGATGGGCGGTCGAGAAGAAGATGAGGCGATCGGAGGGTTGAAGAAGGGGGATTACAGCGAGAGCGTGCGAGGCTGTGTCGTTGGCGATGAAGGGCTTAGGGAGGAGATGCCGTTGGTGATGAAGGGTTGAGGATGGGGAGCAGATGGTTGCGCGGTCGAGGAAGCAGATGCTGGCAGCAAGTATGGGGTGAACGATGTGTATTTGTAGGAAAGACCTTAACATCATGTATGTGTTGCAATGATGGGGAAACTTCTGGAGAGTGTGCTAGAGAAAGCGAGAGGGAGAGAGAGAGAGAGCCTGCAGCTCCCCTTTTACCATAATTTTTTTTTCAAAACTGGTCCCTCTTTAAAAATTTTCAAAATAATGGTTGTTTTCAAAAAAAGTTTTTCTAAAAAATGGTTTTAACTAAAGGGATGCTTTAAAAAGAGGTTTTTCAAACTATATTTTTTTGGATTTCTTTTTTTTTCTATTTTTCTATTTTTGCTCTTTTCTTCATTTTCTATTTTTTTTGATATTTTTGAAATAAAGCTTTGAAACTAAGAAAAATAAGGGATTTCAAAATCATTTTATAATTTTTGAGAAATATTTACAAAAAGAGGGGTTTTTCTGAAAATTTGGGTTTGATTTCTTCAGAAAATGAGTTTGGATTCAAAATTTTAGAAGATTTTCGAGTTTTTAACCTCGAATCGAGGAATATCAAATAATGAATCCAAATGGATGCCAGATGGACTGTCCGAGCCATTCAAAAGCTATTTTTGGTACTTTTATAATTTTAATTTAAAAATTTGGGCAATAATGTTGGGTTTCGGCAATGGATCCAGATCCGAAACTGAGTCAGATATATAGAAATGAATTTAATTTCAATAAAATCTGAGAAATATCTGGAATTTAGATTTAAAATCGACTTAATTACTCAAAAAATGGAATCAGGGGCAAAAAGGGACTATTTACAACATTTTGAAAAATTTGGGGTGTTCACAGATGCCCCTCTTTGCTATTAAGCCGGTTGAAAACCGAGCTTAGTGGCAAAGAAACACTCCAAATTTTGAAAAATGCCCCAATCAGCAGATCTGAACTGGGTGTGGAAGAATTTATTTGAAAAGAGATGATTCCAGGCTTAAAACCTTATCCTGAATGGCTTTTGGGGAGATGAAATTCTCGAAAATGATATGACTAAATAATAGAAATGAGAAAATCATGATGGGACTTTGGGCGAAGATCCCAAAATGATGAAAGATAAGATTTTTGATCAAGTCTCATGGGTGAGACAAGATCAGCCTTGGGAATGACTCAGGTTTAGCCCTTAACCTGGATGGGACGATGATAGATCAAGATAATTTGGATGGGGAAAGGAATATAAGCGGACCTCGATGGGACATTTTTGAGAGAAATGCCTCGTGAGACGAACTTAAGCATGATTCTTTCCTGGATGGATATATAAAGAGCATGGACTCCTTTGTGGGAAAAAACCATGATGTGACTGGGAGGATTACCTTGTCGAAACGAGGCTCAGGCTTAACCCAAACCTGAACGGAAGGTACCTCGTGGAACAAGGTTCAGGCTTAACCCTTAACCTGAAGGGGATGACCACACAGAATCCTCGAACGAAGAAGCCGTGATGGGACAACGAAATGCATCGCCAAAGCGAGATTCAGGTTTAACCCTTGACCTGAGTGGGGGGAATCGCGCGAAGTCCTCAAATGAAGAAACCGTGGCAGGACTAGAAAGGATATCTAGTCGAAACGAGACTCAGGTTTAACCCTAACCTGAACGGAAGATACCTCGCAGAGCGAGGTTCAAGCTTAACCCTTAACCTGAAAGGGGTGACCATACGGAATCCTCGAATGAAGAAACCATGATGGGACCTTCGAAATTTGGACAAACAAATCCGAAAGGGGTTTGCGATAAGAGAAAAACAAGGGATTCCCTAAAACTTGGAAAAGGGATGATCTGGGGCATCTCATTGTTGAGACTAAATCAGCTTTCTAAAAACAGACAACCTCTCGCAGAAGGTTTGGGTGATACCTTGAGGAGTGAGGTAACTGTGATGGGACCTCTAGACTTCGCACAACAAGTCCAAGAGGGGTTTGCAAAAGGATGAAAATGGGGGTCCCTAAAGCTTGAAAAGGGGTTGTTCTTGGGCGCCTCATTGCTGAGACTGAAAATAGCTTTTGACAATAACAGACCTTTTGCAGAAAGCTCAGGTTTAACCCTTATCCTGAGCGGGCACTGTCTATGGCAGGACAGTGGAGAACATAAGGAAGCGTGTGAATCTGAGAACGCTCAGATCAAACGAAAGGAAAGGACTTTTTAGTCCTAATGAGGGATGACGTCAGGATACGTCAAAATGAACATCAAGTCCTTGCTTCATTTTTTGATAACGAGAAAATATTGTCAATAAAATGTCAAAATTGTAGTTGATTCAGAATGATTGAATTGTGCTTATGTGTAAAAATGTCACCTCTTTCTACCTAGAGTATTAACTCCAATTGGGCTAACTCTGTAGAATCAAGAATCAAATTCAAAATTTTGTTGTTGTTGAGCTTCTTCAAGGAAGATATCAATTTCCTTGATATGAAAAGAGAGGAAATATTCTTAGCTTCATAAAAAGCAATTGAGTGAAAAGATATTGATAAAAGAATTTCACATAGATAAAGATGATTCCTGACAGTTTCGGGTAGTTTGACATCCTAGGGCTTTTCTCATGATGATTTTTTGCACTTTTTGGAGTCATGGAGCTTTCTTGGGCTGTTACATCATCCTTCATTTTGGAGATGTCCTGACTTTTCTCTCTTTTTTGGGGAAGGGTACGTCACAAACTCTTTCATCTTGGAGATGTTCCGATCCTTCTTTTTCTTTCTCAGGAATTAGGCTTGGTGATATTGGCTCATTGGTCAAAAAGGTCTCTGGATGATAGCAGAAATCAAATATCTTTTAGGGTTTGTTAGGAGGCTCATTGCAGTCGCATTCATCTTGGCGGTGATCTGAACGTTCCCTTGAAGGATCCGTCACAAACTCTTTCATCTCGAAGATTATCCGAATCTTCTTTTGCCCTGGGGGTCTAGCTCGCCTATTCGTCTTCATCTTGACGACGGTTGAGAGATCTCTTTTGCATATATTTGATTGCAGCTCAGATGACTGAGGAGATATGGATTGGGTAGGTTCTTTTTTACTGCCCAGGATATTTCCACTGTCTTACTACCAAAAAGAATGATCTTTAAGAATGTGCTATAGCTATGATCAATATTAGTTCACTTATGGCTTTTCAACATCATTGAATTTTTCCTTTGCCGGTCATATCGAAGATTTTTCTTCATCCTCTTGGTTGACCAACAGAAAAGCTTGAATTCAGTTCTTATTTTGCAAAAGTCTTGCTCTTTTGGAAATAATACTAAAGGTAGCTTGAGGTAATTCTTTATGCGATGAAAGCTTTGAGATCAACAATGACTTTTGATAGCAAATTGATGAAGTATTCTATAAATCCTTGATGAGGGAAATCGCTTGATATCGAATCGACACGTCCATGACAAAATTCTCCTCTCTTTTTCCCCAAAAAAAGAGACTCAGGCTTAGCCCTTACCTGAATGAGAAGTTGGAAATACTCCTCTCTTCCCCAAAGAGGAGGTATTTGCAAAACAAAACTTTCGAAGAGAAATTAAGTTTTCGTCAAAACTCCCTATCTCTAGGCTTCTCTTATGGAAAGGCGGCTGAAAAACGAAGTTGAGAAAGTATCACAGAGGAACAAGTCCATCACACTCTCCCTAAAAGAGGGTCCTCTGTGAAGGGGTTGGCCAAAGATGAGAAAAACAGGGGCCATGAAAAGAAACGAGCTTTCGTCGAAGCTCTCCCTGAAAAAAGGGTTCTTTTATGTAAAGTTAGTTGTTGTTTTGCAAACTGTTCGCGAAAAAAAACGAGTCCCTTCAAACTCTCCTTGGAAGAGGGTTCTTGCGAACGAAAGATGGTTGCATGCGAAAGGAACGAGCTCCCTCGAACTCTCCCTGAAGAGGGTCTTTCCCAAGAGAAAAAGATTGATTTTTGACAAAATGGTAACCCGAAGGTTGAAATTGAGATTTAAAACTTGAATGTTGATGATTGGTTAGTACAAAGACTGAACATGGAGGGCTAACTGATCAGTCAGTCAAACACTAGCATGAGCGCTAGATGTACCAGCACGAGCACTGGATTTCCAAAAAACTACCCCAGTACGAGCGTCGGGTTTCAAAAATACACACCAGTACGAGCACTGGGTTTAAAAAATGCACACCAGTATGAGCATTGGGTTTTCGAAATTGCACACCAGTACGAGCACTGGGTTTCTAAAATGCATACCAGTACGAGCACTGGGTTTCGAGATGCACACCAGCACAAGCACTGGGTTTTCGAAAGTGCATACCAGTACGAGCACTGGGTCTTCGAAAAGTGCCTACCAGTACGAGCACTGGGTTTTCGAAAGTGTATACCAGTACAAGCATTGGTTTTCGAAAATGCATACCAGCATGAACACCAGGTTTTTCGAAAGTGCACCAGTACGAGTACTGGTTTTTCAAAAGTGCACGAGTACGAGCACTGGTTTTTCAATGAAGAGTTTGAGAAAGAGACCGACATTCAAGGATATTTGAGAATTAAGCGAGAAGGATTGTCGATGTTTCAAAATTATCCCTTATCCTGAAGGAGAACTCAGGTTTTGTCCTTTAACCTGAAAGGGAAAGGCACAAAGAACTTTGGTCCAATACAAGCATTGGATCAACAGGGGAAATTCGAGTCGGAACTCGAGAATTCAGAAATAAGAATATACAAAAGCAAAAACCCGAGTCGGAACCTGGTTTTTCCAAATAAAAAGTGGAAATCGAGTTTTGAAACTCGAATTTTTAAAGGAATGATCGGTTCCAACACGAGCATTGAATCCGATAGGAAGTTCGAGTTGGAATTCGAGACTTCAAAAATAAGAATATACAAAAGCGAAAACCCGTGTCGGAACCCAGTTTTTCAAAATGAAAAGAATGAATGAGAAAATCGAGTCTGAGAACTCGAATTCTTGATGTAACAATTGGCCTTATGCGAACATCGGATCTAAAGGGAAGCCCAAGTCGGAACTCGAAGCTCCAGAAATAAGAATATACAAAAGGAAAAATCCGAGTGGGAACCCGGTTTTTCAAAATAAGAGAACAAATGAGAATCAAGTTTTGAGAACTCGAATTCTCGACATAGCAATTGGTCCAATGCGAACATCGGGACCAAAAGGGACGCCCAAGTCGGAACTCAAAGCTTCAGAAATAAGAATATACAAAAAGAGAAAATCTAAGTCAGGACCCAGTTTTTCAAAATAAGAGAATAAATGAGAATCGAGTTTTAAGAACTTGAATTCTCGACATAGCAATTGGTCCAATGCGAACATCGGGACCAAAAGGAAGCCCAAGTCGGAACTCGGTGCTTCAGAAATAAGAATATACAAAAAGAGAAAATCCGAGTCAAGACCCGATTTTTCAAAATAAGAGAATAAATGAGAATCGAGTTTTGAGAACTCGAATTCTCGACACAACGATTGGTCCAATGCGAACATCGGGACCAAAAGGAAGCCCAAGTCGGAACTCGGAGCTTCAAAAATAAGAATATACAAAAAAAGGGAAAATCCGAGTCAGAACCCGGTTTTTCAAAATAAAAAAATGAATGAGAATCGAGTTTTGAGAACTCGAATTCTCGACGCAACGATTGGTCCAATGCGAACATCGGGACCAAAAGGAAGCCCAAAGCGGAACTCGAAGCTTCAGAAATAAAAATATACAAAAGGGAAAATCCGAGTCGGAACCTGGTTTTTCAAAATAAGAGAATAAATGAGAATCGAGTTTTGAGAACTTGAATTCTCGATGTAGCAATTGGTTCAATGCGAACATCGAGACCAAAAAGAAGTCCAAGTCGGAACTCAGAGCTTCAGAAATAAGAATATACAAAAAAAGGGAAAATCCGAGTCTGAACTCGATTTTTCAAAATAAAAGAATGAATGAGAATCGAGTTTTGAGAACTCGAATTCTTGATGCAACGATTGGTTCCAACACGAGTATTGGATCCAAAAGGAAGTCCATGTCGGAACCCGAAACTTCAAATGAAAGATAAAAAGGGGAAAAACCTGAGTCGAAACTCGGATCTTCCAAAAATAAAAATAAAATAAAAGCAAAACCGGAGTCGGAACTCAGATAGGAAGGAAGTAACTCCTATCAAAAAGTCGAATTTTAGAAGGCTTGACAAAAAGTATGAATAGATTCCGACGATGAGGATGAGAAACTTATTCAAGATCCTTGGCCCAAGATGGCCTGAGATTTGAATTTTATTTAGGATGGTTTTCAGGATTTGTCCCCTATCCCGAAGAGAATTTGACAACATCAGAGAAGTTTGATAAGGATCGACAAAGGATAAGGAATTAAGGAAAGAGAAGAATTAACGAAGTTGACAATAAAAATTTGAAAAAGGATTGGTAGAAATAGGCAGAATTTTGAGGAAAAATTGATGATAAAAGAATTTAGGATTATCCCCTGTCTTGAAAGAAAATAAAGGGCCTCGCGGGATGAGGTTCAAGTTTTATCCCTTAGCCTGAAAGGGAAATACCCCATTGAAACGAGGCATCAGGTTTATCCCTTAACCTGAAAGGGTTCATAAAGATTGATAAAATTTTGGTAAAATCAATAAAACCTGATAAAACTTGACAAAAGTGATAAAGTTGACAATAAATTGATGAAAATTTGATTAAATTGAAAAGTAAAAGGAATATAATTAATAGGAATAACAAGATCAACTAAAAATTGATAAGACTTTTAGAAAAGAGTTTGTCTGATCCTGCCTGCACATGATGAAGGAAGACAAGTATAGATCAAAATAAAATACCCCAGTATCATAGAGAAGAATGTGAGAATTTGATAATTGCTTTATTGCAAAAGGCTCTTTGAAGAGTACAAAAGGATAGGATGAACAATTCAAGTGTAAAATCTCTTCAAATGTAGAGCATTGATAGGATCTGGCAGTTCCACCCCATCTGCGTTGATTAGACGATAGGAATTGCGAGGCAATGCTTCCTTAACCACATAAGGGCCTTCCCAATTGAGTGGCCACTTGCCCCGTGGTCGATGCTTGAGATGAGTTGTCGATCTGAGTGCCAAATCGTTAACTCGGAATCTTCTCTCAATAGCGAACTTGGCATAGTGCCTAGCTATTCTTTGCCGATAAGCTTAAGCATGTTCTGCTGCCTTGAGTCTTCTCTCGTCCAATAAATCAAGTTGTACTAACCTCTGCTGATACTGATCAAGTGGAAGTTCGATGAGCGATGCGAACTTGAGTGCAGGCTTTTGAACGTGAAGAGGTAATACTACTTCAGTCCCGTAGACAAGCTCTGAGGGAGTAGCGTTGGTTGGGGTCCAAATGGTGGTTCGGTACCCCCAAAGTGCATCATGCATCTTCTCGTGCCAATCACGGCCCATTTCCACAGTTCTTTCTAGAATGCGGATCAAAATCTTATTGGTGGCCTCTGCTTGGCCATTTCCTTGAGGATAATAAGGAGCCGAGAAGTGATGATGAATCCTGAACTTTGAGCAGAAGGTCTTTATCCTCTCATTCTTGAAGTGACTGCCATTGTCTGACACAATATCATGTGGGATGCTGAAGCGACAAAGAAGGTTCTTATGAATAAAAGAAACCACATGTCGGCCTTCCACTGTTTGCAGAGTTACAACTTCGACCCATTTGGTGAAGTATTTTGTGGCTGCGAGAAAATATCTGTGGCCATTGGAAGCTGAAGGAGTGATTGGACCCACCACGTCGAAGGCCCACATCGAGAAAGGCCAAGGAGAAACCACAGACTGCAAATATGCGGCTGGCGCATGAATGGAAGGTGCGTGCATTTGACATTTGATGCACTTCCTCCCAAATCAATGGCAGTCTTGCTGCATGATTTTCCAATAATATCTTGCCCAGATAATCTGCTTGACAAGCATTTGGTAGCCGACATGACCACCACAAATTCCCTCGTGTTCCTCTTGGACAACTTTCCTGGCTTCATCCTTGTCTAAGCATCTGGCATACTCTGAACTGAACCCACGACGATAAAGAGTATTGGAAAGGATGAAATAACGGGCTGACATGCGCTGAATCGCACACTGCTCCTTTCTTGGCATTTTCGACGAAAATTCACCAGTTTCGATAAAGTTTTTGATGTCTTGGTACCAAGGCTTCTCTTTCTGAGTGGCTTGGTTTACTTGCTCAGCTGGGATGAAGGCAGGTTGATCAAGTCTGCCGATCTCGAAGGAACGAGAGGATTCACTGTCTTTGAACGATAAAATAGAGCCAAGACAGGCCAAACCATCTGCTATGTGATTGTATTCCCTCTTGACATGATTAAGCTGAAATTCTTCAAAGTTGCCTATGAGAGCTAAGGAAATCTTCTGATAGGGAATCAACTTTGAATCCTTGACTTGCCATTCAACATTAACTTGGCTAACAACGAGCAATGAGTCGTCGAAGGCATATACTCTCTTAACATTAAAGTCTCGCAAAATCTTGAGGCCTTGTATCAAAGCTTCGTACTTGGCCATGTTGTGAGTACATTGAAAGCTGAGCTTGAGGGAATAAGGGATCATCTCCTTTTCGGGAGTGATTAACAAAATCCAAATCCCTATACCAGCCATGTTCCTGGCTCCATCAAAGAAAAGGGTCCAAACTGGGGATTCTTGAATACTGCAGATGCGATCATCAGAAAAATCATCTTTTGCCTTGATCTTTTCTGTCAACGGGAAATCTGCAAACTGATCTGCGATGGACTGACCCTTGACTGACTTCTGAGATACATACTCCAAATCGTACTGTATTAGGAGGACTTGCCATTTTGCAATCTGCCCGGTAAGGAAAGGCTGCTCAAGGATGTACTTGAGAGGATTGAGCCTTGATAAAATTTTGATTTCTGATGCCAACAGATAATGCCTCAGCTTCTGACACATCCATACCAAGGCCAAACATGTCTTCTTCATCTGAGAGTATCTTTTCTCATAATCAATGAAAGTCTTGCTTATGTAGTAGATGGCATGCTCTATCCGGCTGCCTTCCCCATACTCGCAAGAAATCTGCCACAAGCATTCTGGTTGACAAAAATATATATGAGAAGTGACTTCCCCAGTTCTGGAGGCTTCAGAACTGGTGGATTGAGGAGATACCACTTGATGCGTTCAAATGAGAGCTAACATTCTGGTCCCCACTCAAACTTCACTTCTTTTCTCAACAAGTGGTTGAAGGGCTCGCATCTCATGGCCAAATTTGAGATGAAGCGTCGAATAGACTGAATGCGCCCCTGAAGGCTCCGCAGTTCTTTCAAATTGGTGGGAGGCGGCATATCAATGATTGCCTTTGCCTTGGTAGGATCTACCTCTATGCCTTTCTTACTGATCATATAGCCTAGCAGTTTGCCTGACTCTACCCCGAAGACGCATTTCTGCGGATTGAGTCTCAACTTGTAGAGAATAAGTCTTTCAAAGACTTGGCCGAGAGCGTCAAGATGATCCTCTCCTTATTTTGACTTGACCAAGATGTCATCCACATAGGCATCCATGTTCTTGTGCATCTGGTCATGAAAAATAACTGCCATGGCTCTCTGATAGGTCGCCCTAGCATTCTTGAGTCCGAACGACATGACCGTGTAGCAGAACGTGCCCCAAGGCATGGTAAAAGAGGTTTTTGCTTGGTCACGAGCGGCCAATTTGATTTGATTGTAGCCTGAGTATCCATCCATAAAGGAAAACATGGCATGGCTGTGATCATCACAAAATTTTTCCTCTCTTGGTCTTTCTCTCTCTTCCTTCTCTTTTCCTTTTCTAACCTCTATTTCCTCCTTTTTGAAGGGAAAAAAATAGAAGAGAGAAAAGAAGAGAGAAGAGGAATTCTTTTGCGGGGTCTCACTTGACCTTGATTTGAAAATATTTAGAAAATTACTCGCCTCTGTTTCGAAATATTGCGGAAAAATGGAGAGACAGGATTCGCTCGTCGGTACGAGGTTAGACCATTCTTGGCACCTTTACCAAGGGTAATCGAATCAATGATCAAATTTATGCCTTTTGCTTTGCCTAAATATTTATCTAAGAATTTATTCTAAGTCTAAATGCACAAAGAATCATGCTTGTGCAATGCAAGGATGTATGCTCTTTTCAAAAAAATGATTTTGGAAATCTCCAAGTGTTCTGAGATGAACTTGATAATGGAGTGAAGAAATGATTGAATCTAACTTAGAATCAGGGATTTGAAGTTCTAAGTCTTTGAAATAATCAGAGTTGGAAAAATAAATCTTTGAATTTGGAAAGAATGATTTGAAAAAGGGAAAAGAAAGGAAATTTCAAAGTCAGAAGATGGACTTTGAACTTAGAGATAAAATTTGAAATGGAATTGGATTTAAAATTTGAAATCAGGGTGAAATTTGAATCCAAAGTCTGGATCCTAAATAGAGTTGAAATTCGAGATGAAATTTAATTCTGGATTTAGAATCCTAAATGGGTATTGATTCCAAAATCTCAGATCCAATGATGAAGTTGAATTTTGAGTTTTAAATGGAATTGGATTCAAGATCTGGAATCCAAGATGGAAGTTGGATCTGAAATCTGAGATCCAAGATGGAATTGAATTCTGGATCCTAAAAGGAATTTGGATCTGAAGTCTGAGATCCAAAGTGGAATTGGATTCTGGATCCTAAAAAAATGGAATTGGATCTGAAGTCTAAAATCCAAAGTGGAATTGGATTCTGGATCTAAAAAAAATGGAATTAGATATGAAGCCTGAGATCCAAAGTGGAATTGGATTCTGGATCCTAAATGGATTATGGATACGAAGTCTGAGATCCAAGATAGGATGGGGTTCTAACTTTAGATTTGGACTTTGAAAGTCCAAATGGGACTTTTGAAGATGGATCTGGGTTTTGAAAAGCCCAGATTGAATTTAAAACTTAGAAAAAGACTTGAATTTTTGAGATTCAGAATCAATCTCGAAACTTGGATTTTGAAGATAAGAAAATAAACTTGATTTTGAACTTGAAATCAGAAGATGAATCAGAGGTTTCAAAGTTAATTTAAAGTTTGAAAATGGAATTTTGAGATATTAAATTGAATTTGAATTTGAATTTGGATCTTGACAATGAATTTGGAATTTCAAAGTTGATTTGAGGATTGAATTTTGAGTGTATAAATGAATTTCAAAGTTAAATTGGATTTTTAATTTGAAACTTGAATTTGGAATTCAGAAAATGAATCAAGAATTTCAAAGTTAAATTGAACTTTGAATTTGATTTCAAAGTCAAAATTTGGATTTTGGAGATGAGATATAATTGATGAATTGAAATAGAAATTGAAGAAAAGATATTCACAATCACTTGGGTTTTTAAAAGGGGAATTTTGAAAACATGATGCAATTCTATCCTAAAAGCTGAATGAATTTAAATAACTTTGAAATTGAAATTTGAAAATCATATTTCATTCTTCAAATGAATGTAAATAAGATTAATGATATAATACACTCCTGACTATGGTCATTGAATGTATTATATAATAATCATATCTAAATTCAAATGGAGAATCAAACATATTTTGGTGCTTTTATAGAGTTTAGAATGAAATTAACTCTCAGTATACCTTGACTATGGCCATTGATATACGTATTGAATTAATTTTAAACTAAACTCTGATAAAAGAGGAAAATATTTAAAGAAAACATGATGAATTTTGAAAAAGGATCCAGTGTGGATCCAGTGTTATTTTGTAAAAGATAAAAATACTAAGTTTTGTTTACATCCTGACTATGGCCATTGATGTAAATCATCGACTTAGGATTAGTTACCTCTTACGAAATGGTGCACGTGCTATTCGTGGTCCCATTTGTGAAATTTTTGAAAAATAAAGCATGAAAATAAGCAATTCATGATATTTATAATGCTCATTCATTCTATCTAAAACAGAAAATCTAAATTCTCATTAAGATCTAACTATTACAATAAAATTGAATTTACAACTCCCAATAATGACCTTTTTCCACATATTCCCCTGCAAAATAGTTGCTTAGTATGAAGAATAGAAGAAATTTATATATATCATGTGGATGTCAAAAGATGTTAAGAGAGAAATGCTCATATGTCAAGGCACACCTGATTAAAAGATGAGAAACAACATACATACCTATATGTATATATATATATATATATATATATATATATATATATATATATATATATATATATCACACACATACATTTGATATAGGTGGATGAGAGTGATGTTGATGAAGTGGTCAAGTAAATAAAATATGCTGAATATGGAGGAAACAATTTAATGTACAGGTAATGCTTTTATACTGCTTAAAAAAAAATTCAAATGTGACAGATCGAACCTTGATGCTCGATATCTTAGCTAATGTTTCAAAATGATTCTGATGGGTGTGAACAAATTTTTGATAATGCACAAAGGACTAAACCCTCCAGCTGCATCCACTAAGTGAAAACTTAAGCTAATCATGGGTTGTTGAGGCAAGTGGGATGGCCAACATCAGAGACTCTGATGTAATCTATTGAAAATTTCCACTATGTATGATATTTTATGTGAGCTATACACCTATGGAAATCTGTTGTTACAGACGTGCAACAGTGAATGTATGCACAACAATATGCACATACTGAAAGTGAAGTCCAGTGGATGTTGTGGAACGTGGTTTGGCAGAAGTAGACATAGTGATACTGTGACAACATGCTGAAGATGCAGGTGGAGTAGCTGATTGCAGATGACAGGGAAGGTGACTGTGTCCTAAAAAGATGTTCGGGTAAGTGCAACACACTGCCGATAGTTAAGGGTATTGATATTACTGTGTAAGGGCTGTAAAAATGGCCTGAAGTAATAGGCACGTGCCCTGTGCGGGTGTTGGGAATAACACAGGAATCCCATTAACACAATGGTCGAGAAAGTGGACATCATTGATGTGTCCAACCACTAATTATTGTGATGATAGCAGTATTGTAAAGAAAGAGGGAACTGTATATGACAATAAAAGATGTTGTAAATGTCAACTGGGATGCCACAATGAATCCACATAATAAATAAATAACTGATGGAAGCCATATTGACTATTTGGGCGCAATTATCGGATGTTATGATGGGCCACCGTGAGCCTTCTGCAGCATCTAACCAGGAAAGATATATGCAACAACAAAAGGAGAAAAAAAAAGTTTGCAAGGTGTAAGCTGCAAAAGAACACATGCAGGGAATATACGAATCTCAATGCTGGGACTTAAGGAAGCAAATGTACAGGTGAGGATGAATCTTACGAAATGCGTGAACTAAACTATAAAGGTGAAAAAGGCATTTTGATATTGTGCGATGAAACAAAAGAAAAGAAAAGAAGTAGAATACATATCGGAAGGTTAAACAAAAATCAGTGATGCAAAAATATATATATATATATATATATATACATATATATATATATATACTAATGTATAGATGATAAAACATGATACAGATGCAACAAATGAATTCATAGATGGCAAATCCCAATTTTTGGCAAACCCAGAAATGTATATTCTACTACTACCTTCAGGAATTAAACAGCTATTAGCACGCAACAACTTCATTACTGTTCAAGACATAACAACACGAAATATCCTCTGTCAGAGGATATAGGATAACAATAGGGAGAAAGAGGCTTCAGTCGAACCATGCTATCCATGAGCCTGCTTGGCCTTTGCATACTCAAATCGTCGATCCTGCCCAGCTGATATGGACACCTTCAATTTATTATCAGAATTCAGGTTCTTGGCACCAGCCATATTTCCCTTGGGATCTAGTAGCTGAGGACCAGCGAGATGAGTAATATAATCATTAAATGATGCTCAATGCAACAAGGCATATTACAGGATATTTTCTTGATGGGTCTCCTTTCAATGGCAATACAAATAATTCCAGGAGATAATTGTTTCTGTGAGTGGTTGGTGGTATGTTGCTAATCACATCCAAATTAACATGCTACTAACAGAATTTCAATGTTACAACCTGATCTCAAACAAGGATTTGATGGACTTTTATACAGCTCTCATAAACAAACAGAATTCCAAAACTCACCATTTATAGCCATAAAAACCCCCCTAAAAAAAAAGAAGAAAGGATATCTATTGATATTCAAGTATTACCCCCTAAGACAAGGAACAAATCATAGTAGCTGAAAAACTCAATGGAAGAGCATGACTGAACTCGGTGAGATTTACATACCAATCTTGGAGGGAAGGTCCAGTGGGCAGCTACCGCGGTGGTTCCGTATCAGTGATACTTGGCAATGATTGTAAAGCGTATCTTTCTGGAGGGTGGCCACGCACCAAACTTTGAAAGGTCACTGGAGGTCAGTTCATCGATCCAGATGATGGACTTTTTTAAAAAAAAGTGCTCAACAACAGCAGAAATCAGGTAGCCGATTCAAAATTCGTGTAACCATCTGATTGAAATCAGATAATCAATACCTGAGATTATTCAACTAATGTCCAGGTACTTCTTCCACAGAGGGCTTTTGTTGCAAAAAGCAGGAGAATTGCCAGAAGAGGAATGACAAAAGTGAAAGTGCACTAGGATCTAGGCAACGAGCACTAGAGGGGGGGTGAATAGTGCTTTTAAAAAATTGTCTGCGGAATATTTAAGGATTTTGCAAATCTCAAAGAAAACACACAAAGAACACAATATTTTATCCTGGTTCGGTCTAACCCGACCTACATCCAGTCCCCAAGCAAAACCCGCTTGAGATTTCCACTATCAACCTTGTAAACTACAAGATTACACAGACCATAACTGGTCCCACTTTCAGTAACAACCCTACTGAAAGCAAACAACTCCTTTACACCAAGGAGTCCTTTTTACAGAAAAAAAGTAACAACTTACAAAACAACCTATGAGCCTCCCTTTTGAATGCAAATGAGATGCTATTGACTTTTGAGGTTGTTGAAATATTCTACTCACGAATTCACTATCTCTCAAAGTGATTTGAGTGAAAAACTGAAGTGAAAATATCACGTGAGTGAGAAAACAAATACTTGAATGAATAGGAGTGAAAAGCAATAAGTAAATGATTCAAATCGATTGAATTCTTGTTCTATTTGAGTGTACAATGCACTCATATTTATAGTTAAAGTTTTCCATACGTTGAAGGTATGAAAGGGTATCAAAACTGTCCATTTCGAACGATCAAAACGTTTGAAAAATGAAAAGACACGCCTTTTTGAAGTTTCAGGAAAATGACAAAATTAGTCGACTGAAACATCAGTTAGTCGACTAATAGTTAGTTATTAGTAGACTGACCGTTATCGTCGGTCGACTGATCTGTTAATCGAGTCGTTTGAAAATCTGAACTTTTGAAACTTAGTCGACTTGAGAAAAGTTAGTCGACTGATAATATCATCAGTAGACTGAAAAACCTTTTAGTCGACTGCTGCTAAAATCTTCTGAAAAACAAACATTCTGTTCGGTCGACTGATAAAAAGCATTAGTCGACTGCTGCTAAATTTCCAGAAAACACGTCCTGTTCAGTCGACTGATAAAACCATTAGTCGACTGCTGCTAATTTTCCAGAAAACAGACATTCTGTCCAGTCGACTGATAAAACCTTCGGTCGACTAATTTGACAAAAATGATTTTTTAGAAAATATGGCGCGAAAGGATTAGTCGACTGGTAAGTCTATTGGTCGACTAATAAACATGAAAATTTAAGAAAAGAGTTTTCTAAAAAGATTTTCATGAGGGTTCTTTTTAGAAAAGTTTTTCTAAAGACTTTTAAGGTGAAATGCAACCTAAATATGCACTCTAAGTAAGGCTCTTACAAGAATCTAAGACTTTAATGAATTAAACATTTGCACACTAGTCTTCAAAGATTCTTCACTGAATTCTTCAATTTCTTCATAGCCTTAGCTGAAATGCAGTTGATTCCACTTGCTCATTATCAAAACCTTGTACTTGAAGTATCATGTATGGCTTCATTGTCGTAACAATCTCCCCCTTTTTGATGATGACAAACTTAATCAAAGATGAAGCATTTAGATGCATAGATGAAGATTTTACTCCCCCTATCAATATGCTGCAAAATATTAAAAGTTAGCACATTTAAAGCACACATATCACATATTGATTGGTTTGCATTTCCATTCATCATTTCTTCATGCATTTAGAAATACATTCATTCAAAGCTTTCTTTTTCTCTTAATTTTGCATTTCTCATGCAAGATCTCCTGTAATGTAATTGCTATCATCTTTTTCTCCCCCTTTGTCAGAATAAAAAAGAGTAAGGGCCGAAATAGCATAAGCAAAATAGAGATACAAGTTTAAAATATTACAACCCATAAAGTATGAAAGTTCAGACAACAAAGATTAGAAAAGTGAGTTGAGCAAATCCTTGATTGAAGTAATCTCTTTCTGAATCAAAGATAGTTGTTGAGTCACATCTTCACGAAAAGTATGTTGATGCAGCTTTAAAGCTTCCAGTCTCTGCATAACTTCATCATGATCTTGACTTGTCGAAAATTTCTTTCTTTTTGCATGAGATGAAGGTGTCGCAGAAGGTGAAGGTTCAGAAATTTATGGTTCATTAGGATCAGATGGTTCAGTTTGATCAACATTTAAAGGAGGCAGATATTTAATTTTCATTCTTTTAAAAATTGTTTGATCAAAGAACTCTTTTTGCTCAATGTATTTTTCATTTGTTAAAGGAACTTTGAAATGTCTAAAAATATGGGTTAAAAGACAACCATAAGGAAGAAATGGTTTTTGTTTCCACAAGTTTGTAAAATACACATTGGCCCAGTTGACAAAAATATTTCCAAATAAAACATAAAGAGCCGTAGATAGATCTGTGGAATAATAATCAAAAGAACCAGTTTTGGGTAGAACATTGTGGGCAAGGATTCGTCCAGCAATGCGTGCACGAGTTTGAAGATTAGTATTTTTGAAAGGAGGGCAGTGAGGTGCTCCTGGAAGAAGAATTTGTTCAAAAACTCTTTCATCATTCAATTCAATAGTGTTGAAAGAGTGTCTGAAGGGGGAATTTCAAGAATTTCTCTAAGTAATTTCGAATCAAACTCGATTTCAACATCACGAACAAGAGATGACAAAACTCCAGTTTCATGATCCATTTGTAAATTCGTGTAAAACAAGTGAATAAGAAAAGGATAGTGAAGGGTATCTGCACAAGCATAAAAAAGATGTGAAATACCAGGAAATAATTATCTTATATTGTAACGAGAAAATAAGTGAAATAGAACATTTCGGCCTGGTAAAATAGGTAGTGCAGAAATTGATCCAAAAGTATCATAGAGAAGAGGATTGCGAAGTAATCTTAGTGAAAAACCATGTCTTGAAGTAGGTGTAGGAGGAGGAGAACCTAAACCTTTTGCAGATGCAGACTTCGTCCAATGCATGGTAAAAAAAAGAGTTACCAAAAACAATGACGGCTTCCAAATGATTTCCGGCAGAAGTAGAACGTTGTCCGGCGATGTGAAACAGAACTAGAGGAGGATACAATGGCTGACGGCGAGTGAGAAGTCGGCCACAAGGGGATTCCGGCAATGCACTGTCACACAAGAGGGTTCCGGCGTGTTTTGAAGATGCGCCAATTATTGCAAGAGGATTCCGGCGTGTTTTGAAGATGCGCCAGTTATTGCAAGAGGATTCCGGCGTTTCAAGATCACGACCCGAAGATTTCGGCGTCTCCTTGTTACGGTAAGAAAATCCCAGCAAAAATGGGATCGAACGGCACTCCGAGGGTTTTTCGGAAGAAAGAGAGGCAAAAGAGAAAGAGGGTTTTCGTTTTTAAGGGTTTCGTTTTAAGAAAAACGAAAAGATACGAAAACGAAGTGAAACGATGCTTATTTTAAAAAGAACGGGTGTTTTAAAAATCCAAGGGGTATCAGGTCCCTTCATTTAAATTTTTTTTAAAAAATTTTAGTCGACTAAATCTTTATCGGTCGACTAAGAATGTGCGACTCATTCTAAAAATATCATCAATCGACTAGAAATATATCGGTCGACTAATATGGTGCGATACATTCCAAAATTTAAAACACCAGTCGACTAGAATTTTATCGGTCGACTAATATAATGCGATTTTGAGATTTTGTTCAAAAATCAGTATTTTTATAAATCCAAAAATGAGCAAATACCTAGTTCTCTTCTAATTCTCACAAAATCTTCATTTTTAAGAGGTTTAGTGAAGATATCGGCATGTTGTTGTTTAGTGGAAATAAAATTTAACGAAATATCTCCTTTTAACACATGATCTCTTAAAAAATGATATCTCACTTCAATATGCTTAGTTCTTGAGTGCTGAATAGGATTTTTCGAAAGATTTATAGCACTAGTGTTATCACAATAAATAGTTGTTGTGGAGTAATTCAAACCGAAATCTTTTAAGGTTTGTTTCATCCATAGTACTTGTGAACATGCTAAACTAGCCACTATATATTCTGCTTCAGTAGTTGAGAGTGATACTGAATTTTGCTTTTTACTAAACCAAGAGACTAAGGAATTTCCTAAGAAATAACAAGTTCCACTAGTACTCTTGAGATCAGATTTACTTCCTGCAAAATCTGCATCACTATATGAAACCAAATCAAAGAAAGATGATTTTGGGTAAAACAAACCGAAATCTGAAGTATCTTTCAAATAACGAAGAATTTGTTTTACTGCAGTTAAATGAGATTCCTTTGGATTAGCTTGAAATCTTGCACACATACAAACACTAAACATAATATCAGGTCGACTAGCAGTTAAGTATAATAGAGATCCGGTCATACCTCTGTAGAGCTTAGTATCTACAGTTTTACCATTTTCATCTTTATCAAGAGAAGTAGTTGTACTCATAGGATTCCTTCTTGATTTCGATGAGTCCATCCCAAATCTCTTGAGAAGTTCTTTTGTATACTTAGCCTGATTGATGAAGATTCCTTCTTCAGTTTGCTTTATTTGAAGTCCAAGGAAGTAGTTTAATTCGCCCATCAAGCTCATTTCAAACTCTTCCTGCATAGCTTTAGCAAATTCTTTACAGAGAGAATCATTAGTAGAACCAAATATTATGTCATCAACATAAATTTGCACAATAAGAATATCTGAATTAAGATTTTTAATAAATAAAGTGGAGTCTACCCGACCAATGAAAAAACCAGATTGTTCTAGAAAATTTCGTAGTCTTTCATACCACGCTCTTGGTGCTTGTTTGAGTTCATACAAAGCTCTTTTCAATTTGTAGACTTTTTCTGGATATTTCTCATTTTCAAAGCCTGGAGGTTGCTCTACATAAACTTCTTCATTGATGTGTCCATTTAAGAATGCACTCTTAACATCAATTTGATATAACTTGAAGTTCATGTAACTAGCAAAAGCAAGCATCATTCGAATTGACTCTAATCGAGCCACTGGTGCATAGGTTTCATCAAAATCTATGCCTTCTTCTTGATTATAGCCTTGTGCCACTAGCCTTACTTTGTTACGAATGACTTCACCATTTTCATCCAGCTTATTTCGGAAGACCCATCTTGTTTCAATTACCGGATGATCCTTTGGTCTATCAACTAGATCCCAAACATCATTCCTAGTAAATTGGTTAAGTTCTTCAGACATGGCCAAAAGCCAAAATTCATCAACACAAGCCTCATTGATATTCTTTGGTTCTAATTTAGATATGAAAGCAACATTTGCAATGTATTTTTCTAACTGCCTTCTAGTTTGGACACCACTCTTTATTTCACCAATAACTTGTTCATGTGGATGATTAGGAACTTCTTTCCAAACCGGTTGTAGAGGAATATTTTCTTGAGAAGTACTCTCTATCAAGGGTTCTTCTTGAAGTATTACTTCTTCTCCTTCGCTTAGAGGTATAACCTGCTCACAATTCTCATCAAATGCAACATGTAAAGATTCTTCAATACAAGATGTTCTTTTATTGAAAATACGATATGATTTACTTCTAGAAGAATATCCAAGAAATATTGATTCATCTGATTTTGAAGTATGCCAATTCATGCATATTTTTACCAATCTACTATGGTCTACACGAATGGCACGTGCACTAGCTCTTATGGAGTTGACAAACTTGGTGGAATTTGTATTTATGTCCATAGTCAGAATACGAATAATACCTAGATTTGTAATCTTCGTATTAGCCACATTCAGCCTACACTCTTAGGCTAACTTCAAAATGCACTGCATTTCTCAAAAATACAAAAAGGATTTTTTCAATTCCTTAAAATCAAGTCTTTCAAGTCCATATTCATTCATTTAATTCATTTGCAAGTTCAAATTCCAAATCAGAAAATCAGTTTTCTCAAAAATTTTCCAAGTCTTATTCAAAAATCGATTTTCTCAAAACATTGATTTTCCAATGATGTTTCAAGCATTTACAAAGTTCAAAATTCGATTTTCCAAGTTATAGCTTCAATTTCTAAGTTCTAATTCAAAGAAATCAAGTTTTTTTCAAACTCTTCAAAATCGATTTTCACAAAAACCTTTGGATTTCTTCAAAAAAATCGATCTTCACTTTCCTCAGAAATATTCTCTCACTAAGCTCATGATTTTCTGAGTGTTATCTTTTCCAAGAATCTCCAAATATTTTTCAATATTCAAATCAAACATATTGTTTTCAAATTTGCATTTTCAGAAAATCATAGCACATGCCTGATTCTTTGTTTATTTAGGAAATAGAACATGATTTAGACAAGTTGAGCAAAGTTAAGCACACAATTGATCCTTGGTTTAATTACCCTGATCAAGGCGACAGGAACGGTTGAACCTCGTACCGACAGGCGAGTCCCATTTTTCGGAATTATCTCGCATTTTAAAACGGAGGTAAGTTATTTTCAAAATCTTTTTCAAAGGTCAGTTTGATTTACAAAAGTAAAAATTTTGCGATGATAACAAGCCTCAACTATCTTCTTTGAGCCACCAGGACCTCTGACCTTTGTCCAATAGTATTAGCAGGGTGATAACCTCTATCGACAATATGACCATGTTCCATCAAAATTTATCTCAGAGAAGCCATTCCTCAGCAAACTCAGGACCTCCAGTGCATATGAAAAACATGGAAAAGAAAGAGACAATACTTCCAGATTTCTAGAGTTTGTTTGAAATCTAGACCTACGTATTCGTAGGTCAAGCATAGTTCAACATAGTGGATTGGCTTCTGCAATCAGTAGAATAACTTCTTCTTTTATGATCCTTGTGATTCAGAACATGAGCATAGTAAGGCATTTAAAAAAAAAAAAAAATCTGAGGTTTGAACCACGAGGAGATAGTTAAAGGACCCTTTGCCACCATACGAAACAGTAGCTGTAGTGAATCATCGCCACTTATTAACAGGGTTTTTAAGATTGATCATAATTATCATATAACCATCCAAACGAGCTACTAGAATATGATAACATAAATGTCCAAAGAGGTAAGCATAATCATAGTCAAATTTTGATGGCAATGAGTCCCAAGTTTACTAACCAAAGAAATGATGTATAGTTGGGCCAAAAGCTTCTCTGTTTTAATCTGAGATAGCTGAGCAGAGTCACCTGTTTCAGGACATAGAAATAGCTTGAGCAGCAAAAAGAAAGAAAGAAAAAAAAATCTGAAAAGTTTTTATCCTTCAGCTTTTCTCTCGACTTTGGCATCAGTCAAGCCCTATCAGACACACTTGGAAAGTCTCCAGAACTGCCCTCATAGAATATACCATGGATGTATTATAGTAGATCATCCTCGAACTCTTTAAAGGAATCACCTCTAACATCATATGCAATATTTCTGGCCACACCTAAAGCTTAGAATAGCACTGTTTGCTTCTGCTTGAGGAGCATGATATGGATGGTGAAAATCAAAGCTACAGAGTACCAGAATTCTGTATTCAAATTATGGAACAAACATTTTGAATAAATTGTAGAGACTACCCATGCTATTACTAGGCTAAAATAGGGGAATCGACCTTGAAATGCTAACATTCCTGCAACTTGTTACATCATTGTGATTAACACACAGAATGAAAGAGGATGATTGGCATGGTTTATAATGCAGCAAGTGTAATGGATGTAACATATAGGGGGTTGTGAAGGGATGCGGTGGTAAAATTAAAAGGAACAATGCTGGGAAAATGACATTGACTGCTATAAATAAAAATGTGTAATGTATTGGGCCATGCTTACAATGAAGTAGAATACATATGAATGCTGAAAGTATTGATATGATGTTATGAACACATACGAAAAAGATAGTTCATCAGATGCATATGTTATTGAAGTGGATAAGCCATGTGTACAAGTATTTGATGAAACAACAAGATGGGAAGGCAAATGACAATGGTGAATGTGGTTGAGGACACAACTCAACCTCTCTCTAGTCGCACCGGTACTCAATGATACCCCAGTTAACCATATACTCTATATAGACATAACACAGGAGATGCTGTATAAAAAAAACTCAGATTATACAATTACCCACAATATGACACCACCGATTAGGAATAAAATACAGATAGCAGGAATGACAAGGGTTGGCAGGCATAGCCGCCATGAATCAGTGGAAGCTTAGAGGAAAGGGGTGTTTCCTCTGGGTGCCGACCATCTTCATCTAGTTGAATTGTCCCACAGAACAAGTATATTCAATATATTGGAAATCTCCAAGGTCGTGCCTAAAATAATTTCCCAGATTCATTGCACTTGTTCTGAGGTCTGAGATTTTTGGGATCTAATTTGATCCCTTTTACATGGGATGGTACATGTAAATAAATAAATTAAGGCAGGGAATTGAACGAAACAGAAGAGATAAGTATATTGGCAATTCACAAAACCCTCAAAAAAAAAAAAGAACTTAGTGCTATACTGCGAATGACAGGATTTCAAAGAGTTTAAAGCATGCTCCAGCCAATTTGTATAGATGAAAATGCCAAACAATTGTGATCATGTGATGCAATAAGAACCAGATGGAATAAAAGAAACAGTGATGATGAATTAACTGATGAAATAAAATGCACAACATGTAAACGACCCTGTACAGAGCATACATAACTTAACATGAATATCCCGTGCGTCAGGCAGCCTAGGATTCATAGTGAGAGGTTTTTCATTTATACCTTAACTAAGCATAAAGATCGACGAATAAGAGAGAAAAAAATTCCAACGAAGCGTGAATCAGTAAAAAAAGAAGAGGAAAACAATTTAGAGGAAACAATGCTACAAAAAAAAAACTGTACCAAACTAATGACAAACTAAGGGTTAACTGTGATGTCAAATGAAGAAAAACAGATAGAAGATCATGAACAGACAATAAAAAGAAGAAGATACAACGAGCAATCTAATGTAATGAAATTTAAGGCAATAATGAAATGCGGTGCTATTAAAACAAGAAATCAAATGTAAAATATGGATAGAATAAAGGGAAAGAAAAAAAAGGAATTAAATGTTGGAATCGATAGATTCCGTTAATATTGCATTTTTTTGTAAACCGAATTTGTTATATACAAACCGAGTTTACAAAAGATGCATGAATGGGGCAAAAGCAAAAAGGAAAATGACTCAAGAAGGGAGGAGGAGAATGTCCTTACCGATTGTTTATCTTCAACTGAATAGGTAGTGGCACCTTCGGAGTTATAGCCGATCTTCAGTCGTTTGGGGAAAAGAACTGAAAAAAAAGAAGAAGAAGGAAGAATGAAAAATGAAGCAGGAAAAGAAAAGGTAGAAGGAGAAGCGTGATCGGGAGCCGGGAGGAGGTGAAGAACAGGTCCCCTAGGGATTTCTTCTTGCGCCCTTTTAAAGAAGGAGAAGATGTCTCTGGAAAGGTGCTAGGGATCGGTGGATGAGGGTTGGGGCGAAGGTGGATGGGCGGTCGAGAAGAAGATGAGGCGATCGGAGGGTTGAAGAAGGGGGATTACAGCGAGAGCGTGCGAGGCTGTGTCGTTGGCGATGAAGGGCTTAGGGAGGAGATGCCGTTGGTGATGAAGGGTTGAGGATGGGGAGCAGATGGTTGCGCGGTCGAGGAAGCAGATGCTGGCAGCAAGTATGGGGTGAACGATGTGTATTTGTAGGAAAGACCTTAACATCATGTATGTGTTGCAATGATGGGGAAACTTCTTGAGAGTGTGCTAGAGAAAGCGAGAGGGAGAGAGAGAGAGAGCCTGCAGCTCCCCTTTTACCATAATTTTTTTTTCAAAACTGGTCCCTCTTTAAAAATTTTCAAAATAATGGTTGTTTTCAAAAAAAGGTTTTTCTAAAAAATGGTTTTAACTAAAGGGATGCTTTAAAAAGAGGTTTTTCAAACTATATTTTTTTGGATTTCTTTTTTTTTCTATTTTTCTATTTTTGCTCTTTTCTTCATTTTCTATTTTTTTTGATATTTTTGAAATAAAGCTTTGAAACTAAGAAAAATAAGGGATTTAAAAATCATTTTATAATTTTTGAGAAATATTTACAAAAAGAGGGGTTTTTCTGAAAATTTGGGTTTGATTTCTTCAGAAAATGAGTTTGGATTCAAAATTTTAGAAGATTTTCGAGTTTTTAACCTCGAATCGAGGAATATCAAATAATGAATCCAAATGGATGCCAGATGGACTGTCCGAACCATTCAAAAGCTATTTTTGGTACTTTTATAATTTTAATTTAAAAATTTGGGCAATAATGTTGGGTTTCGGCAATGGATCCAGATCCGAAACTGAGTCAGATATATAGAAATGAATTTAATTTCAATAAAATCTGAGAAATATCTGGAATTTAGATTTAAAATCGACTTAATTACTCAAAAAATGGAATCAGGGGCAAAAAGGGACTATTTACAACATTTTGAAAAATTTGGGGTGTTCACAGATGCCCCTCTTTGCTATTAAGCCGGTTGAAAACCGAGCTTAGTGGCAAAGAAACACTCCAAATTTTGAAAAATGCCCCAATCAGCAGATCTGAACTGGGTGTGGAAGAATTTATTTGAAAAGAGATGATTCCAGGCTTAAAACCTTATCCTGAATGGCTTTTGGGGAGATGAAATTCTCGAAAATGATATGACTAAATAATAGAAATGAGAAAATCATGATGGGACTTTGGGCGAAGATCCCAAAATGATGAAAGATAAGATTTTTGATCAAGTCTCATGGGTGAGACAAGATCAGCCTTGGGAATGACTCAGGTTTAGCCCTTAACCTGGATGGGACGATGATAGATCAAGATAATTTGGATGGGGAAAGGAATATAAGCGGACCTCGATGGGACATTTTTGAGAGAAATGCCTCGTGAGACGAACTTAAGCATGATTCTTTCCTGGATGGATATATAAAGAGCATGGACTCCTTTGTGGGAAAAAACCATGATGTGACTGGGAGGATTACCTTGTCGAAACGAGGCTCAGGCTTAACCCAAACCTGAACGGAAGGTACCTCGTGGAACAAGGTTCAGGCTTAACCCTTAACCTGAAGGGGATGACCACACAGAATCCTCGAACGAAGAAGCCGTGATGGGACAACGAAATGCATCGCCAAAGCGAGATTCAGGTTTAACCCTTGACCTGAGTGGGGGGAATCGCGCGAAGTCCTCAAATGAAGAAACCGTGGCAGGACTAGAAAGGATATCTAGTCGAAACGAGACTCAGGTTTAACCCTAACCTGAACGGAAGATACCTCGCAGAGCGAGGTTCAAGCTTAACCCTTAACCTGAAAGGGGTGACCATACGGAATCCTCGAATGAAGAAACCATGATGGGACCTTCGAAATTTGGACAAACAAATCCGAAAGGGGTTTGCGATAAGAGAAAAACAAGGGATTCCCTAAAACTTGGAAAAGGGATGATCTGGGGCATCTCATTGTTGAGACTAAATCAGCTTTCTAAAAACAGACAACCTCTCGCAGAAGGTTTGGGTGATACCTTGAGGAGTGAGGTAACTGTGATGGGACCTCTAGACTTCGCACAACAAGTCCAAGAGGGGTTTGCAAAAGGATGAAAATGGGGGTCCCTAAAGCTTGAAAAGGGGTTGTTCTTGGGCGCCTCATTGCTGAGACTGAAAATAGCTTTTGACAATAACAGACCTTTTGCAGAAAGCTCAGGTTTAACCCTTATCCTGAGCGGGCACTGTCTATGGCAGGACAGTGGAGAACATAAGGAAGCGTGCGAATCTGAGAACGCTCAGATCAAACGAAAGGAAATGACTTTTTAGTCCTAATGAGGGATGACGTCAGGATACGTCAAAATGAACATCAAGTCCTTGCTTCATTTTTTGATAACGAGAAAATATTGTCAATAAAATGTCAAAATTGTAGTTGATTCAGAATGATTGAATTGTGCTTATGTGTAAAAATGTCACCTCTTTCTACCTAGAGTATTAACTCCAATTGGGCTAACTCTGTAGAATCAAGAATCAAATTCAAAATTTTGTTGTTGTTGAGCTTCTTCAAGGAAGATATCAATTTCCTTGATATGAAAAGAGAGGAAATATTCTTAGCTTCATAAAAAGCAATTGAGTGAAAAGATATTGATAAAAGAATTTCACATAGATAAAGATGATTCCTGACAGTTTCGGGTAGTTTGACATCCTAGGGCTTTTCTCATGATGATTTTTTGCACTTTTTGGAGTCATGGAGCTTTCTTGGGCTGTTACATCATCCTTCATTTTGGAGATGTCCTGACTTTTCTCTCTTTTTTGGGGAAGGGTACGTCACAAACTCTTTCATCTTGGAGATGTTTCGATCCTTCTTTTTCTTTCTCAGGAATTAGGCTTGGTGATATTGGCTCATTGGTCAAAAAGGTCTCTGGATGATAGCAGAAATCAAATATCTTTTAGGGTTTGTTAGGAGGCTCATTGCAGTCGCATTCATCTTGGCGGTGATCTGAACGTTCCCTTGAAGGATCCGTCACAAACTCTTTCATCTCGAAGATTATCCGAATCTTCTTTTGCCCTGGGGGTCTAGCTCGCCTATTCGTCTTCATCTTGACGACGGTTGAGAGATCTCTTTTGCATATATTTGATTGCAGCTCAGATGACTGAGGAGATATGGATTGGGTAGGTTCTTTTTTACTGCCCAGGATATTTCCACTGTCTTACTACCAAAAAGAATGATCTTTAAGAATGTGCTATAGCTATGATCAATATTAGTTCACTTATGGCTTTTCAACATCATTGAATTTTTCCTTTGCCGGTCATATCGAAGATTTTTCTTCATCCTCTTGGTTGACCAACAGAAAAGCTTGAATTCAGTTCTTATTTCGCAAAAGTCTTGCTCTTTTGGAAATAATACTAAAGGTAGCTTGAGGTAATTCTTTATGCGATGAAAGCTTTGAGATCAACAATGACTTTTGATAGCAAATTGATGAAGTATTCTATAAATCCTTGATGAGGGAAATCGCTTGATATCGAATCGACACGTCCATGACAAAATTCTCCTCTCTTTTTCCCCAAAAAAAGAGACTCAGGCTTAGCCCTTACCTGAATGAGAAGTTGGAAATACTGCTCTCTTCCCCAAAGAGGAGGTATTTGCAAAACGAAACTTTCGAAGAGAAATTAAGTTTTCGTCAAAACTCCCTATCTCTAGGCTTCTCTTATGGAAAGGCGGCTGAAAAACGAAGTTGAGAAAGTATCACAGAGGAACAAGTCCATCACACTCTCCCTAAAAGAGGGTCCTCTGTGAAGGGGTTGGCCAAAGATGAGAAAAACAGGGGCCATGAAAAGAAACGAGCTTTCGTCGAAGCTCTCCCTGAAAAAAGGGTTCTTTTATGTAAAGTTAGTTGTTGTTTTGCAAACTGTTCGCGAAGAAAAACGAGTCCCTTCAAACTCTCCCTGGAAGAGGGTTCTTGCGAACGAAAGATGGTTGCATGCGAAAGGAACGAGCTCCCTCGAACTCTCCCTGAAGAGGGTCTTTCCCAAGAGAAAAAGATTGATTTTTGACAAAATGGTAACCCGAAGGTTGAAATTGAGATTTAAAACTTGAATGTTGATGATTGGTTAGTACAAAGACTGAACATGGAGGGCTAACTGATCAGTCAGTCAAACACTAGCATGAGCGCTAGATGTACCAGCACGAGCACTGGATTTCCAAAAAAATACCCCAGTACGAGCGTCGGGTTTAAAAAATACACACCAGTACGAGCACTGGGTTTAAAAAATGCACACCAGTATGAGCATTGGGTTTTCGAAATTGCACACCAGTACAAGCACTGGGTTTCTAAAATGCATACCAGTACGAGCACTGGGTTTCGAGATGCACACCAGCACAAGCACTGGGTTTTCGAAAGTGCATACCAGTACGAGCACTGGGTCTTCGAAAAGTGCCTACCAGTACGAGCACTGGGTTTTCGAAAGTGTATACCAGTACAAGCATTGGTTTTCGAAAATGCATACCAGCATGAACACCAGGTTTTTCGAAAGTGCACCAGTACGAGTACTGGTTTTTCAAAAGTGCACGAGTACGAGCACTGGTTTTTCAATGAAGAGTTTGAGAAAGAGACCGACATTCAAGGATATTTGAGAATTAAGCGAGAAGGATTGTCGATGTTTCAAAATTATCCCTTATCCTGAAGGAGAACTCAGGTTTTGTCCTTTAACCTGAAAGGGAAAGGCACAAAGAACTTTGGTCCAATACAAGCATTGGATCAACAGGGGAAATTCGAGTCGGAACTCGAGAATTCAGAAATAAGAATATACAAAAGCAAAAACCCGAGTCGGAACCTGGTTTTTCCAAATAAAAAGTGGAAATCGAGTTTTGAAACTCGAATTTTTAAAGGAATGATCGGTTCCAACACGAGCATTGAATCCGATAGGAAGTTCGAGTTGGAATTCGAGACTTCAAAAATAAGAATATACAAAAGCGAAAACCCGTGTCGGAACCCAGTTTTTCAAAATGAAAAGAATGAATGAGAAAATCGAGTCTGAGAACTCGAATTCTTGATGTAACAATTGGCCTTATGCGAACATCGGATCTAAAGGGAAGCCCAAGTCGGAACTCGAAGCTCCAGAAATAAGAATATACAAAAGGAAAAATCCGAGTGGGAACCCGGTTTTTCAAAATAAGAGAATAAATGAGAATCAAGTTTTGAGAACTCGAATTCTCGACATAGCAATTGGTCCAATGCGAACATCGGGACCAAAAGGGACGCCCAAGTCGGAACTCAAAGCTTCAGAAATAAGAATATACAAAAAGAGAAAATCTAAGTCAGGACCCAGTTTTTCAAAATAAGAGAATAAATGAGAATCGAGTTTTAAGAACTTGAATTCTCGACATAGCAATTGGTCCAATGCGAACATCGGGACCAAAAGGAAGCCCAAGTCGGAACTCGGTGCTTCAGAAATAAGAATATACAAAAAGAGAAAATCCGAGTCAAGACCCGATTTTTCAAAATAAGAGAATAAATGAGAATCGAGTTTTGAGAACTCGAATTCTCGACACAACGATTGGTCCAATGCGAACATCGGGACCAAAAGGAAGCCCAAGTCGGAACTCGGAGCTTCAAAAATAAGAATATACAAAAAAAGGGAAAATCCGAGTCAGAACCCGGTTTTTCAAAATAAAAAAATGAATGAGAATCGAGTTTTGAGAACTCGAATTCTCGACGCAACGATTGGTTCAATGCGAACATCGGGACCAAAAGGAAGCCCAAGTCGGAACTCGAAGCTTCAGAAATAAAAATATACAAAAGGGAAAATCCGAGTCGGAACCTGGTTTTTCAAAATAAGAGAATAAATGAGAATCGAGTTTTGAGAACTTGAATTCTCGATGTAGCAATTGGTTCAATGCGAACATCGAGACCAAAAAGAAGTCCAAGTCGGAACTCAGAGCTTCAGAAATAAGAATATACAAAAAAAGGGAAAATCCGAGTCTGAACTCGATTTTTCAAAATAAAAGAATGAATGAGAATCGAGTTTTGAGAACTCGAATTCTTGATGCAACGATTGGTTTCAACACGAGTATTGGATCCAAAAGGAAGTCCATGTCGGAACCCGAAACTTCAAATGAAAGATAAAAAGGGGAAAAACCTGAGTCGAAACTCGGATCTTCCAAAAATAAAAATAAAATAAAAGCAAAACCGGAGTCGGAACTCAAATAGGAAGGAAGTAACTCCTATCAAAAAGTCGAATTTTAGAAGGCTTGACAAAAAGTATGAATAGATTCTGACGATGAGGATGAGAAACTTATTCAAGATCCTTGCCCCAAGATGGCCTGAGATTTGAATTTTATTTAGGATGGTTTTCAGGATTTGTCCCCTATCCCGAAGAGAATTTGACAACATCAGAGAAGTTTGATAAGGATCGACAAAGGATAAGGAATTAAGGAAAGAGAAGAATTAACGAAGTTGACAATAAAAATTTGAAAAAGGATTGGTAAAAATAGGCAGAATTTTGAGGAAAAATTGATGATAAAAGAATTTAGGATTATCCCCTGTCTTGAAAGAAAATAAAGGGCCTCGCGGGATGAGGTTCAAGTTTTATCCCTTAGCCTGAAAGGGAAATACCCCATTGAAACGAGGCATCAGGTTTATCCCTTAACCTGAAAGGGTTCATAAAGATTGATAAAATTTTGGTAAAATCGATAAAACTTGATAAAACTTGACAAAAGTGATAAAGTTGACAATAAATTGATGAAAATTTGATTAAATTGAAAAGTAAAAGGAATATAATTAATAGGAATAACAAGATCAACTAAAAATTGATAAGACTTTTAGAAAAGAGTTTGTCTGATCCTGCCTGCACATGATGAAGGAAGACAAGTATAGATCAAAATAAAATACCCCAGTATCATAGAGAAGAATGTGAGAATTTGATAATTGCTTTATTGCAAAAGGCTCTTTGAAGAGTACAAAAGGATAGGATGGACAATTCAAGTGTAAAATCTCTTCAAATGTAGAGCATTGATAGGATCTGGCAGTTCCACCCCATCTGCGTTGATTAGACGATAGGAATTGCGAGGCAATGCTTCCTTAACCACATAAGGGCCTTCCCAATTGAGTGGCCACTTGCCCCGTGGTCGATGCTTGAGATGAATTGTCGATCTGAGTGCCAAATCGTTAACTCGGAATCTTCTCTCAATAGCGGACTTGGCATAGTGCCTAGCTATTCTCTGCCGATAAGCTTAAGCATGTTCTGCTGCCTTGAGTCTTCTCTCGTCCAATAAATCAAGTTGTACTAACCTCTGCTGATACTGATCAAGTGGAAGTTCGATGAGCGATGCGAACTTGAGTGCAGGCTTTTGAACGTGAAGAGGTAATACTACTTCAGTCCCGTAGACAAGCTCTGAGGGAGTAGCGTTGGTTGGGGTCCAAATGGTGGTTCGGTACCCCCAAAGTGCATCATGCATCTTCTCGTGCCAATCACGGCCCATTTCCACAGTTCTTTCTAGAATGCGGATCAAAATCTTATTGGTGGCCTCTGCTTAGCCATTTCCTTGAGGATAATAAGGAGCCGAGAAGTGATGATGAATCCTGAACTTTGAGCAGAAGGTCTTCATCCTCTCATTCTTGAAGTGACTGCCATTGTCTGACACAATATCATGTGGGATGCTGAAGCGACAAAGAAGGTTCTTATGAATAAAAGAAACCACATGTCGGCCTTCCACTGTTTGCAGAGTTACAACTTCGACCCATTTGGTGAAGTATTTTGTGGCTGCGAGAAAATATCTGTGGCCATTGGAAGCTGAAGGAGTGATTGGACCCACCACGTCGAAGGCCCACATCGAGAAAGGCCAAGGAGAAACCACAGACTGCAAATATGCGGCTGGCGCATGAATGGAAGGTGCGTGCATTTGACATTTGATGCACTTCCTCCCAAATCAATGGCAGTCTTGCTGCATGATTTTCCAATAATATCTTGCCCAGATAATCTGCTTGACAAGCATTTGGTAGCCGACATGACCACCACAAATTCCCTCGTGTTCCTCTTGGACAACTTTCCTGGCTTCATCCTTGTCTAAGCATCTGGCATACTCTGAACTGAACCCACGACGATAAAGAGTATTGGAAAGGATGAAATAACGGGCTGACATGCGCTGAATCGCACACTGCTCCTTTCTTGGCATTTTCGACGAAAATTCACCAGTTTCGATAAAGTTTTTGATGTCTTGGTACCAAGGCTTCTCTTTCTGAGTGGCTTGGTTTACTTGCTCAGCTGGGATGAAGGCAGGTTGATCAAGTCTGCCGATCTCGAAGGAACGAGAGGATTCACTGTCTTTGAACGATAAAATAGAGCCAAGACAGGCCAAACCATCTGCTATGTGATTGTATTCCCTCTTGACATGATTAAGCTGAAATTCTTCAAAGTTGCCTATGAGAGCTAAGGAAATCTTCTGATAGGGAATCAACTTTGAATCCTTGACTTGCCATTCAACATTAACTTGGCTAACAACGAGCAATGAGTCGTCGAAGGCATATACTCTCTTAACATTGAAGTCTCGCAAAATCTTGAGGCCTTGTATCAAAGCTTCGTACTTGGCCATGTTGTGAGTACATTGAAAGCTGAGCTTGAGGGAATAAGGGATCATCTCCTTTTCGGGAGTGATTAACAAAATCCAAATCCCTATACCAGCCATGTTCCTGGCTCCATCAAAGAAAAGGGTCCAAACTGGGGATTCTTGAATACTGCAGATGCGATCATCAGAAAAATCATCTTTTGCCTTGATCTTTTCTGTCAACGGGAAATCTGCAAACTGATCTGCGATGGACTGACCCTTGACTGACTTCTGAGATACATACTCCAAATCGTACTGTATTAGGAGGACTTGCCATTTTGCAATCTGCCCGGTAAGGAAAGGCTGCTCAAGGATGTACTTGAGAGGATTGAGCCTTGATAAAATTTTGATTTCTGATGCCAACAGATAATGCCTCAGCTTCTGACACATCCATACCAAGGCCAAACATGTCTTCTTCATCTGAGAGTATCTTTTCTCATAATCAATGAAAGTCTTGCTTATGTAGTAGATGGCATGCTCTATCCGGCTGCCTTCCCCATACTCGCAAGAAATCTGCCACAAGCATTCTGGTTGACAAAAATATATATGAGAAGTGACTTCCCCAGTTCTGGAGGCTTCAGAACTGGTGGATTGAGGAGATACCACTTGATGCGTTCAAATGAGAGCTAACATTCTGGTCCCCACTCAAACTTCACTTCTTTTCTCAACAAGTGGTTGAAGGGCTCGCATCTCATGGCCAAATTTGAGATGAAGCGTCGAATAGACTGAATGCGCCCCTGAAGGCTCCGCAGTTCTTTCAAATTGGTGGGAGGCGGCATATCAATGATTGCCTTTGCCTTGGTAGGATCTACCTCTATGCCTTTCTTACTGATCATATAGCCTAGCAGTTTGCCTGACTCTACCCCGAAGACGCATTTCTGCGGATTGAGTCTCAACTTGTAGAGAATAAGTCTTTCAAAGACTTGGCCGAGAGCGTCAAGATGATCCTCTCCTTATTTTGACTTGACCAAGATGTCATCCACATAGGCATCCATGTTCTTGTGCATCTGGTCATGAAAAATAACTGCCATGGCTCTCTGATAGGTCGCCCTAGCATTCTTGAGTCCGAACGACATGACCGTGTAGCAGAACGTGCCCCAAGGCATGGTAAAAGAGGTTTTTGCTTGGTCACGAGCGGCCAATTTGATTTGATTGTAGCCTGAGTATCCATCCATAAAGGAAAACATGGCATGGCTGTGATCATCACAAAATTTTTCCTCTCTTGGTCTTTCTCTCTCTTCCTTCTCTTTTCCTTTTCTAACCTCTATTTCCTCCTTTTTGAAGGGAAAAAAATAGAAGAGAGAAAAGAAGAGAGAAGAGGAATTCTTTTGCGGGGTCTCACTTGACCTTGATTTGAAAATATTTAGAAAATTACTCGCCTCTGTTTCGAAATATTGCGGGAAAATGGAGAGACAGGATTCGCTCGTCGGTACGAGGTTAGACCATTCTTGGCACCTTTACCAAGGGTAATCGAATCAATGATCAAATTTATGCCTTTTGCTTTGCCTAAATATTTATCTAAGAATTTATTCTAAGTCTAAATGCACAAAGAATCATGCTTGTGCAATGCAAGGATGTATGCTCTTTTCAAAAAAATGATTTTGGAAATCTCCAAGTGTTCTGAGATGAACTTGATAATGGAGTGAAGAAATGATTGAATCTAACTTAGAATCAGGGATTTGAAGTTCTAAGTCTTTGAAATAATCAGAGTTGGAAAAATAAATCTTTGAATTTGGAAAGAATGATTTGAAAAAGGGAAAAGAAAGGAAATTTCAAAGTCAGAAGATGGACTTTGAACTTAGAGATAAAATTTGAAATGGAATTGGATTTAAAATTTGAAATCAGGGTGAAATTTGAATCCAAAGTCTGGATCCTAAATAGAGTTGAAATTCGAGATGAAATTTAATTCTGGATTTAGAATCCTAAATGGGTATTGATTCCAAAATCTCAGATCCAATGATGAAGTTGAATTTTGAGTTTTAAATGGAATTGGATTCAAGATCTGGAATCCAAGATGGAAGTTGGATCTGAAATCTGAGATCCAAGATGGAATTGAATTCTGGATCCTAAAAGGAATTTGGATCTGAAGTCTGAGATCCAAAGTGGAATTGGATTCTGGATCCTAAAAAAATGGAATTGGATCTGAAGTCTAAAATCCAAAGTGGAATTGGATTCTGGATCCTAAAAAAATGGAATTAGATATGAAGCCTGAGATCCAAAGTGGAATTGGATTCTGGATCCTAAATGGATTATGGATACGAAGTCTGAGATCCAAGATAGGATGGGGTTCTAACTTTAGATTTGGACTTTGAAAGTCCAAATGGGACTTTTGAAGATGGATCTGGGTTTTGAAAAGCCCAGATTGAATTTAAAACTTAGAAAAAGACTTGAATTTTTGAGATTCAGAATCAATCTCGAAACTTGGATTTTGAAGATAAGAAAATAAACTTGATTTTGAACTTGAAATCAGAAGATGAATCAGAGGTTTCAAAGTTAATTTAAAGTTTGAAAATGGAATTTTGAGATATTAAATTGAATTTGAATTTGAATTTGGATCTTGACAATGAATTTGGAATTTCAAAGTTGATTTGAGGATTGAATTTTGAGTGTATAAATGAATTTCAAAGTTAAATTGGATTTTTAATTTGAAACTTGAATTTGGAATTCAGAAAATGAATCAAGAATTTCAAAGTTAAATTGAACTTTGAATTTGATTTCAAAGTCAAAATTTGGATTTTGGAGATGAGATATAATTGATGAATTGAAATAGAAATTGAAGAAAAGATATTCACAATCACTTGGGTTTTTAAAAGGGGAATTTTGAAAACATGATGCAATTCTATCCTAAAAGCTGAATGAATTTAAATAACTTTGAAATTGAAATTTGAAAATCATATTTCATTCTTCAAATGAATGTAAATAAGATTAATGATATAATACACTCCTGACTATGGTCATTGAATGTATTATATAATAATCATATCTAAATTCAAATGGAGAATCAAACATATTTTGGTGCTTTTATAGAGTTTAGAATGAAATTAACTCTCAGTATACCTTGACTATGGCCATTGATATACGTATTGAATTAATTTTAAACTAAACTCTGATAAAAGAGGAAAATATTTAAAGAAAACATGATGAATTTTGAAAAAGGATCCAGTGTGGATCCAGTGTTATTTTGTAAAAGATAAAAATACTAAGTTTTGTTTACATCCTGACTATGGCCATTGATGTAAATCATCGACTTAGGATTAGTTACCTCTTACGAAATGGTGCACGTGCTATTCGTGGTCCCATTTGTGAAATTTTTGAAAAATAAAGCATGAAAATAAGCAATTCATGATATTTATAATGCTCATTCATTCTATCTAAAACAGAAAATCTAAATTCTCATTAAGATCTAACTATTACAATAAAATTGAATTTACAACTCCCAATAATGACCTTTTTCCACATATTCCCCTGCAAAATAGTTGCTTAGTATGAAGAATAGAAGAAATTTATATATATCATGTGGATGTCAAAAGATGTTAAGAGAGAAATGCTCATATGTCAAGGCACACCTGATTAAAAGATGAGAAACAACATACATACCTATATGTATATATATATATATATATATATATATATATATATATATATATATATATATATCACACACATACATTTGATATAGGTGGATGAGAGTGATGTTGATGAAGTGGTCAAGTAAATAAAATATGCTGAATATGGAGGAAACAATTTAATGTACAGGTAATGCTTTTATACTGCTTAAAAAAAAAATTCAAATGTGACAGATCGAACCTTGATGCTCGATATCTCAGCTAATGTTTCAAAATGATTCTGATGGGTGTGAACAAATTTTTGATAATGCACAAAGGACTAAACCCTCCAGCTGCATCCACTAAGTGAAAACTTAAGCTAATCATGGGTTGTTGAGGCAAGTGGGATGGCCAACATCCGAGACTCTGATGTAATCTATTGAAAATTTCCACTATGTATGATATTTTATGTGAGCTATACACCTATGGAAATCTGTTGTTACAGACCTGCAACAGTGAATGTATGCACAACAATATGCACATACTGAAAGTGAAGTCCAGTGGATGTTGTGGAACGTGGTTTGGCAGAAGTAGACATAGTGATACTGTGACAACATGCTGAAGATGCAGGTGGAGTAGCTGATTGCAGATGACAGGGAAGGTGACTGTGTCCTAAAAAGATGTTCAGGTAAGTGCAACACACTGCCGATAGTTAAGGGTATTGATATTACTGTGTAAGGGCTGTAAAAATGGCCTGAAGTAATAGGCACGTGCCCTGTGCGGGTGTTGGGAATAACACAGGAATCCCATTAACACAATGGTCGAGAAAGTGGACATCATTGATGTGTCCAACCACTAATTATTGTGATGATAGCAGTATTGTAAAGAAAGAGGGAACTGTATATGACAATAAAAGATGTTGTAAATGTCAACTGGGATGCCACAATGAATCCACATAATAAATAAATAACTGATGGAAGCCATATTGACTATTTGGGCGCAATTATCGGATATTATGATGGGCCACCGTGAGCCTTCTGCAGCATCTAACCAGGAAAGATATATGCAACAACAAAAGGAGAAAAAAAAAGTTTGCAAGGTGTAAGCTGCAAAAGAACACATGCAGGGAATATACGAATCTCAATGCTGGGACTTAAGGAAGCAAATGTACAGGTGAGGATGAATCTTACAAAATGCATGAACTAAACTATAAAGGTGAAAAAGGCATTTTGATATTGTGCGATGAAACAAAAGAAAAGAAAAGAAGTAGAATACATATCAGAAGGTTAAACAAAAATCAGTGATGCAAAAATATATATATATATATACATATATATATATATATATACATATATATATATATATATATATATATATATACTAATGTATAGATGATAAAACATGATACGGATGCAACAAATGAATTCATAGATGGCAAATCCCAATTTTTGGAAAACCCAGAAATGTATATTCTACTACTACCTTCAGGAATTAAACAGCTATTAGCACGCAACAGCTTCATTACTGTTCAAGACATAACAACACGAAATATCCTCTGTCAGAGGATATAGGATAACAATAGGGAGAAAGAGGCTTCAGTCGAACCATGCTATCCATGAGCCTGCTTGGCCTTTGCATACTCAAATCGTCGATCCTGCCCAGCTGATATGGACACCTTCAATTTATTATCAGAATTCAGGTTCTTGGCACCAGCCATATTTCCCTTGGGATCTAGTAGCTGAGGACCAGCGAGATGAGTAATATAATCATTAAATGATGCTCAATGCAACAAGGCATATTACATGATATTTTCTTGATGGGTCTCCTTTCAATGGCAATACAAATAATTCCAGGAGATAATTGTTTCTGTGAGTGGTTGGTGGTATGTTGCTAATCACATCCAAATTAACATGCTACTAACAGAATTTCAATGTTACAACCTGATCTCAAACAAGGATTTGATGGACTTTTATACAGCTCTCAGAAACAAACAGAATTCCAAAACTCACCATTTATAGCCATAAAAACCCCCCTAAAAAAAAGAAGAAAGGATATCTATTGATATTCAAGTATTACCCCCTAAGACAAGGAACAAATCATAGTAGCTGAAAAACTCAATGGAAGAGCATGACTGAACTCGGTGAGATTTACATACCAATCTTGGAGGGAAGGTCCAGTGGGCAGCTACCGCGGTGGTTCCGTATCAGTGATACTTGGCAATGATTGTAAAGCGTATCTTTCTGGAGGGTGGCCACACACCAAACTTTGAAAGGTCACTGGAGGTCAGTTCATCGATCCAGATGATGGACTTTTTTAAAAAAAAGTGCTCAACAACAGCAGAAATCAGGTAGCCGATTCAAAATTCGTGTAACCATCTGATTGAAATCAGATAATCAATACCTGAGATTATTCAACTAATGTCCAGGTACTTCTTCCACAGAGGGCTTTTGTTGCAAAAAGCAGGAGAATTGCCAGAAGAGGAATGACAAAAGTGAAAGTGCACTAGGATCTAGGCAACGAGCACTAGAGGGGGGGTGAATAGTGCTTTTAAAAAATTGTCTGCGGAATATTTAAGGATTTTGCAAATCTCAAAGAAAACACACAAAGAACACAATATTTTATCCTGGTTCGGTCTAACCCGACCTACATCCAGTCCCCAAGCAAAACCCGCTTGAGATTTCCACTATCAACCTTGTAAACTACAAGATTACACAGACCATAACTGGTCCCACTTTCAGTAACAACCCTACTGAAAGCAAACAACTCCTTTACACCAAGGAGTCCTTTTTACAGAAAAAAAGTAACAACTTACAAAACAACCTATGAGCCTCCCTTTTGAATGCAAATGAGATGCTATTGACTTTTGAGGTTGTTGAAATATTCTACTCACGAATTCACTATCTCTCAAAGTGATTTGAGTGAAAAACTGAAGTGAAAATATCACGTGAGTGAGAAAACAAATACTTGAATGAATAGGAGTGAAAAGCAATAAGTAAATGATTCAAATCGATTGAATTCTTGTTCTATTTGAGTGTACAATGCACTCATATTTATAGTTAAAGTTTTCCATACGTTGAAGGTATGAAAGGGTATCAAAACTGTCCATTTCGAACGATCAAAACGTTTGAAAAATGAAAAGACACGCCTTTTTGAAGTTTCAGGAAAATGACAAAATTAGTCGACTGAAACATCAGTTAGTCGACTAATAGTTAGTTATTAGTAGACTGACCGTTATCGTCGGTCGACTGATCTGTTAATCGAGTCGTTTGAAAATCTGAACTTTTGAAACTTAGTCGACTTGAGAAAAGTTAGTCGACTGATAATATCATCAGTAGACTGAAAAACCTTTTAGTCGACTGCTGCTAAAATCTTCTGAAAAACAAACATTCTGTTCGGTCGACTGATAAAAAGCATTAGTCGACTGCTGCTAAATTTCAAGAAAACACGTCCTGTTCAGTCGACTGATAAAACCATTAGTCGACTGCTGCTAATTTTCCAGAAAACAGACATTCTGTCCAGTCGACTGATAAAACCTTCGGTCGACTAATTTGACAAAAATGATTTTTTAGAAAATATGGCGCGAAAGGATTAGTCGACTGGTAAGTCTATTGGTCGACTAATAAACATGAAAATTTAAGAAAAGAGTTTTCTAAAAAGATTTTCATGAGGGTTCTTTTTAGAAAAGTTTTTCTAAAGACTTTTAAGGTGAAATGCAACCTAAATATGCACTCTAAGTAAGGCTCTTACAAGAATCTAAGACTTTAATGAATTAAACATTTGCACACTAGTCTTCAAAGATTCTTCACTGAATTCTTCAATTTCTTCATAGCCTTAGCTGAAATGCAGTTGATTCCACTTGCTCATTATCAAAACCTTGTACTTGAAGTATCATGTATGGCTTCATTGTCGTAACAATCTCCCCCTTTTTGATGATGACAAACTTAATCAAAGATGAAGCATTTAGATGCATAGATGAAGATTTTACTCCCCCTATCAATATGCTGCAAAATATTAAAAGTTAGCACATTTAAAGCACACATATCACATATTGATTGGTTTGCATTTCCATTCATCATTTCTTCATGCATTTAGAAATACATTCATTCAAAGCTTTCTTTTTCTCTTAATTTTGCATTTCTCATGCAAGATCTCCTGTAATGTAATTGCTATCATCTTTTTCTCCCCCTTTGTCAGAATCAAAAAGAGTAAGGGCCGAAATAGCATAAGCAAAATAGAGATACAAGTTTAAAATATTACAACCCATAAAGTATGAAAGTTCAGACAACAAAGATTAGAAAAGTGAGTTGAGCAAATTCTTGATTGAAGTAATCTCTTTCTGAATCAAAGATAGTTGTTGAGTCACATCTTCACGAAAAGTATGTTGATGCAGCTCTAAAGCTTCCAGTCTCTGCATAACTTCATCATGATCTTGACTTGTCGAAAATTTCTTTCTTTTTGCATGAGATGAAGGTGTCGCAGAAGGTGAAGGTTCAGAAATTTATGGTTCATTAGGATCAGATGGTTCAGTTTGATCAACATTTAAAGGAGGCAGATATTTAATTTTCATTCTTTTAAAAATTGTTTGATCAAAGAACTCTTTTTGCTCAATGTATTTTTCATTTGTTAAAGGAACTTTGAAATGTCTAAAAATATGGGTTAAAAGACAACCATAAGGAAGAAATGGTTTTTGTTTCCATAAGTTTGTAAAATACACATTGGCCCAGTTGACAAAAATATTTCCAAATAAAACATAAAGAGCCGTAGATAGATCTGTGGAATAATAATCAAAAGAACCAGTTTTGGGTAGAACATTGTGGGCAAGGATTCGTCCAGCAATGCGTGCACGAGTTTGAAGATTAGTATTTTTGAAAGGAGGGCAGTGAGGTGCTCCTGGAAGAAGAATTTGTTCAAAAACTCTTTCATCATTCAATTCAATAGTGTTGAAAGAGTGTCTGAAGGTGGAATTTCAAGAATTTCTCTAAGTAATTTCGAATCAAACTCGATTTCAATATCACGAACAAGAGATGACAAAACTCCAGTTTCATGATCCATTTGTAAATTCGTGTAAAACAAGTGAATAAGAAAAGGATAGTGAAGGGTATCTGCACAAGCATAAAAAAGATGTGAAATACCAGGAAATAATTATCTTATATTGTAACGAGAAAATAAGTGAAATAGAACATTTCGGCCTGGTAAAATAGGTAGTGCAGAAATTGATCCAAAAGTATCATAGAGAAGAGGATTGCGAAGTAATCTTAGTGAAAAACCATGTCTTGAAGTAGGTGTAGGAGGAGGAGAACCTAAACCTTTTGCAGATGCAGACTTCGTCCAATGCATGGTAAAAAAAAGAGTTACCAAAAACAATGACGGCTTCCAAATGATTTCCGGCAGAAGTAGAACGTTGTCCGGCGATGTGAAACAGAACTAGAGGAGGATACAATGGCTGACGGCGAGTGAGAAGTCGGCCACAAGGGGATTCCGGCAATGCACTGTCACACAAGAGGGTTCCGGCGTGTTTTGAAGATGCGCCAGTTATTGCAAGAGGATTCCGGCGTGTTTTGAAGATGCGCCAGTTATTGCAAGAGGATTCCGGCGTTTCAAGATCACGACCCGAAGATTTCGGCGTCTCCTTGTTACGGTAAGAAAATCCCAGCGAAAATGGGATCGAACGGCACTCCGAGGGTTTTTCGGAAGAAAGAGAGGCAAAAGAGAAAGAGGGTTTTCGTTTTTAAGGGTTTCGTTTTAAGAAAAACGAAAAGATACGAAAACGAAGTGAAACGATGCTTATTTTAAAAAGAACGGGTGTTTTAAAAATCCAAGGGGTATCAGGTCCCTTCATTTAAATTTTTTTTAAAAAATTTTAGTCGACTAAATCTTTATCGGTCGACTAAGAATGTGCGACTCATTCTAAAAATATCATCAATCGACTAGAAATATATCGGTCGACTAATATGGTGCGATACATTCCAAAATTTAAAATACCAGTCGACTAGAATTTTATCGGTCGACTAATATAGTGCGATTTTGAGATTTTGTTCAAAAATCAGTATTTTTATAAATCCAAAAATGAGCAAATACCTAGTTCTCTTCTAATTCTCACAAAATCTTCATTTTTAAGAGGTTTAGTGAAGATATCGGCATGTTGTTGTTTAGTGGAAATAAAATTTAACGAAATATCTCCTTTTAACACATGATCTCTTAAAAAATGATATCTCACTTCAATATGCTTAGTTCTTGAGTGCTGAATAGGATTTTTCGAAAGATTTATAGCACTAGTGTTATCACAATAAATAGTTGTTGTGGAGTAATTCAAACCGAAATCTTTTAAGGTTTGTTTCATCCATAGTACTTGTGAACATGCTAAACTAGCCACTATATATTCTGCTTCAGTAGTTGAGAGTGATACTGAATTTTGCTTTTTACTAAACCAAGAGACTAAGGAATTTCCTAAGAAATAACAAGTTCCACTAGTACTCTTGAGATCAGATTTACTTCCTGCAAAATCTGCATCACTATATGAAACCAAATCAAAGAAAGATGATTTTGGGTAAAACAAACCGAAATCTGAAGTATCTTTCAAATAACGAAGAATTTGTTTTACTGCAGTTAAATGAGATTCCTTTGGATTAGCTTGAAATCTTGCACACATACAAACACTAAACATAATATCAGGTCGACTAGCAGTTAAGTATAATAGAGATCCGGTCATACCTCTGTAGAGCTTAGTATCTACAGTTTTACCATTTTCATCTTTATCAAGAGAAGTAGTTGTACTCATAGGATTCCTTCTTGATTTCGATGAGTCCATCCCAAATCTCTTGAGAAGTTCTTTTGTATACTTAGCCTGATTGATGAAGATTCCTTCTTCAGTTTGCTTTATTTGAAGTCCAAGGAAGTAGTTTAATTCGCCCATCAAGCTCATTTCAAACTCTTCCTGCATAGCTTTAGCAAATTCTTTACAGAGAGAATCATTAGTAGAACCAAATATTATGTCATCAACATAAATTTGCACAATAAGAATATCTGAATTAAGATTTTTAATAAATAAAGTGGAGTCTACCCGACCAATGAAAAAACCAGATTGTTCTAGAAAATTTCGTAGTCTTTCATACCACGCTCTTGGTGCTTGTTTGAGTTCATACAAAGCTCTTTTCAATTTGTAGACTTTTTCTGGATATTTCTCATTTTCAAAGCCTGGAGGTTGCTCTACATAAACTTCTTCATTGATGTGTCCATTTAAGAATGCACTCTTAACATCAATTTGATATAACTTGAAGTTCATGTAACTAGCAAAAGCAAGCATCATTCGAATTGACTCTAATCGAGCCACTGGTGCATAGGTTTCATCAAAATCTATGCCTTCTTCTTGATTATAGCCTTATGCCACTAGCCTTACTTTGTTACGAATGACTTCACCATTTTCATCCAGCTTATTTCGGAAGACCCATCTTGTTTCAATTACCGGATGATCCTTTGGTCTATCAACTAGATCCCAAACATCATTCCTAGTAAATTGGTTAAGTTCTTTAGACATGGCCAAAAGCCAAAATTCATCAACACAAGCCTCATTGATATTCTTTGGTTCTAATTTAGATATGAAAGCAACATTTGCAATATATTTTTCTAACTGCCTTCTAGTTTGGACACCACTCTTTATTTCACCAATAACTTGTTCATGTGGATGATTAGGAACTTCTTTCCAAACCGGTTGTAGAGGAATATTTTCTTGAGAAGTACTCTCTATCAAGGGTTCTTCTTGAAGTATTACTTCTTCTCCTTCGCTTAGAGGTATAACCTGCTCACAATTCTCATCAAGTGCAACATGTAAAGATTCTTCAATACAAGATGTTCTTTTATTGAAAATACGATATGATTTACTTCTAGAAGAATATCCAAGAAATATTGATTCATCTGATTTTGAAGTATGCCAATTCATGCATATTTTTACCAATCTACTATGGTCTACACGAATGGCACGTGCACTAGCTCTTATGGAGTTGACAAACTTGGTGGAATTTGTATTTATGGCCATAGTCAGAATACGAATAATACCTAGATTTGTAATCTTCGTATTAGCCACATTCAGCCTACACTCTTAGGCTAACTTCAAAATGCACTGCATTTCTCAAAAATACAAAAAGGATTTTTTCAATTCCTTAAAATCAAGTCTTTCAAGTCCATATTCATTCATTTAATTCATTTGCAAGTTCAAATTCCAAATCAGAAAATCAGTTTTCTCAAAAATTTTCCAAGTCTTATTCAAAAATCGATTTTCTCAAAACATTGATTTTCCAATGATGTTTCAAGCATTTACAAAGTTCAAAATTCGATTTTCCAAGTTATAGCTTCAATTTCTAAGTTCTAATTCAAAGAAATCAAGTTTTTTTCAAATTCTTCAAAATCGATTTTCACAAAAACCTTTGGATTTCTTCAAAAAAATCGATCTTCACTTTCCTCAGAAATATTCTCTCACTAAGCTCATGATTTTCTGAGTGTTATCTTTTCCAAGAATCTCCAAATATTTTTCAATATTCAAATCAAACATATTGTTTTCAAATTTGCATTTTCAGAAAATCATAGCACATGCCTGATTCTTTGTTTATTTAGGAAATAGAACATGATTTAGACAAGTTGAGCAAAGTTAAGCACACAATTGATCCTTGGTTTAATTACCCTGATCAAGGCGACAGGAACGGTTGAACCTCGTACCGACAGGCGAGTCCCATTTTTCGGAATTATCTCGCATTTTAAAACGGAGGTAAGTTATTTTCAAAATCTTTTTCAAAGGTCAGTTTGATTTACAAAAGTAAAAATTTTGCGATGATAGCAAGCCTCAACTATCTTCTTTGAGCCACCAGGACCTCTGACCTTTGTCCAATAGTATTAGCAGGGTGATAACCTCTATCGACAATATGACCATGTTCCATCAAAATTTATCTCAGAGAAGCCATTCCTCAGCAAACTCAGGACCTCCAGTGCATATGAAAAACATGGAAAAGAAAGAGACAATACTTCCAGATTTCTAGAGTTTGTTTGAAATCTAGACCTACGTATTCGTAGGTCAAGCATAGTTCAACATAGTGGATTGGCTTCTGCAATCAGTAGAATAACTTCTTCTTTTATGATCCTTGTGATTCAGAACATGAGCATAGTAAGGCATTTAAAAAAAAAAAGAAATCTGAGGTTTGAACCACGAGGAGATAGTTAAAGGACCCTTTGCCACCATACGAAACAGTAGCTGTAGTGAATCATCGCCACTTATTAACAGGGTTTTTAAGATTGATCATAATTATCATATAACCATCCAAACGAGCTACTAGAATATGATAACATAAATGTCCAAAGAGGTAAGCATAATCATAGTCAAATTTTGATGGCAATGAGCCCCAAGTTTACTAACCAAAGAAATGATGTATAGTTGGGCCAAAAGCTTCTCTGTTTTAATCTGAGATAGCTGAGCAGAGTCACCTGTTTCAGGACATAGAAATAGCTTGAGCAGCAAAAAGAAAGAAAGAAAAAAAAATCTGAAAAGTTTTTATCCTTCAGCTTTTCTCTCGACTTTGGCATCAGTCAAGCCCTATCAGACACACTTGGAAAGTCTCCAGAACTGCCCTCATAGAATATACCATGGATGTATTATAGTAGATCATCCTCGAACTCTTTAAAGGAATCACCTCTAACATCATATGCAATATTTCTGGCCACACCTAAAGCTTAGAATAGCACTGTTTGCTTCTGCTTGAGGAGCATGATATGGATGGTGAAAATCAAAGCTACAGAGTACCAGAATTCTGTATTCAAATTATGGAACAAACATTTTGAATAAATTGTAGAGACTACCCATGCTATTACTAGGCTAAAATAGGGGAATCGACCTTGAAATGCTAACATTCCTGCAACTTGTTACATCATTGTGATTAACACACAGAATGAAAGAGGATGATTGGCATGGTTTATAATGCAGCAAGTGTAATGGATGTAACATATAGGGGGTTGTGAAGGGATGCGGTGGTAAAATTAAAAGGAACAATGCTGGGAAAATGACATTGACTGCTATAAATAAAAATGTGTAATGTATTGGGCCATGCTTACAATGAAGTAGAATACATATGAATGCTGAAAGTATTGATATGATGTTATGAACACATACGAAAAAGATAGTTCATCAGATGCATATGTTATTGAAGTGGATAAGCCATGTGTACAAGTATTTGATGAAACAACAAGATGGGAAGGCAAATGACAATGGTGAATGTGGTTGAGGACACAACTCAACCTCTCTCTAGTCGCACCGGTACTCAATGATACCCCAGTTAACCATATACTCTATATAGACATAACACAGGAGATGCTGTATAAAAAAAACTCAGATTATACAATTACCCACAATATGACACCACCGATTAGGAATAAAATACAGATAGCAGGAATGACAAGGGTTGGCAGGCATAGCCGCCATGAATCAGTGGAAGCTTAGAGGAAAGGGGTGTTTCCTCTGGGTGCCAACCATCTTCATCTAGTTGAATTGTCCCACAGAACAAGTATATTCAATATATTGGAAATCTCCAAGGTCGTGCCTAAAATAATTTCCCAGATTCATTGCACTTGTTCTGAGGTCTGAGATTTTTGGGATCTAATTCGATCCCTTTTACATGGGATGGTACATGTAAATAAATAAATTAAGGCAGGGAATTGAACGAAACAGAAGAGATAAGTATATTGGCAATTCACAAAACCCTCAAAAAAAAAAAAGAACTTAGTGCTATACTGCGAATGACAGGATTTCAAAGAGTTTAAAGCATGCTCCAGCCAATTTGTATAGATGAAAATGCCAAACAATTGTGATCATGTGATGGAATAAAAGAAACAGTGATGATGAATTAACTGATGAAATAAAATGCACAACATGTAAACGACCCTGTACAGAGCATACATAACTTAACATGAATATCCCGTGCGTCAGGCAGCCTAGGATTCATAGTGAGAGGTTTTTCATTTATACCTTAACTAAGCATAAAGATCGACGAATAAGAGAGAAAAAAATTCCAACGAAGCGTGAATCAGTAAAAAAAGAAGAGGAAAACAATTTAGAGGAAACAATGCTACAAAAAAAAAACTGTACCAAACTAATGACAAACTAAGGGTTAACTGTGATGTCAAATGAAGAAAAACAGATAGAAGATCATGAACAGACAATAAAAAGAAGAAGATACAACGAGCAATCTAATGTAATGAAATTTAAGGCAATAATGAAATGCGGTGCTATTAAAACAAGAAATCAAATGTAAAATATGGATAGAATAAAGGGAAAGAAAAAAAAGGAATTAAATGTTGGAATCGATAGATTCCGTTAATATTGCATTTTGTTTGTAAACCGAATTTGTTATATACAAACCGAGTTTACAAAAGATGCATGAATGGGGCAAAAGCAAAAAGGAAAATGACTCAAGAAGGGAGGAGGAGAATGTCCTTACCGATTGTTTATCTTCAACTGAATAGGTAGTGGCACCTTCGGAGTTATAGCCGATCTTCAGTCGTTTGGGGAAAAGAACTGAAAAAAAAGAAGAAGAAGGAAGAATGAAAAATGAAGCAGGAAAAGAAAAGGTAGAAGGAGAAGCGTGATCGGGAGCCGGGAGGAGGTGAAGAACAGGTCCCCTAGGGCTTTCTTCTTGCGCCCTTTTAAAGAAGGAGAAGATGTCTCTGGAAAGGTGCTAGGGATCGGTGGATGAGGGTTGGGGCGAAGGTGGATGGGCGGTCGAGAAGAAGATGAGGCGATCGGAGGGTTGAAGAAGGGGGATTACAGCGAGAGCGTGCGAGGCTGGGTCGTTGGCGATGAAGGGCTTAGGGAGGAGATGCCGTTGGTGATGAAGGGTTGAGGATGGGGAGCAGATGGTTGCGCGGTCGAGGAAGCAGATGCTGGCAGCAAGTATGGGATGAACGATGTGTATTTGTAGGAAAGACCTTAACATCATGTATGTGTTGCAATGATGGGGAAACTTCTTGAGAGTGTGCTAGAGAAAGCGAGAGGGAGAGAGAGAGAGAGCCTGCAGCTCCCCTTTTACCATAATTTTTTTTTCAAAACTGGTCCCTCTTTAAAAATTTTCAAAATAATGGTTGTTTTCAAAAAAAGGTTTTTCTAAAAAATGGTTTTAACTAAAGGGATGCTTTAAAAAGAGGTTTTTCAAACTATATTTTTTTGGATTTCTTTTTTTTTCTATTTTTCTATTTTTGCTCTTTTCTTCATTTTCTATTTTTTTTGATATTTTTGAAATAAAGCTTTGAAACTAAGAAAAATAAGGGATTTAAAAATCATTTTATAATTTTTGAGAAATATTTACAAAAAGAGGGGTTTTTCTGAAAATTTGGGTTTGATTTCTTCAGAAAATGAGTTTGGATTCAAAATTTTAGAAGATTTTCGAGTTTTTAACCTCGAATCGAGGAATATCAAATAATGAATCCAAATGGATGCCAGATGGACTGTCCGAGCCATTCAAAAGCTATTTTTGGTACTTTTATAATTTTAATTTAAAAATTTGGGCAATAATGTTGGGTTTCGGCAATGGATCCAGATCCGAAACTGAGTCAGATGTATAGAAATGAATTTAATTTCAATAAAATCTGAGAAATATCTGGAATTTAGATTTAAAATTGACTTAATTACTCAAAAAATGGAATCAGGGGCAAAAAGGGACTATTTACAACATTTTGAAAAATTTGGGGTGTTCACAGATGCCCCTCTTTGCTATTAAGCCGGTTGAAAACCGAGCTTAGTGGCAAAGAAACACTCCAAATTTTGAAAAATGCCCCAATCAGCAGATCTGAACTGGGTGTGGAAGAATTTATTTGAAAAGAGATGATTCCAGGCTTAAAACCTTATCCTGAATGGCTTTTGGGGAGATGAAATTCTCGAAAATGATATGACTAAATAATAGAAATGAGAAAATCATGATGGGACTTTGGGCGAAGATCCCAAAATGATGAAAGATAAGATTTTTGATCAAGTCTCATGGGTGAGACAAGATCAGCCTTGGGAATGACTCAGGTTTAGCCCTTAACCTGGATGGGACGATGATAGATCAAGATAATTTGGATGGGGAAAGGAATATAAGCGGACCTCGATGGGACATTTTTGAGAGAAATGCCTCGTGAGACGAACTTAAGCATGATTCTTTCCTGGATGGATATATAAAGAGCATGGACTCCTTTGTGGGAAAAAACCATGATGTGACTGGGAGGATTACCTTGTCGAAACGAGGCTCAGGCTTAACCCAAACCTGAACGGAAGGTACCTCGTGGAACAAGGTTCAGGCTTAACCCTTAACCTGAAGGGGATGACCACACAGAATCCTCGAACGAAGAAGCCGTGATGGGACAACGAAATGCATCGCCAAAGCGAGATTCAGGTTTAACCCTTGACCTGAGTGGGGGGAATCGCGCGAAGTCCTCAAATGAAGAAACCGTGGCAGGACTAGAAAGGATATCTAGTCGAAACGAGACTCAGGTTTAACCCTAACCTGAACGGAAGATACCTCGCAGAGCGAGGTTCAAGCTTAACCCTTAACCTGAAAGGGGTGACCATACGGAATCCTCGAATGAAGAAACCATGATGGGACCTTCGAAATTTGGACAAACAAATCCGAAAGGGGTTTGCGATAAGAGAAAAACAAGGGATTCCCTAAAACTTGGAAAAGGGATGATCTGGGGCATCTCATTGTTGAGACTAAATCAGCTTTCTAAAAACAGACAACCTCTCGCAGAAGGTTTGGGTGATACCTTGAGGAGTGAGGTAACTGTGATGGGACCTCTAGACTTCGCACAACAAGTCCAAGAGGGGTTTGCAAAAGGATGAAAATGGGGTCCCTAAAGCTTGAAAAGGGGTTGTTCTTGGGCGCCTCATTGCTGAGACTGAAAATAGCTTTTGACAATAACAGACCTTTTACAGAAAGCTCAGGTTTAACCCTTATCCTGAGCGGGCACTGTCTATGGCAGGACAGTGGAGAACATAAGGAAGCGTGCGAATCTGAGAACGCTCAGATCAAACGAAAGGAAATGACTTTTTAGTCCTAATGAGGGATGACGTCAGGATACGTCAAAATGAACATCAAGTCCTTGCTTCATTTTTTGATAACGAGAAAATATTGTCAATAAAATGTCAAAATTGTAGTTGATTCAGAATGATTGAATTGTGCTTATGTGTAAAAATGTCACCTCTTTCTACCTAGAGTATTAACTCCAATTGGGCTAACTCTGTAGAATCAAGAATCAAATTCAAAATTTTGTTGTTGTTGAGCTTCTTCAAGGAAGATATCAATTTCCTTGATATGAAAAGAGAGGAAATATTCTTAGCTTCATAAAAAGCAATTGAGTGAAAAGATATTGATAAAAGAATTTCACATAGATAAAGATGATTCCTGACAGTTTCGGGTAGTTTGACATCCTAGGGCTTTTCTCATGATGATTTTTTGCACTTTTTGGAGTCATGGAGCTTTCTTGGGCTGTTACATCATCCTTCATTTTGGAGATGTCCTGACTTTTCTCTCTTTTTTGGGGAAGGGTACGTCACAAACTCTTTCATCTTGGAGATGTTCCGATCCTTCTTTTTCTTTCTCAGGAATTAGGCTTGGTGATATTGGCTCATTGGTCAAAAAGGTCTCTGGATGATAGCAGAAATCAAATATCTTTTAGGGTTTGTTAGGAGGCTCATTGCAGTCGCATTCATCTTGGCGGTGATCTGAACGTTCCCTTGAAGGATCCGTCACAAACTCTTTCATCTCGAAGATTATCCGAATCTTCTTTTGCCCTGGGGGTCTAGCTCGCCTATTCGTCTTCATCTTGACGACGGTTGAGAGATCTCTTTTGCATATATTTGATTGCAGCTCAGATGACTGAGGAGATATGGATTGGGTAGGTTCTTTTTTACTGCCCAGGATATTTCCACTGTCTTACTACCAAAAAGAATGATCTTTAAGAATGTGCTATAGCTATGATCAATATTAGTTCACTTATGGCTTTTCAACATCATTGAATTTTTCCTTTGCCGGTCATATCGAAGATTTTTCTTCATCCTCTTGGTTGACCAACAGAAAAGCTTGAATTCAGTTCTTATTTCGCAAAAGTCTTGCTCTTTTGGAAATAATACTAAAGGTAGCTTGAGGTAATTCTTTATGCGATGAAAGCTTTGAGATCAACAATGACTTTTGATAGCAAATTGATGAAGTATTCTATAAATCCTTGATGAGGGAAATCGCTTGATATCGAATCGACACGTCCATGACAAAATTCTCCTCTCTTTTTCCCCAAAAAAAGAGACTCAGGCTTAGCCCTTACCTGAATGAGAAGTTGGAAATACTCCTCTCTTCCCCAAAGAGGAGGTATTTGCAAAACGAAACTTTCGAAGAGAAATTAAGTTTTCGTCAAAACTCCCTATCTCTAGGCTTCTCTTATGGAAAGGCGGCTGAAAAACGAAGTTGAGAAAGTATCACAGAGGAACAAGTCCATCACACTCTCCCTAAAAGAGGGTCCTCTGTGAAGGGGTTGGCCAAAGATGAGAAAAACAGGGGCCATGAAAAGAAACGAGCTTTCGTCGAAGCTCTCCCTGAAAAAAGGGTTCTTTTATGTAAAGTTAGTTGTTGTTTTGCAAACTGTTCGCGAAGAAAAACGAGTCCCTTCAAACTCTCCCTGGAAGAGGGTTCTTGCGAACGAAAGATGGTTGCATGCGAAAGGAACGAGCTCCCTCGAACTCTCCCTGAAGAGGGTCTTTCCCAAGAGAAAAAGATTGATTTTTGACAAAATGGTAACCCGAAGGTTGAAATTGAGATTTAAAACTTGAATGTTGATGATTGGTTAGTACAAAGAGTGAACATGGAGGGCTAACTGATCAGTCAGTCAAACACTAGCATGAGCGCTAGATGTACCAGCACGAGCACTGGATTTCCAAAAAAATACCCCAGTACGAGCGTCGGGTTTAAAAAATACACACCAGTACGAGCACTGGGTTTAAAAAATGCACACCAGTATGAGCATTGGGTTTTCGAAATTGCACACCAGTACAAGCACTGGGTTTCTAAAATGCATACCAGTACGAGCACTGGGTTTCGAGATGCACACCAGCACAAGCACTGGGTTTTCGAAAGTGCATACCAGTACGAGCACTGGGTCTTCGAAAAGTGCCTACCAGTACGAGCACTGGGTTTTCGAAAGTGTATACCAGTACAAGCATTGGTTTTCGAAAATGCATACCAGCATGAACACCAGGTTTTTCGAAAGTGCACCAGTACGAGTACTGGTTTTTCAAAAGTGCACGAGTACGAGCACTGGTTTTTCAATGAAGAGTTTGAGAAAGAGACCGACATTCAAGGATATTTGAGAATTAAGCGAGAAGGATTGTCGATGTTTCAAAATTATCCCTTATCCTGAAGGAGAACTCAGGTTTTGTCCTTTAACCTGAAAGGGAAAGGCACAAAGAACTTTGGTCCAATACAAGCATTGGATCAACAGGGGAAATTCGAGTCGGAACTCGAGAATTCAGAAATAAGAATATACAAAAGCAAAAACCCGAGTCGGAACCTGGTTTTTCCAAATAAAAAGTGGAAATCGAGTTTTGAAACTCGAATTTTTAAAGGAATGATCGGTTCCAACACGAGCATTGAATCCGATAGGAAGTTCGAGTTGGAATTCGAGACTTCAAAAATAAGAATATACAAAAGCGAAAACCCGTGTCGGAACCCAGTTTTTCAAAATGAAAAGAATGAATGAGAAAATCGAGTCTGAGAACTCGAATTCTTGATGTAACAATTGGCCTTATGCGAACATCGGATCTAAAGGGAAGCCCAAGTCGGAACTCGAAGCTCCAGAAATAAGAATATACAAAAGGAAAAATCCGAGTGGGAACCCGGTTTTTCAAAATAAGAGAATAAATGAGAATCAAGTTTTGAGAACTCGAATTCTCGACATAGCAATTGGTCCAATGCGAACATCGGGACCAAAAGGGACGCCCAAGTCGGAACTCAAAGCTTCAGAAATAAGAATATACAAAAAGAGAAAATCTAAGTCAGGACCCAGTTTTTCAAAATAAGAGAATAAATGAGAATCGAGTTTTAAGAACTTGAATTCTCGACATAGCAATTGGTCCAATGCGAACATCGGGACCAAAAGGAAGCCCAAGTCGGAACTCGGTGCTTCAGAAATAAGAATATACAAAAAGAGAAAATCCGAGTCAAGACCCGATTTTTCAAAATAAGAGAATAAATGAGAATCGAGTTTTGAGAACTCGAATTCTCGACACAACGATTGGTCCAATGCGAACATCGGGACCAAAAGGAAGCCCAAGTCGGAACTCGGAGCTTCAAAAATAAGAATATACAAAAAAAGGGAAAATCTGAGTCAGAACCCGGTTTTTCAAAATAAAAAAATGAATGAGAATCGAGTTTTGAGAACTCGAATTCTCGACGCAACGATTGGTCCAATGCGAACATCGGGACCAAAAGGAAGCCCAAGTCGGAACTCGAAGCTTCAGAAATAAAAATATACAAAAGGGAAAATCCGAGTCGGAACCTGGTTTTTCAAAATAAGAGAATAAATGAGAATCGAGTTTTGAGAACTTGAATTCTCGATGTAGCAATTGGTTCAATGCGAACATCGAGACCAAAAAGAAGTCCAAGTCGGAACTCAGAGCTTCAGAAATAAGAATATACAAAAAAAGGGAAAATCCGAGTCTGAACTCGATTTTTCAAAATAAAAGAATGAATGAGAATCGAGTTTTGAGAACTCGAATTCTTGATGCAATGATTGGTTCCAACACGAGTATTGGATCCAAAAGGAAGTCCATGTCGGAACCCGAAACTTCAAATGAAAGATAAAAAGGGGAAAAACCTGAGTCGAAACTCGGATCTTCCAAAAATAAAAATAAAATAAAAGCAAAACCGGAGTCGGAACTCAGATAGGAAGGAAGTAACTCCTATCAAAAAGTCGAATTTTAGAAGGCTTGACAAAAAGTACGAATAGATTCCGACGATGAGGATGAGAAACTTATTCAAGATCCTTGCCCCAAGATGGCCTGAGATTTGAATTTTATTTAGGATGGTTTTCAGGATTTGTCCCCTATCCCGAAGAGAATTTGACAACATCAGAGAAGTTTGATAAGGATCGACAAAGGATAAGGAATTAAGGAAAGAGAAGAATTAACGAAGTTGACAATAAAAATTTGAAAAAGGATTGGTAGAAATAGGCAGAATTTTGAGGAAAAATTGATGATAAAAGAATTTAGGATTATCCCCTGTCTTGAAAGAAAATAAAGGGCCTCGCGGGATGAGGTTCAAGTTTTATCCCTTAGCCTGAAAGGGAAATACCCCATTGAAACGAGGCATCAGGTTTATCCCTTAACCTGAAAGGGTTCATAAAGATTGATAAAATTTTGGTAAAATCGATAAAACTTGATAAAACTTGACAAAAGTGATAAAGTTGACAATAAATTGATGAAAATTTGATTAAATTGAAAAGTAAAAGGAATATAATTAATAGGAATAACAAGATCAACTAAAAATTGATAAGACTTTTAGAAAAGAGTTTGTCTGATCCTGCCTGCACATGATGAAGGAAGACAAGTATAGATCAAAATAAAATACCCCAGTATCATAGAGAAGAATGTGAGAATTTGATAATTGCTTTATTGCAAAAGGCTCTTTGAAGAGTACAAAAGGATAGGATGGACAATTCAAGTGTAAAATCTCTTCAAATGTAGAGCATTGATAGGATCTGGCAGTTCCACCCCATCTGCGTTGATTAGACGATAGGAATTGCGAGGCAATGCTTCCTTAACCACATAAGGGCCTTCCCAATTGAGTGGCCACTTGCCTCGTGGTCGATGCTTGAGATGAGTTGTCGATCTGAGTGCCAAATCGTTAACTCAGAATCTTCTCTCAATAGCGGACTTGGCATAGTACCTAGCTATTCTCTGCCGATAAGCTTAAGCATGTTCTGCTGCCTTGAGTCTTCTCTCGTCCAATAAATCAAGTTGTACTAACCTCTGCTGATACTGATCAAGTGGAAGTTCGATGAGCGATGCGAACTTGAGTGCAGGCTTTTGAACGTGAAGAGGTAATACTACTTCAGTCCCGTAGACAAGCTCTGAGGGAGTAGCGTTGGTTGGGGTCCAAATGGTGGTTCGGTACCCCCAAAGTGCATCATGCATCTTCTCGTGCCAATCACGGCCCATTTCCACAGTTCTTTCTAGAATGCGGATCAAAATCTTATTGGTGGCCTCTGCTTGGCCATTTCCTTGAGGATAATAAGGAGCCGAGAAGTGATGATGAATCCTGAACTTTGAGCAGAAGGTCTTCATCCTCTCATTCTTGAAGTGACTGCCATTGTCTGACACAATATCATGTGGGATGCTGAAGCGACAAAGAAGGTTCTTATGAATAAAAGAAACCACATGTCGGCCTTCCACTGTTTGCAGAGTTACAACTTCGACCCATTTGGTGAAGTATTTTGTGGCTGCGAGAAAATATCTGTGGCCATTGGAAGCTGAAGGAGTGATTGGACCCACCACGTCGAAGGCCCACATCGAGAAAGGCCAAGGAGAAACCACAGACTGCAAATATGCGGCTGGCGCATGAATGGAAGGTGCGTGCATTTGACATTTGATGCACTTCCTCCCAAATCAATGGCAGTCTTGCTGCATGATTTTCCAATAATATCTTGCCCAGATAATCTGCTTGACAAGCATTTGGTAGCCGACATGACCACCACAAATTCCCTCGTGTTCTTCTTGGACAACTTTCCTGGCTTCATCCTTGTCTAAGCATCTGGCATACTCTGAACTGAACCCACGACGATAAAGAGTATTGGAAAGGATGAAATAACGGGCTGACATGCGCTGAATCGCACACTGCTCCTTTCTTGGCATTTTCGACGAAAATTCACCAGTTTCGATAAAGTTTTTGATGTCTTGGTACCAAGGCTTCTCTTTCTGAGTGGCTTGGTTTACTTGCTCAGCTGGGATGAAGGCAGGTTGATCAAGTCTGCCGATCTCGAAGGAACGAGAGGATTCACTGTCTTTGAACGATAAAATAGAGCCAAGACAGGCCAAACCATCTGCTATGTGATTGTATTCCCTCTTGACATGATTAAGCTGAAATTCTTCAAAGTTGCCTATGAGAGCTAAGGAAATCTTCTGATAGGGAATCAACTTTGAATCCTTGACTTGCCATTCAACATTAACTTGGCTAACAACGAGCAATGAGTCGTCGAAGGCATATACTCTCTTAACATTGAAGTCTCGCAAAATCTTGAGGCCTTGTATCAAAGCTTCGTACTTGGCCATGTTGTGAGTACATTGAAAGCTGAGCTTGAGGGAATAAGGGATCATCTCCTTTTCGGGAGTGATTAACAAAATCCAAATCCCTATACCAGCCATGTTCCTGGCTCCATCAAAGAAAAGGGTCCAAACTGGGGATTCTTGAATACTGCAGATGCGATCATCAGAAAAATCATCTTTTGCCTTGATCTTTTCTGTCAACGGGAAATCTGCAAACTGATCTGCGATGGACTGACCCTTGACTGACTTCTGAGATACATACTCCAAATCGTATTGTATTAGGAGTACTTGCCATTTTGCAATCTGCCCGGTAAGGAAAGGCTGCTCAAGGATGTACTTGAGAGGATTGAGCCTTGATAAAATTTTGATTTCTGATGCCAACAGATAATGCCTCAGCTTCTGACACATCCATACCAAGGCCAAACATGTCTTCTTCATCTGAGAGTATCTTTTCTCATAATCAATGAAAGTCTTGCTTATGTAGTAGATGGCATGCTCTATCCGGATGCCTTCCCCATACTCGCAAGAAATCTGCCACAAGCATTCTGGTTGACAAAAATATATATGAGAAGTGACTTCCCCAGTTCTGGAGGCTTCAGAACTGGTGGATTGAGGAGATACCACTTGATGCGTTCAAATGAGAGCTAACATTCTGGTCCCCACTCAAACTTCACTTCTTTTCTCAACAAGTGGTTGAAGGGCTCGCATCTCATGGCCAAATTTGAGATGAAGCGTCGAATAGACTGAATGCGCCCCTGAAGGCTCCGCAGTTCTTTCAAATTGGTGGGAGGCGGCATATCAATGATTGCCTTTGCCTTGGTAGGATCTACCTCTATGCCTTTCTTACTGATCATATAGCCTAGCAGTTTGCCTGACTCTACCCCGAAGACGCATTTCTGCAGATTGAGTCTCAACTTGTAGAGAATAAGTCTTTCAAAGACTTGGCCGAGAGCGTCAAGATGATCCTCTCCTTATTTTGACTTGACCAAGATGTCATCCACATAGGCATCCATGTTCTTGTGCATCTGGTCCTGAAAAATAACTGCCATGGCTCTCTGATAGGTCGCCCTAGCATTCTTGAGTCCGAACGACATGACCGTGTAGCAGAACGTGCCCCAAGGCATGGTAAAAGAGGTTTTTGCTTGGTCACGAGCGGCCAATTTGATTTGATTGTAGCCTGAGTATCCATCCATAAAGGAAAACATGGCATGGCTGTGATCATCACAAAATTTTTCCTCTCTTGGTCTTTCTCTCTCTTTGTAAGACCCGCAATTTTTCAGAAAATATCTGAATAAAATTCATGAGGCATTTACCGGTAAAAATAGCATTTCTTCTCAGAATGCGAAACGAATCAATTCCTGCGAGCCAGTTATACTTAGGGTATTCGTCGAATTGCGAATATATGCTCAAATACTCTGGAAGCCATAACTTCCTAACTAAACGAAATCAATAGATTCGTACGAGCCAACTTTCTTAGTTACGTCAATACGAAGAAAATGGCGTACTCAGAATTTTTCAGAAAAAAATCGCCGGAAACCCGAAATTCTTGCGGGACCCACGGAAATATTGGTGGGACCCACAGAAATATTCCTCAGAAAATATCTGGTGGGACCCACAAAAATATCCCATGGAATATCCAAGTGGGCCCCACACCAAGGAACCTCTTGGAATTAAAAAGAAGCCAAGGGGGTAGTTTGGGCATGGAAAAACCCAAGAGGAGGTGGGCTTGGGCTATAAATAGCCCTCCCCACTCTCTCTCTTCTCATAAAAATCGACCCTCTCTCTCTCTTGCCTTCTCTCTCTCTCCTAAACCTCCCCTACCTAGCCTAGCCCACCTGAGCCCACCTGACCTGGTCTGAGCCTGCCTGACTTAGCCTGAGCCTGCCTGACCTGGTCCTAACCCACCTGACCTGGGTCTGAACCCACTTGACCTGGTCCAAACCCAGTTGACTTGACTTGAACCTAGTTGGGTTTAAAGTCAAAGTCAAAGTCCTTTTTAGTCCTAATTCCGGTTTGGGTTTCTGAACCCAGACTTAGCCTACTTGAGCTGAGTTCGAACCTGCTGAACCCAGTTGACTTGGATTGAACCCTGTTAGGTTCAAACCACTTAGGTTGAGTAGCTTGACCTGCTCTACCTCTTTCTCAACTAAGTCAGCTTCATCTGACTTAGTCTGACCTCTCGAAGGAAGGCTCAAAGCCAAAGAAGCAACCCGGAGCCGTTTCTTCCACGATTTGAAGTAAGTTTGCTTCGTTGATCCATCTCTCTCAAGTATTTGACTGTTTGTATATAGAATATACTTTCTGAAGTAGTATCTTGCTTTAGTTCTTGGTTGAGCCCTCTAGGACACTTCGGTGTTCACGCGCTCGCCTCGTAACTATCGTCGGATATATATGTTCGAATACGCAGTATATGCGTTCTTCAAAATAGTATCTCACCCTAGTTCTTGGTTGAGCCCTCTAGGACACTTCGGTGTTCACTCGCTCGCCTCGTAACTATCGTTGGATACAGATCTAGGTGTATATCTGCTGATACTGCCGACGCGTCTTATATCGCACAGGCCATGTAATTTACCTTTGCCGTCGCGTCGTATGATGCCAAGGCTCCCTGCTTTCTGTACTTCCGATTACTGCACTTCCGATTATGCATTTACTTACGCCGTCGCGTCGAACGATGCCAAGGCTCCTGCTTTCTGCAATGTCTTTACTTACGCCGTCGCGTCGAACGATGCCAAGGCTTCTGCTTTGTTATATATGTAGAATATTTCGTTCAGTTACACACCCTGAACAATAGTATATGCATTTCTTTACGCCGCCGCTGTATAAAGCACAGGCTTCTGCTTATATTACATATATGGCGCGTAAGTGAGCGTTCAAACGGAGATCAACTCCAAAATCGCCCATGCGATTCCCTTACCGCTCCTCGTACAAGATTCTGCTTGACGAATGAAGCCCCTATTGGAAAGGCTTCGCCTTTTGGCAAAATGCTCTTTACGTAAAGACTAAATCAATTACGTATGGCCTAGCTATGGCCCAAGGTTCCTGCAACCTTGATGGATGCAAAGTACGCACAACGGTGCGCATCCATTTCCCGAGTTAAGCGTAGCGATTTCCCACCAAAGAGGGGAGATGCCGCTGAAATGGATAAAAGAAACGCACGCTTTCTCCGTAAAAGAGAGGAAGTGCTGCTGAAATTCCTGAAGGAGCTAAGAATGGCTCAGAAAGAACGTAGCAGAAGTGCTACCCAGTTATGAAACGCCTTCTACAATGTAGAAAGGTTCGTCGCACCACTGCCGGTAGAGCAGAGAAGGTGTTGACAGAATGGTTGGCAGAAGAGCTGCCAAAACCAGTTAAGTGGCACAATGATGTCCTTTGTTGGAACGATGTCAGAATGACTCGTCTCCCTGACACCTGCAAGGGCATCATACTTGTAAGAGCCGTTGCGCCAAAGTAGTGGTAGCGCCTTGACGAGGTCCTGAGCTCGTTGCGTAAAAATACGCCGAGTAGCCGATCCGTAGAGATCGAGTCATGTGCATGCTCATTGAGAATTATCAGACAACCAGACTCGTAAGGGCCGCTGAGCCGGAGTGTGTTGTTTCCACCGAAAGAGGTGAAGTGCTCGTCAAGGCCGAAGTGCTAAGAGCAGAGTTAAGCATGCATATGAATAAAACCTTTGTTCCACGGTGAAAACCGTGTGGTTGATTGGGGTCGGGTACATACTTCTCAAAGGCTGCCCTATAGGCATGCAATGTTCGTCAAGTAATTGTAAGACCGGCAGGCCCCTTTCAGAATTTCTCACCGAGGAAGACGCTGATGGCGCAGCCTTGAGTGACATATATTTCACCCGAACCTGATAGAGTTCATTGATGGCCTTCGTCACTCAGAGGTATGGAGGTCGTGGTTATCCTTAAATATCTAAGGATTGAACCCAACTACTGCAGTAGCAGAATGCATTCGGATACCTAGTAAGGATCTCTTCCGGTATGCTGTACCGTCCTACTAGGGGGATGGGGTCAACAGGCCTCTGGGGTATCTAAAATACATAGAATAATCAACCCCCAGATCGTCGCGTTGTCGCCCAGATATGAGTCCCCTAAGCCCAGGGGGAGGTGCAATTATCGAAACAAAGCATTAGCTTAGGTACAGCGCTACTTTGAATGTATGAGTGGATGACGTTGTTGAGTCAGTCCTGCATAACCTTTGTAAAGGTGTCATGGTCGGTATACTACTGGACCGATTGGGAAAGAACCCCATTGATATCCGTACGACTAAGTGAAGCTCGGAGAGCTGTCCTTAGATTCGTAGGATACGGATGTGCCAAGCATAAAGGCTTGAGCTAGACATCCATTCGTGACTCTGAGGAAGTCAAGGCTAAGTCGTAGAGACTTAAGAGGTTATTCTAACTCACAGCCCTGAAGAGGCTTATGTGAAGTCATGACGACTTGCATGGATGTTCAACTCATAGCCCTGATGAGGCTTGTGCGATATACGCTAAGTCATGGAGGCTTGAGCGTCGTATTACGAACTGCGACCCTGAGTGGTCTATGCATTTACTTGAGTTGAATAGATAGGTGTTTGCCTACTTACCAGACCATCAGTGGTTCTGACCCCGTTTAATGGGGATTTCAGGTGTTGAACCTGCGTGGCGATATGCGGAGCAAGGCGGCATCAAGTTCCAGGGTTTCTCTAGACAGTGTTGTACTGCTTCCTTTTTATTGAACCTACACTGCTTTCCTAAGCAGTAGTGTTGTAATAAACATATGGTTTTCGATAAAATGGAACACTTTGGTGGTCAATGAGTTGCTTGGCCACATACCTGCAACGTGCTCGGAGTTTTCTAAAACTGACGACTCATTATCGTCTGATTCCGCTGCTAAAAGCTTTTCTAAGTTCCGCTGCAAAGAAAAAAGAAAAAAAAAAAAAAAAAAAAGAAATCCATGAAAATTTTAACTTAGCTTTGTTTTGGAAATCCGGGGCGTTACAGAATTGGTATCAGAGCGTGAGTCTGAGAAACCTGGTTCAAGATCCGTCATGGTACCGATATCGCACTGTAAGTATATGTTTTTATACTTTTGTTCTGATCTGGGTGCATCTTTGTATAGATGGCAACTCATGACTCGCGTGGATATTGCTATCGCTGCAAGGTCATGCACGATGAGTGGATATGCCCGTATGAAGTCCAAGACTGCCAATATTGTGGCGAAGATGGGCATTCCGCCAACGAATGCCAAAGGAAATATACCGCCGATATGGGTCGGCGGGCTTCAAAGGGTCTCAGGGATGAGACTTCGCGTGTCAGTGGACCGCATCACTCTAGTGTTGGGAGCAACCATACCCCAACATCTTTTGATGAATTACCAAGGCTGAGGGATTTTGATTTGAACTTCCCTGCAGAAGTCTATCACTCGCCAAGCTACCATCCGGCATCACATATGCCGAGCTTAAATGGCAGGAACAAAAGAGGAGATTCTTTCTGTTCGCCAATCATTATTCCAGACTCCCAGAGTCTTGATCTTGCTGACTGGGAAAGTGGACTGGAGTCTCTCATATATCCCCAGTATTCACTTGCTACTGCGGAAGTGTCGCCCAAGCCGAAGCTAGTAGTGCCTGCACCAAGGCCATGTGGCAATAGATGGACCTTTTGGAGTTCGTCTTCATCAAAGAAATCGAAGTCTTAAAGAGACTGGTGATGTTTTGGAGTCAGTAGACTCATGTATATAGTTTCTCATTGCCTAAAGTCTGCCAGTGCGGCATGACGTTTTGTTTAAGGCAATGCTTGTGTAAATGTGATGTATATTAAGTAAATAAAGCTTTTACTTCCTCATATACATCGAGAAACTAAAAACAAGTGCTTGTGTGTGCATAGATAAATGGCTCCTACGACGAGGAGAACCATACCAAGCGAGGAGTCCCATACGCAAGGATTCCTGTTGGAGACACTCAACAACCTGGTTACCGCCATCCGTGAAACGAGGCCAGAACCAGTCGCACCACGAAACGAGCACCTGGGAGGAGTGACTTATGAGAAGTTCCTCAAGCTTGACCCGCCAGTTTTCATTGGCAGAGCCGATCCTGAGCTCGCAGAAAGTTGGGTCGAAGAAACCGAACGTGCCTTCCTGGTGCTGGGAGTACCAGAAGAAAAGAAGACCAACTTTGGCACGTACAGACTGAAAGACAACGCACGGAAGTGGTGGGATACCACTAAGATTATCCAGTTCTCGGAAGTTGAAGTCATTCCTTGGACTGACTTCCGGAGAGCTTTCATGGATAATTACTTTCCATTACACTCCAGAAACAAGAAGAAGATGGAGTTTCTGGAATTGGAGCAGGGTGGCATGAATCTGATTGACTATACCACCAAATTTCAAAATCTTGAACGGTACTGCTCCCGGTTATTTGAGACCGACCAAGAAAGGGCCGACAAGTACATCAATGGACTGCGAGAAGGGCTAAGGTCACGGGTTATCACCAGCATGCCCCAAACGTTTCAAACGGCTGTGGCAGCAGCTTCAAAAATACAAGTGGATTGGGAGCGATCAAAAGTGATCATAGCAAAAAGGCCCATAGTTGATGGTGGGAACAAGAAGAGAATGTTTCCAAGTGGCCAGGGTTCACGACAACCCTTTCAGAAGAAAAGGTTCCAAGGTGGGAACAACACTCAACAAGTTGTAAGGCCAAGGCAGAACATGGCTCCAAACAACCTGCAGTCCAACCCAAACTGCCCAAAATGCCATGTTAATCACGCAAGAGGACCATGTCCACGTGACACAGGTGGATGCTTCTACTGTGGCAAAGTGGGCCACGTTGCAAGACAATGCAGGAAGAAGCTTATTGATGAGCAGAGGAGGAATGCCGGATCTGCCGGACCCTCTCAACAAGTACCACAACGAACACTAGTCCAACGACCCCCACCTAGAGTAGAACAAAGGCCTGCTGCAGGTCGTGTATACGCTGTAACGACTGAACAAGTCGAAACCGGTGACCTCATTGAAGGCACCGTACCTGTTAATGGACATGCAGCTTACGTCTTGTTTGATTGTGGTGCTACTCATACGTTTATCTCTGACGATTTCACCGAACAACTCCACGCTTCGGTGCAACCGATTGATAAAATGATCGAAGTATATAACCCGTTGGGTTCACGCACCAAATGTATCCGGTGTGTGAAAAATTTGGATATTGAGATAGCAGGGCAACACTTGCCTACTGAGGCCATCCTGATCGATATGATACAGTACGATGTCATTCTGGGAATGAATTGGTTGGCTCAGAATAATGCCAAGATTCTGTGCCGCGAGGGCAGAGTGATTCTATCTCGACCCGGATTACCTAAGATGGAATACCGGTTATCCAAACCAGTTCCACAGAAAAGGCTCATATCAGCACTTAAGGTACAAAAATACCTTAGGAAGGGTTGTGTGGCCTTCCTGTTGAGTCTCTCGGTGGAAAAATCCAACGACCAACCCCTTGAGAGTTTGGAAGTAGTGCGGGAGTTTCCCGATGTGTTTCCTGAGGAATTGCCAGGACTTCCGCCACTTCGTGAGGTTGAATTTGGAATTCAATCCTTACCTGGAACAGCGCCGATATCCAAAGCCCCGTATCGAATGGCGCCAGCTGAACTCAGTGAGTTGAAGTGTCAGTTGGAAGAACTGATGGAACAAGGGTTCATCCGACCAAGTATGTCACCATGGGGAGCCCCGGTACTATTTGTAAAGAAGAAGGATGGATCCCTTCGGTTATGCATCGATTATCGGATGCTTAACCAGGCAACCATTAAAAATAAGTACCCATTGCCTCGGATTGAGGACTTATTCGATCAGCTCAGAACAGCGAGAGTGTTCTCCAAGATCGACCTCAGGTCTGGATACCATCAGCTCAGAGTAAAGGAAGAGGATATACCCAAGACAGCCTTCAGAACGAGATACGGCCATTATGAGTTCGTAGTAATGCCCTTCGGACTCACTAATGCGCCTGCTGTCTTTATGGACCTGATGAACCGAGTGTTCAAACCATACTTAGACACTTTTGTCATCGTCTTCATTGATGACATTCTCGTGTATTCAGAGAATGAGGAACAACACAAGGAGCACTTGAGAATCGTCTTGAAAACCCTTCAAGATAATCAGTTATATGCCAAGTTTTCAAAATGTGAATTCTGGCTAGACAAAGTGATGTTCCTTGGTCATGTGATCTCAAAAGATGGAATCGCAGTGGATCCTGCGAAGGTGGAAGCTGTGATGGACTGGAAGCAGCCAGAAAATATCACTGAGGTTCGTAGCTTCCTTGGACTTGCCGGATATTATCGGAAGTTCATACAGGACTTCTCCCGAATCGCCGTACCAATGACGAAATTACTGAAAAAGGGAGTCAAGTTTGAATGGACTGACCAGTGTAAGGAATGCTTTGAGGTTCTCAAACAGAGGCTTACCACTGCCCCTGTCCTTACCTTACCTTCTGGTCAGGGAGGCTTCATTGCTTATACCGATGCCTCGGGAACGGGTCTGGGTTGTGTATTGATGCAGCATGGCAAAGTAATCGCCTATGCATCCCGTCAGTTAAGAATTCATGAGAAAAACTATCCAACCCACGATCTGGAGCTTGCCGCGGTAGTGTTCGCGCTTAAAATCTGGCGACACTACCTGTATGGAGAGAAATTTGAGGTCATGTCGGACCATAAAAGCCTAAAATACCTCTTTTCTCAAAAAGAACTCAATATGCGGCAACGGCGATGGCTGGAATTCCTCAAAGACTATGAATTCACGCTTTCCTATCACCCTGGAAAGGCGAATGTTGTAGCAGATGCCCTTAGTCGCAAGACTGTTGGCACTCTGGCCAGCCTAACCGGACAATGGAAGTTGATGGAGGATTTCGTCAAGTGGAAGCCATTTTTGGCTGATTCAGGTAGAATCAAAATGTCATGTTTGACGATCCACATTGAGTTCCTCGATCGCATCGTAGCCGAACAGTTCAAGGATCCCCAGTACTTGGAATTGAAAGCTCGTGCTGAAAAAGATAACACTTTCTTCCATTTGAAAGAAGATGGAGGAATATGGATGGAAGAAAGAATTTGGGTTCCAAATAACCCTGAGCTAAGACAGGAAGTACTCCAGGAGGCCCATAGTAGCAAATATACTATCCACCCTGGGGGTACGAAGATGTTCCGAGATTTGCAGAGAAAGTACTGGTGGAAGGGTATGAAGCGTGATGTGGCTACGTTTGTCTCGAAGTGTTTGATCTGCCAGCAAGTTAAGATCGAACATCAGCGCCCTGGTGGAAAGATGCAACGGATCGAGATTCCAGAATGGAAATGGGAAGGCATTACGATGGATTTCATCGTTGGATTGCCTCGATCCAAGAGACAACATGACTCAATATGGGTGATCGTGGACAGACTCACCAAGTCTGCTCATTTTCTGCCAATCAACACTCGATACTCAACTGAACGATTGGCAGAGATCTACATTCGGGAAATCGTTAGACTCCATGGAGTGCCGATTTCGATCATATCTGATCGTGACCCGAAGTTCACCTCTCACTTTTGGGAGCAGCTTCAGAGAGCCCTGGGGACGAAACTCAAGTTCAGTACAGCATTCCATCCCCAAACAGATGGGCAATCAGAACGAACCATACAGACTCTTGAAGATATGCTAAGAGCCTGTATGCTAGAATGGAAAGGTGATTGGGATTCCCACCTAGCGTTGGCTGAATTTGCTTATAATAATAGCCACCACGCTAGCATTGGGATGGCGCCGTATGAAGCCTTGTATGGACGACCCTGTAGATCACCGATCCATTGGGGTGAAGTGGGTGAGCGAACCTTGGACTCGCCCATTGTGTTGCAGCATTATACTGAGCAGGTCCACATGATCAGAAAGAAGCTACTGACTGCTCAGAGTCGACAGAAGAGCTACGCCGATCAGCGGCGTAGGGAACTCACTTTTGCGGTTGGAGATAAGGTTTTTATCAAGGTCTCTCCAACCAAGAGTGTGTTTCGTTTTGGAAAGAAGGGGAAGCTCAGCCCTAGATTCGTTGGTCCCTTCGAAGTTTTGAGCCGAATCGGAGAGACTGCCTACCAAGTAGCATTGCCACCACAATACGCGCAAATACATGATGTATTTCACGTATCAATGCTTCGAAAGTACGTTCATGATCCTTCTCATGTCATTCAACATGAGGACATTGACATCCGAGAAGATATGACGGTAGAAGAAAGGCCAGTGGAGATCATGGACCGACGGGAGCAAGTGCTAAGAACGAAGGTCATCCCACTTGTTAAAGTGAGATGGCAACATCACGGAGTCGATGATTGCACTTGGGAGCCCGAATCAGATATGCGGGATAAATATCCTGAACTCTTCACTTTGTAATCTTAACTGAATTTCGCGGACGAAATTCCTTTAAGGGGGTAATGATGTAAGACCCGCAATTTTTCAGAAAATATCTGAATAAAATTCATGAGGCATTTACCGGTAAAAATAGCATTTCTTCTCAGAATGCGAAACGAATCAATTCCTGCGAGCCAGTTATACTTAGGGTATTCGTCGAATTGCGAATATATGCTCAAATACTCTGGAAGCCATAACTTCCTAACTAAACGAAATCAATAGATTCGTACGAGCCAACTTTCTTAGTTACGTCAATACGAAGAAAATGGCGTACTCAGAATTATTAGAAAAAAATCGCCGGAAACCCGAAATTCTTGCGGGACCCACGGAAATATTGGTGGGACCCACAGAAATATTCCTCAGAAAATATCTGGTGGGACCCACAAAAATATCCCATGGAATATCCAAGTGGGCCCCACACCAAGGAACCTCTTGGAATTAAAAAGAAGCCAAGGGGGTAGTTTGGGCATGGAAAAACCCAAGAGGAGGTGGGCTTGGGCTATAAATAGCCCTCCCCACTCTCTCTCTTCTCATAAAAATCGACCCTCTCTCTCTCTTGCCTTCTCTCTCTCTCCTAAACCTCCCCTACCTAGCCTAGCCCACCTGAGCCCACCTGACCTGGTCTGAGCCTGCCTGACTTAGCCTGAGCCTGCCTGACCTGGTCCTAACCCACCTGACCTGGGTCTGAACCCACTTGACCTGGTCCAAACCCAGTTGACTTGACTTGAACCTAGTTGGGTTTAAAGTCAAAGTCAAAGTCCTTTTTAGTCCTAATTCCGGTTTGGGTTTCTGAACCCAGACTTAGCCTACTTGAGCTGAGTTCGAACCTGCTGAACCCAGTTGACTTGGATTGAACCCTGTTAGGTTCAAACCACTTAGGTTGAGTAGCTTGACCTGCTCTACCTCTTTCTCAACTAAGTCAGCTTCATCTGACTTAGTCTGACCTCTCGAAGGAAGGCTCAAAGCCAAAGAAGCAACCCGGAGCCGTTTCTTCCACGATTTGAAGTAAGTTTGCTTCGTTGATCCATCTCTCTCAAGTATTTGACTGTTTGTATATAGAATATACTTTCTGAAGTAGTATCTTGCTTTAGTTCTTGGTTGAGCCCTCTAGGACACTTCGGTGTTCACGCGCTCGCCTCGTAACTATCGTCGGATATATATGTTCGAATACGCAGTATATGCGTTCTTCAAAATAGTATCTCACCCTAGTTCTTGGTTGAGCCCTCTAGGACACTTCGGTGTTCACTCGCTCGCCTCGTAACTATCGTTGGATACAGATCTAGGTGTATATCTGCTGATACTGCCGACGCGTCTTATATCGCACAGGCCATGTAATTTACCTTTGCCGTCGCGTCGTATGATGCCAAGGCTCCCTGCTTTCTGTACTTCCGATTACTGCACTTCCGATTATGCATTTACTTACGCCGTCGCGTCGAACGATGCCAAGGCTCCTGCTTTCTGCAATGTCTTTACTTACGCCGTCGCGTCGAACGATGCCAAGGCTTCTGCTTTGTTATATATGTAGAATATTTCGTTCAGTTACACACCCTGAACAATAGTATATGCATTTCTTTACGCCGCCGCTGTATAAAGCACAGGCTTCTGCTTATATTACATATATGGCGCGTAAGTGAGCGTTCAAACGGAGATCAACTCCAAAATCGCCCATGCGATTCCCTTACCGCTCCTCGTACAAGATTCTGCTTGACGAATGAAGCCCCTATTGGAAAGGCTTCGCCTTTTGGCAAAATGCTCTTTACGTAAAGACTAAATCAATTACGTATGGCCTAGCTATGGCCCAAGGTTCCTGCAACCTTGATGGATGCAAAGTACGCACAACGGTGCGCATCCATTTCCCGAGTTAAGCGTAGCGATTTCCCACCAAAGAGGGGAGATGCCGCTGAAATGGATAAAAGAAACGCACGCTTTCTCCGTAAAAGAGAGGAAGTGCTGCTGAAATTCCTGAAGGAGCTAAGAATGGCTCAGAAAGAACGTAGCAGAAGTGCTACCCAGTTATGAAACGCCTTCTACAATGTAGAAAGGTTCGTCGCACCACTGCCGGTAGAGCAGAGAAGGTGTTGACAGAATGGTTGGCAGAAGAGCTGCCAAAACCAGTTAAGTGGCACAATGATGTCCTTTGTTGGAACGATGTCAGAATGACTCGTCTCCCTGACACCTGCAAGGGCATCATACTTGTAAGAGCCGTTGCGCCAAAGTAGTGGTAGCGCCTTGACGAGGTCCTGAGCTCGTTGCGTAAAAATACGCCGAGTAGCCGATCCGTAGAGATCGAGTCATGTGCATGCTCATTGAGAATTATCAGACAACCAGACTCGTAAGGGCCGCTGAGCCGGAGTGTGTTGTTTCCACCGAAAGAGGTGAAGTGCTCGTCAAGGCCGAAGTGCTAAGAGCAGAGTTAAGCATGCATATGAATAAAACCTTTGTTCCACGGTGAAAACCGTGTGGTTGATTGGGGTCGGGTACATACTTCTCAAAGGCTGCCCTATAGGCATGCAATGTTCGTCAAGTAATTGTAAGACCGGCAGGCCCCTTTCAGAATTTCTCACCGAGGAAGACGCTGATGGCGCAGCCTTGAGTGACATATATTTCACCCGAACCTGATAGAGTTCATTGATGGCCTTCGTCACTCAGAGGTATGGAGGTCGTGGTTATCCTTAAATATCTAAGGATTGAACCCAACTACTGCAGTAGCAGAATGCATTCGGATACCTAGTAAGGATCTCTTCCGGTATGCTGTACCGTCCTACTAGGGGGATGGGGTCAACAGGCCTCTGGGGTATCTAAAATACATAGAATAATCAACCCCCAGATCGTCGCGTTGTCGCCCAGATATGAGTCCCCTAAGCCCAGGGGGAGGTGCAATTATCGAAACAAAGCATTAGCTTAGGTACAGCGCTACTTTGAATGTATGAGTGGATGACGTTGTTGAGTCAGTCCTGCATAACCTTTGTAAAGGTGTCATGGTCGGTATACTACTGGACCGATTGGGAAAGAACCCCATTGATATCCGTACGACTAAGTGAAGCTCGGAGAGCTGTCCTTAGATTCGTAGGATACGGATGTGCCAAGCATAAAGGCTTGAGCTAGACATCCATTCGTGACTCTGAGGAAGTCAAGGCTAAGTCGTAGAGACTTAAGAGGTTATTCTAACTCACAGCCCTGAAGAGGCTTATGTGAAGTCATGACGACTTGCATGGATGTTCAACTCATAGCCCTGATGAGGCTTGTGCGATATACGCTAAGTCATGGAGGCTTGAGCGTCGTATTACGAACTGCGACCCTGAGTGGTCTATGCATTTACTTGAGTTGAATAGATAGGTGTTTGCCTACTTACCAGACCATCAGTGGTTCTGACCCCGTTTAATGGGGATTTCAGGTGTTGAACCTGCGTGGCGATATGCGGAGCAAGGCGGCATCAAGTTCCAGGGTTTCTCTAGACAGTGTTGTACTGCTTCCTTTTTATTGAACCTACACTGCTTTCCTAAGCAGTAGTGTTGTAATAAACATATGGTTTTCGATAAAATGGAACACTTTGGTGGTCAATGAGTTGCTTGGCCACATACCTGCAACGTGCTCGGAGTTTTCTAAAACTGACGACTCATTATCGTCTGATTCCGCTGCTAAAAGCTTTTCTAAGTTCCGCTGCAAAGAAAAAAGAAAAAAAAAAAAAAAAAAAAAAAATCCATGAAAATTTTAACTTAGCTTTGTTTTGGAAATCCGGGGCGTTACACTCTTCCTTCTCTTTTCCTTTTCTAACCTCTATTTCCTCCTTTTTGAAGGGAAAAAAATCGAAGAGAGAAAAGAAGATTGAAGAGGAATTCTTTTGCGGGGTCTCACTTGACCTTGATTTGAAAATATTTAGAAAATTACTCGCCTCTGTTTCGAAATATTGCGGGAAAATGGAGAGACAGGATTCGCTCGTCGGTACGAGGTTAGACCATTCTTGGCACCTTTACCAAGGGTAATCGAATCAATAAACAAATTTATGCCTTTTGCTTTGCCTAAATATTTATCTAAGAATTTATTCTAAGTCTAAATGCACAAAGAATCATGCTTGTGCAATGCAAGGATGTATGCTCTTTTCAAAAAAATGATTTTGGAAATCTCCAAGTGTTCTGAGATGAACTTGATAATGGAGTGAAGAAATGATTGAATCTAACTTAGAATCAGGGATTTGAAGTTCTAAGTCTTTGAAATAATCAGAGTTGGAAAAATAAATCTTTGAATTTGGAAAGAATGATTTGAAAAAGGGAAAAGAAAAGAAATTTCAAAGTCAGAAGATGGACTTTGAACTTAGAGATAAAATTTGAAATGGAATTGGATTTAAAATTTGAAATCAGGGTGAAATTTGAATCCAAAGTCTGGATCCTAAATAGAGTTGAAATTCGAGATGAAATTTAATTCTGGATTTAGAATCCTAAATGGGTATTGATTCCAAAATCTCAGATCCAATGATGAAGTTGAATTTTGAGTTTTAAATGGAATTGGATTCAAGATCTGGAATCCAAGATGGAAGTTGGATCTGAAATCTGAGATCCAAGATGGAATTGAATTCTGGATCCTAAATGGAATTTGGATCTGAAGTCTGAGATCCAAAGTGGAATTGGATTCTGGATCCTAAAAAAATGGAATTGGATCTGAAGTCTAAAATCAAAAGTGGAATTGGATTCTGGATCCTAAAAAAATGGAATTAGATATGAAGCCTGAGATCCAAAGTGGAATTGGATTCTGGATCCTAAATGGATTATGGATACGAAGTCTGAGATCCAAGATAGGATGGGGTTCTAACTTTAGATTTGGACTTTGAAAGTCCAAATGGGACTTTTGAAGATGGATCTGGGTTTTGAAAAGCCCAGATTAAATTTAAAACTTAGAAAAAGACTTGAATTTTTGAGATTCAGAATCAATCTCGAAACTTGGATTTTGAAGATAAGAAAATAAACTTGATTTTGAACTTGAAATCAGAAGATGAATCAGAGGTTTCAAAGTTAATTTAAAGTTTGAAAATGGAATTTTGAGATATTAAATTGAATTTGAATTTGAATTTGGATCTTGACAATGAATTTGGAATTTCAAAGTTGATTTGAGGATTGAATTTTGAGTGTATAAATGAATTTCAAAGTTAAATTGGATTTTTAATTTGAAACTTGAATTTGGAATTCAGAAAATGAATCAAGAATTTCAAAGTTAAATTGAACTTTGAATTTGATTTCAAAGTCAAAATTTGGATTTTGGAGATGAGATATAATTGATGAATTGAAATAGAAATTGAAGAAAAGATATTCACAATCACTTGGGTTTTTAAAAGGGGAATTTTGAAAACATGATGCAATTCTATCCTAAAAGCTGAATGAATTTAAATAACTTTGAAATTGAAATTTGAAAATCATATTTCATTCTTCAAATGAATGTAAATAAGATTAATGATATAATACACTCCTGACTATGGTCATTGAATGTATTATATAATAATCATATCTAAATTCAAATGGAGAATCAAACATATTTTGGTGCTTTTATAGAGTTTAGAATGAAATTAACTCTCAGTATACCCTGACTATGGCCATTGATATACGTATTGAATTAATTTTAAACTAAACTCTGATAAAAGAGGAAAATATTTAAAGAAAACATGATGAATTTTGAAAAAGGATCCAGTGTGGATCCAGTGTTATTTTGTAAAAGATAAAAATACTAAGTTTTGTTTACATCCTGACTATGGCCATTGATGTAAATCATCGACTTAGGATTAGTTACCTCTTACGAAATGGTGCACGTGCTATTCGTGGTCCCATTTGTGAAATTTTTGAAAAATAAAGCATGAAAATAAGCAATTCATGATATTTATAATGCTCATTCATTCTATCTAAAACAGAAAATCTAAATTCTCATTAAGATCTAACTATTACAATAAAATTGAATTTACAACTCCCAATAATGACCTTTTTCCACATATTCCCCTGCAAAATAGTTGCTTAGTATGAAGAATAGAAGAAATTTATATATATCATGTGGATGTCAAAAGATGTTAAGAGAGAAATGCTCATATGTCAAGGCACACCTGATTAAAAGATGAGAAACAACATACATACCTATATGTATATATATATATATATATATATATATATATATATATATATATATATATATATATATATATATATATATATATATATATATATATATATATATATATATATATATATATATATATATATATATATATATATATATCACACACATACATTTGATATAGGTGGATGAGAGTGATGTTGATGAAGTGGTCAAGTAAATAAAATATGCTGAATATGGAGGAAACAATTTAATGTACAGGTAATGCTTTTATACTGCTTAAAAAAAAAATTCAAATGTGACAGATCGAACCTTGATGCTCGATATCTCAGCTAATGTTTCAAAATGATTCTGATGGGTGTGAACAAATTTTTGATAATGCACAAAGGACTAAACCCTCCAGCTGCATCCACTAAGTGAAAACTTAAGCTAATCATGGGTTGTTGAGGCAAGTGGGATGGCCAACATCAGAGACTCTGATGTAATCTATTGAAAATTTCCACTATGTATGATATTTTATGTGAGCTATACACCTATGGAAATCTGTTGTTACAGACGTGCAACAGTGAATGTATGCACAACAATATGCACATACTGAAAGTGAAGTCCAGTGGATGTTGTGGAACGTGGTTTGGCAGAAGTAGACATAGTGATACTGTGACAACATGCTGAAGATGCAGGTGGAGTAGCTGATTGCAGATGACAGGGAAGGTGACTGTGTCCTAAAAAGATGTTCGGGTAAGTGCAACACACTGCCGATAGTTAAGGGTATTGATATTACTGTGTAAGGGCTGTAAAAATGGCCTGAAGTAATAGGCACGTGCCCTGTGCGGGTGTTGGGAATAACACAGGAATCCCATTAACACAATGGTCGAGAAAGTGGACATCATTGATGTGTCCAACCACTAATTATTGTGATGATAGCAGTATTGTAAAGAAAGAGGGAACTGTATATGACAATAAAAGATGTTGTAAATGTCAACTGGGATGCCACAATGAATCCACATAATAAATAAATAACTGATGGAAGCCATATTGACTATTTGGGCACAATTATCGGATGTTATGATGGGCCACCGTGAGCCTTCTGCAGCATCTAACCAGGAAAGATATATGCAACAACAAAAGGAGAAAAAAAAAGTTTGCAAGGTGTAAGCTGCAAAAGAACACATGCAGGGAATATACGAATCTCAATGCTGGGACTTAAGGAAGCAAATGTACAGGTGAGGATGAATCTTACGAAATGCGTGAACTAAACTATAAAGGTGAAAAAGGCATTTTGATATTGTGCGATGAAACAAAAGAAAAGAAAAGAAGTAGAATACATATCAGAAGGTTAAACAAAAATCAGTGATGCAAAAATATATATATATATATACATATATATATATATATATACTAATGTATAGATGATAAAACATGATACGGATGCAACAAATGAATTCATAGATGGCAAATCCCAATTTTTGGAAAACCCAGAAATGTATATTCTACTACTACCTTCAGGAATTAAACAGCTATTAGCACGCAACAGCTTCATTACTGTTCAAGACATAACAACACGAAATATCCTCTGTCAGAGGATATAGGATAACAATAGGGAGAAAGAGGCTTCAGTCGAACCATGCTATCCATGAGCCTGCTTGGCCTTTGCATACTCAAATCGTCGATCCTGCCCAGCTGATATGGACACCTTCAATTTATTATCAGAATTCAGGTTCTTGGCACCAGCCATATTTCCCTTGGGATCTAGTAGCTGAGGACCAGCGAGATGAGTAATATAATCATTAAATGATGCTCAATGCAACAAGGCATATTACAGGATATTTTCTTGATGGGTCTCCTTTCAATGGCAATACAAATAATTCCAGGAGATAATTGTTTCTGTGAGTGGTTGGTGGTATGTTGCTAATCACATCCAAATTAACATGCTACTAACAGAATTTCAATGTTACAACCTGATCTCAAACAAGGATTTGATGGACTTTTATACAGCTCTCAGAAACAAACAGAATTCCAAAACTCACCATTTATAGCCATAAAAACCCCCCTAAAAAAAAAGAAGAAAGGATATCTATTGATATTCAAGTATTACCCCCTAAGACAAGGAACAAATCATAGTAGCTGAAAAACTCAATGGAAGAGCATGACTGAACTCGGTGAGATTTACATACCAATCTTGGAGGGAAGGTCCAGTGGGCAGCTACCGCGGTGGTTCCGTATCAGTGATACTTGGCAATGATTGTAAAGCGTATCTTTCTGGAGGGTGGCCACACACCAAACTTTGAAAGGTCACTGGAGGTCAGTTCATCGATCCAGATGATGGACTTTTTTAAAAAAAAGTGCTTAACAACAGCAGAAATCAGGTAGCCGATTCAAAATTCGTGTAACCATCTGATTGAAATCAGATAATCAATACCTGAGATTATTCAACTAATGTCCAGGTACTTCTTCCACAGAGGGCTTTTGTTGCAAAAAGCAGGAGAATTGCCAGAAGAGGAATGACAAAAGTGAAAGTGCACTAGGATCTAGGCAACGAGCACTAGAGGGGGGGTGAATAGTGCTTTTAAAAAATTGTCTGCGGAATATTTAAGGATTTTGCAAATCTCAAAGAAAACACACAAAGAACACAATATTTTATCCTGGTTCGGTCTAACCCGACCTACATCCAGTCCCCAAGCAAAACCCGCTTGAGATTTCCACTATCAACCTTGTAAACTACAAGATTACACAGACCATAACTGGTCTCACTTTCAGTAACAACCCTACTGAAAGCAAACAACTCCTTTACACCAAGGAGTCCTTTTTACAGAAAAAAAGTAACAACTTACAAAACAACCTATGAGCCTTCCTTTTGAATGCAAATGAGATGCTATTGACTTTTGAGGTTGTTGAAATATTCTACTCACGAATTCACTATCTCTCAAAGTGATTTGAGTGAAAAACTGAAGTGAAAATATCACGTGAGTGAGAAAACAAATACTTGAATGAATAGGAGTGAAAAGCAATAAGTAAATGATTCAAATCGATTGAATTCTTGTTCTATTTGAGTGTACAATGCACTCATATTTATAGTTAAAGTTTTCCATACGTTGAAGGTATGAAAGGGTATCAAAACTGTCCATTTCGAACGATCAAAACGTTTGAAAAATGAAAAGACACGCCTTTTTGAAGTTTCAGGAAAATGACAAAATTAGTCGACTGAAACATCAGTTAGTCGACTAATAGTTAGTTATTAGTAGACTGACCGTTATCGTCGGTCGACTGATCTGTTAATCGAGTCGTTTGAAAATCTGAACTTTTGAAACTTAGTCGACTTGAGAAAAGTTAGTCGACTGATAATATCATCAGTAGACTGAAAAACCTTTTAGTCGACTGCTGCTAAAATCTTCTGAAAAACAAACATTCTGTTCGGTCGACTGATAAAAAGCATTAGTCGACTGCTGCTAAATTTCCAGAAAACACATGTCCTGTTCAGTCGACTGATAAAACCATTAGTCGACTGCTGCTAATTTTCCAGAAAACAGACATTCTGTCCAGTCGACTGATAAAACCTTCGGTCGACTAATTTGACAAAAATGATTTTTTAGAAAATATGGCGCGAAAGGATTAGTCGACTGGTAAGTCTATTGGTCGACTAATAAACATGAAAATTTAAGAAAAGAGTTTTCTAAAAAGATTTTCATGAGGGTTCTTTTTAGAAAAGTTTTTCTAAAGACTTTTAAGGTGAAATGCAACCTAAATATGCACTCTAAGTAAGGCTCTTACAAGAATCTAAGACTTTAATGAATTAAACATTTGCACACTAGTCTTCAAAGATTCTTCACTGAATTCTTCAATTTCTTCATAGCCTTAGCTGAAATGCAGTTGATTCCACTTGCTCATTATCAAAACCTTGTACTTGAAGTATCATGTATGGCTTCATTGTCGTAACAATCTCCCCCTTTTTGATGATGACAAACTTAATCAAAGATGAAGCATTTAGATGCATAGATGAAGATTTTACTCCCCCTATCAATATGCTGCAAAATATTAAAAGTTAGCACATTTAAAGCACACATATCACATATTGATTGGTTTGCATTTCCATTCATCATTTCTTCATGCATTTAGAAATACATTCATTCAAAGCTTTTCTTTTCTCTTAATTTTGCATTTCTCATGCAAGATCTCCTGTAATGTAATTGCTATCATCTTTTTCTCCCCCTTTGTCAGAATAAAAAAGAGTAAGGGCAGAAATAGCATAAGCAAAATAGAGATACAAGTTTAAAATATTACAACCCATAAAGTATGAAAGTTCAGACAACAAAGATTAGAAAAGTGAGTTGAGCAAATCCTTGATTGAAGTAATCTCTTTCTGAATCAAAGATAGTTGTTGAGTCACATCTTCACGAAAAGTATGTTGATGCAGCTCTAAAGCTTCCAGTCTCTGCATAACTTCATCATGATCTTGACTTGTCGAAAATTTTTTTCTTTTTGCATGAAATGAAGGTGTCGCAGAAGGTGAAGGTTCAGAAATTTATGGTTCATTAGGATCAGATGGTTCAGTTTGATCAACATTTAAAGGAGGCAGATATTTAATTTTCATTCTTTTAAAAATTGTTTGATCAAAGAACTCTTTTTGCTCAATGTATTTTTCATTTGTTAAAGGAACTTTGAAATGTCTAAAAATATGGGTTAAAAGACAACCATAAGGAAGAAATGGTTTTTGTTTCCACAAGTTTGTAAAATACACATTGGCCCAGTTGACAAAAATATTTCCAAATAAAACATAAAGAGCCGTAGATAGATCTGTGGAATAATAATCAAAAGAACCAGTTTTGGGTAGAACATTGTGGGCAAGGATTCGTCCAGCAATGCGTGCACGAGTTTGAAGATTAGTATTTTTGAAAGGAGGGCAGTGAGGTGCTCCTGGAAGAAGAATTTGTTCAAAAACTCTTTCATCATTCAATTCAATAGTGTTGAAAGAGTGTCTGAAGGTGGAATTTCAAGAATTTCTCTAAGTAATTTCGAATCAAACTCGATTTCAACATCACGAACAAGAGATGACAAAACTCCAGTTTCATGATCCATTTGTAAATTCGTGTAAAACAAGTGAATAAGAAAAGGATAGTGAAGGGTATCTGCACAAGCATAAAAAAGATGTGAAATACCAGGAAATAATTATCTTATATTGTAACGAGAAAATAAGTGAAATAGAACATTTCGGCCTGGTAAAATAGGTAGTGCAGAAATTGATCCAAAAGTATCATAGAGAAGAGGATTGCGAAGTAATCTTAGTGAAAAACCATGTCTTGAAGTAGGTGTAGGAGGAGGAGAACCTAAACCTTTTGCAGATGCAGACTTCGTACAATGCATGGTAAAAAAAAGAGTTACCAAAAACAATGACGGCTTCCAAATGATTTCCGGCAGAAGTAGAACGTTGTCCGGCGATGTGAAACAGAACTAGAGGAGGATACAATGGCTGACGGCGAGTGAGAAGTCGGCCACAAGGGGATTCCGGCAATGCACTGTCACACAAGAGGGTTCCGGCGTGTTTTGAAGATGCGCCAGTTATTGCAAGAGGATTCCGGCGTTTCAAGATCACGACCCGAAGATTTCGGCGTCTCCTTGTTACGGTAAGAAAATCCCAGCGAAAATGGGATCGAACGGCACTCCAAGGGTTTTTCGGAAGAAAGAGAGGCAAAAGAGAAAGAGGGTTTTCGTTTTTAAGGGTTTCGTTTTAAGAAAAACGAAAAGATACGAAAACGAAGTGAAACGATGCTTATTTTAAAAAGAACGGGTGTTTTAAAAATCCAAGGGGTATCAGGTCCCTTCATTTAAATTTTTTTAAAAAAATTTTAGTCGACTAAATCTTTATCGGTCGACTAAGAATGTGCGACTCATTCTAAAAATATCATCAGTCGACTAGAAATATATCGGTCGACTAATATGGTGCGATACATTCCAAAATTTAAAACACCAGTCGACTAGAATTTTATCGGTCGACTAATATAGTGCGATTTTGAGATTTTGTTCAAAAATCAGTATTTTTATAAATCCAAAAATGAGCAAATACCTAGTTCTCTTCTAATTCTCACAAAATCTTCATTTTTAAGAGGTTTAGTGAAGATATCGGCATGTTGTTGTTTAGTGGAAATAAAATTTAACGAAATATCTCCTTTTAACACATGATCTCTTAAAAAATGATATCTCACTTCAATATGCTTAGTTCTTGAGTGCTGAATAGGATTTTTCGAAAGATTTATAGCACTAGTGTTATCACAATAAATAGTTGTTGTGGAGTAATTCAAACCGAAATCTTTTAAGGTTTGTTTCATCCATAGTACTTGTGAACATGCTAAACTAGCCACTATATATTCTGCTTCAGTAGTTGAGAGTGATACTGAATTTTGCTTTTTACTAAACCAAGAGACTAAGGAATTTCCTAAGAAATAACAAGTTCCACTAGTACTCTTGAGATCAGATTTACTTCCTGCAAAATCTGCATCACTATATGAAACCAAATCAAAGGAAGATGATTTTGGGTAAAACAAACCGAAATATGAAGTATCTTTCAAATAACGAAGAATTTGTTTTACTGCAGTTAAATGAGATTCCTTTGGATTAGCTTGAAATCTTGCACACATACAAACACTAAACATAATATCAGGTCGACTAGCAGTTAAGTATAATAGAGATCCGGTCATACCTCTGTAGAGCTTAGTATCTACAGTTTTACCATTTTCATCTTTATCAAGAGAAGTAGTTGTACTCATAGGATTCCTTCTTGATTTCGATGAGTCCATCCCAAATCTCTTGAGAAGTTCTTTTTGTATACTTAGCCTGATTGATGAAGATTCCTTCTTCAGTTTGCTTTATTTGAAGTCCAAGGAAGTAGTTTAATTCGCCCATCAAGCTCATTTCAAACTCTTCCTGCATAGCTTTAGCAAATTCTTTACAGAGAGAATCATTAGTAGAACCAAATATTATGTCATCAACATAAATTTGCACAATAAGAATATCTGAATTAAGATTTTTAATAAATAAAGTGGAGTCTACCCGACCAATGAAAAAACCAGATTGTTCTAGAAAATTTCGTAGTCTTTCATACCACGCTCTTGGTGCTTGTTTGAGTTCATACAAAGCTCTTTTCAATTTGTAGACTTTTTCTGGATATTTCTCATTTTCAAAGCCTGGAGGTTGCTCTACATAAACTTCTTCATTGATGTGTCCATTTAAGAATGCACTCTTAACATCAATTTGATATAACTTGAAGTTCATGTAACTAGCAAAAGCAAGCATCATTCGAATTGACTCTAATCGAGCCACTGGTGCATAGGTTTCATCAAAATCTATGTCTTCTTCTTGATTATAGCCTTGTGCCACTAGCCTTACTTTGTTACGAATGACTTCACCATTTTCATCTAGCTTATTTCGGAAGACCCATCTTGTTTCAATTACCGGATGATCCTTTGGTCTATCAACTAGATCCCAAACATCATTCCTAGTAAATTGGTTAAGTTCTTCAGACATGGCCAAAAGCCAAAATTCATCAACACAAGCCTCATTGATATTCTTTGGTTCTAATTTAGATATGAAAGCAACATTTGCAATATATTTTTCTAACTGCCTTCTAGTTTGGACACCACTCTTTATTTCACCAATAACTTGTTCATGTGGATGATTAGGAACTTCTTTCCAAACCGGTTGTAGAGGAATATTTTCTTGAGAAGTACTCTCTATCAAGGGTTCTTCTTGAAGTATTACTTCTTCTCCTTCGCTTAGAGGTATAACCTGCTCACAATTCTCATCAAATGCAACATGTAAAGATTCTTCAATACAAGATGTTCTTTTATTGAAAATACGATATGATTTACTTCTAGAAGAATATCCAAGAAATATTGATTCATCTGATTTTGAATCAAACTTATCAAGATTATCTTTGGTATTTAACAAGAAACATTTACTACCAAAAATTTTGAAATATGAGATCTTTGGTATACGATCATAATACAATTCAAAACATGTTTTATGTAAAATTGGTCGAATAAGAACACGATTTAAGACATAACATGCTGTATTAATTGCTTCAGCCCAAAAGTATTTTGGTAAATTTTTATCTTGAAGCATGGTTCTAGCACATTCTTGCAAAGTTCTATTCTTTCTTTCAACAACTCCATTTTGTGAAGCTGCTCTAGGAAAAGCAAAGTTGTGAGATATACCATGTAAATCACAAAACTTTAGAAAAGATTCATTTTCAAATTCACCACCATGATCACTACGAATTTTAATAATAGATGTAGATTTTTCATTTGTAATTCTTCTACAAAGTTTAGAAAATTCCGAAAAAGCATCATTTTTGCTTTTTAGAAAAATTACCCATGTAAACCGAGAATAATCATCTACTATAACAAAAGCATACTTGCTACCATTCAAACTTTGAATTCTAGATGGTCCAAATAGATCTAAATGTAAAAGTTCAAGAGGACGTTTTGTTGAAACTATATCTTTTGCTTTAAAAGAACTCTTGATTTGTTTACCCCTTTGACAAGCATCACATAAGTGATCCTTTTTATATGGTATTCTAGGTAGGCCTCTTACAAGATCATTCTTGGATAACTTTGAAATAATTTTAAAGTTAACATGTCCAAGTCTCTTGTGCCATAACCATTGAATTTCATTTGAAACAATAAGACATTTTTCATTAAAAGAGGGTAATTCATCTAGATATAGTTCATACACATTGTTTCTTCTTTTACCTTTAAAAATGATCTTTTTAGATTGAAAATCAGAAATTAAGCATAAATCATTTTCAAAAGACACATGAAAACCTTTATCACATAATTTACTAATAGATATTAAATTATGCATTAAACCATCTACTAAAAGAACATTTTCTATCAAGAGAAATTTTGGATTACCAATATTACCAATACCTATCACTTTTCCCTTGTTATTGTCACCAAAGGTGACGGTTCCTCCATCCTTATTTTGGAGGGTGGAAAATAACTCCAGCCTTCCAGTCATATGTTTGGAACAACCGCTGTCCAATATCCATTTGCTCCTTATATTGTGTACCTACAACAAAATCAGAAAACAAAGCATTTGACCCCTTTCTATTTTCGGGTCCATGAGAGTTAGTCTTAGGAACCCATATCCATTTGGATTTTGGTTTCCTTTGATAATAAATATTCTTTCTATAAAAGGATTTAGAATAAACATGTCTAGAATAATCATATCTAGATGCATTTCTATTAGAACTAGAAAGTTTAGTTTTATGAACAAAAGGTTGAGAATAATGTCTTTGATTTTTCACCACATAGTTTGGTCTATTTTGAGTATCAAAGAAGCTATATCCCAATCCGGTTTTATTAACCGAGCATCTTTGAGAACCAAGAAGTTTTTCTAGATTCTCTTGACCATTTGTGAATTTGGTCACTATAGAAAGAAGATCATTTGACTTTTCTTTAAGACTAGATATTTCTTTTTGTAAGAGATTGGTTCTAACTCCAATTTCTTTTATCTCAAGTGCTTGGCAAGAATTTTCCTTCTTGAGATCTTCTATTTCTTAAAGTAACACTTTATTTTTAGAGTCAAGAGTTAAATTTTCAGTTTTTAACTCTTTATTTTTAGAACTAAGACTCTTAAATTTAGCATATAAATCATTAAATGCTTCAAATAACTCATCATAGTCAAATTGACTTACTGAATCTTCTTGTGCTACAAAACACATGTTGGCAACTTCTTCATTTGATTCTTCATCGGAAGAGGAGTCACTATCATCCCAACATGCTTGAAATGCCTTTTTCTTCTTGAATTGGTCCTTGGGCTTGATTTTGAGAAGATGACAATCTTTCTTGATATGTCCTGCCTTTTTGCTGTTAAAGCACTTGACTTCATTGGGAATGGAAGAATCTGCTTTCTTTACCTTTCTTTGAAATCTTCCCTTTTTGATGAATCTTCTGAATTGCCTTGTGATGAAGGTAATATCTTCATCTTCATCTTCTTCTGAATTTTTTGAGTCAGAAGTAGCCTTAAAAGCAAGAGATTTCTTCTTAGGCTCTTCTTCTTGTCTGTCTTGAAGTTGGACCTCATATGCCATTAGGTTACCAACTAAGTCTTCAAGAGAGAGAGTATTGAGATCATTTGCTTCTTCAATAGCAGTGTTTTTTCTCTCCCATTCAGGAGTTAAACACCTTAGAATCTTTCTAACTAAATTCACTTGTGAATATTCTTTTCCAAGGGATTTCAAAGTGTTAGTTATATCGGTCATTCTAGTTACCATGTCCGATATAGATTCATTTTGCTTCATTTTGAACAATTCAAATTTATGAACTAAAGAAGCAATTTTAGATTCCTTTACCTTTGACGTACCTTCGTGAATTACTAGAAGAGTATGCCAAATTTCATTTGCTGTAGAGCATTGAGAGATGCAATTGAATTCTACCTTGTCAACGCCATAATATAATGCATTCATGGCTTTGGCATTCAGTGAAACAGTCTTCTTTTCATCATCGATCCATCGGCTGAAACCAGTTGATGGAGTTTGGTACTTTTCAGAAACAACTCTCCAGATATCGAGATCCAAGGATTGCAAGAATATTGTCATTCTTACTTTCAGGTATCCATAGTTTGTTCCGTCAAAGACAGGAGGACGAATAGAGGAGCATCCTTCTTTGTGCTGAGATGTTGTAGTTGCCATGCTAGATGATGGTCAAATCAAAGTAATAACAAACCTGTGCTCTGATACCAAATGAAAGTGCACTAGGATCTAGGCAACGAGCACTAGAGGGGGGGTGAATAGTGTTTTTAAAAAATTGTCTGCGAAATATTTAAGGATTTTGCAAATCTCAAAGCAAACACACAAAGAACACAAGATTTTATCCTAGTTCGGTCTAACCCGACCTACATCCAGTCCCCAAGCAAAACCCGCTTGAGATTTCCACTATCAACATTGTAAACTACAAGATTACAAAGACCATAACTAGTCCCACTTTCAGTAACAACCCTACTGAAAGCAAACAACTCCTTTACACCAAGGAGTCCTTTTTACAGAAAAAAATTACAACTTACAAAACAACCTATGAGCCTTCCTTTTGAATGCAAATGAGATGCTATTGGCTTTTGAGGTTGTTGAAATACTCTACTCACGAATTCACTATCTCTCAAAGTGATTTGAGTGAAAAACTGAAGTGAAAATATCACGTGAGTGAGAAAACAATACTTGAATGAATAAGAGTGAAAAGCAATAAGTAAATGATTCAAATCGATTGAATTCTTGTTCTATTTGAGTGTATAATGCACTCATATTTATAGTTAAAGTTTTCCATACGTTGAGGGTATGAAAGGATATCAAAACTGTCCATTTCGAACGATCAAAACGTTTGAAAAATGAAAAGACACGCCTTTTTGAAGTTTCAGAAAAATGGCAAAATTAGTCGACTGAAACATCAGTTAGTCGACTAATAGTTAGTTATTAGTAGACTGACCGTTATCGTCGGTCGACTGATCTATTAATCGAGCCGTTTGAAAATCTGAACTTTTGAAACTTAGTCGACTTGAGAAAAGTTAGTCGACTGATAATATCATTAGTAGACTGAAAAACCTTTTAGTCGACTGCTGATAAAATCTTCTAAAAAACAAACATTTTGTTCGGTCGACTGATAAAAAGCATTAGTCGACTGCTGCTAAATTTTCAGAAAACACATGTTCTGTTTAGTCGACTGATAAAACCATTGATCGACTGCTGCTAATTTTCCAGAAAACAGACATTCTGTCCAGTCGACTGATAAAACCTTCGGTCGACTAATTTGACAAAAATGATTTTTTAGAAAATATGGCGCAAAAGGATTAGTCGACTGGTAAGTCTATTGGTCGACTAATAAACATGAAAATTTAAGAAAAGAGTTTTCTAAAAAGATTTTCATGAGGGTTCTTTTTAGAAAAGTTTTTCTAAAGACTTTTAAGGTGAAATGCAACCTAAATATGCACTCTAAGTAAGGCTCTTACAAGAATCTAAGACTTTTAATGAATTAAACATTTGCACACTAGTCTTCAAAGATTCTTCACTGAATTCTTCAATTTCTTCATAGCCTTAGCTGAAATGCAGTTGATTCCACTTGCTCATCATCAAAACCTTGTACTTGAAGTATCATGTATGGCTTCATTGTCGTAACAAGAAGGAGCTTGAAGGCGATGGCGATAGAAAAAAGAACCTCCTCTTCATTGTAGGGGATGCCTGTTTATATAGGCAAGGGAAGGATCCTGAGGTGGCATTTGTTGAAGATGAACGGAAGGAGATGATGCGATGGATGGTTGAGAGAAGCGGGCGAGGCTGGGCCGTTGGAGATGAGGGGCTTAGGGAAAACCATGGATGATCGGAGGGAGGAGGAGATGTAGTTGGAGATGAAGGGTTTGGAGATAGGGGAGGGCCTGTGAGGCCGTTGGTCATCGACGGTTCCGGAGCCATGGCTATGGAGCGTGTGATGAGGGTTCTTGAGGAAGCTTCGTGAAGAGGGTTTCAGGCCAAAGAGGGTGATCGAGACTTTTCCAAAGAGAGAGAGAAAGAAGAGGCGCCTTCGTAACCATAAAAAAAGAAAAAAATTGATTTTTTGTTTAAAAGGGTTTTTTGTAAAAGTTTTCAAAAGGCCGGTCCCTTTTTTTTTTGCAAAAAACTGGTTTTAGCTAAAAGAATTTTTTCAAAAAGAGTTTTTCAACAACCGACTTTTGTTTCTTTTCTATAATTTTATTTTTTTGTTCTTTTCTTCATTTTCTATATTTTTTTGATATTTTTGGAATAAAAAATCCTAAAATTTACGAAAAAACAAGGATTTAAACTATTTTTTTGTATTTTTGAGAAATATTTACAAAAAGAAGGTTTTCAAGGCTGTTTTGAGGAAATTTCTTCAGAAAATGGGTTAATATCCAGATTTTTAGGAAATATTCAAGGTTTATAACCTCGAACTAAAGAATATAGGGTTTGTGGATCCAAGAGGATGCCAGATAAACTGCCCGAGCCATTCAAAACCAGTTTTTGGTATTTTTGTAATTTTAATTTGGAAATCGGACAACGAGGCTCAGATTTGGGTTTAAAACACTAGGTTTGGCTCTAAAATCGAGTTTGAATGGAATTCGATCCAGATAATTTGAAGAATGACTGAAATCTAGCTTTGGTTTTCTTAGAAGATGGAGTTAGGGGCAAAAAGGTCATTTTTACAAACTTTTTGAAAAATTTGGGGTGTTCACAGATGCCCCTCTTTGCTGCTAAGCCGGTTGAAAGCCGAGCTTAGTGGCAAAGAAACACTCCAAATTTTGAAAAAAATGTTCCAGTCAGCAGATCTGAGCTGGGTGTGGAAGAATTTATTTTGAAAGCATGGCTTTTCAAGCTTAAAACCTTATCCTGAATGGTCTTGGGGGGACGAAATCCTCGACAATGATATGACTGGATGATAGAAATAAGGAAATCATGATGGGACTTTGGGTAAAGATCCCGAAATGATGAGAGATAAGCATTTTGATCAAGTCTTATGGGTGAGACAAGATTAGCTTTTGGAATGACTCAGGTTTAGCCCTTAACCTGGATGGGACAAAAATATATCAAGACGATTTGGATGGGGAAAGGAATATGAGTGGACCTTGATGGGACATTTTTGAGAAATGCCTCATGAGTTGAAGTTCAAGTATGATCCTTTCCTGAATGGATAAACATAGAGCATGGATTCCTTTGTGGGGAAAACCATGATGGGACTGAAAGAATTACCTCGTCGAGACGAGATTTAGGTTTAACCCAAACCTAAACGGAAGGTACCTCGTAGAACGAGGTTCATGCTTAACCCTTAACTTGAAGGGGACAATACCTTGAGGAGCGAGGTTCAGGCTTAACCCCTTATCCTGAAAGGGATGACCATACAGAATCCTTGAATGAAGAAACCGTGATGGGACAACAAAATGCATCGCCAAAGCGAGATTCAGGTTTAACCCTTGACTTGAGTCGGGGGGAATCGCACGAAGTCCTCAAATGAAGAAATCGTGGTGGGACTAGAAAGGATATCTAGTCGAAATGAGACTCAGGTTTAACCATAACCTGAATGGAAGGATACCTCGCGAGGTGAGGTTCAGGCTTAACCCTTAACCTGAAAGGGGTGACCATACAGAATCCTCGGGTGAAGAAACCATGATGGGACCTTCAGAGTTTGGACAAACAAATCTGATAGGGGTTTGCGAGAAGAGAAAAATAAGGGATTCCCTAAAGCTTGGAAAGGGGATGATCTGGGGCATCCCATTGCTGAGACTAAATCAGCTTTCTAAAAATAGACGACCTCTCGCAGAAGGTTTGGGTGATACCTCGAGGAGAGAGGTAACAGGTTTAATCCTTAGCTTGAATGGATACAGAATCCTCGAGGAACGAGGAAACAGTGATGGGACCTCTAGACTTTGCACAACAAGTCCAAGAGGGGTTTGCAAAAGGATGAAAATGGGGGTCCCTAAAGCTTGAAAAGGGGTTGATCTTGGGCGCCTCATTGCTGAGACTGAAAATAGTTTTTGACAATAACAGACCTTTTGCAAAAAGTTCAGGTTTAACCCTTATCCTGAGCGGGAACTGTCTATGGCGGGACAGTGGGGAACGCAGGGAAGTGTGCAAATCTGAGAGCTCTCAGATCAGACGAAAGGAGATGACTTTTCAGTCCTAAGGAGGGATGATGTCAGGATACGTCAAAACGAACATCAAGTTCTTGCTTCATTTTGGGGATAACGAGAAAGTATTGCCAATAAGATGTCAAAATTTGTAGTTGATTCAAAATGATTGAATTGTGCGTATATGCGTGACAATATCACCTCTTTCTACCTAGAGTATTAGTTCCAATTGGGCTAACTCTGTAGAATCAAGAATCAGATTCAAATTTGTTGTTGTTGAGTTTCTTTAAGGAAGATATCAATTTTCTTGATATGACAAGAGAGGAAATAATCTTAGCTTCATAAAAGTATTTTGAGTGAAAAGACACTGATGAAAGAATTTCACACAGATAAAGATGATTAATGACAATTTCGGGCAGTTTGATATCCTGGGCATTTCCCATGATGATCTTTTTGCACTCTTTTGAGTCATGGAGCTTTCTTGGGCTTTTACATCATCCTTCATTTTGGAGATGTCCTAACTTTTCTCTCTTTTTCGGGGAAGGGTATGTCACAAACTCCTTCATCTTGGAGATGCTTCGATCCTTCTTTTTCTTTCTCAAGAATTAGGCTAATGATATAGGTTCATTTGTCAAAATCTCTAGATAGCAGAAATCAAATATCTTTTAGGGTTTTTCGGGAGGCTCATTGCAGTCGCCTTCATCTTGACGGTGCTCCGAATGTTCTCTGGAAGGATTCTTCGCAAACTCCTTCATCTTAGAGATGATCCAAATCTTCTTTGGCCCCGGGGGTTGTTATTGTCGCAAAATTTTTCCCGTCTTCCCTTCCCTGCGGAAGAGAGAGGAAAATGCTTTCGCGATTCAAACTTAACCAGATTTTGGAAATTGTTTCGAAATACTCACCTCCGTTTTTTAAAATAGCGGGAAAATCCATGGGATGGGGCTCGACCTGTCGGTACGAGGTTCAACCGTTCCTGCCGCCTTTAACAGGGGTAATCGAAACAAGGACCAAAATTATACTTGACTTAGTAAAATTATCGAAATTGTGTTCTATCCTAAATGCACAGAGAATTCAGGCATGTGCCATGAGATATTGTAAAATGTAAGTTGGAAAAAGATGATGTATGCTTAGAAAAACATTTGGAGTTGAAAAGCATTTCTCAGAAAATCAATCTCTCAGGAAACTCAGATGAAAGGATTTGGAAATCACCAGAAAGTTTATGAAGTTTTGGGAAAATCGTAAATGGATGAAAGCCCGGGGGAAAATTGACAAGGTTCTTGAGAAACGTTGAATATTTGAAAAAGAAAATATTTATCAGGAAAACTCTTATTTTGAAAATTTTCTTAGGAAAACGATTGAAATTCATTGGAAAACTCTTTGAAGAAGGAAATTCAAAATTTAGGAAGCTGAAATTCTGAGAATATTGTTTTTGAATTATCTGAAAATCAACTTTGATTCTTGAGAAAGATGAGAAATTCCTTTGGAAAATGAATCTTAAAAAGAAAATAACATTTTCAAGGAAAATCATGGGAAAACATTGACTTGGGAAATCCAATCTTTGAGAATCTTCATAGTTTCTTGAGGAATCGATTTTTTTTCAAAGAATGAAATTTTCTTGAGAAAATCATGAGAAAAAGAAATGATGCCATGATGCATATGATTTGGCTGAATGAATGCACTTTGAGAAGATTTTTCTGAGAAATTTGTTGGAAAAAGGTGTATTAAGCCAAAGTAAATCCTTCACATATTCTGATTGTGGCCATGAATATGTTCAGAGTTTATTTGAGTTAATCCACAATATTTTGAAAATTTGGAAACATGATGTGCATTTTAAGATAGCCTAAGAGTGTAGGCTCAGTGTGACTGGTAGAAAGATGATGGATCTGGGTCTCGTCCATATTCCGACTAGGGCCGTAAATATGGACTCCACCGAGTTCATCAACTCTCTAAGAGTTGGTGCACGTGCCATTCGTGTTAATCCACAGTGAATTTTGAAAATTGAGATATATGCATCATAGAATCAGGATATTGCAGGAATCAAACTACATGAGATGCATCCTAATCTATGCAGTAAAAGTAAATATTATTCCAAGTTTGATGGTTATATCACTGACATGAGTCAAAATAAATGAAATAAAAAAAAAATACATAGTATAAAAGAATCAACATCCTCCAACTTTCCTGCAAAATGAGAATTAGTACAAGATAACCAAGGAAATGGGTATATATATATAATATGTACAACGAAGAGATATATATATATATCAAAAATTGCTAAAATTTGTGCTAAACGACATGTAACAATGGAGGTGTATTTATATGAGAAAGTAGCTACATGAATACTCATATATGGAAACAAGTGCACCTGAAAGGATCCATATGTATATATAAGTATATATATATATATATACATATATATAGATGTATATATATATATACACATATATATGTACATATATATATATGTAGATATACATATATATATATAGATATATATACATATAATAAGAAAATATACATATTAATTGAAATTCCATATATAATGGGTAAAATCAGAAAATACAGGGTATATACAGTTTCTGTAGGTGATTTCACAAAGCCAAAATTCCCAAATTATAACATATTTCTCGATAAAATTGGGTATGGAGCTTCCCTATATATCAATAACAAAGCATGTAAAAGATGGTCAAGAAATCATGAATAGATATTAAAATATCCATCCATGAACATGGCCGATTATCAAGAATGGGTACTCCTGCAGAAAGGGGAATGAAAAACACAGGGATGACGCACCCATGAATGGGAATGATGGTGGATCGCATTTCTGTACCCTTCCCCACCAAAATGACAAAAACAGAATGACATGAATTATGTACATTAACTATTACAACATGGACTTGATGGCAAAAAAAAATGTAGAAAATGGTATGCAGGGTATTGGCAAAACATAGAAAATTTTTCTTTGATATGCTTCCTTCTTAAAGCTCATTCAACATAAAGACAAAGACTCATTCCACATAAGAGAACACCAACTGTGGTAAATTACCATAAAAGCAATACACAAAAAATATATCACAGAGCCTTAGGTTTAAACTACTACATAAGAGAGGCGCAACACAAGCAGCCTGCCAAAACATTCTTAACAAAATAGTAACAAAAATCTGCAAGAAAAATCTGTACAACTTCAGAGAAAAGGACTATTGAAGGCCAATAGGCCATATTCTAAAGCAATCAACAACCACCCACAAGTATAAAAAATCTAGAACAAAAAAATGTCATCTGTTCACAAGACTTTTTCTTTTCTACACTCTGCCCTACTGAATGATGGATCATTGCAGAGAGTTGCTAGTTAATGCATCATTTGAATGATGATGAATATAGAAACATTCAGGCCCGAAAAGAAAGAAAGAAAGAAAAAAAAAGAAACACATAAAGGTTGTCCATAAACGATCACTTCCAATCTCTGCAAACAGTCCATAATTAAGCCATCAATATGATATCTTCGGCTATCACAAAAAGAAAAAAGACAAACAAAGCACTTGGAACCTTTTTAACCAATGTTGCGATCATATCATCCCCTTAACAAAAAAATTTTAACAAATAATCAACAGACTTGTTGACTTCTCAATAAGGACATTTCCAAAGCTACTATATAAAAATCTGGTTACGATCAGGCATTAAACACTATGTAAAATTTCACTAACAACTGCAAAGAAAACGTGAAGACCTGATCCATTTTTTGTTACCACATCGAGTTGACAACTTCAGTCCAGTTCAGAAACAAAATAACATGTAGAAGGTGAAATGTTGATCAATGTTTCAGTTTACACAATGAAACATGAATTTGATGGATAGAATATAGCCATTTCAAGAAATGATTTTAGACATTGATGCTACTATTGATAATTTAATAATACACCGGCCGCGTTTTGGGTGAACAGGGACATGGGAAATGGAAAAATGTGAAAACAAGAAAAAAAATGAAAGGGGAAAAAGAGGAAAAATGACATCGATTATGGAAATGATGTTGCCTACCGTGAATCAAAGGAAATAATATCTCCTAGAAGGTTATTACTGCAACTAATCTCACAGATGGGATGATGGTTGGATCTTCTGATGATGATCTGAAGAAAAGGCAGATGATAAAAACGTTGGCTGGAGTTTCCTCTACTGGTGGGCTGAAGTAAAGGATGGTCACGTTGGCTCTCCTGCAGCTGGGCTGAAGTAGAGGATGGTCACGTTGGCTCTCCTGCGGCTGGGCTGAAGTAGAGGATGGTCACGTTGGCTCTCTTGCGAATGGGCTAAAGGAGGATGTGCGGCAGCCTCTTGGACTTTCAACTGGTGGGCTGAAGATGATGTAGAGCTTCTTCATGTTGGATGGAGGAGAATCTCTGCAAAAATCCCAGAAGGAAAGGATCAATCGGCCAACGCCCCTCTCCCTTTTGATTTCCAAAACTCCCTTTTTAAAGAATTTCGAACTCTTTTTCTAAAACGAAAACCGCAGCTTCTCCCTTCCGTTACATTTTTTCTTTTTTTGAAAATTTTGCAAAGTGTGAAACCGATGCCCCATTAACTTCGAAAATTTGTTGTTTTTAAAAGGGGACGGTTTTATTATTTTCAAAATTTTCGGCTCATTTACCTAAGGTTTAGGTAAAATGATTTTTTTTTTAAAGAAAGTTTTGGCTGTGGCGCCATTTAAGGCTGCTTCTTTTTTTAAAAAAATCTTATGCAAACAAATAAATAAAAAGAAATCAAATGAATAGTGAAATAAATGAGAGGCTTTTATGGAAATGCCACCTCAACCCACTTTTAAAATCCTTTTGCAAAATAAAGTTTTATTTTGTTTTTGTAAATCTTTTATTTTCAATTGGGGTGCCACATGTGTGTGGGCCCACTAACTAAAAATAAATAAATAAATAAATAACATTAAGAAATTAAAAAGAAGAATTTGCCAATTGGTGCGATCTTCGGTGGGTCCCGCTTGAAAACAAGAAACTTACCTGAGAATCTGAGTATGATGCTAGTTGAAAGGCGGGTCTCGCTCCATTTATTTGAAAATAAAAAGCAGAAGAAATAACTTCTTCTTTTTTTGGTATTTTTATAATATGAGATAAAACTTTGTTTGTTTTCAAGAATTTGGAAAAAAACTTGGTTTTTCAGGGCAAAAATATGGATAAAGTAAATGTAAAAATATTTGTAAAGAGATTTGAAATCTTTTTGCAAAAAGTTTTGAGCTAAAAATCTTTAAAATCAATATCCAAATATCCAGATTGTTTTCCCTGAGAAAAACTTTTGTAATTCAAAGTCTTGGGGGTAAAATGGGAAAGATTGGCAATTTTGAAAACCCAGGGTTTTGAAATCAATTTTGAAAAGAGTTAAAACTCCAATCTGGATTAATCAATTTTGAAAATCGAGAGTTCTGGATCTCAAAATGACATACTGTGCAATGCGGTGATATGAAATGCTCATGTAATGCTATGCAAAGACATGTTTCCTGAAATGTCGCTCTGAATTCAAAATTGGAAATTCTAGCTTCTTGTCGAGAATAAGATTTTGAGATTTTGCCATTTGAAGCTATTTCTGAGTCCAAATGGAGAAATTTTGAGGCTTAGGAATAAAATTTTGTTCTTTCTACAAGGTTCAATCTCAAAGAATGACCATTTTGCCCTTCATTGGTTTCGGAGAACTGAAATGTGATGATTGGTGGAGATGTCAAGGAAGTGAGTGAAAATTTGGGGTGTTTACAGATGCCCTTCTTTGCTACTAAGCTGGCTCGTGGTCGAGCTTAGTGGCAAAGAAAAATACTCCAAATTTGGGCTATATAAAAAAAAAATGCCTCAGTTAGAAGGATCTGACTGGGTATAAAGAAATTAACCCAAGAAAGATGATAGATATGAAATGGAGAAAAAAAGATTTGTTCTGTGAGAGTGAAGTTCAGGTTTTTACCCTTAACCTGGATAGGACAGAAAATGCTTCGTATGGAACGAAGCTCAGGTTTGACCCTTAACCTGATCGGGGAATGAGAATATCTCATGGAAATGAGATTCAGGTTTGTACCCTTAACCTGATCGGGTGGGAAGTGAAATACCTCATTGAATGAGGCTCAGGTTTGTACCCTTATCCTGATTGGGCGGAAAATGAAATACCTCTTTGAATGAGGCTCAGGTTTGTACCCTTATCCTGATTGGGCGGAAAATGAAATATTTGGAAGGTGAATAAGACAACTTTTCTTGAAGAGGAACAAGGCGATGAAAATGGAATTGTAAGAGGCAATATTGGAAGATGATCAAGACGATCCTGCGAATTTTTCATCAGTGTGAAATATGAATAAGGTAAGGAGTAACATGACTCTTTCGACAACGCGAATGATGGATATGGCAATCTTTTGACGAGAATAAGGTAACTCTTTCAGCAACGCGAAAGACAGACAAGGCAAACTCTTTCAGAGAAGAGTAAGGCAACTCTTTTGACAACGCAAAAGATGAATAAGGCAATTTTTCCAACGAAGAATAAGGCAACTCTTTCGGCAATGCGAAAGATGAACGCAGGCGATCCAAAGGAACCAGGTGATTCTTTTGACAACGCGAAAGATGACAAAAGGTAATCCGAAGGAACACGACGATTCTTTAGACAACGCGAAAGATGACAAAAGGCAATCCAAAGGAGTAAGGCGATTCTTTCGACAATGCGAAAGGTGACAAAGGCAATCCAAAGGAGCAAGGCGATTCTTTCTACAACGCGAAAGATGACAAAAGGCAATCCAAAGGAATAAGGTGATTCTTTCGACAATGCGAAAGATGACAAAGGCAATCCAAAGGAATAAGGCGATTCTTTCGACAACCCGAAAGATGACAAAGGCAATCCAAAGGAACAATGCGATTCTTTTGACAATGCGAAAGATGACAAAAGGCAATCCAAATGAGCAAGGAGATTCTTTCGACAACGCAAAAGATGACAAAGGTAATCCAAAGGAACAAGGAGATTCTTTCGACAACGCGAAAGATGACAAAGGCAATCCAAAGGAACAAGGCAATTCTTTCGACAATGCGAAAGATGACAAAAGGCAATCCAAAGGAGCAAGGCGATTCTTTCGACAACGCGAAAGATGACAAAGGCTATCCTTTCGGAGAGAAGGCTAATCTTTCAACAACGTGAAAGATGATAAAGGCTATCCTTTCGGAGAGAAGGCTAATCTTTCAACCACGCAAAAGATGATAAAGGCTATCCTTTCGAAGATAAGGCTAATCTTTCAACAATGTGAAAGACGACAAAGAAAAATCTCTCGAAGGGGTCAAGATGCATCAATATGGACATCAAGCTCTCACTTAACGTCAAGATAGCTAGAAAATATTGTCAAAATGTTGAAAAATTTGTTGATTCAAAATAATTGAAAATGATGCTCATTGTTGTGAAAATATTCCTTCTTTTCTACCTGAAGTATTACCTCCAAACAAGATTGACTTCATAGAATCAAGATTTTGAATCCAAATTGCTTGCGATTGACCTTCTTCAAAGAAGTTATCAATTTCTTTAATATGAACAGGAAAGTGAGAATTTAATATTATGAAAGAAATTGATGAAAGAATATTGATAATAGAATTTTACAAATTTAAAGAAGATTTTTGATAGATTTGACAGTTTGATATCCTGGGAGCTTCTCTCATGATAATCTTTCTGCACTATTTTGGGCTCTTTTGGGCTTCGGGAGAGTTTATTATATCATCCTTTATTTTGGACATGTCCTGACTTTTCTCTCTTTCTTTTTCCTCTCTTGCTCTCTTTTTGGAAGGGTACGTTACAAACTCTTTGAACTTGGAGATGTTTCGATCCTTCTTTGACGATATTGGCTCATGGATTAGAGATCTTTGGATGATAGCAGAAATTAAATATCTTTTAGGGATTGTCGGGAGGTTCATCGCATCTGCCTTCATCTCGACAGTGCTTTGGACTTTCCCTGGAAGGATCCGTCGCAAACTCCGTCATCTTAGAGATGTTTCAAATTTTCTTTGGCGCCGGGGGTCTACTCGCTTAATTTGCCTTCATCTTGAAGACAATTGAGAGATCCCTTTTGCGGATATTTAATTGCAGCTTAGGTGATTTTGAGGAGACAGGGTTTTGATGAATGCTCTCCTTTTCTAACGCTCAGGATATTTCCACTGCCTCATTTTCACAAGAATGGTCTTTAAAAATGTGTCATTGACTGCGATCAATATCAATCATCTATGGCTTTGCAAAACATTGAATCTTCTTTTCTGGCCATATCGAGGATTTATCTTTCATTCTTTTGGTTGGCCAATAGAAAGAATTTGGATTTTGAATCCTTCTTCACAAAAGCTTAGCCTTTTTGGAAGTAATACTGAAGGTAAACTAAGGTAAAAATAAAATTCTGAAATCAATAGGTAATTGATTGACAAATTGACAAAGTGTTCTTGAAATCCTTAGTAAAAGAGATCGCTTGGCATCTGAGTTGACACATCTCTGACGATGGTACTCAATTTTGAAGATAAATCCAATACAAAGTTGGAATTTTGAAGGTAAGTCCTGGCATAATGCTGGATTTTGAAGGTAAGCCTAACTCAAAAGCTGGTTTTGAAATACCATCCGAATCAGGACTCAGGTTTTACAAGGAAAGCTGGAAGATTCGAGTCGAAACTCGAGCCTTCAAAGGAAAGCTAGGAAGTTTGGTTTCTAATGAGATAAAGTTCGGGTCGAAACCCAAATCTTAAAAGGAAAAACTAGGCCAATTCAGATTTTTGAGTCGAAACTCAAATATTCAGAGGAAAGTTGGAAAGTTAGAGTCGGGGCTCGAATCTCAAAGGAAAACTAGAAAATTCAGATTTTGAAGGAAAGAAAACATGAGTTAAAACTCAAATTTTCGAAGGAAAGCAGGAAAGTTTGAGTCAGGGCTTGAATCTCAAAAGGAAAGTTTAGATCTTGAAGGAAAGAAGACTTGAGTTAAAAACTCAAATCTTCAAAGGAAAGCTGGAAAGTTTGAGTCAGGGCTCAAATCTTAAAGGAAAATATTTAATCAGAAGATTGAATTTTTGAAAATCGGTAGTGCGAGAGCTGGGATTGAAAGTTTTGAGAATGGCCAGTTCGAGGACTGGATCATTTGACTTGCAATGAAAAAGACAATCATATTTAGATGTATGTGGTATGATTTTTAGGGTTAACCCCTTATCCTGAACGGGGATATGAATAGAAATTGAAAAATCATGGAAAATGATTCAGGTTTATCCCTTAACCTGAAGGGGAAGAAAATGGATGCAGAATTAATGCAAAATGAAATGCAAATGCACATGAAATGTAAATGAATGCAAAATTAATGCAAGTGGGTGCATATACATGCAACATGAGAGATTGGTTTATCCTGCTTGCATACAGGATGTTTTGAGGGAAAGATAGATTTTTCAAAAAAATGCCCCAGTGTAACTAGGGAGAAAAATTTTGAAAAGAAGGATAATCGAGGAATAAGGTGACAGACTTCTTGATTGAGAGACGTCCTCAAGATCATTCCTCACAAGAGACATATTGTGAAAAGGAAAGAGACGCAAATAAAATAGTGCCAAACTATTGGCAAATTTAATAATTTTATTGATGCTTAAAAATCGAGGAAAGGAAACAGAATTATATTATCCCTTTGACATGAAGAAAGTACTTGCACATGGGATCTTTAAAGTAAAAGGAAAATGTTATTTTGAAAGTGAGAAATCATTTTGGGGAAGAAAATCAACTGCAAGGTTGATTTTGAAGAATGATCAGCGTGAAAGTTGATCTTTGAAAGGGGAATCAACACGAGGGTTGATTTTGAAGAGAGATCATCATGAGGGTTGATTTTGAAAACGAATTGGTTTAACAATAATTTTGAAAAAAAAAATCAACACAAGGATAGATTTTTAAAGATAATGGTTCAAAATTAAATTTTGTAAGTTAAGATCAACACGAGGGTTGATTTTGAAAACGAATTGGTTTAATCACTAATTTTGGAAAAGAAAATCAACACAAGGGTTGATTTTAAAGATAATGGTTCGAAACCAATTTAAGAAAAGAAGATTACCGCGATGGTTGATTTTTGAAAAAGATTGGACCGAAATATTAAACTTTTGGGTGATCATAACGAAGATGTTTGTAGAAAATTTTCAAAATTTTCACAATTTTTGAAAACCCTCATAGGTAATTTCATTTCTCTCATGAATGATGTTGGGATTGCCCCTCATTTTAAAAAGAATGGGATTTTAATGTGGCTTAATAGAAGCCGATGGCAAAGAAGGTTCTTTAAAATGAAAAAGGTGCCCTAATGGGGCAAAAGAAAGGAGTATTGGATGAAGAAAATTGACATTTTATTGATAAGCAGAACTGATAACAAAAAGACTGCATATTTATAAGCACTCGACCAAAAGGTTACAAAAACTGGTCTGACTTGACCCTACAAGGTGACTGGCAAAACGAAAGGAAAAAAACAGGAAACTTTGGCATCATCAACTTTCTGAATGATCTGGGAAAGGCTTGGTCAGGATGGCCAGCTCGTCTTCTTCTTCATCTTCAGCAAGGAGGCTCTTGTCAATGCAATCCTGAACAATATTTTTGAAGACAAAACAATGATCAATGTCATGCCCAACTGCTCGATGGAACTTGCAAAACTGATTCTTGAACCTTCCCATGATGGTGGGAGGAGTTGTGGCCTTTGGGAGCTTCACTAATCCCTTGGTCAGCATGAATTCAAGGGCTTCTTTGAGTGTTTGTTTGAGAGGAGTGAACACACGATCATTACTCCAACCTTCACGCTTTATCTTTTCTTTTTGTGGAAAGTTGGGCTAAGATAGCTTGCTATTATGTTTTTCCTCTCGATCCGCATGATTGCCCTTACTACTTTTGTTATCATGGTGGCTTATGTTAGCGGAGGAGGTGAAATTTGCATTTTTCTTTGGATCTAGATTGTTCTTGACGAGGGTGATACCATCGTAGACATCGTTCTCCAACCCCATCTCGAGCCACTCGGCTCGTTCAGTAAGTTCAATGAAAGACTTGGATGGTGAGGTAGAAATGAGACTCCTCAAAGGTTGTGAAAAGTTGTTGAGGATCACTGATAAAGCATGTCTCTCTAATATAGGATCCCTCATTTTGTTGCAGGTATCTCTCCATCTGCGAACGAAGTCCTTGGCTTTTTCACTATCTCCCTGCTTCAGAGTACAGAGGTGATTTAACGTTGGTAGCGCTTCAGTATTGAACATAAATCGCTCGATGAATAGATTGACCACCTTATCGAATTCTCGCAGCTCGATTGGATTGATATGCTCAGAGTACCACTTGGCGGCAGTGCCTTCTAGGCTATGGGGAAAACATAAGAACAATGCTATGTTGTCCCTCTTGAATTTGGAACATTCGGCGAAGAACATGGCGAGGTGGGCTTTGGGATCACCAGAACCGTCAAACTTGATGAATTTGCGGGGCAGATTTTCCAGATCTTCGTCTCCTTCTAGGCCATCATAGAAGTCCTCACTGGTGAAGACTTTCTTGCCCTTGTCGCGAGCTTGCAGGTCTTTAACAACTCTGGCCATTTCTTTGAACTGTGTCTGCAAGAGCTTTTCTGCAACTTGACCTTTTGATTTGTGACTCCTCCTTTGTTCTTGGCTATGTTTCTGAAATGTCGGAGGTACCTCATATTCTTCCTCAGTGTCTTCCGCTGATTCTGATTCATCTAAAATTTCCTCCGGCTGAACTTGCTTCTTGGAAGTCTTCTTATCCTTGTGCCCGTGGAACTTCTCTCTGAATGTATTCTTTTCTGAACTGGTCCGGGGCTGCTCATTCATCATTTTGGTCATTATTTTCTGGAACATGGCATACATCTGTAGGTATATGCCATCCTCCTCTTGCTGCTGATCTTGACTTCCGGGGGGATCCATTTTTCCTTCTGAGGCTGAGGAGTGCTGTGGTGATGTAGTTCTTCTTCCTGACCTTGTTCGAACCATCAAATCTTATGGATGCTCTCTGTAGGATGAAGTCTTGATTAAACTCTGAGGGAATTTTGGATTAGGAGAAAAATGATTATTGACGATATGGTAGACAATTGGAAGAATATCCCATTACTAGGGATGGAGTCGCCGCTGAAATCACGACAATTGTGTTGTCATTCTTTGTAAGAGAAATAAACAACGGAAAATGTGCCTTGTTACCTAGGCGAGGTCGTCAACCACGAGAAAAACACCATTTTTGAAGGAAAGAGATATCTCTTGGAAAAAAACAATCCGCAAACGGATTTAGAATAAGGAGAAGGCAAGTGGGTAAACAATTTCCACCGCAATAGTCAAGGTATGCACGAGGAAAATAAGATGAAGAATTTTGCAAATAGACAAAAGAATTGAAAATCCAATGACAGAAAACATATGATTTTGGAAAATTGCAGGCAGGATAAAAATGCAGCTGGAAATTCGAGATCCAGTAGAATGGGAGAATGGAAAATCACCTGGAGTTTTGAAAGAAATTGGATATTTGGGAAAATCATCCAGGGTTTGAGAAAATATCTTGTGAAAAATAAGGATATTTTAAAAATGGCCTAATATTTTGGAAAACATTGGGAAATATGATAAAATGAGGAAATAACATACATACAATCACATCCTGCACAAACATTTATGTACATACAACACTCCCTAAAAGGCTGACTCTAGATGCATCATTTTGAAAAAAAAGCTGTAGGACCTTAATCCTAACTCTAGGTTCAGATCATCTTTGTCCAATCCAGTTATGCCGATATACCCGAATCGAAATCCGAGGTACGTGGCATATAATCTCAACTCCGGTTCTAAGGTAAGGTTTTCCCAACATCCTTGAGCGCCTACCGATATACTTCGGACTGTGGCCCGCGGTACGTGGTAGGGGGGCGTTAACCCAAATAATTGGCCCAGTTGTGAGGCTCTGTTCCGAACTAGGGTTCTGGAAGAGAGCCCAGCAACGTGAAGGCCGGGTAATGATAGGTAATTGAGGTTTGAAAAAATGATCACATGCAAGAAATAGATGACTCTAAAACCTAGAGAGATAGATTTTGAAAATCCTTGAAGAAGCATACATTGTTTGTATTCAGACCCTAAATTGAGGAGAGTTATATTTAGACCTAAGTCTATGTGAACATGAAAATTTCTCCTCAATCTGGTCCTACCAAACCATGCCTAGTCTATATGCAATCAATGTCAGCTAGGTCATAATCTAGGCTCTTAGGTTCGCATGATATCAGAAAGAGAGCTGACATTTTTGTGAACACAGTTTTGATAATTGAACTAAGCCAAGCACACTTTTGATCAGACGAGAACAGGTCCCATCACGGTCGCCAAACCTGTTATCGTCGCAAAATTTTTCCCATCTTCCCTTCCTTGCGGGAGAGAGAGGAAAATGCTTTCGCGATTCAAACTTAACCAGATTTTGGAAATTGTTTTGAAATACTCACCTCCGTTTTTTAAAATAGCGGGAAAATCCATGGGATGGGGCTCAACCTGTCGGTACGAGGTTCGACCGTTCCTGCCGCCTTTAACAGGGGTAATCGAACCAAGGACCAAAATTGTACTTGACTTAGTAAAATTATCGAAATTATGTTCTATCCTAAATGCACAGAGAATTCAGGCATGTGCCATGAGATTTTGTAAAATGTAAGTTGGAAAAAGATGATGTATGCTTAGAAAAACATTTGGAGTTGAAAAACATTTCTCAGAAAATCAATCTCTCAGGAAACTCAGATGAAAGGATTTGGAAATCACTAGAAAGTTTATGAAGTTTTGGGAAAATTGTAAATGGATGAAAGCCCTGGGGAAAATTGAGAAGGTTCTTGAGAAAAGTTGAATATTTGAAAAAGAAAATATTTATCAGGAAAACTCTGACTTTAAAAATTTTCTTAGGAAAACGATTGAAATTCATTGGAAAACTCTTTGAAGAAGGAAATTCAAAATTTAGGAAGTTGAAATTCTGAGAATATTGTTTTTGAATTATCTGAAAATCAACTTTGATTCTTGAGAAAGATGAGGAATTCCTTTGGAAAATGAATCTTAAAAAGAAAATAACATTTTCAGGGAAAATCATGGGAAAACTTTGACTTGGGAAATCTAATCTTCGAGAATCTTCATAGTTTCTTGAGGAATCGATTTTTTTCAAAGAATAAAAATTTCTTGAGAAAATCATGAGAAAAATAGAAGATGCCATGACGCATATGATTTGGCTGAATGAATGCACTTTGAGAAGATTTTTCTGAGAAATTTGTTGGAAAAAGGTGTATTAAGCCAAAGTAAATCCTTCACATATTCTGACTGTGGCCATGAATATGTTCAGAGTTTATTTGAGTTAATTCTCAATATTTTGAAAATTTGGAAACATGATGTGCATTTTAAGATAGCCTAAGAGTGTAGGCTCAGTGTGACTGGTAGAAAGATGATGGATCTGGGTCTCGTCCATATTCCGACTAGGGCCGTAAATATGGACTTCACCGAGTTCATCAACTCTCTAAGAGTTGGTGCACGTGCCATGCGTGTTCATCCACAGTGAATTTTGAAAATTGAGATATGTGCATCATAGAATTGGGATATTGCAGGAATCAAACTACATGAGATGCATCCTAATCTACGCAGTAAAAGTAAATATTATTCCAAGTTTGATGGTTACATCTCTGACATGAGTCAAAATAAATGAAATAAAAAAAAATATATGGTATAAAAGAATCAGCATCCTCCAACTTTCCTGCAAAATGAGAATTAGTACAAGATAACCAAGGAAATGGGTATATATATAATATGTACAACGAAGATATATATATATATATATATATATATATATATATATATATATATCAAAAATTGCTAAAATTTGTGCTAAATGACATGTAACAATGGAGGTGTATTTATATGAGAAAGTAGCTGCATGAATACTCATATATGGAAACAAGTGCACCTAAAAGGATCCATATGTATATATAAGTATATATATATACAATATATGTATATATATATGTAGATATACATAGATATATATATATATATATAGATATATACATATAATAAGAAAATATACATATTAATTGAAAATCCATATATAATGGGTAAAATGAGAAAATACAGGGTATATAAAGTTTCTGTAGGTGATTTCACAAAGTCGTAATTCCCAAATTATAACATATTTCTCAATAAAACTGGGTATGGAGCTTCCCTATATATCAATAACAAAGCATGTAAAAGTTGGTCAAGAAATCATAAATGGATATTAAAATATCCATCCATGAACATGGTCGATTATCAAGAATGGGTACTCCTGCAGAAAGGGGAATGAAAAACACAGGGATGATGCACCCATGAATGGGAATGATGGTGGATCGCATTTTTGTACCCTTCCCCACCAAAATAAAAAAAACAAAATGACATGAATTCTGTACATTAACTATTACAACATGGACTTGATGGCAAAAAAAAAATGTAGAAAATGGTATGCAGGGTATTGGCAAAACATAGAAAATTTTTCTTTGATATGCTTCCTTCTTAAAGCTCATTCAACATAAAGACAAAGACTCATTCCACATAAGAGAACACCAACTGTGGTAAATTACCATAAAAGCAATACACAAAAAATATATCACAGAGCCTTAGGTTTAAACTACTACATAAGAGAGGCACAACACAAGCAGCCTGCCAAAACATTCTTAACAAAATAGTAACATAAATCTGCAAGAAAAATCTGTACAACTTCAGAGAAAAGGACTATTAAAGGCCAATAGGCCATAGCCTAAAGCAATCAACAACCACCCACAAGTATCCAAAATCTGGAACAAAAAAATGTCATCTGTTCACAAGACTTTTTCTTTTCTACACTCTGCCCTACTGAATGGTGGATCATTGCAGGGAGTTGCTAGTTAATGCATCATTTGAATGATGATGAATGTAGGAACATCCAGGCCCGAAAAGAAAGAAAAAAAAAAAGAAACACATAAAGGTTGTCCATAAACGATCACTTCCAATCTCTGCAAACAGTCCATAATTAAGCCATCAATATGATATATTTGGCTATCACAAAAAGTAAAAACACAAACAAAGCACTTGAAACCTTTTGAACCAATGTTGCGATCATATCATCCCCTTAACAAAAAAAATTTTAACAAATAATCAACAGACTTGTTGACTTCTCAATAAGGACATTTCCAAAGCTACTATATAAAAATCTGGTTACGATCAGGCATCAAACACTATGTAAAATTTCACCAACAACTGCAAAGAAAACGTGAAGACCTGATCCATTTTTTTTTTACCACACCGAGTTGACAACTTTAGTCCAGTTCAGAAACGAAATAACATGTAGAAGGTGAAACGTTGATCAATGTTTCAGTTTACACAATGAAACATGAATTTGATGGATAGAATATAGACATTTCAAGAAATGATTTTAGACATTGATGCTACTATTGATAATTTAATAATACACAGGCTGCGTTTTGGGTGAACAGGGACATGGGAAATGGAAAATTGTGAAAACAAGAAAAAAAATGAAAGGGGAAAAAGAGGAAAAATGACATCGATTATGGAAATGATGTTGCCTACCATGAATCAAAGGAAATAATATCTCCTGGAAGGTTATTACTGCAACTAATCTCACAGATGGGGTGATGGCTGGATCTTCTGATGATGATATGAAGAAAAGGCAGATGATAAAAACGTTGGCTGGAGTTTCCTCTGCTGGTGGGCTGAAGTAGAGGATGGTCATGTTGGCTCTCCTGCAGCTGGGATGAAGTAGAGGATGGTCATGTTGGCTCTCTTGCGGCTGGGCTGAAGTAGAGGATGGTCATGTTGGCTCTCCTGCGGATGGGCTGAAGGTGGATGTGCGACAGCCTCTTGGACTTTTAGCTGGTGGGCTGAAGACGTTGCATAGCTTCTTCACGTTAGATGGAGGAGAATCTCTGCAAAAATCCCAGAAGGAAAGGATCAATCGGCCAACGCCCCTCTCCCTTTTGATTTCCAAAACTCCCTTTTTAAAGAATTTCAAACTCTTTTTTCTAAAACGAAAACCACAGCTTCTCCCTTCCGTTACATTTTTTTCTTTTTTTGAAAATTTTGCAAAGTGTGAAACCGACGCCCCATTAACTTCGAAAATCTGTTGTTTTTAAAACGCGGCGGTTTTATTATTTTCAAAATTTTCGGCTCATTTACCTAAGGTTTAGGTAAAATGATTTTTTTTTTTTAAGAAAGTTTTGGTTGTGGCCCCGTATAAGGCTGCTTATTTTTTTAAAAAATCTTATGCAAACAAATAAATAAAAAGAAATAAAATGAATAGTGAAATGAATGAGAGGCTTTTATGGAAATGCCACCTCAACCCACTTTTAAAATCCTTTTGCAAAATAAAGTTTTATTTTGTTTTTGTAAATCTTTTATTTTCAATTGGGGTGCCACATGTGTGTGGGCCCACTAACTAAAAAAAATAAATAAATAAATAACATTAAGAAATTAAAAAGAAGAATTTGCCAATTGATGCGATCTTCGAGTGGGTCCCGCTTGAAAACAAGAAACTTACCTGAGAATCTGAGTATGATGCTAGTTCAAAGGCGGGTCCCGCTCCATTTATTTGAAAATAAAAAGCAGAAGAAATAACTTTTTTTTTTGGTATTTTTATAATATGAGATAAAACTTTGTTTGTTTTCAAGAATTTGGAAAAAAACTTGGTTTTTCAATTCAAAAATATGGATAAAGTAAATGTTAAAAATTTTGTAAAGAGATTTAAAATCTTTTTGCAAAAAGTTTTGAGATAAAAATCTTTAAAATCAATATCCAAATATCCAGATTGTTTTCCCTGAGAAAAACTTTTGTAATTCAAAGTCATGGGGGTAAAATGGGAAAGATTGGCAATTTTGAAAACCCAGGGTTTTGAAATCAATTTTGAAAAGAGTTAAAACTCTTTTCAAAAATCTTTGAAATCCATAGATTATTCACCTTCTTGACTTTATTCATTCATCACACATCAAGTCTAATAGGACACTCCATACTCAATACATGACACATCTCACAATTCGATAAACTCTCCCATAGTAAATTTTTCTCTATATAGAAAAATTATTTAAAACTATGTGCTTCTTGACATACATACTAATATAATACACTATCTTCTAAAAATTGATTTGATTTATCATTCACAAGCTACAACTCACGAATTTCCTTATTCAACTAAAATCTAAAAATCATTCACTTCAAATGTCATTCATTTCTTATCACAATTATTTTCTTTCTTCTATTTAATAGATTGGTTCATACCTCACCATTCCACTCGAATTTATCTATCTTCATAACAAGCTATCGCTCTTTCCAAGCTCTTCTCTCTAAGTCTATCTTTGATCAAAAGTACTTGCAAATGGCCTCCTCTCCCAACAACGCGATCACCGCCGCTGATCTAAGATATCCTGATCTATTTCACCACTACCACCATATTTGTTCACTTCCCATTCCCGAAGGTAGCCTAGTTCACTACGAAGACTTTTCTTCATTTAATCTTGAAAGCTCTCTTTCCGAACTTAAACACCTGCTAGGATCCTTATCCCAAGCTGCCTACTATCCTGAACTTGTTCGATTATTCTATACAAATCTTTTCACTGATCATGACCAAACTACCATCACTAGCAAGGTCCGAGGACAGCTGATTATCTTCGACACTTCCTCCTTAGGAAGAATTCTAAACCTTCCTTCCACCGGCATAGACCTGACAAACATAGCACCACTGGACCGTTCAGTGGTTCAAAAAGTGCTTCTCTCCAACCAATTCACACATCTTCCCTGGCACATGAGAAATTTCAAACCTCATGCTCAACTGCTCGCACAAATTCTGTTCCATAATATCTATCCCAAGCTTCCATGCAAGGGCTTCGTGCCAAGAAAAATCTCTCTCCTCCTCTACGCAATTTTCTGTTCTTCTCCGATAAACTGGTCCCACATCATCTTCAACAACTATGCCTACTTTCAAAAGTTTCAGCGTCTTCCTTTCAGGTGTTTGATAACTCCTATTTTAAAATACTTTAAGGTCCCGCTTCAAAATGAAGTTATCATCTATCCCTCACAGATTCTCAATGCTACGTCCTTCAATCCAAGGTCCCTACACACTACTGGCTCTGATGTAGCAGATCCCACATCCAAATTTGATTACTTCACTGCAATCATGGATGTCCAACAAACTCAGGATCTTATACTTCGGAATCAAGCCTCGATGCAGCAGTCCTTACAAATCATCCAGCAGGATCACGACGCACTCCTCCGCACACACCAATCATCTCTGCCTTCGGAGTAAACATATTTTTTTTGGTCTCTAATAACTTTAACTATTTTTTCCATTTGGTTTGTAATAACTCTACTTACTATGATCCCCTCCTTTTTGTCCATGACAAAGGGGGAGAAAAACTTGTCTCCAATAGTGGAGAAAAATACTCTTTGACATTTTTAAATATTCTTATGATATTATTATTACTATGCATAATATCTTTTTTGACAGGGGGAGCATATTTTGTCATCATAAAAAAGGGGGAGAATGTTGAGAAACTATATTTTGATGACACACAATATGATACACTGTCATATTTGATTTAATATGATATGATAATATGTCTTCTTGAAAAATGTTACATTATGACTGAATATGTTTTGCCATGTATCTAACGAGTATTTGATGCAAGGATATCTCACCCAAAAGGATGGAGACCTCCTGTTCAAGTACAATCGTGGTGCAATCATACCTCTTGAAGAAAAAGCTTGATGAGCCATGCATTCTTAAAGATCATCTAAAGAGATCGGCTTCCTCAAGATGAAGATTTTTTTCTTCTTTAGAGTCATATGTAACAGAACCTTCAGAAGCATGCATATTGCATATTACATACTTCATCATAAAAGTCACTCATTCTTAAAAGCTATATTTCATAAAAGTATACGATAGTTTCAAAAGGCACCTTTTTTGAAAACCAATAATTGTACCTTCTTACAAACCTTTATGGAAAAAGTATTTTGACATGATATATTAGCTCATGATTTCAAAAAGCAATAATTGTACCTTCTATCATGTATAAGACAACTTGAAAAGAAATAAAAAGAAATGATTTCAACTATGTAAGAAAAAGACAAAACATAGAAATCGGCTAGACAAAGAAAAACAAATATAATATGTTCAGAAAAGACTTTAGTTACCTTTTTACAACTCAAGAATGTCGACTTACTTAAAGTCATCTTTCTATTTGTAAAACATTTAATACCTCCTCTAAAATTCTTTTTGGAAAAAACTATTTTAATCCCACTCAAGAATGTCGACTTGCTTAAAGTCTTCATTCTCTCTGTAGACAATAAATAGCACATCATAAAGCAATTCTTGATATGACTATTTACAAATAAAGATCTCAAAGCATTTATTGTACTTACACTCATTTAAGTAAAGAAGTGACAATTTCTAAATAAAATACTTAAGTACTACAAAATCATTAATTAGAATAAAGACAAAACTACATGATGGCTTACACATCCAACGTTCAATGTACTATTGTAAGAAAAAGACTTTTTACATAAAATATATCATACCTAAAATATTACAACGACTAGTGTACCCCATATACTACTTTTATGGAAAGAAGACTTTTTCGAAAATCCATAAAGATGTTTTTGAAATGACTTGACATCTCACATCCCAAAAAGACTATCATTTCAAAAAGGCAACGACTATTTTTTTAAGGCTATAAAAACACAAACAAAATAGTTTTTCAAACATGGACATATGAGCTTACAACGAGAAAAATTCCTATTCGATATTTGAAAGAGAGCCTTGAAAAAGAAAAAGAAAAGAAAGAGAAAAAGTCAAGAATAGCTCTTTGACAAAGAGTATCTTCTGAGTGAAAAGAACAGAACATTCTGAGAATCCTTCATTCGTGCATTCATATCATTTTGAAGGTTCTATAGGAAGTATTGTAACTTTCTGTTATTCACTGTAATCCTTCTTTGTTGAAAGAAGTAGACCTCTGAGAAAGAGGGTGTTGTCCTTCTCTGTTGAGAGAAGAAGACCTCTGTGAAAGAGGGTGTGCCCCTTCTCTGTTGAGAGAAGAAGACCTCTGTGAAAGAGGGTGTGCCCCTTCTCTATTGAGAGAAGAAGACCTCTGTGAAAGAGGGTGTGCCCCTTCTCTATTGAGAGAAGAAGACCTCTGAGGAAGAGGGTGTTGTACTTTTTATCCGGTAACTCGGCTATTATAGTGGAAAGCTCAAGTGGTTTGCTTGGGGACTGGATATAGGTCTGGGAATTGATCGAACCAGTATAAATTTTGTGTTTTATGTGTTGTGCCTTATTGCATTTTATTTTTATTTTATCGATCTTTACAGTATTTCACTATTCACCCCCCCTCTAGTGGAATTTCAATATGGATCATATGAGACATCGGTACGCATACGTATGCGGTGATTCACCCTTGGCATTAAGCTAATGTTTATCACATCTCTGATTGTTATATATGGTTATCGCCTTCGTTAGTAAGGCTCTTCACTATGCTGATAGTGCTGGAGCATGTAAATGTCCGAGTGTGTCCTCGGCGTTTCTGCTCGTGTTGCCCTGCGGGGAACACCAGGTCCAGACGGTCCTAAGTACCTCGGAAGGAGGAATTGTGACTGGATACGGAAATTTTGCCTAGGTGTGGTTTAGTGTGCACGATGATTTTCATCATCGTAATGGCATTTTTAATTAAGTGCTTTACTGCTTAAATGTCTAATTAGTTTCGTATGCACTTGCATTGGGCATACAACTTATCGCGTGATCTGTGCCGTAAGTACAAAGGGGACTTGTAACATATTTTAAGAATATATGCTTGTTTTGAGATGAGTTAAGGTGGTGATGGACCCACCTCGTGAGTCGAGCTCACTCATGTAAGAAATGGGTGGTTACACATACTTTCACATCTTGTGTGATTCCTTTCATAAATTCTCAGATTATGGTTCTGACACTGGTTCAAAAGTTGTGGAATGTTTGAACTCCGTAGCGAGTTCCTGTGGGTGATAGACCCATCTCGTGGGTTGAGCTCACCTGTGCTGAGGACGCGTGGTTACACGTATTTTTCCTTGTAGTATATTCTGTGGGTTTTGAATGTATAATTGATGAACATTCATAGTTGCCCCAGAATGTGAATGTTAACCGTTTGGTCACAATAGTGTTGCTTATCCTTGAGCGTGATGCTAGAGTTGCAGCTTCTTTGCTTACTCGCTTAGATGGTTGTCGCCACTGTCTAAGTTGTTAGTGTTCGACACTGTCATTTATCACTTAGCAGTATTCGTTACCTTGCTTACTTACTCAGATGTTTGACGTTACTGTCTAAACATGTTAAGGCTTGACTGTGTCGCTTATCACTTAGTATTATCTTTACTTCACTGCTTGTGTTAGTATTGTTCTTGCGTTGTCTCATGCTTGGTTCTTTAGTTGCTCATTGTTCAGCAGTTGTTTGGCTTAGTTCCCTCATTTCGTGGTTTGGTAGTTGATGAGCTTGTTTTCCTTGTTCAGTTCGTAGTAGTTGTTGTCCTTGCTACTTTCACTGTTTCTTAGACTCGTAACATGTACACTTGCTTACTTGACACACACACTTGTACTTTGGTTTAAATGTTTCTAATTGTTCCATCATGTTAGCAATAGCCTGTTACTTGTAGTTTCCAAGCATGACATATTTGTATCCTGTTTCATGCTTTATACCTTATGCTTTTCCTTAGAAATGATAAATATATGGATGGTTTATCTCACCAACTCGCAAGAGTATTGACCCCGCTTTATGGGGATACAGGTGTTTGGCTTCTAGTGGTGCGATGGAGCTCGATGTGCGGCGGAGGACTGAACCCACACTCTAGAACTTGAAGATCTTGGCAGTGGTCTTTGGAAAAGGGAAATGATGTATATTGCTCACGTATCAATTTATAATAAATAAAATGTTTCTTCTTGTTGTTTCTTACTGTGACCCGCTCAGAATTTCCAACTATTTTCCCTTGCCAGTTTTCTTTTTTGCGCAATGCTTTCAAAAAAAAAATTACTCTGGAAATTTAAGGATTTTCCAAGTTGGGATTTTGGGGCGTCACAGAACTTGGTATCAGAGCAATGTTTTAGGAGTGTGGCTCAAGTCTCTGCACACATCCACCATCGCACGGTAAGTATGCCTCATTTAGCATGATTGTGATTTTGTTGTTTAGTTGCCTTTCCTGCATGCTTGAGATAGTTTTCTCGTAAAGGGTTTTTGTTGCGCTTGTGAATGTGGATTCCCAAGCTAGTTCATACTTCCTTTGTGTTTTTCAACTTCGTTGGATATGTTCGTAATCTTATCCTTGTGAAGGATATATTTCTGGAAGTGATCTTTCGGACAAAAGGTTAGATCCATGTCTGTGCCGATTGAATCCTTGTGTTCCTCGTTGGAGGATATTGTTGTTTCCCAATTGTTCTTGGTGATGAGAACATGTGTGTCTAGAAGTGGCTTTTGTGTTGCCGATGATGGCAATCGACTCCTGAGAGGGTCGTTGTTGGGAAGAACATAACACCGGACCTTAGGGTGTTGTTGCTCTTGGGAGAGCATTGTGGGAGTTCTTGTTTCTCAACCACAGTCGAGAGGGATTGTGGTGTGATGACTTGGCTCAGGTGGTGATTCCTGGTAGTGCCAACGATACTGTCAGGGTGGTGACTCTCTGACAATGCCAATAGGGTGGTGATTCCCTAGTGATGCTACTGAAGTGGTGATTCTTCAGTAATGTCGTTAGAGTGGTGATTCTCCAGCAATGTTGTTAGAGTGGTGACTCTCTGACGATGCCATTAGGGTGGGAATCCTAATGATGCTACTCAAGTGGTGATTCTTCAGTAATGCCATTAGGGTGGTGATTCCCTAGTGAGGTGGTGACTCCTTATGTAAGACCCACAATTTTTCAGAAAATATCTGAATAAAATTCATGAGGCATTTACCGGTAAAAATAGCATTTCTTCTCAGAATGCAAAACGAATCAATTCCTGTGAGCCAGTTATACTTAGGATATTCGTCGAATCGCGAATATATGCTCAAACACTCTGGAAGCCATAACTTCCTACCTGAATGAAATCAAAGGATTCCTGCGAGCCAACTTTCTTAGTTACGTCAATACGAAGAAAATGGCGTACTCAGAATTTTTCGGAAAAAATCGCCGGAAACCCGAAATTCTTGCGGGACCCACGGAAATATTGGTGGGACCCACAGAAATATTCCTCAGAAAATATCTGGTGGGACCCACAAAAATATCCCATGGAATATCCAAGTGGGCCCCACACCAAGGAACCTCTTGGAATTAAAAAGAAGCCAAGGGGGTAAAAGGGGCATGGAAAAACCCAAGAGGAGGTGGGCTTGGGCTATAAATAGCCCTCCCCACTCTCTCTCTTCTCATAATTTCGACCCCCCCTCTCTCTCTTGCCTTCTCTCTCTCTCCTAAACCTCCCCTACCTAGCCTAGCCCACCTGAGCCCACCTGAGCCCACCTGACCTGGTCTGAGCCTGCCTGACTTAGCCTGAGCCTGCCTGACCTGGTCCTAACCCACCTGACCTGGGTCTGAACCCACTTGACCTGGTCCAAACCTAGTTGACTTGACTTGAACCTAGTTGGGTTTAAAGTCAAAGTCAAAGTCCTTTTTGGTCTAGATTTCGGTTTGGATTTCTGAACCCAGACTTAGCCTACTTGAGCTGAGTTCGAACCTGCTGAACCCAGTTGACTTGGATCGAACCCTGTTTGGTTCAAACCACTTAGGTTGAGTAGCTTGACCTACTCTACCTCTTTCTCAACTAAGTCAGCTTCATCTGACTTAGTCTGACCTCTCGAAGGAAGGCTCGAAGCCAAAGAAGCAACCCGGAGCCATTTCTTCCACGATTTGAAGTAAGTTCGCTTCGTTGATCCATCTCTCTCAAGTATTTGATTGTTTGTATATAGAATATACTTTCTGAAGTAGTATCTTGCTTTAGTTCTTGGTTGAGCCCTCTAGGACGCTTCGGTGTTCACGCGCTCGCCTCGTAACTATCGTCAGATATATATGTTCGAATGCGCAGTATATGCGTTCTTCAAAAATAGTATCTCACCCTAGTTCTTGGTTGAGCCCTCTAGGACACTTCGGTGTTCACTCGCTCGCCTCGTAACTATCGTTGGATACAGATCTAGGTGTATATCTGCTGATTCTGCCGACGCGTCTTATATCGCACAGGCTATGTAATTTACCTTTGCCGTCGCGTCATATGATGCCAAGGCTCCCTGTTTTCTGCACTTCCGATTACTGCACTTCCGATTATGCATTTACTTACGCCGTCGCGTCGAACGATGCCAAGGCTCCTGCTTTCTGCAATGTATTTACTTACGCCGTCGCGTCGAACGATGCCAAGGCTTCTGCTTTGTTATATATGTAGAATATTTCGTTCAGTTACACACCCTGAACAATAGTATATGCATTTCTTTACGCCGCCGCTGTATAAACCACAGGCTTCTGCTTATACTACATATATAGCGCATAAATGAGCGTTCAAATGGAGATCAACTCCAAATCGCCCATGCGATTCCTTGACCGCTCCTCGTTCAAGATTCTGCTTGACGAATGAAGCCCCTATTGGAAAGGCTTCGGTGTTTGGCAAAATGCTCTTTACGTAATGACTAAGTCAATTTCGTATGGCCTGGCTATGGCCAAGGGTTTCTGCAACCTTGATGGATGCAAAGTATGCACAACGGTGCGCATCCATTTCCCGAATTAAGCGTGGCGATTTCCTACCAAAGAGGGGAGATGCCGCTGAAATGGATAAAAGAAACGCACGCTTTCTCCGTAAAAGAGAGGAAGTGCTGCTAAAATTTCTGAAGAAGCTAAGAATAGCTCAGAAAGAATGTAGCAGGATACTCTGACATATAGCAGAGTGCTACCCAGTTCATGGTTTGCCCTCTACAACGTAGAAGGGTTCGTCGCACCACTGCCGGTAGAGCAGGGGAGGTGCTGACGAAATGGTTGGCAGAAGAGCTGCCGGAACCAATGGAACGGCATAATGATGTCCATTGATGGAACGATGCCAGATCGGCTCGTATCCTTGTGCCTGCAAGGGCACCTTGCTCGTAAGGGCCGCTGAGCCGGAGTAGAGGTTGCGCCTTGGCTAGGTTTGGACTCGTTGCGTAAAAAATACGCCGAGTAGCCGATCTATTTAGATCGAGTCATATGCATGCTCATTGAGAACGGTTACACAACCAGACTCGTAAGGGCCGAAGAGCCAGAGTGTGTTGTTTCCACCCAAAGATGTGTGATGCTCGTGGTGGCCGAAGTGCCAAAGAGCGGTGTTCTGCATGCATATGAATAAGACTTAAGGTCGCACATACCCCGCGGTTGAAGATCGTGTTAGGGGTACCCCCTCAGTAATGACTGTGTTGGGGAAGACTGAATGGGGTCGGGTACATACTCCCGTAGTGCTGAAAGCACGGGCTGCCTAAATGGCATGCAGATTCTGTCCAAGTAATTGTAAGACTGGCAGACCCCTTCAGGAATTATGCTCACTGTGGAATGACAGTGATGGTACAGCCTTGAGTGACATGTATTTTACTTTGGACCTGATAGAGTCCACGATGGCCTCAGTCACTCATGGGTTTTGGGGTCGTGGTTATCCTTAAGATCTAAGGATTGAACCCAACTACTGCAAGTAGAGGATGCATCCGAATATGGGCCTAGTAGGATTCTCCCAGTTGAAACACACTGCCCTACTATGGATAGGGTCAACAGGCCTCTGGGGTATCTAAAATACATAGAATAATCAACCCCCAGAACGTCGCGTTGATGCCCGGACAATAGCTCTACCTGCGTACCAAAGGCGGGAGCGGTTAATTATCAAACAATGCATTAGCTCTAGGTACAGCGATGCTTTGAATGTATGAGTGGATGACGTGTTGAGTCAGTCCTGCATAACCTTTGTGAAGGTGTCATGTTCGGTATACTACTGGACCGACTGGGCGAAGACCCGTGTTGTATCCGCACGACTAAGCGAAGCTCGAGGAGTTGTCCTTAGATGCGTGGGATACGGATGTGCCAAGTATGAAGACTTGAGCTAGACATCACTTTGAGACCCGGAAGAGGTCATGGCTAAGTCGTGGAGACTTAAGCGGCTATTCAAATCACAGCCCTGAAAAGGCTTGCTCTAAGTCATGAAGACTCGAGCGGATGTTCAACTCATAGCCCTGAGGAGGCTCCTGCGATATACGCTAAGTCTTGGAGGCTTGAGCGTCGTTATTGCGCATTGCGACCCTGAGTGGTCATTATCGTACTTGAGTTGAATGGTTACATGACTGCATGCTTACCAGACCATCAGTGGTTCTGACCCCGTTTCATGGGGATTTCAGGTGTTGTACCTGCGTGGCGATATGCGGAGCAAGGCGGCATCGAGTTCCAGGGTTTCTCTAGACAGAGTTGTACTGCTTCCTTTTTATTGAACCTACACTGCTCTCCTAAGCAGTAGTGTAGTAATAAACATATGTTTTCGATAAAATGGAACACTTTGGTGGTCAATGAGTTGCTTGGCCACATACCTGCAACGTGCTCGGAGTTTTCTAAAACTGACGACTCATTATCGTCTGATTCCGCTGCTAAAAGCTTTTCTAAGTTCCGCTGCAAAAAAAAAAAAAGAAAAGAAATTCATGAAAATTTTAACTTAGCTTTGTTTTGGAAATCCGGGGCGTTACAGAATTGGTATCAGAGCATGAGTCTGAGAAACCTGGTTCAAGATCCGTCATAGTCCCGATATCGCACTGTAAGTATATGTTTTTATACTTTGGTTCTGATCTGGGTGCATCTTTGTATAGATGGCAACTCATGACTCGCGTGGATACTGCTATCGCTGCAAGGTCATGCACGATGAGTGGATATGCCCGTATGAAGTCCAAGACTGCCAATATTGTGGCGAAGATGGGCATTCCGCCAACGAATGCCAAAGGAAATATACCGCCGATATGGGTCGGCGGGCTTCAAAGGGTCTCAGGGATGAGACTTCGCGTGTCAGTGGACCGCATCACTCTAGTGTTGGGAGCAACCATACCCCAACATCTTTTGATGAATTACCAAGGCTGAGGGATTTTGATTTGAACTTCCCTGCGGAGGTCTATCACTCGCCAAGCTACCATCCGGCATCACATATGCCGAGCTTAAATGGCAGGAACAAAAGAGGGGATTCTTTCTGTTCGCCAATCATTATTCCAGACTCCCAGAGTCTTGATCTTGCTGACTGGGAAAGTGGACTGGAGTCTCTCATATATCCCCAGTATTCGCTTGCTAGTGCGGAAGTGCCGCCTAAGTCAAAGCTAGTAGTACCTGCACCAAGGCCATGTTGCAATAGATGGACCTTTTGGAGTTCGTCTTCATCAAAGAAATCCAAGTCTTAAAGAGACTGGGGATGTTTTGGAGTCAGTAGACTCATGTATATAGTTTCTCAACGCCTAAAGTCTGCCAGTGCGGCATGACATTTTTGTTTAAGGCGATGTTTGTGTAAATATGATGTATATTAAGTAAATAAAGCTTTTACTTCCATATATACATTGAGAAACTAAAAACAAGTGCTCGTGTGTGCATAGATAAATGGCTCCTACGACGAGGAGAACCATACCAAGCGAGGAGTCCCATACGCAAGGATTCCTGTTGGAGACACTCAACAACCTGGTTACCGCCATCCGTGAAACGAGGCCAGAACCAGTCGCACCACGAAACGAGCACCTGGGAGGAGTGACTTATGAGAAGTTCCTCAAGCTTGACCCGCCAGTTTTCATTGGTAGAGCCGATCCTGAGCTCGCAGAGAGTTGGATCGAAGAGACAGAACGTGCCTTCTCAGTACTGGGAGTACCAGAAGAGAAGAAGACCAACTTTGGCACGTATCGATTAAAAGATAATGCACGGAAGTGGTGGGATACCACTAAACTTATCCAGTTCTCACAAGTCGAAGTCATTCCTTGGACTGACTTTCGGAGGACTTTTATGGATAACTACTTCCCGTTGCATTCCAGAAACAAGAAAAAGATGGAGTTTCTGGAGTTGGAACAGGGCGGAATGAGTCTAATGGACTATACCACCAAATTTCAGAATCTAGAGCGCTACTGCTCTCGATTGTTCGAAACAGACCAAGAAAGGGCCGACAAATATGTGAATGGTCTGCGCGAAGGGCTGCGATCTCGAGTGATAACAAGCATGCCTTCGACTTTTCAGGCTGCGGTAGCAGCAGCTTCAAAAATCCAAGAGGATTGGGCGCGATCTAAAGTGATCATAGCAAAGAAGCCCATAGTGAATGGTGGGAATCGTAAAAGGACATTCCCAAGTGGCCAGGGTTCACGACAACCCTTTCAAAAGAAGAAGTTCCAAGGAGGGAACAACACTCAGCAAGTCGTGAGGCCAAGACAGAACACAACTCTGAATGGTCAGTCGTCCAACTTCAGCTGCCCAAGGTGTCGTATGAACCACCCCGGAAAACCATGTCCTCGTGACATTGGTGGGTGCTTGTATTGTGGCAAGATGGGCCACTTTATAAGGGATTGCGCCAAGAAGGCTGCAGATGAACAGAGGGGTAATGCCGGATCTGCCGGACCCTCTCGACCAGCGCCACAACGTTCTCTGTTTCAACGACCTCCACCTAGAGTAAAACAAAGGCCTGTTGCAGGTCGTGTATATGCTGTAACGACTGAACAAGTCAAAAATGGTGACCTGATTGAAGGCACCGTACCTGTTAATGGACATGCAGCTTACGTCTTGTTTGATTGTGGTGCTACTCATACGTTTATCTCTGACGATTTCACCGAACAACTCCACGCCTCGGTGCAACCGATTGATAAAATGATCGAAGTATATAACCCGTTGGGTTCACGCACCAAATGTATCCGGTGTGTGAAAAATTTGGATATTGAGATAGCAGGGCAACACTTGCCTATTGACGCCATCCTGATCGATATGATACAGTACGATGTCATTCTGGGAATGAATTGGTTGGCTCAGAATAATGCCAAGATTCTGTGCCGCGAGGGCAGAGTAATTCTATCTCGACCCGGATTGCCTAAGATGGAATACCGGTTATCCAAACCTGTTCCGCAGAAAAGGCTCATATCAGCACTTAAGGTACAAAAATACCTTAGGAAGGATTGTGTGGCCTTCCTGTTGAGTCTCTCGGTGGAAAAATCCAACGACCAACCCCTTGAGAGTTTGGAAGTGGTACGGGAGTTTCCCAATGTATTTCCTGAGGAACTGCCAGGACTTCCGCCACTTCGTGAGGTTGAATTTGGAATTCAATCCTTACCTGGAACAGCGCCGATATCCAAAGCCCCGTATCGAATGGCGCCAGCTGAACTCAGTGAGTTGAAGTGTCAGTTGGAAGAACTGATGGAACAAGGGTTCATCCGACCGAGTGTGTCACCGTGGGGAGCCCCAGTGCTGTTTGTAAAGAAGAAGGATGGATCCCTTCGGTTATGCATCGATTATCGGATGCTTAACCAGGCAACTGTTAAAAATAAGTACCCGTTGCCTCGGATTGAGGACTTATTCGATCAACTCAGAACAACGAGGGTGTTCTCCAAGATCGACCTCAGGTCTGGGTACCATCAACTCAGAGTAAAGGAAGAGGATATACCCAAGACAGCCTTCAGAACGAGATACGGCCATTATGAGTTCGTAGTAATGCCCTTCGGACTCACTAATGCGCCTGCTGCCTTTATGGATCTAATGAACCGGATATTCAGACCATATTTGGATAGCTTTGTCATCGTCTTTATTGATGACATTCTCGTATATTCTGAGAACAAGGATCAACACATGGAGCACTTGAAAATCGTCTTGAAAACCCTTCAAGATAACCAACTCTATGCTAAGTTTTCAAAATGTGAATTCTGGCTAGACAAAGTGATGTTCCTTGGTCATGTGATCTCAAAAGATGGAATCGCAGTGGATCCTGCGAAGGTGGAAGCTGTGATGGACTGGAAGCAGCCAGAAAATATCACTGAGGTTCGTAGCTTCCTTGGACTTGCCGGATATTATCGGAAGTTCATACAAGACTTCTCCCGAATCGCCGTACCGATGACGAAATTGCTGAAAAAGGGAGTCAAGTTTGAATGGACTGACCAGTGTAAGGAGTGCTTTGAGGTTCTCAAACAGAGGCTTACCACTGCCCCTGTCCTTACCTTACCTTCTGGTCAGGGAGGCTTCGTGGCATATACCGATGCCTCAGGAACAGGTCTGGGTTGTGTGTTGATGCAGCATGGCAAAGTAATCGCCTATGCGTCACGACAGTTGAGAGTCCATGAGAAAAATTATCCAACCCACGATCTTGAGCTTGCCGCGGTAGTCTTCGCACTTAAAATTTGGCGACACTACCTTTATGGAGAGAAATTTGAGGTCATGTCGGACCATAAAAGCCTAAAATACCTCTTTTCTCAAAAAGAACTCAATATGCGGCAACGGCGATGGCTGGAATTCCTCAAAGACTATGAATTCACGCTTTCCTATCACCCTGGAAAGGCGAATGTTGTAGCAGATGCCCTTAGTCGCAAGACTGTTGGCACTCTGGCCAGCCTAACCGGACAATGGAAGTTGATGGAGGATTTCGTCAAGTGGAAGCCATTTTTGGCTGATTTTGGCAGAATCTAAATGTCATGTATGACGATCCACATTGAGTTCCTCGATCGCATCGTAGCCGAACAGTTCAAGGATCCCCAGTACTTGGAATTGAAAGCTCGTGCTGAAAAAGATGATACTTTCTTCCATTTGAAAAGAGATGGAGGAATATGGATGGAAGAAAGGATTTGGGTTCCAAATAACCCTGAGCTAAGACAGGAAGTACTCCAGGAGGCTCATAATAGCAAGTACACCATTCACCCTGGAGGTACGAAGATGTTCCGAGATTTACAGAGAAAGTACTGGTGGAGGGGTATGAAACGTGATGTGGCTACGTTTGTCTCGAAGTGTTTGATCTGCCAGCAAGTTAAGATCGAACATCAGCGACCTGGTGGAAAGATGCAACGGATCGAGATTCCAGAATGGAAATGGGAAGGCATTATGATGGATTTCATCGTTGGATTGCCTCGATCCAGGAGACAACACGATTCGATATGGGTGATCGTGGACAGACTCACCAAGTCTGCTCACTTCCTGCCAATCAACACTCGATACTCAACTGAACGATTGGCAGGGATCTACATTCGGGAAATCGTTAGACTCCATGGAGTGCCGATTTCGATCATATCTGATCGTGACCCGAAGTTCACCTCTCACTTTTGGGAGCAGCTTCAGAAAGCCCTGGGGACGAAACTCAAGTTCAGTACAGCATTCCATCCCCAAACAGATGGGCAATCAGAACGAACCATACAGACTCTTGAAGATATGCTAAGAGCCTGTATGCTGGAATGGAAAGGTGATTGGGATTCCCACCTAGCGTTGGCTGAATTTGCTTATAATAATAGCCACCACGCTAGCATTGGGATGGCACCGTATGAAGCCTTGTATGGACGACCCTGTAGATCACCAATCCATTGGGGTGAAGTGGGTGAGCGAACCTTGGACTCGCCCATTGTGTTGCAGCATTATACTGAGCAAGTCCACATGATCAGAAAGAAGCTACTGACTGCTCAGAGTCGACAGAAGAGCTACGCCGATCAACGGCGTAGGGAACTCACTTTTGCGGTTGGAGATAAGGTTTTTATCAAGGTCTCTCCAACCAAGAGTGTGTTTCGTTTTGGAAAGAAGGGGAAGCTCAGCCCAAGATTCGTTGGTCCCTTCGAAGTTTTGAGCCGGATCGGAGAGACTGCCTACCGAGTAGCATTGCCACCACAATACGCGCAAATACATGATGTATTTCACGTATCAATGCTTAGAAAGTACGTTCATGATCCTTCTCACGTCATTCAACATGAAGACATTGACATCCGAGAAGATATGACGGTAGAAGAAAGGCCAGTGGAGATCATGGACCGACGGGAGCAAGTGCTAAGGACGAAGGTCATTCTACTTGTTAAAGTGAGGTGGCAGCATCATGGAATCGATGACTGCACTTGGGAGCCCGAATCGGATATGCGGGATAAATATCCTGAACTCTTCACCTTGAACTCTTAGCTGAATTTCGCGAACGAAATTCCTTTAAGGGGGTAATGATGTAAGACCCGCAATTTTTCAGAAAATATCTGAATAAAATTCATGAGGCATTTACCGGTAAAAATAGCATTTCTTCTCAGAATGCAAAACGAATCAATTCCTGCGAGCCAGTTATACTTAGGATATTCGTCGAATCGCGAATATATGCTCAAACACTCTGGAAGCCATAACTTCCTACCTGAATGAAATCAAAGGATTCCTGTGAGCCAACTTTCTTAGTTACGTCAATACGAAGAAAATGGCGTACTCAGAATTTTTCGGAAAAAATCGCCGGAAACCCGAAATTCTTGCGGGACCCACGGAAATATTGGTGGGACCCACAGAAATATTCCTCAGAAAATATCTGGTGGGACCCACAAAAATATCTCATGGAATATCCAAGTGGGCCCCACACCAAGGAACCTCTTGGAATTAAAAAGAAGCCAAGGGGGTAAAAGGGGCATGGAAAAACCCAAGAGGAGGTGGGCTTGGGCTATAAATAGCCCTCCCCACTCTCTCTCTTCTCATAATTTCGACCCCCCCTCTCTCTCTTGCCTTCTCTCTCTCTCCTAAACCTCCCCTACCTAGCCTAGCCCACCTGAGCCCACCTGAGCCCACCTGACCTGGTCTGAGCCTGCCTGACTTAGCCTGAGCCTGCCTGACCTGGTCCTAACCCACCTGACCTGGGTCTGAACCCACTTGACCTGGTCCAAACCTAGTTGACTTGACTTGAACCTAGTTGGGTTTAAAGTCAAAGTCAAAGTCCTTTTTGGTCCAGATTTCGGTTTGGATTTCTGAACCCAGACTTAGCCTACTTGAGCTGAGTTCGAACCTGCTGAACCCAGTTGACTTGGATCGAACCCTGTTTGGTTCAAACCACTTAGGTTGAGTAGCTTGACCTACTCTACCTCTTTCTCAACTAAGTCAGCTTCATCTGACTTAGTCTGATCTCTCGAAGGAAGGCTCGAAGCCAAAGAAGCAACCCGGAGCCATTTCTTCCATGATTTGAAGTAAGTTCGCTTCGTTGATCCATCTCTCTCAAGTATTTGATTGTTTGTATATAGAATATACTTTCTGAAGTAGTATCTTGCTTTAGTTCTTGGTTGAGCCCTCTAGGACTCTTCGGTGTTCACGCGCTCGCCTCGTAACTATCGTCAGATATATATGTTCGAATGCGCAGTATATGCGTTCTTCAAAAATAGTATCTCACCCTAGTTCTTGGTTGAGCCCTCTAGGACACTTCGGTGTTCACTCGCTCGCCTCGTAACTATCGTTGGATACAGATCTAGGTGTATATCTGCTGATTCTGCCGACGCGTCTTATATCGCACAGGCTATGTAATTTACCTTTGCCGTCGCGTCGTATGATGCCAAGGCTCCCTGTTTTCTGCACTTCCGATTACTGCACTTCCGATTATGCATTTACTTACGCCGTCGCGTCGAACGATGCCAAGGCTCCTGCTTTCTGCAATGTATTTACTTACGCCGTCGCGTCGAACGATGCCAAGGCTTCTGCTTTGTTATATATGTAGAATATTTCGTTCAGTTACACACCCTGAACAATAGTATATGCATTTCTTTACGCCGCCGCTGTATAAAGCACAGGCTTCTGCTTATACTACATATATAGCGCATAAATGAGCGTTCAAATGGAGATCAACTCCAAATCGCCCATGCGATTTCTTGATCGCTCCTCGTTCAAGATTCTGCTTGACGAATGAAGCCCCTATTGGAAAGGCTTCGGTTTTTGGCAAAATGCTCTTTACGTAATGACTAAGTCAATTTCGTATGGCCTGGCTATGGCCAAGGGTTTCTGCAACCTTGATGGATGCAAAGTACGCACAACGGTGCGCATCCATTTCCCGAATTTAGCGTGGCGATTTCCTACCAAAGAGGGGAGATGCCGCTGAAATGGATAAAAGAAACGCACGCTTTCTCCGTAAAAGAGAGGAAGTGCTGCTAAAATTTCTGAAGAAGCTAAGAATAGCTAAGAAAGAATGTAGCAGGATACTCTGACATATAGCAGAGTGCTACCCAGTTCATGGTTTGCCCTCTACAACGTAGAAGGGTTCATCGCACCACTGCCGGTAGAGCAGGGGAGGTGCTGACGAAATGGTTGGCAGAAGAGCTGCCGGAACCAATGGAACGGCATAATGATGTCCATTGATGGAACGATGCCAGATCGGCTCGTATCCTTGTGCCTGCAAGGGCACCTTGCTCGTAAGGGCCGCTGAGCCGGAGTAGAGGTTGCGCCTTGGCTAGGTTTGGACTCGTTGCGTAAAAAATACGCCGAGTAGCCGATCTATTTAGATCGAGTCATATGCATGCTCATTGAGAACGGTTACACAACCAGACTCGTAAGGGCCGAAGAGCCAGAGTGTGTTGTTTCCACCCAAAGATGTGTGATGCTCGTGGTGGCCGAAGTGCCAAAGAGCGGTGTTCTGCATGCATATGAATAAGACTTAAGGTCGCACATACCCCGCGGTTGAAGATCGTGTTAGGGGTACCCCCTCAGTAATGACTGTGTTGGGGAAGACTGAATGGGGTCGGGTACATACTCCCGTAGTGCTGAAAGCACGGGCTGCCTAAATGGCATGCAGATTCTGTCCAAGTAATTGTAAGACTGGCAGACCCCTTCAGGAATTATGCTCACTGTGGAATGACAGTGATGGTACAGCCTTGAGTGACATGTATTTTACTTTGGACCTGATAGAGTCCACGATGGCCTCAGTCACTCATGGGTTTTGGGGTCGTGGTTATCCTTAAGATCTAAGGATTGAACCCAACTACTGCAAGTAGAGGATGCATCCGAATATGGGCCTAGTAGGATTCTCCCAGTTGAAACACACTGCCCTACTATGGATAGGGTCAACAGGCCTCTGGGGTATCTAAAATACATAGAATAATCAACCCCCAGAACGTCGCGTTGATGCCCGGACAATAGCTCTACCTGCGTACCAAAGGCGGGAGCGGTTAATTATCAAACAATGCATTAGCTCTAGGTACAGCGATGCTTTGAATGTATGAGTGGATGACGTGTTGAGTCAGTCCTGCATAACCTTTGTGAAGGTGTCATGTTCGGTATACTACTGGACCGACTGGGCGAAGACCCGTGTTGTATCCGCACGACTAAGCGAAGCTCGAGGAGTTGTCCTTAGATGCGTGGGATACGGATGTGCCAAGTATGAAGACTTGAGCTAGACATCACTTTGAGACCCGGAAGAGGTCATGGCTAAGTCGTGGAGACTTAAGCGGCTATTCAAATCACAGCCCTGAAAAGGCTTGCTCTAAGTCATGAAGACTCGAGCGGATGTTCAACTCATAGCCCTGAGGAGGCTCCTGCGATATACGCTAAGTCTTGGAGGCTTGAGCGTCGTTATTGCGCATTGCGACCCTGAGTGGTCATTATCGTACTTGAGTTGAATGGTTACATGACTGCATGCTTACCAGACCATCAGTGGTTCTGACCCCGTTTCATGGGGATTTCAGGTGTTGTACCTGCGTGGCGATATGCGGAGCAAGGCGGCATCGAGTTCCAGGGTTTCTCTAGACAGAGTTGTACTGCTTCCTTTTTATTGAACCTACACTGCTCTCCTAAGCAGTAGTGTTGTAATAAACATATGTTTTCGATAAAATGGAACACTTTGGTGGTCAATGAGTTGCTTGGCCACATACCTGCAACGTGCTCGGAGTTTTCTAAAACTGACGACTCATTATCGTCTGATTCCGCTGCTAAAAGCTTTTCTAAGTTCCGCTGCAAAGAAAAAAAAAAAAAAAGAAATTCATGAAAATTTTAACTTAGCTTTGTTTTGGAAATCCGGGGCGTTACACCTTAGTATTGCCGCTAGAGTGGTGATTCTCTAGCAATGTCGTTAGAGTGGTGACTCTCTAACGATGCTGTCAGGGTGGTAACTCTCTGATGATGTCATAGAGGTGGTGATTTCCTCATGATGCTACTGGGGTGGTGACTCTCCAGTAATGCCGCTAGAGTGGTGATTCTTGGCGATGCCATTAGAGTAATGATTCTCTGTTGAAGGTTGTTAAAGTGATGATTCTTCAACGATGCCATTTGAATGACGACCCTCTTGTGATGATGTCAGAGTGGTGATTCTCCGAATTGCGTGTTAGAGTGGTGATTCTCTAACATTAGTCATCTAGAATGGTGATTTTCTGACTGCAGCGGCCCTATGCGGTGTCGCTTGTGTTGTTGCGCAATTAGAATTGTGTTGTGGCACTATTTGAATTATGCATTGTGTGCTCAAAACCTTAAAAGATTATTGTGGCTATTAGTTAGCAAACATGATTGTGAAACTTATTAGTTTATTATTCCTATATTTTTCTGTGTTGATAGATGGCATGGAAGGCCAGATGCGACGATATCATGGGAACTATGAACAACCTTGAGGAGGTTGTGCATCAGCAAGTGGTTGCGATGCAACAGATGGGTGCAAACCTTCAGCATGTAGCCCATGATAGGCAGAACGTAGGTACGATCACCTATAAGCGCTTTATGGAATTAGATCCTCCTTGTAAGACTCGCAATTTTTCAGATAACTCTGAATAAATTCCTGAGGCATTTTTCCAGTGAAAAATAGCATTTTTATCGTAAAGCGAATCAAACTGATTCCTGCGATCCAAATATACTTAGGATATTCGTATCTTCACGAATATATGCTCAAACGCTCTGGAGATCATAACTTCCTCCCTGATCGAAATCAAGAGATTCCGGCGAGCCAACTTTCTTAGTGGCATCAATACGAAGATAATGGCGTACTTAGAATTTTTCGGAAAAAAATCGCCGAAAACCCCAAATTCTTGCGGGACCCACGAAAATATTGGTGGGACCCACTGAAATATTTCTCAGAAAATATTCTAGAATATTCTAGAATATTCCAGCACCTTCCAGCATCTTCCAGAGCCTTCCAGCATGTTCCAGCACCTTCCATGGAAGGGATTCTCAGAAAAGCCCAAGGGTAAAGAGGGGATTCTGAAACTTGGGGCCCAAGTTTCAGAACCTATAAATAGAGGACCCCCCCTCCTTTAGAAAATCGCCAACCCCTCTCTCTCTCCTCCTTTTCCAAACCTCCCCTACCTAGCCTAGCCCACCTGAGCCCACCTGACCTGGTCTGAGCCTGCCTGACTTAGCCTGAGCCTGCTTGACCAGGTTTGAGCCTGCCTGACCTGGTCCTAACCCACCTGACCTAGGTCTGAACCTACTTGACCTAAGTCTGAACCCAGTTGACTTGACTTGAACCTGGTTTGGTTCAAAGTCAAAGTCCAAGTCCTTTTTCGTCCGAAGTTCGAAGTTGATCCTTTTTCGAAGTCGAGCCTCATTCGAAGCGTTTGAAGCAATCAGAGTCGTTTCTTCCTCAAATTAAGTAAGTTCGCTTCATTAAACCATCTCTCTCAAGTATTTGATTGTTTGTATATAGCATATACTTTCTGAAGTAGTATCTTGCTTTAGTTCTTGGTTGAGCCCTCTAGGACACTTCGGTGTTCACGCGCTCGCCTCGTAACTATCGTCGGATATATATGTTCGAATACGCAATATATGCGTTCTTCAAAATAGTATCTCACCCTAGTTCTTGGTTGAGCCCTCTAGGACACTTCGGTGTTCACTCGCTCGCCTCGTAACTATCGTTGGATATAGATCTAGGTGTATATCTGCTGATACTGCCGACGCGTCTTATATCGCACAGGCCATGTAATTTACCTTTGCCGTCGCGTCGTATGATGCCAAGGCTCCCTGCTTTCTGTACTTCCGATTACTGCACTTCCGATTATGCATTTACTTACGCCGTCGCGTCGAACGATGCCAAGGCTCCTGCTTTCTGCAATGTATTTACTTACGCCGTCGCGTCGAACGATGCCAAGGCTTCTGCTTTGTTATATATGTAGAATATTTTGTTCAGTTACACACCCTGAACAATAGTATATGCATTTCTTTACGCCGCCGCTGTATAAAGCACAGGCTTCTGCTTATACTACATATATAGCGCATAAATGAGCGTTCAAATGGAGATCAACTCCAAATCGCCCATGCGATTCCTTGACCGCTCCTCGTTCAAAACTCTGTTTGACGAATGAAGCCCCTATTGGAAAGGCTTCGGTTTTTGGCAAAATGCTCTTTACGTAAAGACTAAATCAATTACGTATGGCCTGGCTATGGCCCAAGGTTCCTGCAACCTTGATGGATGCAAAGTACGCACAACGGTGCGCATCCATTTCCCGAGTTAAGCGTAGCGATTTCCCACCAAAGAGGGGAGATGCCGCTGAAACGGATAAAAGAAACGCACGCTTTTTCCGTAAAAGAGAGGAAGTGCTGCTGAAATTCCTGAAGGAGCTAAGAATGGCTCAGAAAGAACATAGCAGAAGTGCTACCCAGTTATGGAATGCCTTCTACGATGTAGAAAGGTTTGTCGCACCACTGCCGGTAGAGCAGAGAAGGTGTTGACAGAATGGTTGGCAGAAGAGCTGCCAAAACCAGTTAAGTGGCACAATGATGTCCTTTGTTGGAACGATGTCAGAATGACTCGTCTCCCTGACACCTGCAAGGGCATCATACTTGTAAGAGTCGTTGCGCCAAAGTAGTGGTAGCGCCTTGACAAGGTCCTGAGCTCGTTGCGTAAAAATACGCCGAGTAGCCGATCCGTAGAGATCGAGTCATGTGCATGCTCATTGAGAATTATCAGACAACCAGACTCGTAAGGGCCGCTGAGCCGGAGTGAGTTGTTTCCACCGAAAGAGGTGAAGTGCTCGTCAAGGCCGAAGTGCCGAGAGCAGAGTTAAGCATGCATATGAATAAAACCTTTGTTCCACGGTGAAAACCGTGTGGTTGAGTGGGGTCGGGTACATACTTCTCAAAGGCTGCCCTATAGGCATGCAATGTTCGTCAAGTAATTGTAAGATCGGCAGGCCCCTTTCAGAATTTCTCAACGAGGAAGACTGTGATGGCGCAGCCTTGAGTGACATATATTTCACCCGAACCTGATAGAGTTCATTGATGGCCTTCGTCACTCAGAGGTATGGAGGTCGTGGTTATCCTTAAATATCTAAGAATTGAACCCAACTACTGCAGTAGCAGAATGCATTCGGATACCTAGTAAGGATCTCTTCCGGTATGCTGTACCGTCCTACTAGGGGGATGGGGTCAACAGGCCTCTGGGGTATCTAAAATACATAGAATAATCAACCCCCAGATCGTCGCGTTGTCGCCCAGATATGAGTCCCCTAAGCCCAGGGGGAGGTGCAATTATCGAAACAAAGCATTAGCTTAGGTACAGTGCTACTTTGAATGTATGAGTGGATGACGTTGTTGAGTCAGTCCTGCATAACCTTTGTGAAGGTGTCATGGTCGGTATACTACTGGACCGATTGGGAAAGAACACCATTGATATCCCTACGACTAAGTGAAGCTCGGAGAGCTGTCCTTAGATTCGTAGGATACGGATGTGCCAAGCATAAAGGCTTGAGCTAGACATCCATTCGTGACTCTGAGGAAGTCAAGGCTAAGTCGTAGAGACTTGAGAGGTTATTCTAACTCACAGCCCTGAAGAGGCTTATGCGAAGTCATGACGACTTGCGTGGATGTTCAACTCATAGCCCTGATGAGGCTTTTGCGATATACGCTAAGTCATGGAGGCTTGAGCGTCGTATTACGAACTGCGACCCTGAGTGGTCTATGCATTTACTTGAGTTGAATAGATAAGTGTTTGCCTACTTACCAGACCATCAGTGGTTCTGACCCCGTTTTATGGGGATTTCAGGTGTTGAACCTGCATGGCGATATGCGGAGCAAGGCGGCATCGAGTTCCAGGGTTTCTCTAGACAGAGTTGTACTGCTTCCTTTTTATTGAACCTTCACTATTTTTCTAAGCAGTAGTGTTGTAATAAACATATGTTTTCGATAAAATGAAACACTTTGGTGGTCAATGAGTTGCTTGGCCACATACCTGCAACGTGCTCGGAGTTTTTTAAAACTGACAACTCATTATCGTCTGATTCCGCTGCTAAAAGCTTTTGTAAGTTCCGCTGCAAAGAAAAAAAAAAGAAATTCATGAAAATTTTAACTTAGCTTTGTTTTGGAAATCCGGGGCGTTACAGAATTGGTATCAGAGCCTGAGTCTGAGAAACCTGGTTCAAGATCCGTCATGTTTGCGGTATCGCACTGTAAGTATAAATCTTATACTTTCTCGAATTTGGGTGTATTTGCATGAATAGATAAATGGCTCCTAAGGCGAGGAGAACCATGTCGAGCGAGGAGTCTCATACACAGGGCTTCCTGTTGGAGACGCTCAACAGGCTTGTGTCTGCCATTCGTGAATCAAGGCAAGCACCAACCCCGCCTCGCAATGAGCACTTTGGAGGAATAACTTATGAAAAGTTCCTCAAACTAGACCCACCAGTCTTCGTTGGCAGTGCCGATCCAGAGCTTGCAGAAAGCTGAATTGAGGAAACAGAGCGTGCCTTCCTGGTATTAGGAGTACCAGAAGAAAAGAAGACCAACTTTGGCATGTACAGGCTGAAAGACAACGCACGGAAGTGGTGGGATACCACTAAGATAATCCAGTTCTCTCAGCTTGAAGTCATCCCTTGGGATGATTTTCGGAGAACTTTCTTGGATAATTACTTCCCGATACACTCCAGAAATAAGAAGAAGATGGAGTTTCTAGAATTAGAGCAAGGTGTTATGAGTCTGATGGACTATACCACTAAATTTCAAAACCTTGAACGATATTGCTCCACGTTATTCGATACTGACCAAGAAAGGGCCGATAAATATATAAATGGATTGCAAGGAGGGTTGCGATCTCGTGTGATAACAAGCATGCCCTCGACTTTTTCAAGCTGCTGTGGCAGCATCTTCAAAGATTAGCGAGGATTGGGCGCGATCTAAGGTGATCATAGCAAAGAGGCCCATAGTTGATGGTGGGAATAATAAGAGGACGTTCCCCGGTGGCCAGGAATCACGACCAGCTTTTTATAAGAGGGATTTTCGGGAGAACAACTTTACTCCACCGACCGAGCAGCCATTACAAATGGTAGAAGCTAATCAGCCCTACCAACAGCCTAATTTTCGATGCCCAAGGTGTAGCTCAGATCATCCTGGAGGGGTTTGTCCTCGCGATACGGGAGGTTGCCTGTATTGCGGCAAACCAGGGCATCATGTGAGAGAATGTCGCAAGAAGGCCTCAGATCTTCAACAGAGAAATATGGGATCTGGAGGACCCTCTCAACAAATACAACAACGATTGCCACTATCCAGAATAGAGCAGAAACCTGTGGCAGGTCGTGTCTATGCAGTGATAGCCGAACAACTCACGAATGATGACCATATCAAGGAATCTGGATACCTTGATAGATAGAGTTGTAATGGGTAAAAAGCTATCAAAGGACAAGATCCAATAATCGCTCGAGACAAGAGGCTTATGACCTTGTGTATGGTCATCTGGATCGATATGTATCCTTGCTCTCTAAAGTAATGTTGGATTTGTTAAATTAAATCTTAAGTGCTTATGCCCAAAATTTATGGCTATAGACCACATGATTGAGAAATTAAGTTTGCGTAATTAGAACGTTAAAAGTTACTTAATAAAATAAACCATCGAGGAATTGTTCCCAAGAAGAGAGTCCTGTGAGGTTTTACATATTCAAGATCAGATCGTCTAGCCAAAGTGAGCCTGTGAGGGTATACAGCTCCGTGCGAGTGTATATGTTCCAAAACCAGTAGCTTGGCTAGTATGATTCTGTGAGGGTGTACTGATCCAATATCAGGTAAGTCTGACGAAGGCGAACCTGTGAGGAGGTACGTTTCCAATACCAGGTAGTCTGACAGGGGACTTATTCTAATATGGTTAATCTCTAGAAGAATGATCTGTGTGTACAAAATAGTTACACAAGATGGCTATGTTAAATAGCCGGTTGGAAGAACATTGATTCAACAAACTATCGTGGTTGTAGCATAATTTGAACTCAGATATGAGAAACATACCTCATCGATCATCAATCATGATATGAGGTAATGATTGGAATAAATACAATGTTGAACTAAGTGAATAAAATTATGAATCTAACATATGGGAGAAATATCCCGAGTTACGCACTTAGTACTCTTAACTGAATTTCACGGACGAAATTCCTTTAAGAGGGTAATGATGTAAGACCCGCAATTTTTCAGATAACTCTGAATAAATTCCTGAGGCATTTTTCCAGTGAAAAATAGCATTTTTATCGTAAAGCGAATCAAACTGATTCCTGCGATCCAAATATACTTAGGATATTCGTATCTTCACGAATATATGCTCAAACGCTCTGGAGATCATAACTTCCTCCCTGATCGAAATCAAGAGATTCCGGCGAGCCAACTTTCTTAGTGGCATCAATACGAAGATAATGGCGTACTTAAAATTTTTCGGAAAAAAATCGCAGAAAACCCGAAATTCTTGCGGGACCCACGAAAATATTGGTGGGACCCACTGAAATATTTCTCAGAAAATATTCTAGAATATTCTAGAATATTCTAGAATATTCCAACACTTTCCAGCATCTTCCAGAGCCTTCCAGCATGTTCCAGCACCTTCCATGGAAGGGATTCTCAGAAAAACCCAAGGGTAAAGAGGGGATTCTGAAACTTGGGGCCCAAGTTTTAGAACCTATAAATAGAGGACCCCCCCTCCTTTAGAAAATCGCCAACCCCTCTCTCTCTCCTCCTTTTCCAAACCTCCCCTAACTAGCCTAGCCCACCTGAGCCCACCTGACCTGGTCTGAGCCTGCCTGACTTAGCCTGAGCCTGCTTAACCTGGTCTGAGCCTGCCTGACCTGGTCCTAACCCACCTGACCTAGGTCTGAACCTACTTGACCTAAGTCTGAACCCAGTTGACTTGACTTGAACCTGGTTTGGTTCAAAGTCAAAGTCCAAGTCCTTTTTCGTCCGAAGTTCGAAGTTGATCCTTTTTCGAAGTCGAGCCTCGTTCGAAGCGTTTGAAGCAATCAGAGTCATTTCTTCCTCAAATTGAAGTAAGTTCGCTTCATTAAACCATCTCTCTCAAGTATTTGATTGTTTGTATATAGCATATACTTTCTGAAGTAGTATCTTGCTTTAGTTCTTGGTTGAGCCCTCTAGGACACTTCGGTGTTCACGCGCTCGCCTCGTAACTATCGTCGGATATATATGTTCGAATACGCAGTATATGCGTTCTTTAAAATAGTATCTCACCCTAGTTCTTGGTTGAGCCCTCTAGGACACTTCGGTGTTCACTCGCTTGCCTCGTAACTATCGTTGGATACAGATCTAGGTGTATATCTGCTGATACTGCCGACGCGTCTTATATCGCACAGGCCATGTAATTTACCTTTGCCGTCGCGTCGTATGATGCCAAGGCTCCCTGCTTTCTGTACTTCCGATTACTGCACTTCCGATTATGCATTTACTTACGCCGTTGCGTCGAACGATGCCAAGGCTCCTGCTTTCTGCAATGTATTTACTTACGCCGTCGCGTCGAACGATGCCAAGACTTCTGCTTTGTTATATATGTAGAATATTTCGTTCAGTTACACACCCTGAACAATAGTATATGCATTTCTTTACGCCGCCGCTGTATAAAGCACAGGCTTCTGCTTATACTACATATATAGCGCATAAATGAGCGTTCAAATGGAGATCAACTCCAAATCGCCCATGCGATTCCTTGACCGCTCCTCGTTCAAAACTCTGCTTGACGAATGAAGCCCCTATTGGAAAGGCTTCGATTTTTGGCAAAATGCTCTTTACGTAAAGACTAAATCAATTACGTATGGCCTGGCTATGGCCCAAGGTTCCTGCAACCTTGATGGATGCAAAGTACGCACAACGGTGCGCATCCATTTCCCGAGTTAAGCGTAGCGATTTCCCACCAAAGAGGGGAGATGCCGCTGAAACGGATAAAAGAAACGCACGCTTTCTCCGTAAAAGAGAGGAAGTGCTATTGAAATTCCTGAAGGAGCTAAGAATGGCTCAGAAAGAACATAGCAGAAGTGATACCCAGTTATGGAACGCCTTCTACGATGTAGAAAGGTTCGTCGCACCACTGCCGGTAGAGCAAAGAAGGTGTTGACAGAATGGTTGGCAGAAGAGCTGCCAAAACCAGTTAAGTGGCACAATGATGTCCTTTGTTGGAACGATGTTAGAATGACTCGTCTCCCTGACACCTGCAAGGGCATCATACTTGTAAGAGCCGTTGCGCCAAAGTAGTGGTAGCGCCTTGACAAGGTCCTGAGCTCGTTGCGTAAAAATACGCCGAGTAGCCGATCCGTAGAGATCGAGTCATGTGCATGCTCATTGAGAATTATCAGACAACCAGACTCGTAAGGGCCGCTGAGCCGGAGTGAGTTGTTTCCACCGAAAGAGGTGAAGTGCTCGTCAAGGCCGAAGTGCCGAGAGCAGAGTTAAGCATGCATATGAATAAAACCTTTGTTCCACGGTGAAAACCGTGTGGTTGATTGGGGTCGGGTACATACTTCTCAAAGGCTGCCCTATAGGCATGCAATGTTCGTCAAGTAATTGTAAGATCGGCAGGCCCCTTTCAGAATTTCTCACCGAGGAAGACGGTGATGGCGCAGCCTTGAGTGACATATATTTCACCCGAACCTGATAGAGTTCATTGATGGCCTTCGTCACTCAGAGGTATGGAGGTCGTGGTTATCCTTAAATATCTAAGAATTGAACCCAACTACTGCAGTAGCAGAATGCATTCGGATACCTAGTAAGGATCTCTTCCGGTATGCTGTACCGTCCTACTAGGGGGATGGGGTCAACAGGCCTCTGGGGTATCTAAAATACATAGAATAATCAACCCCCAGATCGTCGCGTTGTCACCCAGATATGAGTCCCCTAAGCCCAGGGGGAGGTGCAATTATCGAAACAAAGCATTAGCTTAGGTACAGCGCTACTTTGAATGTATGAGTGGATAACGTTGTTGAGTCAGTCCTGCATAACCTTTGTGAAGGTGTCATGGTCGGTATACTACTGGACCGATTGGGAAAGAACACCATTGATATCCCTACGACTAAGTGAAGCTCGGAGAGCTGTCCTTAGATTCGTAGGATACGGATGTGCCAAGCATAAAGGCTTGAGCTAGACATCCATTCGTGACTCTGAGGAAGTCAAGGCTAAGTCGTAGAGACTTGAGAGGTTATTCTAACTCACAGCCCTGAAGAGGCTTATGCGAAGTCATGACGACTTGCGTGGATGTTCAACTCATAGCCCTGATGAGGCTTTTGCGATATACGCTAAGTCATGGAGGCTTGAGCGTCGTATTACAAACTGCGACCCTGAGTGGTTTATGCATTTACTTGAGTTGAATAGATAGGTGTTTGCCTACTTACCAGACCATCAGTGGTTCTGACCCCGTTTTATGGGGATTTCAGGTGTTGAACCTGCGTGGCGATATACGGAGCAAGGCGGCATCGAGTTCCAGGGTTTCTCTAGACAGAGTTGTACTGCTTCCTTTTTATTGAACCTTCACTACTTTTCTAAGCAGTAGTGTTGTAATAAACATATGTTTTCGATAAAATGAAACACTTTGGTGGTCAATGAGTTGCTTGGCCACATACCTGCAACGTGCTCGGAGTTTTCTAAAACTGACGACTCATTATCGTCTGATTCCGCTGCTAAAAGCTTTTGTAAGTTCCGCTGCAAAGAAAAAAAAAAGAAATTCATGAAAATTTTAACTTAGCTTTGTTTTGGAAATCCGGGGCGTTACACTCCTACTTTCCTGGGTAAGACAGACTGTGATCATCGCAAAATTTTTCCTCTCTTGTGTATTTCTCTCTCTTCCTTCTCTTTTCCTTTCCAATCTCTATTTCCTCCTTTTTGAAAGAAGAAAATAAAAGACAGAAAGAAAGAGAGAAGAGAAAAGAAAAGAAAAAAGGAGAGAAGATGAACTCTTTTGCGGGGTCTCACTTGACCTTAATTTTGAAATTTTTTGAAATAACTCGCCTCCATTTTTGAAATATTTGCGGGAAAACTTAAGAGACAGGATCCGCTCGTCGGTACGAGGTTCAACCGTTCCTGGCGCCTTTACTAGGGGTAATCGAACCAAGGGTCGAATTTTATGCCTTTTGTTTTACTAAGAAATTATCTAAGAACTTATCTTAAGTCTAAATGCACAAAGAATCATGCTTGTGCAAATGCAAAGATGTATGCTCTTTTTGAAAATGTTTTGAAGAATTCCCAAGTATTTCTGAGGTGAATCTGATAAAGTGAAGAAATGATTTCTAACATTAGAACTTTAAGATTAAAGTTCTAAGTTTTTAGAATAATCAAGAGCTTTTGGGAAAATAAATCTGGATCTGGAAAGAGATGATTTTAAAGTTTCGAGATAAAAGAAGAAGAAAGAAATTTTCAAAGTCATAAGTGGACTTTGAGTCAGAATAGAAATGAAAATGGAATTTAATCAGAAGGAAAGATAGAATTAGGATAATTGAGAAATGAAATTGATTTAAAAGTTGGAATTTCAAGATGAAGCCCGAATCCAAGATCTGGATTCTAAATAGAGTTCAAAGTTGAATTTTTGGATTTAGGATCCGAAATGGGAACTTGATTTGAAATCTAGAATGAAGTGGAATTGGTTCTAAGAATTGGAATCAAGATGGAATTTGGATCTGAATTTTGAATGGAATTGGATTCAAGATTTGGAATATAAGATGAAGTTTGGATCTGGAATCTAAGATCCAAGATAGAATTGGATTTTGGACCCTAAAATGGAGTTGGATCTGAAATCTGAGATCTAAAGTAGAATGGGATACTGGATCCTAAATGGAATTTGGATCTGTAATCCGAGATCCAAAGTAGAATCGGTTTTTGGGTCCTAAGGTGGATTTGGATCTAAAGTCTGAGATCCAAAGTAGAATTGGGTTCTGGATCCTATAATAGATTTGGATCTGAAGTCTGAGATCCAAAGTAGAATTGGATTCTGGATCCTAGAATGGATTTGGATTTAAATCTGAGATCCAAAATAGAATGTGGATCTAAGGTCTAAGATCCAAAAAGGGAAGTTGGATTCATACTTGGAAATCTGGATCCAAGTTGAGATTTAACTTTGGTCTTGGGTTTTGAAAAGTCCAAAATAGGACTTTTGAAGATGGATCTGGGTTTTGAAAACCCAGATTGAACTTAGGAAGGTTTGGATATTGAGATTCAGAGTCAATCTCAACTTTGATTCAAAACTGGAAGAAAACTTGATTTTGAATCATAAGATGAATCAGAAACTTCAAAGTTAAATTGAACTTTGAAATTGAATTTTGAATTGAGTTGGAAATTTGAAGTTTGAATATAAAATGATTTCAAAGTCAAATTGGACTTTGAAATTGAATTTTTGAATCTTGAAATGAGATAGAATTGGATTTGAATAAGATTTGATCTGAAAAATGAAGAAGAAGAATCACTTGGAATTTTGGAAAGGAAATTTTGAAAACATGATGCAATTCTATCCTATATGATAATGAATTTGAATAAGTTTGAAATTGGATTTGAAAATTATATTTCATTCTTTAAATGAATTTAAATAAGATTAATGATATAATACACTCCTGACTATGGTCATTGAATGTATTATATAATAGTCATATCTAACTTCAAATGAAGGATAAAATACCCTTTTAGTGCTTTTATAGAATTTAAAATGAAATTAACCTTCAATATACCCTGACTATGGCCATTGGTATATATTTTGGGTTAATTTTAAGTTAAATTCTGATAAAAGAAAAATATTTAAGGAAAATATGATGAATTTTGAAAATGGATCCAGTGTTATTTTATAAAAGATAAAAATGCTAAGTTTTGTCCACACCCTGATGTGATCATCGCAAAATTTTTCCTCTTTCGTTGTTTCTCTCTCTTCCTTCTCTTTTCCTTTTCTAACCCCTGTTTTCCTCCTTTTTGAAGGGAGAAGAATAAAAGAAAGAAAAGAAAGAGAGAAGAGAAGAGAAAAGAAAGAGAGAGAGAAGAGGAACTCTTTTGCGGGTTTTCACTTGACCTTGATTTGAAAAATATTTAGAAAATCACTCTCCTCCGTTTTGAAAATATTGCGGGAAAAATGGAGAGACGGGATTTGCTCGTCGGTACGAGGTTCGACCGTTTCATGGCGCCTTTACCAGGGGTAATCGAACCAAGGATCAAATCTATGCCTTTTGCTTTGCCTAAATATAATCTAAGAGTTTATTCTGACTCTAAATGCACAAAGAATCATGCTTGTGTGATGCAAGGATATATGCTCTTTTGAAAATTGATTTAGAAATTTCTAAGTATTGTGAGATGAACTTGGTAAAGGAGTGAAGAAATGTTTTAGAACTTGAGATAGATCAGAGGAGTTCTAAGTTCTTTGAAGTAAATCAGGATTGGAAGAATAAATGAGAAAGAATGACTTAGAGCTTTAAAATGAAAGAAAATAAAGTTTCAAAGTCAAGATGGACTTTGAATTTTGAATTTGAATTTAGGAAAGGAAATGAATACTTGAGATGGAATTGAATTTGGATTTCTGAAGTTTGGAATGGATCTGAGATAATCAAATGGCATTTAAGAATAAAAATGGATTTAGGGGGTTCAGATGAGATCTGAAAATGGAATTGGATTTGAAATCTAGAATTGGGAATGGAGTTGGATCTAAAGATGGTTTTAAGATCTAAGATCTAAGATCCGAGATACAATTGGATTCTGGATCCTAAGATGGATTTGGATCAGAAGTCTAAGATCCAAAGTAGAATTGGGTTTTGGATCCTAAGATGGATTTGGATCTTGAAGTCTGAGATCCAATATAGAGTTAGACTCTGGATCCTAAGATGGATTTGGATCTGAAATCTAAGATCCAAAGTGAAACTGAAGTCTGGATCCTAAAGAGGAATTGGATCTGAAGTCTAAGATCCGAAATGAAATTGGAGTCTGGACCCTAAAGAGGAATTGGATGTGAAGTCTGAGATCCAATATGAGTATTTGAATCCTGGATCCTAAAATGGATTTGGATCTGAAGTCTGAGATCCAATATGAGTGTTGAATCCTGGATCCTAGAATGGATTTTGGAGTTAAATTCAGGAGATGAATCAATAACCTCCAAGTTTAATTTGAACTTGGAAAATGAATTTTAGAAATTGAATCTTGAATATACAGATGAATTTCAAAGTTGAATTGAATTTTAAATTTAAGATAGAATTTGGAATTTGAAATACAAGATGATTCTGAAGTTTCAAAGTCAAATGGGACTTTGAAATTGAATTCTTGAATCCTTTTGAGAAATAGAATTGAATTTGAATTTATAAATAGGATTTGATCTGAGAAAGGAAAGAATTACTTGGATTTTATGAAAAAGAATTTAGAAATATGATGCAAATCTATCTAAATGATAAATGAATTTAAATTTTTGATTTTGAATTTTTGAAAAGCTATTCCATTCTTTAAATGAATTAAAATAAGATTGAAGATATAATACATCCTTGACTATGGTCATTGAATGTATTATATAATAATCTATATTTAAATTCAGATAAAGAACAAAACATATTTTTGTGCTTTTATAGAGTTTAAAATGAAAATTAACTCTCAATATACCCTGACTATGGCCATTGGTATATATTTTGAGCTAATTTTAAGTTAAACTCTAATAAAAGAAGAAATATTTGAAAATATGATGATTTTTTAAAGGGATCCAGTGTGGATCCAAATGTTATTTCATAAAAGATAAAAATCCTAAGTTTTGTTTACATCCTGATTATGGCCATTGATGTAAATCATCAACTTAGGATTAATTACCTCTTACGAAACGGTGCATGTGCCATTCGTGTTTCCCCATTGTGAGAATTTTGAGAAATAAAGGCAAAAAGCATGAAAATGAGCCATTTATGATATTTACATATGCTCATTCATTCTAATCTAGGAATTTGGGAATGTAAATTCTCGTTAAGATCTAACTATTACAAAACAAAAGATTGAATTTACGACTTCTAATGGTAATATCTTCCGCATGTTCCTTGCAAAACACTTGATTAATATAAAAGATAGAAAGAAATTGTACATATCACATGGAGATTAATGGTAAAATGCTCATGGGACAAGATATACATGATGGAAAATGGTATATATATATATATATACATGTACATATATGTATGCATATACAATGCTTTATACCTATATACTGAAAGGCAGCTATAAATGAATACTGGTGTACTGTTGCTGTGAAAGCAGTAGGTATAGTGGGCGGGGTACTGATTAATGGAAGCAATAATAGAAATAAATGGAGAAGCAGTGTGCTGCTGCACATTGATAAATATGGGATATAGCACAGGTTAGATGGAAAGGACAATGTGCTGGGGATAATATATATTGGCATGGACCCTAGCTGCAACTGGGCCAAAGAGAGCTATCTTGACCATGTCTGGGGTTAATTTCCTCTCCCCTTGTGCCATTATGACAGATTTCAAAACACCGTAGAACTCTAGGCAACCTAGGAAGCCTATCTGATTCTAATCTGCATGTATTCATATCTCGGGGCAACCTTCAATTCTAAAGGTCAAAACTGGGTCATTCTGGACCAAGGAGACTGTACCCGTCTGGTTGTGAATGGCGGGTTGATAAAGTGGTATAACAGATATACCCGGATGCCGCCTTATAGTCTGGCATAAGGGTACGGATGGTGATATGACTGTGAGAGGTGATCAATGTGCTTAAACGATAAGCACATTTAATGCCTTGGGTCTGGCAGTATACAAACATCGAAAAGCTGGTGCACAGAACATAGTGTCTTCATATGTGATTTGTAATTGGTAAAATGTGAGATTTCTAAAAGACTTCACTAAGTTTAATATGAGCTAAAACATGATTCACAATATAAACAGGGTATCGCCTATGCTGTAAAGGGAAAATGTTAAAGGGAATCGTTGCACTTACCCCGCTGATTTCAAAAGCAATATCCAAGATAATCAATGATGAATAGAGCAAAGCAACAGGGGTTTTATTTTAAACTTAGCTCCAGCATGAAGAAATTTTAGCACAATATCAATTGATACTAACTTTTTGACAAAAAAAAAAATCCAACTTCAAGTTTTACACAAGGAGGTGAGACGAGACTTAGCTGATGAAAGAAGACCCAGATATGCAATCCTTACTCCCTTCTGGGCTGTGAGCTCAAACTGGGTATGATAAAGCCGATGCTTTGAATGGGGGTGCTACAGCGTTGGGGTGACAACATGCTAAAGCTGCAATGTAGTAATGGCTTGAGGGAAATGTCATGATGTTGTGCTTGTGCAACCCCACAAAATATAGATATAAGTACTGGTAAGTCAGTATTGAGATATACAGATAAACTAATTTCTCAACTTGATATCAAATTATCTTCAATGATCTGAACCCCAAATCAATTTATTATGGTGCAAATACCTGATGAATCACCTTCAGCAAACAATTGATTCGAATAGAACAATCGCCCATAGGCAAATTGATGAATTAACCCTGTCAGCCACTGGGATTTACTCTTCGATCAACGAGCCGCATACATAAGTAAATTGCCTTTTAAGGACTGCCTGTCTATCCTTACCCTTTTTTTTTTTTTTCGACGTTCGGTGTGTCAGTGGTATAAGGAGTAGAATCAAAGGTATTAGCAGCAAAACACCAAGGAATGACAACATATATCATTACCTGATAACTTTCCATCAGCAGGGGCTATCATAGATATTCCAGAATTTACACTTTAGTAGGAAGAACCCATGAAACTCTTCACAGACATATTTAATGTATCATTACCTGAATGCTTAGATGTAATACAGGCATGTGACAGTGAGAGGACAAACTCCAAGAAAGCAAAACTGAAATGATCCAGTATATAATTGAGGAACCCTTATCTGTCTTTGAACATGGAGTGGTTCTATCTATTTTTATATATTTTTTTTATTTTTATACCACTACCAACAGTAATCGCGCACCAGAATATTTTTAAACACAAGGTGACTCCTGTAACAGATCGCCATTCTGGGATGGATCTGGTAGGTGGGCATTTCTCTGCATCTACAAGAAATGTCTTTATCGGTGCATCGACATCAGCTACACAGTCTAAATCTTTTCTCCGACCTATAGATCCTATTTAAAACAAGATGACTGCAAAAGCAAAAGCAAGAAATAGATTCTCAAGTCTCTCGGCCAATATCCCCACCCAAGTTATCCTTGTATTTCCAACAGGTATATGCTGTAGGCATCAAAGCCACATCACGGGTGAGCATAATGAAAGGATTATACAGCAGGACACCCAGAAGCAGTCCTTTAGTAATTCCCAAAGTGGAGTATGATATTGATTTAACTACCAACAGTATAATGGACAACACCGAGCAGAAAATGAAGCCTGAGCCAGAGATAAATTATTATCAGTAGTATTATATCGAAATATAAAAACCAGAAAAAATGGGTATGCTGCACCATGGATATTGATGCAGAGCAGGTGTAACGCCCCGGATTTCCAAAACAAAGCTAAGTTAAAATTTTCATGAATTTCTTTTTTTTTTTCTTTGCAGCGGAACTTAGAAAAGCTTTTAGCAGCGGAATCAGACGATAATGAGTCGTCAGTTTTAGAAAACTCCGAGCACGTTGCAGGTATGTGGCCAAGCAACTCATTGACCACCAAAGTGTTCCATTTTATCGAAAACATATGTTTATTACAACACTACTGCTTAGAAAAGCAGTGTAGGTTCAATAAAAAGGAAGCAGTACAACTCTGTCTAGAGAAACCCTGGAACTCGATGCCGCCTTGCTCCGCATATCGCCACGCAGGTCCAACACCTGAAATCCCCATAAAACGAGGTCAGAACCACTGATGGTCTGGTAAGCATGCAATCATGTAACCATTCAACTCAAGCACGATAATGACCACTCAGGGTCGCAATGCGCAATAACGACGCTCAAGCCTCCAAGACTTAGCGTATATCGCAGGAGCCTCCTCAGGGCTATGAGTTGAACATCCGCTCGAGTCTTCATGACTTAGAGCAAGCCTTTTCAGGGCTGTGATTTGAATAGCCGCTTAAGTCTCCACGACTTAGCCATGACCTCTTCCGGGTCTCAAAGTGATGTCTAGCTCAAGTCTTCATACTTGGCACATCCGTATCCCACGCATCTAAGGACAACTCCTCGAGCTTCGCTTAGTCGTGCGGATACAACACGGGTCTTTGCCCAGTCGGTCCAGTAGTATACCGAACATGACACCTTCACAAAGGTTATGCAGGACTGACTCAACATGTCATCCATTCATACATTCAAAACATCGCTGTACCTAGAACTAATGCATTGTTTGATAATTAACCGCTCCCGCCTTTGGTACGCAGGTAGAGCTATTGTCCGGGAATCAACGCGACGTTCTGGGGGTTGATTATTCTATGTATTTTAGATACCCCAGAGGCCTGTTGACCCTATCCATAGTAGGGCAGTGTGTTTCAACTGGGAGAATCCTACTAGGCCCATATTCGGATGCATCCTCTACTTGCAGTAGTTGGGTTCAATCCTTAGATCTTAAGGATAACCACGACCCCAAAACCCATGAGTGACTGAGGCCATCGTGGACTCTATCAGGTCCAAAGTAAAATACATGTCACTCAAGGCTGTACCATCACTGTCATTCCACAGTGAGCATAATTCCTGAAGGAGTCTGCCAGTCTTACAATTACTTGGACAGAATCTGCATGCCATTTCGGCAGCCCGTGCTTTCAGCACTACGGGAGTATGTACCCGACCCCATTCAGTCTTCCCCAACACAGTCATTACTGAGGGGGTACCCCTAACACGATCTTCAACCGCGGGGTATGTGCGACCTTAAGTCTTATTCATATGCATGCAGAACACCGCTCTTTGGCACTTCGACCACCACGAGCATCACACCTCTTTGGGTGGAAACAACACACTCTGGCTCATCAGCCCTTACGAGTCTGGTTGTGTAACCGTTCTCAATGAGCATGCATATGACTCGATCTAAATAGATCGGCTACTCGGCGTATTTTTACGCAACGAGTCCAAACTTAGCCAAGGCGCAACCTCTACTCCGGCTCAGCGGCCCTTACGAGAAAGGTGCCCTTGCAGGCACAAGGATACGAGCCGATCTGGCATCGTTCCATCAACGGACATCATTATGCCGTTCCATTGGTTCCGGTAGCTCTTCTGCCGACCATTTCGTCAGCACCTCCCCTGCTCTACCGGCAGTGGTGCGACGAACCCTTCTACGTTGTAGAGGGCAAACCATGAACTGGGTAGCACTCTGCTATATGTCAGAGTATCCTGCTACGTTCTTTCTGAGCTATTCTTAGCTTCTTTAGAAATTTCAGTAGCACTTCCTCTCTTTTACGGAGAAAGCGTGTGTTTCTTTTATCCATTTCAGCGGCCTCTCCCCTCTTTGGTAGGAAATCGCCACGCTTAATTCGGGAAATGGATGCGCACCGTTGTGCGTACTTTGCATCCATCAAGGTTGCAGGAACCCTGGGCCATAGCCAGGCCATACGTAATTAACTTAGTCTTTACGTAAAGAGCATTTTGCCAAAAAGCGAAGCCTTTCCAATAAGGGCTTCATTCGTCAAGCAGAATCTTGAACGAGGAGCGGTCAAGGAATCGCATGGGCGATTTGGAGTTGATCTCCATTTGAACGCTCATTTATGCGCTATATATGTAGTATAAGCAGAAGCTTGTGCTTTATACAGCGGCGGCGTAAAGAAATGCATATACTATTGTTCAGGGTGTGTAACTGAACGAAATATTCTACATATATAACAAAGCAGAAGCCTTGGCATCGTTCGACGCGACGGCGTAAGTAAATACATTGCAGAAAGCAGGAGCCTTGGCATCGTTCGACGCGACGGCGTAAGTAAATGCATAATCGGAAGTGCAGTAATCGGAAGTACAGAAAACAGGGAGCCTTGGCATCATACGACGCGACGGCAAAGGTAAATTACATAGCCTGTGCGATATAAGACGCGTCGGCAGAATCAGCAGATATACACCTAGATCCGCATCCAACGATAGTTACGAGGCGAGCGGGTGAACACCGAAGTGTCCTAAAGGGCTCAACCAAGAACTAAAGCGAGATACCATTTTGAAGAACGCATATACTGCGTGTTTGAACATAGATATATCCGACGATAGTTACGAGACGAGCGGGTGAACACCGAAGTGTCCAAAAAGGGCTCAATCAAGAACTAAAGCAAGATACTACTTCAGAAAGTATATTCTATATACAAACAGTCAAATACTTGAGAGAGATGGATCAACGAAGCGAACTTACTTCAAATCGTGGAAGAAACGGTTCCGGGTTGCTTCTTTGGCTTCGAGCCTTCCTTCGAGAGGTCAGACTAAGTCAGATGAAGCTGACTTAGTTGAGAAAGAGGTAGAGCAGGTCAAGCTACTCAACCTAAGTGGTTTGAACCAAACAGGGTTCAATCCAAGTCAATTGGGTTCAGCAGGTTCGAACTCAGCTCAAGTAGGCTAAGTCTGGGTTCAGAAACCCAAACCGGAATCAGGACTAAAAAGGACTTTGACTTTGACTTTAAACCCAACTAGGTTCAAGTCAAGTCAACTGGGTTTGGACCAGGTCAAGTGGGTTCAGACCCAGGTCAGGTGGGTTAGGACCAGGTCAGGCAGGCTCAGGCTAAGTCAGGCAGGCTCAGACTAGGTCAGGTGGGCTCAGGTGGGCTAGGCTAGGTAGGGGAGGTTTAGGAGAGAGAGAGAAGGCAAGAGAGAGAGGGGGGGTCGATTTTTATGAGAAGAGAGAGAGTGGGGAGGGCTATTTATAGCCCAAGCCCACCTCCTCTTGGGAATTTTCATCCCCCTTCTACCCCCTTGGCTTCTTTTTAATTCCAAGAGGTTCCTTGGTGTGGGGCCCACTTGGATATTCCATGGGATATTTTTGTGGGTCCCAGCAGATATTTTCTGAGGAATATTTCTGTGGGTCCCAACAATATTTCTGTGGGTCCCGCAAGAATTTTGGGTTTCCGGCGATTTTTTTCCGAAAAATTCTGAGTACGCCATTCCCTTCGTATTGACGTAACTAAGAAAGTTGGCTCGCAGGAATCCTTTGATTTCATTCAGGTAGGAAGTTATGGCTTCCAGAGTGTTTGAGCATATATTCACGATTCGACGAATATCCTAAGTATAACTGGCTCGCAGGAATTGATTCATTTTGCATTCTGAGAAGAAATGCTATTTTTACCGGTAAATGCCTCATGAATTTTATTCAGATATTTTCTGAAAAATTGTGGGTCTTACATCATTACCCCCTTAAAGGAATTTCGTCCGCGAAATTCAGCTAAGAGTACACGGTGAAGAGTTCAGGATATTTATCTCGCATATCCGATTCGGGCTCCCAAGTGCAATCATCGATTCCATGATGCTGCCACCTCACTTTAACAAGTGGAATGACCTTCGTTCTTAGCACTTGCTCCCGTCGGTCCATGATCTCCACTGGCCTTTCTTCTACCGTCATATCTTCTCGGATGTCAATGTCTTCATGTTGAATGACGTGAGAAGGATCATGAACGTACTTTCTAAGCATTGATACGTGAAATACATCATGTATTTGCGCGTATTGTGGTGGCAATGCTACTCGGTAGGCAGTCTCTCCGATCCGGCTCAAAACTTCGAAGGGACCAACGAATCTGGGGCTGAGCTTCCCCTTCTTTCCAAAACGAAACACACTCTTGGTTGGAGAGACCTTGATAAAATCCTTATCTCCAACCGCAAAAGTGAGTTCCCTACGCCACTGATCGGCGTAGCTCTTCTGTCGACTCTGAGCAGTCAGTAGCTTCTTTCTGATCATGTGGACCTGCTCAGTGTAATGCTGCAACACAATGGGCGAGTCCAAGGTTCGCTCACCCACTTCACCCCAATGGATTGGTGATCTACAGGGTCGTCCATACAAGGCTTCATACGGTGCCATCCCAATGCTAGCGTGGTGGCTATTATTATAAGCGAATTCAGCCAACGCTAGGTGGGAATCCCAATCACCTTTCCATTCTAGCATACAGGCTCTTAGCATATCTTCAAGAGTCTGTATGGTTCGTTCTGATTGCCCATCTGTTTGGGGATGGAATGCTGTACTGAACTTGAGTTTCGTCCCCAGGGTTTTTTGAAGCTGCTCCCAAAAGTGAGAGGTGAACTTCGGGTCACGATCAGATATGATCGAAATCGGCACTCCATGGAGTCTAACGATTTCCCGAATGTAGATCTCTGCCAATCATTCAGTTGAGTATCGAGTGTTGATTGGCAGAAAATGAGCAGACTTGGTGAGTCTGTCCACGATCACCCATATTGAGTCATGTTGTCTCTTGGATCGAGGCAATCCAACGATGAAATCCATCGTAATGCGTTCCCATTTCCATTCTGGAATCTCGATCCGTTGCATCTTTCCACCAGGTCGCTGATGTTCGATCTTAACTTGCTGGCAGATCAAACACTTCGAGACAAACGTAGCCACATCACGCTTCATACCCTTCCACCAGTACTTTCTCTGCAAATCTCGGAACATCTTCGTACCCCCAGGGTGGATAGTATATTTGCTACTATGGGCCTCCTGGAGTACTTCCTGTCTTAGCTCAGGGTTATTTGGAACCCAAATTCTTTCTTCCATCCATATTCCTCCATCTTCTTTCAAATGAAAGAAAGTGTTATCTTTTTCAGCACGAGCTTTCAATTCCAAGTACTGGGGATCCTTGAACTGTTCGGCTACGATGCGATCGAGGAACTCAATGTGGATCGTCAAACATGACATTTGGATTCTACCTGAATCAGCCAAAAATGGCTTCCACTTGACGAAATCCTCCATCAACTTCCATTGTCCGGTTAGGCTGGCCAGAGTGCCAACAGTCTTGCGACTAAGGGCATCTGCTACAACATTCGCCTTTCCAGGGTGATAGGAAAGCGTGAATTCATAGTCTTTGAGGAATTCCAGCCATCGCCGTTGCCGCATATTGAGTTCTTTTTGAGAAAAGAGGTATTTTAGGCTTTTATGGTCCGACATGACCTCAAATTTCTCTCCATACAGGTAGTGTCGCCAGATTTTAAGCGCGAACACTACCGCGGCAAGCTCCAAGTCGTGGGTTGGATAGTTTTTCTCATGGACCCTCAACTGTCGTGACGCATAGGCGATTACTTTGCCATGCTGCATCAACACACAACCCAGACCCGTTCCTGAGGCATCGGTATATGCCACGAAGCCTCCCTGACCAGAAGGTAAGGTAAGGACAGGGGCAGTGGTAAGCCTCTGTTTGAGAACCTCAAAGCACTCCTTACACTGGTCAGTCCATTCAAACTTGACTCCCTTTTTAAGTAATTTCGTCATCGGTACGGCGATTCGGGAGAAGTCTTGTATGAACTTCCGATAATATCCGGCAAGTCCAAGGAAGCTACGGACCTCAGTGATATTTTCTGGCTGCTTCCAGTCCATCACAGCTTCCACCTTCGCAGGATCCACTGCGATTCCATCTTTTGAGATCACATGACCAAGGAACATCACTTTGTCTAGCCAGAATTCACATTTTGAAAACTTAGCATAGAGTTGGTTATCTTGAAGGGTTTTCAAGACGATTTTCAAGTGCTCCATGTGTTGTTCCTTGTTCTCAGAATATACGAGAATGTCATCAATAAAGACGATGACAAAGCTATCCAAATATGGTCTGAATATCTGGTTCATTAGATCCATAAAGGCAGCAGGCGCATTAGTGAGTCCGAAGGGCATTACTACGAACTCATAATGGCTGTATCTCGTTCTGAAGGCTGTCTTGGGTATATCCTCTTCCTTTACTTTGAGCTGATGGTACCCAGACCTGAGGTCGATCTTGGAGAACACCCTCGCTGTTCTGAGTTGATCGAATAAGTCCTCAATCCGAGGCAACGGGTACTTATTTTTAACAGTTGCCTGGTTAAGCATCCGATAATCGATGCATAACCGAAGGGATCCATCCTTCTTCTTTACAAATAGTACCGGGGCTCCCCACGGTGACACACTCGGTCGGATGAACCCTTGTTCCATCAGTTCTTCCAACTGACACTTCAACTCACTGAGTTCAGCTGGCGCCATTCGATACGGGGCTTTGGATATCGGCGCTGTTCCAGGTAAGGATTGAATTCCAAATTCAACCTCACGAAGTGGCGGAAGTCCTGGCAATTCCTCAGGAAACACATCGGGAAACTCCCGCACCACTTCCAAACTCTCAAGGGGTTGGTCATTGGATTTTTCCACCGAGAGACTCAACAGGAAGGCCACACAACCCTTCCTAAGGTATTTTTGTACCTTAAGTGCTGATATGAGCCTTTTCTGTGGAACTGGTTTGGATAATCGGTACTCCATCTTAGGCAATCCGGGTCGAGATAGAATCACTCTGCCCTCGCGGCACAGAATCTTGGCATTATTCTGAGCCAACCAATTCATTCCCAGAATGACATCGTACTGTATCATATCGATCACGATGGCGTCGGTAGGCAAGTGTTGCCCTGCTATCTCAATATCCAAATTTTTCACACACCGGATACATTTGGTGCGTGAACCCAACGGGTTATACACTTCTATCATTTTATCAATCGGTTGCACCGAAGCGTGGAGTTGTTCGGTGAAATCGTCAGAGATAAACGTATGAGTAGCACCACAATCAAACAAGACGTAAGCTGCATGTCCATTAACAGGTACGGTGCCTTCAATCAGGTCACCATTTCGACTTGTTCAGTCGTTACAGCGTATACACGACCTGCAGCAGGCCTTTGTTCTACTCTAGGTGGAGGTCGTTGAAACTGAGAACGTTGTGGCGCTGGTCGAGAGGGTCCGGCAGATCCGGCATTACTCCTCTGTTCATCTGCAGCCTTCTTGGCGCAATCCCTTATAAAGTGGCCCATCTTGCCACAATATAAGCACCCACCAATGTCACGAGGACATGGCTTTCCAGGGTGGTTCATACGACACCTTGGGCAGCTGAAGTTGGACTGCTGACCATTCAGAGTTGTGTTCTGTCTTGGCCTCACGACTTGTTGAGTGTTGTTCTCTCCTTGGAACTTCTTCTTTTGAAAGGGTTGTCGTGAACCCTGGCCACTTGGGAATGTCCTTTTACGATTCCCACCATTCACTATGGGCTTCTTTGCTATGATCACTTTAGATCGCGCCCAATCCTCTTGGATTTTTGAAGCTGCTGCTACCGCAGCCTGAAAAGTCGAAGGCATGCTTGTTATCACTCGAGATCGCAGCCCTTCGCGCAGACCATTCACATATTTGTCGGCCCTTTCTTGGTCTGTTTCGAACAATCGAGAGCAGTAGCGCTCTAGATTCTGAAATTTGGTGGTATAGTCCATTAGACTCATACCGCCCTGTTCCAACTCCAGAAACTCCATCTTTTTCTTGTTTCTGGAATGCAACGGGAAGTAGTCGGGAAATAGTTATCCATAAAAGTCCTCCGAAAGTCAGTCCAAGGAATGACTTCGACTTGTGAGAACTGGATAAGTTTAGTGGTATCCCACCACTTCCGTGCATTATCTTTTAATCGATACGTGCCAAAATTGGTCTTCTTCTCTTCTGGTACTCCCAGTACTGAGAAGGCACGTTCTGTCTCTTCGATCCAACTCTCCGCGAGCTCAGGATCGGCTCTGCCAATGAAAACTGGCGGGTCAAGCTTGAGGAACTTCTCATAAGTCACTCCTCCCAGGTGCTCGTTTCGTGGTGCGACTGGTTCTGGCCTCGTTTCACGGATGGCGGTAACCAGGTTGTTGAGTGTCTCCAACAGGAATCCTTGCGTATGGGACTCCTCGCTTGGTATGGTTCTCCTTGTCGTAGGAGCCATTTATCTATGCACACACAAGCACTTGTTTTTAGTTTCTCGATGTATATGAGGAAGTAAAAGCTTTATTTACTTAATATACATCACATTTACACAAGCATCGCCTTAAACAAAACGTCATGCCGCACTGGCAGACTTTAGGCGTTGAGAAACTATATACATGAGTCTACTGACTCCAAAACATCACCAGTCTCTTTAAGACTTGGATTTCTTTGATGAAGACGAACTCCAAAAGGTCCATCTATTGCCACATGGCCTTGGTGCAGGCACTACTAGCTTTGGCTTGGGCGGCACTTCCGCACTAGCAAGCGAATACTGGGGATATATGAGAGACTCCAGTCCACTTTCCCAGTCAGCAAGATCAAGACTCTGGGAGTCTGGAATAATGATTGGCGAACAGAAAGAATCCCCTCTTTTGTTCCTGCCATTTAAGCTCGGCATATGTGATGCCGGATGGTAGCTTGGCGAGTGATAGACTTCTGCAGGGAAGTTCAAATCAAAATCCCTCAGCCTTGGTAATTCATCAAAAGATGTTGGGGTATGGTTGCTCCCAACACTAGAGTGATGCGGTCCACTGACACTCGAAGTCTCATCCCTGAGACCCTTTGAAGCCCGCCGACCCATATCGGCGGTATATTTCCTTTGGCATTCGTTGGCGGAATGCCCATCTTCGCCACAATATTGGCAGTCTTGGACTTCATACGGGCATATCCACTCATCGTGCATGACCTTGCAGCGATAGCAATATCCACGCGAGTCATGAGTTGCCATCTATACAAAGATGCACCCAGATCAGAACAAAAGTATAAAAACATATACTTACAGTGCGATATCGGTACCATGACGGATCTTGAACCAGGTTTCTCAGACTCATGCTCTGATACCAATTCTGTAACGCCTCGGATTTCCAAAACAAAGCTAAGTTAAAATTTTCATGAATTTCTTTTTTTTTTTTCTTTGCAGCGGAACTTAGAAAAGCTTTTAGCAGCGGAATCAGACGATAATGAGTCGTCAGTTTTAGAAAACTCCGAGCACGTTGCAGGTATGTGGCCAAGCAACTCATTGATCACCAAAGTGTTCCATTTTATCGAAAACATATGTTTATTACAACACTACTGCTTAGAAAAGCAGTGTAGGTTCAATAAAAAAGGAAGCAGTACAACTCTGTCTAGAGAAACCCTGGAACTCGATGCCGCCTTGCTCCGCATATCGCCACGCAGGTCCAACACCTCAAATCCCCATAAAACGGGGTCAGAACCACTGATGGTCTGGTAAGCATGCAATCATGTAACCATTCAACTCAAGCACGATAATGACCACTCAGGGTCGTAATGCGCAATAACGACGCTCAAGCCTCCAAGACTTAGCGTATATCGCAGGAGCCTCCTCAGGGCTATGAGTTGAACATCCGCTCGAGTCTTCATGACTTAGAGCAACCCTTTTCAGGGCTGTGATTTGAATATCCGCTTAAGTCTCCATGACTTAGCCATGACCTCTTCCGGGTCTCAAAGTGATGTCTAGCTCAAGTCTTCATACTTGGCACATCCGTATCCCACGCATCTAAGGACAACTCCTCGAGCTTCGCTTAGTCGTGCGGATACAACACGGGTCTTTGCCCAGTCGGTCCAGTAGTATACCGAACATGACACCTTCACAAAGGTTATGCAGGACTGACTCAACACGTCATCCATTCATACATTCAAAACATCGTTGTACCTAGAACTAATGCATTGTTTGATAATTAACCGCTCCCGCCTTTGGTACGCAGGTAGAGCTATTGTCCGGGCATCAACGCAACGTTCTGGGGGTTGATTATTCTATTATTTTTAGATACCCCAGAGGCCTGTTGACCCTATCCATAGTAGGGCAGTGTGTTTCAACTGGGAGAATCCTACTAGGCCCATATTCGGATGCATCCTCTACTTGCAGTAGTTGGGTTCAATCCTTAGATCTTAAGGATAACCACGACCCCAAAACCCATGAATGACTGAGGCCATCGTGGACTCTATCAGGTCCAAAGTAAAATACATGTCACTCAAGGCTGTACCATCACTGTCATTCCACAGTGAGCATAATTACTGAAGGGGTCTGCCAGTCTTACAATTACTTGGACAGAATCTGCATGCCATTTAGGCAGCCCGTGCTTTCAGCACTACGGGAGTATGTACCCGACCCCATTCAGTCTTCCCCAACACAGTCATTACTGAGGGGGTACCCCTAACACGATCTTCAACCGCGGGGTATGTGCGACCTTAAGTCTTATTCATATGCATGCAGAACACCGCTCTTTGGCACTTCGACCACCACGAGCATCACACCTCTTTGGGTGGAAACAACACACTCTGGCTCATCAGCCCTTACGAGTCTGGTTGTGTAACCGTTCTCAATGAGCATGCATATGACTCGATCTAAATAGATCGGCTACTCGGCGTATTTTTACGCAACGAGTCCAAACCTAGCCAAGGCGCAACCTCTACTCCGGCTCAGCGGCCCTTACGAGCAAGGTGCCCTTGCAGGCACAAGGATACGAGCCGATCTGGCATCGTTCCATCAACGGACATCATTATGCCGTTCCATTGGTTCCGGTAGCTCTTCTGCCGACCATTTCGTCAGCACCTCCCCTGCTCTACCGGCAGTGGTGCGACGAACCCTTCTACGTTGTAGAGGGCAAACCATGAACTGGGTAGCACTCTGCTATATGTCAGAGTATCCTGCTACGTTCTTTCTGAGCTATTCTTAGCTTCTTTAGAAATTTCAGCGGCACTTCCTCTCTTTTACGGAGAAAGCGTGTGTTTCTTTTATCCATTTCAGCGGCCTCTCCCCTCTTTGGTAGGAAATTGCCACGCTTAATTCGGGAAATGGATGCGCACCGTTGTGCGTACTTTGCATCCATCAAGGTTGCAGGAACCCTGGGCCATAGCCAGGCCATACGTAATTAACTTAGTCTTTATGTAAAGAGCATTTTGCCAAAAAGCGAAGCCTTTCCAATAGGGGCTTCATTCGTCAAGCAGAATCTTGAACGAGGAGCGGTCAAGGAATCGCATGGGCGATTTGGAGTTGATCTCCATTTGAACGCTCATTTATGCGCTATATATGTAGTATAAGCAGAAGCTTGTGCTTTATACAGCGGCGGCGTAAAGAAATGCATATACTATTGTTCAGGGTGTGTAACTGAACGAAATATTCTACATATATAACAAAGCAGAAGCCTTGGCATCGTTCGACGCAACGGCGTAAGTAAATACATTGCAGAAAGCAGGAGCCTTGGCATCGTTCGACGCGACGGCGTAAGTAAATGCATAATCGGAAGTGCAGTAATCGGAAGTACAGAAAACAGGGAGCCTTGGCATCATACGACGCGACGGCAAAGGTAAATTACATAGCCTGTGCGATATAAGACGCGTCGGCAGAATCAGCAGATATACACCTAGATCCGCATCCAACGATAGTTACGAGGCGAGCGGGTGAACACCGAAGTGTCCTAAAGGGCTCAACCAAGAACTAAAGCGAGATACCATTTTGAAGAACGCATATACTGCGTGTTTGAACATAGATATATCCGACGATAGTTACGAGACGAGCGGGTGAACACCGAAGTGTCCAAAAAGGGCTCAATCAAGAACTAAAGCAAGATACTACTTCAGAAAGTATATTCTATATACAAACAGTCAAATACTTGAGAGAGATGGATCAACGAAGCGAACTTACTTCAAATCGTGGAAGAAACGGCTCCGGGTTGCTTCTTTGGCTTCGAGCCTTCCTTCGAGAGGTCAGACTAAGTCAGATGAAGCTGACTTAGTTGAGAAAGAGGTAGAGCAGGTCAAGCTACTCAACCTAAGTGGTTTGAACCAAACAGGGTTCAATCCAAGTCAATTGGGTTCAGCAGGTTCGAACTCAGCTCAAGTAGGCTAAGTCTGGGTTCAGAAACCCAAACCGGAATCAGGACTAAAAAGGACTTTGACTTTGACTTTAAACCCAACTAGGTTCAAGTCAAGTCAACTGGGTTTGGACCAGGTCAAGTGGGTTCAGACCCAGGTCAGGTGGGTTAGGACCAGGTCAGGCAGGCTCAGGCTAAGTCAGGCAGGCTCAGACCAGGTCAGGTGGGCTCAGGTGGGCTAGGCTAGGTAGGGGAGGTTTAGGAGAGAGAGAGAAGGCAAGAGAGAGAGGGGGGGTCGATTTTTATGAGAAGAGAGAGAGTGGGGAGGGCTATTTATAGCCCAAGCCCACCTCCTCTTGGGAATTTTCATCCCCCTTCTACCCCCTTGGCTTCTTTTTAATTCCAAGAGGTTCCTTGGTGTGGGGCCCACTTGGATATTCCATGGGATATTTTTGTGGGTCCCACCAGATATTTTCTGAGGAATATTTCTGTGGGTCCCACCAATATTTCCGTGGGTCCCGCAAGAATTTCGGGTTTCCGGCGATTTTTTTCCGAAAAATTCTGAGTACGCCATTCCCTTCGTAATTACGTAACTAAGAAAGTTGGCTCGCAGGAATCCTTTGATTTCATTCAGGTAGGAAGTTATGGCTTCCAGAGTGTTTGAGCATATATTCGCGATTCGACGAATATCCTAAGTATAACTGGCTCGCAGGAATTGATTCGTTTTGCATTCTGAGAAGAAATGCTATTTTTACTGGTAAATGCCTCATGAATTTTATTCAGATATTTTCTGAAAAATTGTGGGTCTTACAGCAGGTCAATAGTGTTCATCGATCATTGAAAAATAAAAGAAAATGTGAAGCATATGATAAAATGAAAACATTGAATCAGAATGGCAGACAAACAAAGGGTAAAAACAGGAGAATAAAATATCGAAACATATACGGGCCGATCTTACCTATGGTAATGAGGGGCGAAAAATGCCATCCGAGCTATTGTGGTTTACCAAGATTCAGCAAATGGAAATTAAAGAAAATTACAGGTCCAAAAAGAGAAGGCCACCCGATACAGGTCAAGATAATCATCAAAAGAAATACCTAGTGTAAGTGAGGGATCATACGAGGCAATAAAAAATAAAAACAGGATATAAATAACTCAAATCATGTGAAGATTAATGGAACTCTGAAAATAAAAAAACAAAAACAAAAGGAGAAGGAGATGTGGGAATCAGAGATTCCGTTAATTTTGCATACAGATGGGTCAGTGTTTGCTATATGCAAAACCGACACCACCATGGTGCTCTAACCGTGCGATTTAAACAGAAATTAAAAAAAAGGAAGATCAAAAGCAACTGAAGAGGAGTAAAATTTAAAATGAATGAACTACGTGAAGAAGGAAAAATTTCACAGAAAAAACAGAAAAGGAGGGGAAAGGCTTACCTCGATGATGCTTCTGCAGTTGGGTCGGCTTACCTTAGCTAATGGATAAGACCAGGAGAGGAAGCAATAAGGGGAAAAGACGGAATCGTGAAGAGAAGAGGGGATGCTGGGGTGAAACGCGATCGATGCATGAAGAGGAGGGCAATAGGGAGGTGAAAACGGATCGTAATGGAGAAGTGAGGAGGTGAAGAAGCGGTCCTGAAGAAGACCTTTCATGCCCCTTTTAAAGATTGAGAAGATGATTCGAGAGAAAAAGTGGTTGAAGATGAACGGTTTGGGGCATGGCCATGGAGGGTTCGGGCGGATGATGAAGGCGAGCTGTTGGCCATGGAAGCTTCCCGAGATCGTTGGGGATCAAGGGTTTAGAAAGGGGATGGCGATCGGAGGGTTCGGTGATGGGGGGTAGAGGAGAGAGTTCTGGAGAGTAAAAGGGGAACAGGCGAGAGATGAGGGTTTTTGTTACGGAGGGATTTTCCAAAGTTTTCCAAAAAGAGACCTCTTTAAAAAGTTCTTTTCTCAAAACGGGTTCTTAAAACCATTTTTTTGTAATTTTTTTTTATTATTTGATTTTTTTGTTCTTTTTCCGGGCATTTTCTGATTTTTTTTGATATTTTTGGAATAAAATCCTAAAATTCACGGAAAAACAAAGATTTAAACTAATTTTTTTGTATTTTTGGAGAAATATTTACAAGAGAAGGTTTCTAAGGCTATTTTGAGGAAATTTCTTCAGAAAATGGGTTTGGACCCAGGTTTTGAGAAAATGTTCGAGTTTTGACACTTGAATTGAGAAATTCAATGTGATGGATCCAAACGGATGTCGAATGGACTATCTGAGCTATTTAAAGGTTATTTTTGGTATTTTCTATAATTTTAATTTAAAACTTGGACAACGAGGCTCAGATTTGGATCTGGACAATGGATCTAGACCCGAAATCAATTTGAACATATGAAATGAATTTAATTTCAATAAAACTTGAGAAATGAACCGGAATTTAGATTTGAAATGACCCATTTGCTAAAAAAAAAATGAATTTAGGGGCAAAAGGGGAATATTTAAAAGATTCTGAAAAATTTGGGGTGTTCACAGATGCCCCTCTTTGCTACTAAGCCGGTTGAAAGCCGAGCTTAGTGGCAAAGAAAACACTTCAAATTTTGAAAAATGCCCCAGTCAGCAGATCTGAACTGGGTGTGGAAGAATTATGGCTTTTCAAGCTTAAAGCCTTGTCCTGAATGGCTTGGGGGGACGAAATCCTTGACAATGATATGACTGAATGATAGAGATGAGGAAATCGTGATGGGACTTTGGGTGAAGATCCCGAAATGATGAAAGGTAAGAATTTAGATCAAGTCTCGTGGGCGAGACAAGATCAATCTTTTGAAATGACTCAAGTTTGGCCCTTAACCTGGATGGGACAAAGATATATCAAAATAACCTGAATGGGGAAAGGAATATATGAGGACTTTGATGGGACATTTATGAGAGAAGGCCTTGTGAGATCGAGTTTAAATAGGATCCTGTCCTGGATGGATATACAAAGCATGAATTCCTCGATGGGAAGAACCATGATGGGACTGGAGGAAGACACCTCGTCGAAACGAGGAAGACTCGTTGGAACGAGATTCAGGTTTAACCACAACCTGAAGGGGACGACCATATGGAATCCTCGAGTGAAGAGACCATAATGGGACATTCAGAGTTTGGACGAACAAATCCGAAAGGGGTTTGCGGAAGGAGGAACAATGAGATTCCCTAAAGCTTTGGAAAAGGAATGGTCTTGGGCGTCTCATTGTTGAGACTAAATTAGCTTTTGAATTTAATGACCTCTCGCAAGAAGTACAGGTTTTGACCCTTAACCTGAGTGGGAACGACCACACGGATTTCTCGAAACCGTGATTGTAACGCCCCGGATTTCCAAAACAAAGCTAAGTTAAAATTTTCTTGAATTTCTTTTTTTTTTTTTTTCTTTGCAGCGGAACTTAGAAAAGCTTTTAGCAGCGGAATAAGACGATAATGAGTCGTCGGTTTTAGAAAACTCCGAGCACGTTGCAGGTATGTGGCCAAGCAATTCATTGACCACCAAGGTGTTCCATTTTATCGAAAAACTCATGTTTATTACAACACTACTGCTTAGAAAAGCAGTGTAGGTTCAATAAAAGGAAGCAGTACAACTCTGTCTAGAGAAACCCTGGAACTCGATGCCGCCTTGCTCCGCATATCGCCACGCAGGTTCAACACCTGAAATCCCCATAAAACGGGGTCAGAACCACTGATGGTCTGGTAAGCATGCAGTCATACATCCATTCAACTTAAGTACGATAATGACTACTCAGGGTCGCAATGCGCAATAACGACGCTCAAGCCTCCAAGACTTAGCGTATATCGCAAGAGCCTCCTCAGGGCTATGAGTTGAACATCCGCTCGAGTCCTCATGACTTAGAGCAAGCCTTTTCAGGGCTGTGATTTGAATAGCCGCTTAAGTCTCCATGACTTAGCCATGACCTCTTCCGGGTCTCAAAGTGATGTCTAGCTCAAGTCTTCATACTTGGCACATCCGTATCCCACGCATCTAAGGACAACTCCTCGAGCTTCGCTTAGTCGTGCGAATACAACACGGGTCTTTGCCCAGTCGGTCCAGTAGTATACCGAACATGACACCTTCACAAAGGTTATGCAGGACTGACTCAACACGTCATCCACTCATACATTCAAAGCATCGCTGTACCTAGAACTAATGCATTGTTTGATAATTAACCGCTCCCGCCTTTGGTACGCAGGTAGAGCTATTGTCCGGGCATCAACGCGACGTTCTGGGGGTTGATTATTCTATGTATTTTAGATACCCCAGAGGCCTGTTGACCCTATCCATAGTAGGGCAGTGTGTTTCAACTGGGAGAACCCTACTAGGCCCATATTCGGATGCATCCTCTACTTGCAGTAGTTGGGTTCAATCCTTAGATCTTAAGGATAACCACGACCCCAAAACCCATGAGTGACTAAGGCCATCGTGGACTCTATCAGGTCCAAAGTAAAATACATGTCACTCAAGGCTGTACCATCACTGTCATTCCAGAGTGAGCATAATTCCTGAAGGGGTCTGCCAGTCTTACAATTACTTGGACAGAATCTGCATGCCATTTAGGCAGCCCGTGCTTTCAGCACTACGGGAGTATGTACCCGACCCCATTCAGTCTTCCCCAACACAGTCATTACTGAGGGGGTACCCCTAACATGATTTTCAACCGCGGGGTATGTGCGACCTTAAGTCTTATTCATATGCATGCAGAACACCGCTCTTTGGCACTTCGGCCACCACGAGCATCACACCTCTTTGGGTGGAAACAACACACTCTGGCTCTTCGGCCCTTAGGAGTCTGGTTGTGTAACCGTTCTCAATGAGCATGCATATGACTCGATCTAAATAGATCGGCTACTCGGCGTATTTTTACGCAACGAGTCCAAACCTAGCCAAGGCGCAACCTCTACTCCGGCTCAGCGGCCCTTACGAGCAAGGTGCCCTTGCAGGCACAAGGATACGAGCCGATCTGGCATCGTTCCATCAACGGACATCATTATGCCGTTCCATTGGTTTCGGCAGCTCTTCTGCCAACCATTTCGTCAGCACCTCCCCTGCTCTACCGGCAGTGGTGCGACAAACCCTTCTACGTTGTAGAGGGCAAACCATGAACTGGGTAGCACTCTGCTATATGTCAGAGTATCCTGCTACGTTCTTTCTGAGCTATTCATAGCTTCTTCAGAAATTTCAGCAGCACTTCCTCTCTTTTACGGAGAAAGCGTGCGTTTCTTTTATCCATTTCAACGGCATCTCCCCTCTTTGGTAGGAAATCGCCACGCTTAATTCGGGAAATGGATGCACACTGTTGTGCGTACTTTGCATCCATCAAGGTTGCAGGAACCCTTGGCCATAGCCAGGCCATACGAAATTGACTTAGTCATTACGTAAAGAGCATTTTGCAAAAAAAACCGAAGCCTTTCCAATAGGGGCTTCATTCGTCAAGCAGAATCTTGAACGAGGAGCGGTCAAGGAATCGCATGGGCGATTTGGAGTTGATCTCCATTTGAACGCTCATTTATGCGCTATATATGTAGTATAAGCAGAAGCCTGTGCTTTATACAGCGGCGGCGTAAAGAAATGCATATACTATTGTTCAGGGTGTGTAACTGAACGAAATATTCTACATATATAACAAAGCAGAAGCCTTGGCATCGTTCGACGCGACGGCGTAAGTAAATACATTGCAGAAAGCAGGAGCCTTGGCATCGTTCGACGCGACGGCGTAAGTAAATGCATAATCGGAAGTGCAGTAATCGGAAGTGCAGAAAACAGGGAGCGTTGGCATCATACGACGCGACGGCAAAGGTAAATTACATAGCCTGTGCGATATAAGACGCGTCGGCAGAATCAGCAGATATACACCTAGATCTGTATCCAACGATAGTTACGAGGCGAGCGAGTGAACACCGAAGTGTCCTAGAGGGCTCAACCAAGAACTAGGGTGAGATACTATTTTGAAGAACGCATATACTGCGTACTCGAACATATATATCCGACGATAGTTACGAGGCGAGCGCGTGAACACCGAAGCGTCCCTTACGAGCAAGGTGCCCTTGCAGGCACAAGGATACGAGCCGATCTGGCATCGTTCCATCAACGGACATCATTATGCCGTTCCATTGGTTTCGGCAGCTCTTCTGCCAACCATTTCGTCAGCACCTCCCCTGCTCTACCGGCAGTGGTGCGACAAACCCTTCTACGTTGTAGAGGGCAAACCATGAACTGGGTAGCACTCTGCTATATGTCAGAGTATCCTGCTACGTTCTTTCTGAGCTATTCATAGCTTCTTCAGAAATTTCAGCAGCACTTCCTCTCTTTTACGGAGAAAGCGTGTGTTTCTTTTATCCATTTCAGCGGCATCTCCCCTCTTTGGTAGGAAATCGCCACGCTTAATTCGGGAAATGGATGCACACTGTTGTGCGTACTTTGCATCCATCAAGGTTGCAGGAACCCTTGGCCATAGTCAGGCCATACGAAATTGACTTAGTCATTACGTAAAGAGCATTTTGCAAAAAAAACCGAAGCCTTTCTAATAGGGGCTTCATTCGTCAAGCAGAATCTTGAACGAGGAGCGGTCAAGGAATCGCATGGGCGATTTGGAGTTGATCTCCATTTGAACGCTCATTTATGCGCTATATATGTAGTATAAGCAGAAGCCTGTGCTTTATACAGCGGCGGCATAAAGAAATGCATATACTATTGTTCAGGGTGTGTAACTGAACGAAATATTCTACATATATAACAAAGCAGAAGCCTTGGCATCGTTCGACGCGACGGCGTAAGTAAATACATTGCAGAAAGCAGGAGCCTTGGCATCGTTCGACGCGACGGCGTAAGTAAATGCATAATCGGAAGTGCAGTAATCGGAAGTGCAGAAAACAGGGAGCCTTGGCATCATACGACGCGACGGCAAAGGTAAATTACATAGTCTGTGCGATATAAGACGCGTCGGCAGAATCAGCAGATATACACCTAGATCCGCATCCAACGATAGTTACGAGGCGAGCGGGTGAACACCGAAGTGTCCTAAAGGGCTCAACCAAGAACTAAAGCGAGATACCATTTTGAAGAACGCATATACTGCGTGTTTGAACATAGATATATCCGACGATAGTTACGAGACGAGCGGGTGAACACCGAAGTGTCCAAAAAGGGCTCAATCAAGAACTAAAGCAAGATACTACTTCAGAAAGTATATTCTATATACAAACAATCAAATACTTGAGAGAGATGGATCAACGAAGCGAACTTACTTCAAATCGTGGAAGAAACGGCTCCGGGTTGCTTCTTTGGCTTCGAGCCTTCCTTCGAGAGGTCAGACTAAGTCAGATGAAGCTGACTTAGTTGAGAAAGAGGTAGAGCAGGTCAAGCTACTCAACCTAAGTGGTTTGAACCAAACAGGGTTCAATCCAAGTCAATTGGGTTCAGCAGGTTCGAACTCAGCTCAAGTAGGCTAAGTCTGGGTTCAGAAATCCAAACCGGAATCTGGACCAAAAAGGACTTTGACTTTGACTTTAAACCCAACTAGGTTCAAGTCAAGTCAACTGGGTTTGGACCAGGTCAAGTGGGTTCAGACCCAGGTCAGGTGGGTTAGGACCAGGTCAGGCAGGCTCAGGCTAAGTCAGGCAGGCTCAGACCAGGTCAGGTGGGCTAGGCTAGGTAGGGGAGGTTTAGGAGAGAGAGAGAAGGCAAGAGAGAGAGGGGGGGTCGAAATTATGAGAAGAGAGAGAGTGGGGAGGGCTATTTATAGCCCAAGCCCACCTCCTCTTGGATTTTCTCATGCCCCTTCTACCCCCTTGGCTTCTTTTTAATTCCAAGAGGTTCCTTGGTGTGGGGCCCACTTGGATATTCCATGGGATATTTTTGTGGGTCCCACCAGATATTTTCTGAGGAATATTTCTGTGGGTCCCACCAATATTTCCGTGGGTCCCGCAAGAATTTCGGGTTTCCGGCGATTTTTTTCCGAAAAATTCTGAGTACGCCATTTTCTTCGTATTGACGTAACTAAGAAAGTTGGCTCGCAGGAATCCTTTGATTTTGTTCAGATAGGAAGTTATGGCTTCCAGAGTGTTTGAGCATATATTCGCGATTCGACGAATATCCTAAGTGTAACTGGCTCGCAGGAATTGATTCGTTTCGCATTCTGAGAAAAATGCCATTTTTACCGGTAAATGCCTCATGAATTTTATTCAGATATTTTCTGAAAAATTGCGGGTCTTACATCATTACCCCCTTAAAGGAATTTCGTCCGCGAAATTCAGCTAAGAGTACAAGGTGAAGAGTTCAAGATATTTATCCCGCATATCCGATTCGGGCTCCCAAGTGCAATCATCGATTCCATGATGCTGCCACCTCACTTTAACAAGTGGAATGACCTTCGTTCTTAGCACTTGCTCCCGTCGGTCCATGATCTCCACCGGCCTTTCTTCTACCGTCATATCTTCTCGGATGTCAATGTCTTCATGTTGAATGACGTGAGAAGGATCATGAACGTACTTTCTAAGCATTGATACGTGAAATACATCATGTATTTGCCCGTATTGTGGTGGCAATGCTACTCGGTAGGCAGTCTCTCCGATCTGGCTCAAAACTTCGAAGGGACCAACGAATCTGGGGCTGAGCTTCCCCTTCTTTCCAAAATGAAACACACTCTTGGTTGGAGAGACCTTGATAAAAACCTTATCTCCAACCGCAAAAGTGAGTTCCCTACGCCGCTGATCGGCGTAGCTCTTCTGTCGACTCTGAGCAGTCAGTAGCTTCTTTCTGATCATGTGGACCTGCTCAGTATAATGCTGCAACACAATGGGCGAGTCCAAGGTTCGCTCACCCACTTCACCCCAATGGATCGGTGATCTACAGGGTCGTCCATACAAGGCTTCATACGGCGCCATCCCAATGCTAGCGTGGTGGCTATTATTATAAGCAAATTCAGCCAACGCTAGGTGGGAATCCCAATCACCTTTCCATTCCAGCATACAGGCTCTTAGCATATCTTCAAGAGTCTGTATGGTTCGTTCTGATTGCCCATCTGTTTGGGGATGGAATGCTGTACTGAACTTGAGTTTCGTCCCCAGGGCTTTCTGAAGCTGCTCCCAAAAGTGAGAGGTGAACTTCGGGTCACGATCAGATATGATCGAAATCGGCACTCCATGGAGCCTAACGATTTCCCGAATGTAGATCTCCGCCAATCATTTAGTTGAGTATCGAGTGTTGATTGGCAGGAAGTGAGCAGACTTGGTGAGTCTGTCCACGATCACCCATATCGAATCGTGTTGTCTCTTGGATCGAGGCAATCCAACGATGAAATCCATCGTAATGCCTTCCCATTTCCATTCTGGAATCTCGATCCGTTGCATCTTTCCACCAGGTCGCTGATGTTCGATCTTAACTTGCTGGCAGATCAAACACTTCGAGACAAACGTAGCCACATCACGCTTCATACCCTTCCACCAGTACTTCCTCTGCAAATCTCGGAACATCTTCGTACCTCCAGGGTGAATGGTGTACTTGCTATTATGAGCCTCCTGGAGTACTTCCTGTCTTAGCTCAGGGTTATTTGGAACCCAAATTCTTTCTTCCATCCATATTCCTCCATCTTCTTTCAAATGGAAGAAAGTGTTATCTTTTTCAGCACGAGCTTTCAATTCCAAGTACTGGGGATCCTTGAACTGTTCGGCTACGATGCGATCGAGGAACTCAATGTGGATCGTCAAACATGACATTTGGATTCTACCTGAATCAGCCAAAAATGGCTTCCACTTGACGAAATCCTCCATCAACTTCCATTGTCCGGTTAGGCTGGCCAGAGTGCCAACAGTCTTACGACTAAGGGCATCTGCTACAACATTCGCCTTTCCAGGGTGATAGGAAAGCGTGAATTCATAGTCTTTGAGGAATTCCAGCCATTGCCGTTGCCGCATATTGAGTTCTTTTTGAGAAAAGAGGTATTTTAGGCTTTTATGGTCCGACATGACCTCAAATTTCTCTCCTTATAGGTAGTGTCGCCAGATTTTAAGCGCGAACACTACCGCGGCAAGCTCCAAGTCGTGGGTTGGATAGTTTTTCTCATGGACCCTCAACTGTCGTGATGCATAGGCGATTACTTTGCCATGCTGCATCAACACACAACCCAGACCTGTTCCCGAGGCATCGGTATAAGCAACGAAGCCTCCCTGACCAGAAGGTAAGGTAAGGACAGGGGCAGTGGTAAGCCTCTGTTTGAGAACCTCAAAGCACTCCTTACACTGGTCAGTCCATTCAAACTTGACTCCCTTTTTAAGTAATTTCGTCATCGGTACGGCGATTCGGGAGAAGTCTTGTATGAACTTCCGATAATATCCGGCAAGTCCAAGGAAGCTACGGACCTCAGTGATATTTTCTGGCTGCTTCCAGTCCATCACAGCTTCCACCTTCGCAAGATCCACTGCGATTTCATCTTTTGAGATCACATGACCAAGGAACATCACTTTGTCTAGCCAGAATTCACATTTTGAAAACTTAGCATAGAGTTGGTTATCTTGAAGGGTTTTCAAGACGATTTTCAAGTGCTCCATGTGTTGTTCCTTGTTCTCAGAATATACGAGAATGTCATCAATAAAGACGATGACAAAGCTATCCAAATATGGTCTGAATATCTGGTTCATTAGATCCATAAAGGCAGCAGGCGCATTAGTGAGTCCGAAGGGCATTACTACGAACTCATAATGGCCGTATCTCGTTCTGAAGGCTGTCTTGGGTATATCCTCTTCCTTTACTTTGAGCTGATGGTACCCAGACCTGAGGTCGATCTTGGAGAACACCCTCGCTGTTCTGAGTTGATCGAATAAGTCCTCAATCCGAGGCAACGGGTACTTATTTTTAACAGTTGCCTGGTTAAGCATCCGATAATCGATGCATAACCGAAGGGATCCATCCTTCTTCTTTACAAATAGTACCGGGGCTCCCCACGGTGACACACTCGGTCGGATGAACCCTTGTTCCATCAGTTCTTCCAACTGACACTTCAACTCACTGAGTTCAGCTGGCGCCATTCGATACGGGGCTTTGGATATCGGCGCTGTTCCAGGTAAGGATTGAATTCCAAATTCAACCTCACGAAGTGGCGGAAGTCCTGGCAATTCCTCAGGAAACACATCGGGAAACTCCCGCACCACTTCCAAACTCTCAAGGGGTTGGTCATTGGATTTTTCCACCGAGAGACTCAACAGGAAGGCCACACAACCCTTCCTAAGGTATTTTTGTACCTTAAGTGCTGATATGAGCCTTTTCTGTGGAACTGGTTTGGATAATCGGTACTCCATCTTAGGCAATCCGGGTCGAGATAGAATCACTCTGCCCTCGCGGCACAGAATCTTGGCATTATTCTGAGCCAACCAATTCATTCCCAGAATGACATCGTACTGTATCATATCGATCACGATGGCGTCGGTAGGCAAGTGTTGCCCTGCTATCTCAATATCCAAATTTTTCACACACCGGATACATTTGGTGCGTGAACCCAACGGGTTATACACTTCTATCATTTTATCAATCGGTTGCACCGAAGCGTGGAGTTGTTCGGTGAAATCGTCAGAGATAAACGTATGAGTAGCACCACAATCAAACAAGACGTAAGCTGCATGTCCATTAACAGGTACGGTGCCTTCAATCAGGTCACCATTTCGACTTGTTCAGTCGTTACAGCATATACACGACCTGCAGCAGGCCTTTGTTCTACTCTAGGTGGAGGTCGTTGAAACTGAGAACGTTGTGGTGCTGGTCGAGAGGGTCCGGCAGATCCGGCACTACTCCTCTGTTCATCTGCAGCCTTCTTGGCGCAATCCCTTATAAAGTGGCCCATCTTGCCACAATACAAGCACCCACCAATGTCACGAGGACATGGCTTTCCGGGGTGGTTCATACGACACCTTGGGCAGCTGAAGTTGGACGACTGACCATTCAGAGTTGTGTTCTGTCTTGGCCTCACGACTTGCTGAGTGTTGTTCCCTCCTTGGAACTTCTTCTTTTGAAAGGGTTGTCGTGAACCCTGGCCACTTGGGAACGTCCTTTTACGATTCCCACCATTTACTATGGGCTTCTTTGCTACGATCACTTTAGATCGTGCCCAGTCCTCTTGGATTTCTGAAGCTGCTGCTACCGCAGCCTGAAAAGTCGAAGGCATGCTTGTTATCACTCGAGATCGCAGCCCTTCGCGCAGACCATTCACATATTTGTCGGCCCTTTCTTGGTCTGTTTCGAACAATCGAGAGCAGTAGCGCTCTAGATTCTGAAATTTGGTGGTATAGTCCATTAGACTCATACCGCCCTGTTCCAACTCCAGAAACTCCATCTTTTTCTTGTTTCTGGAATGCAACGGGAAGTAGTTATCCATAAAAGTCCTCCGAAAGTCAGTCCAAGGAATGACTTCGACTTGTGAGAACTGGATAAGTTTAGTGGTATCCCACCACTTCCGTGCATTGTCTTTCAACCGATACGTGCCAAAGTTAGTCTTCTTTTCCTCTGGTACTCCCAGTACTAAGAAGGCACGTTCTGTCTCTTCGATCCAACTCTCCGCGAGCTCAGGATCGGCTCTGCCAATGAAAACTGGCGGGTCAAGCTTGAGGAACTTCTCATAAGTCACTCCTCCCAGGTGCTCGTTTCGTGGTGCGACTGGTTCTGGCCTCGTTTCACGGATGGCGGTAACCAGGTTGTTGAGTGTCTCCAACAGGAATCCTTGCGTATGAGACTCCTCGCTTGGTATGGTTCTCCTCGTCGTAGGAGCCATTTATCTATGCACACACAAGCACTTGTTTTTAGTTTCTTGATGTATATGAGGAAGTAAAAGCTTTATTTACTTAATATACATCACATTTACACAAGCATCGCCTTAAACAAAACGTCATGCCGCACTGGCAGACTTTAGGCATTGAGAAACTATATACATGAGTCTACTGACTCCAAAACATCACCAGTCTCTTTAAGACTTGGATTTCTTTGATGAAGACGAACTCCAAAAGGTCCATCTATTGCCACATGGCCTTGGTGCAGGCACTACTAGCTTTGGCTTGGGCGGCACTTCCGCATTAGCAAGCGAATACTGGGGATATATGAGAGACTCCAGTCCACTTTCCCAGTCAGCAAGATCAAGACTCTGGGAGTCTGGAATAATGATTGGCGAACAGAAAGAATCCCCTCTTTTGTTCCTGCCATTTAAGCTCGACATATGTGATACCGGATGGTAGCTTGGCGAGTGATAGACTTCTGCAGGGAAGTTCAAATCAAAATCCCTCAGCCTTGGTAATTCATCAAAAGATGTTGGGGTATGGTTGCTCCCAACACTAGAGTGATGCGGTCCACTGACACGCGAAGTCTCATCCCTGAGACCCTTTGAAGCCCGCCGACCCATATCGGCGGTATATTTCCTTTGGCATTCGTTGGCGGAATGCCCATCTTCGCCACAGTATTGGCAGTCTTGGACTTCATACGGGCATATCCACTCATCGTGCATGACCTTGCAGCGATAGCAATATCCACGCGAGTCATGAGTTGCCATCTATACAAAGATGCACCCAGATCAGAACAAAAGTATAAAAACATATACTTACAGTGCGATATCGGTACCATGACGGATCTTGAACCAGGTTTCTCAGACTCATGCTCTGATACCAATTCTGTAACGCCCCGGATTTCCAAAACAAAGCTAAGTTAAAATTTTCTTGAATTTCTTTTTTTTTTTTTCTTTGCAGCGGAACTTAGAAAAGCTTTTAGCAGCGGAATAAGACGATAATGAGTCGTCGGTTTTAGAAAACTCCGAGCACGTTGCAGGTATGTGGCCAGGCAATTCATTGACCACCAAGGTGTTCCATTTTATCGAAAAACTCATGTTTATTACAACACTACTGCTTAGAAAAGCAGTGTAGGTTCAATAAAAGGAAGCAGTACAACTCTGTCTAGAGAAACCCTGGAACTCGATGCCGCCTTGCTCCGCATATCGCCACGCAGGTTCAACACCTGAAATCCCCATAAAACGGGGTCAGAACCACTGATGGTCTGGTAAGCATGCAGTCATACATCCATTCAACTTAAGTACGATAATGACCACTCAGGGTCGCAATGCGCAATAACGACGCTCAAGCCTCAAAGACTTAGCGTATATCGCAAGAGCCTCCTCAGGGCTATGAGTTGAACATCCGCTCGAGTCCTCATGACTTAGAGCAAGCCTTTTCAGGGCTGTGATTTGAATAGCCGCTTAAGTCTCCATGACTTAGCCATGACCTCTTCCGGGTCTCAAAGTGATGTCTAGCTCAAGTCTTCATACTTGGCACATCCGTATCCCACGCATCTAAGGACAACTCCTCGAGCTTCGCTTAGTCGTGCGAATACAACACGGGTCTTTGCCCAGTCGGTCCAGTAGTATACCGAACATGACACCTTCACAAAGGTTATGCAGGACTGACTCAACACGTCATCCACTCATACATTCAAAGCATCGCTGTACCTAGAACTAATGCATTGTTTGATAATTAACCGCTCCCGCCTTTGGTACGCAGGTAGAGCTATTGTCCGGGCATCAACGCGACGTTCTGGGGGTTGATTATTCTATGTATTTTAGATACCCCAGAGGCCTGTTGACCCTATCCATAGTAGAGCAGTGTGTTTCAACTGGGAGAACCCTACTAGGCCCATATTCGGATGCATCCTCTACTTGCAGTAGTTGGGTTCAATCCTTAGATCTTAAGGATAACCACGACCCCAAAACCCATGAGTGACTGAGGCCATCGTGGACTCTATCAGGTCCAAAGTAAAATACATGTCACTCAAGGCTGTACCATCACTGTCATTCCACAGTGAGCATAATTCCTGAAGGGGTCTGCCAGTCTTACAATTACTTGGACAGAATCTGCATGCCATTTAGGCAGCCCGTGCTTTCAGCACTACGGGAGTATGTACCCGACCCCATTCAGTCTTCCCCAACACAGTCATTACTGAGGGGGTACCCCTAACACGATTTTCAACCGCGAGGTATGTGCGACCTTAAGTCTTATTCATATGCATGCAGAACACCGCTCTTTGGCACTTCGGCCACCACGAGCATCACACCTCTTTGTGTGGAAACAACACACTCTGGCTCTTCGGCCCTTACGAGTCTGGTTGTGTAACCGTTCTCAATGAGCATACATATGACTCGATCTAAATAGATCGGCTACTCGGCGTATTTTTACGCAACGAGTCCAAACCTAGCCAAGGCGCAACCTCTACTCCGGCTCAGCGGCCCTTACGAGCAAGGTGCCCTTGCAGGCACAAGGATACGAGCCGATCTGGCATCGTTCCATCAACGGACATCATTATGCTGTTCCATTGGTTCCGGCAGCTCTTCTGCCAACCATTTCGTCAGCACCTCCCCTGCTCTACCGGCAGTGGTGCGACGAACCCTTCTACGTTGTAGAGGGCAAACCATGAACTGGGTAGCACTCTGCTATATGTCAGAGTATCCTGCTACGTTCTTTCTGAGCTATTCATAGCTTCTTCAGAAATTTCAGCAGCACTTCCTCTCTTTTACGGAGAAAGCGTGCGTTTCTTTTATCCATTTCAGCAGCATCTCCCCTCTTTGGTAGGAAATCGCCACGCTTAATTCGGGAAATGGATGCACACCGTTGTGCGTACTTTGCATCCATCAAGGTTGCAGGAACCCTTGGCCATAGCCAGGCCATACGAAATTGACTTAGTCATTACGTAAAGAGCATTTTGCAAAAAAAACCGAAGCCTTTCCAATAGGGGCTTCATTCGTCAAGCAGAATCTTGAACGAGGAGCGGTCAAGGAATCGCATGGGCGATTTGGAGTTGATCTCCATTTGAACGCTCATTTATGCGCTATATATGTAGTATAAGCAGAAGCTTGTGCTTTATACAGCGGCGGCGTAAAGAAATGCATATACTATTGTTCAGGGTGTGTAACTGAACGAAATATTCTACATATATAACAAAGCAGAAGCCTTGGCATCGTTCGACGCGACGGCGTAAGTAAATGCATAATCGGAAGTGCAGAAAACAGGGAGCCTTGGCATCATACGACGCGACGGCAAAGGTAAATTACATAGCCTGTGCGATATAAGACGCGTCGGCAGAATCAGCAGATATACACCTAGATCTGTATCCAACGATAGTTACGAGGCGAGCGAGTGAACACCGAAGTGTCCTAGAGGGCTCAACCAAGAACTAGGGTGAGATACTATTTTGAAGAACGCATATACTGCGTACTCGAACATATATATCCGACGATAGTTACGAGGCGAGCGCGTGAACACCGAAGCGTCCTAGAGGGCTCAACCAAGAACTAAAGCAAGATACTACTTCAGAAAGTATATTCTATATACAAACAATCAAATACTTGAGAGAGATGGATCAACGAAGCGAACTTACTTCAAATCGTGGAAGAAACGGCTCCGGGTTGCTTCTTTGGCTTCGAGCCTTCCTTCGAGAGGTCAGACTAAGTCAAGTGAAGCTGACTTAGTTGAGAAAGAGGTAGAGCAGGTCAAGCTACTCAACCTAAGTGGTTTGAACCAAACAGGGTTCGATCCAAGTCAACTGGGTTCAGCAGGTTCGAACTCAGCTCAAGTAGGCTAAGTCTGGGTTCAGAAATCCAAACCGGAATCTGGACCAAAAAGGACTTTGACTTTGACTTTAAACCCAACTAGGTTCAAGTCAAGTCAACTGGGTTTGGACCAGGTCAAGTGGGTTCAGACCCAGGTCAGGTGGGTTAGGACCAGGTCAGGCAGGCTCAGGCTAAGTCAGGCAGGCTCAGACCAGGTCAGGTGGGCTCAGGTGGGCTAGGCTAGGTAGGGGAGGTTTAGGAGAGAGAGAGAAGGCAAGAGAGAGAGGGGGGGTCGAAATTATGAGAAGAGAGAGAGTGGGGAGGGCTATTTATAGCCCAAGCCCACCTCCTCTTGGATTTTCTCATGCCCCTTCTACCCCCTTGGCTTCTTTTTAATTCCAAGAGGTTCCTTGGTGTGGGGCCCACTTGGATATTCCATGGGATATTTTTGTGGGTCCCACCAGATATTTTCTGAGGAATATTTCTGTGGGTCCCACCAATATTTCCGTGGGTCCCGCAAGAATTTCGGGTTTCCGGCGATTTTTTTCCGAAAAATTCTGAGTACGCCATTTTCTTCGTATTGACGTAACTAAGAAAGTTGGCTCGCAGGAATCCTTTGATTTTGTTCAGATAGGAAGTTATGGCTTCCAGAGTGTTTGAGCATATATTCGCGATTCGACGAATATCCTAAGTGTAACTGGCTCGCAGGAATTGATTCGTTTCGCATTCTGAGAAAAATGCCATTTTTACCGGTAAATGCCTCATGAATTTTATTCAGATATTTTCTGAAAAATTGCGGGTCTTACAGTGATGGGACAGGAGAGATACTTTAACTGAATGGGGTAACTCTTCTGGAAAACAACGTTAGGTTGCACCAAAAATGGATATTGAATATTTATTTCATTCTTTAGAATATCTAGAAAATTTTGCCAATAAGATAAAGTTATAGTTGACTTCAACGCTTGAAAATGTGCATATGTGTGCAAAAATATTCCCCCTTTTTTACCTAGAGTATTTCCCCCAACGAGGTTAACTTTTCGGTCTTTAAGAGTCAAATTCAAAATTTTAGCGCTGATGATTTTCTTCAAGGAAGCTATCCATTTCCTTGATATAAGAAGAGAAGAAATATTCTCAATTTCATAAAAGCAAGTAGTGAAAAGACATTGATAAAAGATATTTTGCATAAGAAAAGATGATTTCTGGCAATTTAGGCAGTTTGATATCTGAGTGTTTTCTCATGATGATCTTCTTGCACTCTTTTTTATTCATTGGGCTTTTTCGGGCTTTTTACATCATCCTTCATTTTGGAGATGTCCTGACTTTTCTCTCTTTTTTTAGGAAAGGGTACGTCACAAACTCCTTCATCTCGGAGATGCTTCAATCCTTCATTTTCTCAGGGATTATATATGGTGGTGGCTCAAAAGGTCTTTAGGTGATAGCAGAAATCAAATATCATTTAGGGTTTGTCGGTAGGTCCATCACATCCGCCTTCATCTCGATGGTGATCCGAACTTTTCCTGGAAGGATCCGTCACAAACTCCGTCATCTTGGAGATGTTTCAAATCTTCTTTGGCCCCGGGGGTCTACTCGCTTAATTCACCTTCATCTTGACGACAATTGAGAAATCCCTTTTACTGATATTTGATTGCAGCTTTAAACTGGATAAGGAGATATGGATTGAATGGATTCTTTTATCGCTCAGGATATTTCCACTGTCTGATTGCCAGAAAATCATCTTTAAACATGCGTAAAAGCTATGATCAATATCAATTCATTTCTGGCTTTTCAACATCATTGAATATTTATTTCACTAATCATACTGAGGATATTTCTTTCATCCTTTTGGTTGATCAAACAGGGAAAATATTTGAATTTTACCTCTTTTTCGCAAAAAGTTTCACCTTTTTTGAAAGAAATACTAGAGGAAATCTAAGGTAATTCTTTTGTGCAGTAAGATTTATTTGGAATCAACAAATATTTTTAGCAAATTGGCAAAGTTTTCATGACTTCTATGTGAAATATTTACTCAATATAGATTTTGATGCGACCCTTAGTTGCAATTTATGATTCTAGACATTCTGACCAGTAAAACTGGAGCCTTTCATTTAACGACCAGCGAAGGAGCTGAAACCTTTCATTTAACGACCAGTGAAGTAGCTGGGACATTTCATTTAACGACCAGTGAAGTAGCTGGGACATTTCATTTAATGACCAGAAAAAACTGGGACCTTTCATTTAACGACCAACGAAGGAGTTGGAACATTTCATTTAACGACCAACGAAGGAGTTGGAACATTTCATTTAACGACCAGCGAAGTAGCTGGGACATTTCATTTAGCGACCAACGAAGTAGCTGGGACATTTCATTTAACGACTAGCGAAGTAGCTGGGACATTTCATTTAGCGACCAGCGAAGTAGCTGGGACATTTCATTTAACGACCAACGAAGTAGTTGGGACATTTCATTTAAACATTTAACGACCAACGAAGTAGCTGGGACATTTCATTTAATCATTTAACGACCAGCGAAGTAGCTAGGACATTTTATTTAACGACCAACGAAGTAGTTGGGACATTTCATTTAATCATTTAACGACCAGCGAAGTAGCTGGGACATTTCATTTAATCATTTAACGACCAGCGAAGTAGCTGGGACATTTCATTTAACGACCAACGAAGTAGTTGGGACATTTCATTTAATCATTTAACGACCAGCGAAGTAGCTGGGACATTTCATTTAATCATTTAACGACCAGCGAAGTAGCTGGGTCATTTCATTTAATCATTTAACGACCAACGAAGTAGCTGGTACATTTCATTTAATCATTTAACGACCTTTGATTTAATGATTTGATCTAAGATTGAGACTTTCTGAGGAACAAACAGCACGAGGACTGAACTTGATCTTTAGATTTGAAAATTTAGCAAAATAACCAGTGCGAGCACCGGGTTTTTCCAACCGAGAGTCGGGAAGGAGATTGGCCTATTTAAGACATTTAGAGATCGAAGCAAGAAGAATGGCCGGGGTTTTCAGGATTATCCTTTATATAGACATTTGATGAGAATTTAGAAAGGAATGATTCAGGTTTACTCCTTGACCTGAAAGGGAAAGGAATATACATTTGATGAGAATTTAGGAAAAGAATGATTCAGGTTTATCCCTTAACCTGAAGGGAAAATAAAAGATTTTATGAAGAGATAACCTGAGATTCGAATTTAGAAGGGATATGACAAGATTTAGAATTTATGATCTATGATTTAGATGGACCAGGTATGTGACGGGGAATATAAAAAGAATAAACTTTGAGAAGACAAAAGAATATAGAACTTTGAAAAAAATGTAGAACATTTGAGGAAATTGATTTATTTTTGTAAAAAGAATTCTCACAGGTAGCATGGTTGCCCCTATGAGTGATCTCAGGATTATCCCTTATCCTGAATGGGGAAAAGAATAGAATTTAAAGAGATTTAATGAAGGAAAATTGATATAAATCTAGAAAATCAACAAAGATTGACAAAACTTGTATTTACAAAAGAATCCTCATACGTAGCGTTGTGGCTCCTACGAGGGGTCTTAGGATTTTCCCTTATCCTGAATGGGAATAGAATAGAATTTTTAAGAAAATTTAGCGAAGGCAAATTGATATAAATCTAGAAAATCAATAAAGATTAACAAAACTTGTATTTACAAAAGAATCCTCATAGGTAGCGTTGTTGCTCCTACAAGGGGTCTCAGGATTTTCCCTTATCCTGAATGGGAACACCTCAAACCACGAGGGTCAGGTTTATCCCTTAACCTGAGTGGGAACACCTCGGACAACGAGGGTCAGGTTTATCCCTTAACCTGAGCGGGAACACCTCGGACAACGAGGGTCAGGTTTATCCCTTAACCTGAAAGGGTACACCTCGGACAACGAGGGTCAGGTTTATCCCTTAACCTGAAAGGGGCAGATATAAAAAGAATACCTCATTGAAAAGAGGCATCAGGTCTATCCCTTAACCTGAAAGGGTAGGGAATTGATAAAATTTAATGGAATTTTGAGAAAATATTTGATAAACTTGATAAAATTGATGTAAACTTGATAAAAATATGAATAAAATGAATTAAACTGATAAAGATATCAAAATTAACTGAAGATTTACAAAATTTGAGAAAAAGAAGTTTTTCTGATCCTGCCTGCATATGGGATCTTGGAAGGAAAATGTTTATTTTAAAAGATAAATGAGAAATCATTTTGGGGGAAGAAAATCCACCACAAGAAGAATGATCAGCGCGAGATCTCATCCTTTAAATCGAACATGAGAGATCATCATAAGGGTTAATTTTCGAAGGCAAATGGTTTTGAATACCTAATTTTGAAGAAGAAGATCAACACTAGATCTGATTTCTAAAAATAACAGTTCGAAATTGATAATGAGATCAATACAAGGGTTGATCTTTGAAGGTAATGCTTAAAAACCAATCTTGGAAGATAAGACCAACACAGGGTCGATCTTTGAATATAATGATTTAAAACCCATTTTTGGAAGATAAGATCAATGCAATGATTGATCTTTGAATATGATAATTTATAACCCATTTTAAAAGATAAGAACAACGCCAGGGTTGATCTTTGAAAAGTTTTGAGATCAATTTTGGAGGATAAGACCAACACAAGGGTTGATCTTTTGAATAAAAAGATTTGAAATCCATTTTGGAAGATAAGATCAATACAAGGATTGATCTTTGAATATAAAGGCTTTGAAATCCACTTTGAAAGATAAGGGTTGATCTATAAAGATTTGAAATCCATTTTGAAAGATAAGATCAACACAAAGGTTGATCTTTGAATATAAAGATTTAAAATCCATTTTGAAAGATAAGATCAACACAAGGATTGATTTTTTAATATAAAAGTTTAAAATTCATTTTGGAAGATAAGACCAACACAAGGGTTGATCTTTCAATATAATGGTTTGAAAAACTTATTTTTGAAGACATGATCAACACGAGGGTTGATTTTTTGTCAAAGGTTAGACCAAGGAATATTTGAACTCCTTGGTCATAACGAAGATTTTTAAAATTTCATGATTTTTTGAAAAAGCCCTCATAGGTAATATCATTTCTCTCATGAATGATTTCAGGATTGCCCCGCATTATGAAAAAGAACGGGAATTAAAATGCCCCAGTATGGCAAAGAGAAAAGAAGCATTGGATATAAAAGATATAAAGGAAATTAACATTTCATTTGATAAGCAAAGGTTTGATAACAACTGAATATTTACAAGAACTTAAAAAGGAAAAGGCTCATAGAAAACTGGGCTGGCTAGCCCCTACAAGACAACTGAAAAAAGAGATGAAAGCAAAACAAAAAACTTTGGATTTATCAATTCTTTGAATGGTCCGGGAATGGTTCTGTCAGGACTGCTGGCTGCTTTTCTTCCTCGTCCTCTATCAGCTCACTTATGTCAATGCAGTCTTGTATCATGTGCTTGAGGACGAAGCAATGCTCTGTATCATGCCCCGTTGCCCTGTGGTACTTGCAGAATTGGTCCTTGAATTTTCCCAACATTACGGGAGGATCTGCGATCTTAGGGAGTTTGATCATCCCGTGCTTCAAAAGGTAATTCATAATCACTTCTAAACTCTCAGATAACGGAGTGAAGACTCGATCTTTCTCCCACTTGATGTATTTGGGCTTCTCTTGAAGATCACCCTTTTGCTGAAGGCCAATTGGAAGTAGTTTATCATTGTTTTTAAAGGATCTCTCCTTCTGCCCCTTGCCCTGATCTACTCTCGGACCGCTGTCATTGTTATTCTTATTTCCTTTGCTGCTACTGCCAAGATTATTGCAGGAGGCATCAACTGAATAAGCAAACTGCGCCTTCTTCTTTTGGTCTTGGACATTCTTGACCAGAGGCGTGCCCTCGTACAGTCCGCTTTCTATTCCTGCTTCGAGCCATTCAGCTCGCTCAATTAACTTGATGAAGGATTTCGCCGGGGAAGTGGCGATGAGGCTCCTTATGGGCTGAGAGAAATTGTTGAGGATCACCTGCAATGCGTGTTCCTCAGGAATAGGTACCTTCATCTTATTACAGGTGCTTCTCCACCTGTGAATGAAATCACCTGCTCTTTCAGTCTCTCCTTGCTTTAGGTTGTAAAGATGATTTAATGTAGGTGAGGCTTCAGTGTTGAATAAGAAGCGCTCGATGAACAAATTTACTACTTTATCGAACTCTCGTAGTTCGATAGGATTTACATGGTCAGCATACCATCTGGCTGCTACACCCTCCAGACTGCGGGGAAAACAGATGAACAAAGCCCTGTTATCTTTCCTAAAACGGCTGCACTCTGCATAAAATGTGGCCAAGTGGGCTTTAGGGTTGCCAGTCCCGTCAAATTTGAGAAACTTATGGGGAAGATTCTCCAAGTTATCATCCCCATCTAGACCATCATAGAAATCTTCGCCGGTGTAGGTCTGCTTGCCCTTACCCTTGGCTTGAATATCCTTAATAGCTCGATTCATCTCCTTCATTTGCTTGCTCATCAGGTCCTCTGCTAGAGCCCCAGACTTGGGTTTGTTGACGGATTCAGGCTCTTCTGCAACTATCTTTACAGTCTGTCTCAGAGGATTCCGTTTGTAGACAATCTGCTCTTCCTCTTCTGATTCTTCCTCGACTGACTCTGATTCCTCAGAAGTAGTGTCTGGCTGTACCTTCTTCCTGATGATTCTGACTTGCTTTTTCACAAGCTTCTTCTTCAGCTTGCTTTTAGGAACTGCCTCTTTCAGCTTGGCCTCGGCTTGCTCTGACATCATCCTTGCCATCATCTTTTGGAACATGTCATACATAGCGGGGTCGATGTCATCTTTCTTGTTCTGACCCTGTCCCCTGACTGATTTAGGAGAGCTCATCTCCTCCGCCTCACTGTCGCTAAGTTGAGGAACTTTTCTTTTCCTGCTCTCGTCGTAACCATTTTTGAATATCAGTGCTCTCTCTGTAGAGAAAAGAGGAGGTTTTTAGACTAAAGAAACTTTATGGAGAAGTTTTTGACAAGAGGGAGGATTTAGGTTTGAAATCTAAACAATTGTATCCCATTACTAGGGATCGAGTCGCCACAAAATTTGTGACAATTGCGTTGTTTCCTCTACGAGGGAGAGTAACCAACTAAAAATATGAAAAAGAAAATATTATTTTGAAAAGGATATCTCTTGACGAAAAGAGATTTTTATGAAAATATAAACAAGAATATAAAATCAAAAGAAAATAAGAGAATAAATGAAATTTTGAGGAAGAATGGTAAAGATTTAAAATTTTAAGAACTTGCAGGCAGGATCAGAAGAATTTTAAAGGAAGAAGAAGAAGAGAAAGAATAATACACCTGGGTTTTAAAAGGAGGAAATTTTGAAATATATACCTAGGGTTTTGGAAAATATAAAGAGGATATATATACGTAATATTATTCAATCACAGACATATAAGCAAGGATGCACAAACAGCACTCCCTAAAGCTGACTCTATATGCAATATTTGAAATGGCAAAATAGGATCTTAATCCTAACTCTAAGATTTATATCATCTGATTCCAATCAAGGTACGCCGATATACTCAAGTCGAAGCTCGAAGTACGTGGCATATAAGATATCTCTTCGATTCTAAGGTGATAGCTTCCCAACATCCTTGAGCACCTACCGATATACCTCGAACTATGGCCCTTAGGTACGTGGTAGGGGGGCGTGAACCCAAATAAGTGGTCCAGTTGTGAGGCTCTCTCCCGAACTATGGTTCAGTGAGACAGCCCAGCAACGTGAAGACAGGGACAATATAGGTAGGGATGTTTTTCAAAATATGATCAATCATGCAAATAAAACCAGAAGGCTCTAATGCAAGTCCTAAAGAGATAGATTTAAATAAAGAGAAGCATACACTTGCATACATTGTTTTGCATTCAATCCCTAAAATTGAGGAGAGTTGTATTTAAGGCCTAAATCTAATGTGAACATGGAATAATCTCCTCAATATGGACCTACCAAACCATACTTAGATCCTATATGCAATGATGTCAGCTTAGGACAAAATCTAGGCTTCCTAAGGTTTGCATGAAAATGTAGATGACATAGAAGAATAAAGACTTAGATTATATAAAAGCAAAGCAAAGGCATAGATCCAACCGGACGAAGACGAGGTCCCATCACGGTCGCCAAAATTGTGATCATCGCAAAATTTTTCCTCTTTCGTTGTTTCTCTCTCTTCCTTCTCTTTTCCTTTTCTAACCCCTATTTTCCTCCTTTTTGAAGGGAGAAGAATAAAAGAAAGAAAAGAAAGAGAGAAGAGAAGAGAAAAGAAAGAGAGAGAGAAGAGGAACTCTTTTGCGGGTTTTCACTTGACCTTGATTTGAAAAATATTTAGAAAATCACTCGCCTCCGTTTTGAAAATATTGCGAGAAAAATGGAGAGACGGGATTTGCTCGTCGGTACGAGGTTCGACCGTTTCATGGCGCCTTTACCAGGGGTAATCGAACCAAGGATCGAATCTATGCCTTTTGCTTTGCCTAAATATAATCTAAGAGTTTATTCTGACTCTCAATGCACAAAGAATCAGGCTTGTGTGATGCAAGGATATATGCTCTTTTGAAAATTGATTTAGAAATTTCCAAGTATTCTGAGATGAACTTGGTAAAGGAGTGAAGAAATGTTTTAGAACTTGAGATAGATCAGAGGAGTTCTAAGTTCTTTGAAGTAAATCAGGATTGGAAGAATAAATGAGAAAGAATGACTTGGAGCTTTAAAATGAAAGAAAATGAAGTTTCAAAGTCAAAATGGACTTTGAATTTTGAATTTGAATTTAGGAAAGGAAATGAATACTTGAGATGGAATTGAATTTGGATTTCTGAAGTTTGGAATGGATCTGAGATAATCAAATGGCATTTAAGAATAAAAATGGATTTAGGGGGTTCAGATGAGATCTGAAAATGGAATTGGATTTGAAATCTAGAATGGGGAATGGAGTTGGATCTAAAGATGGTTTTAAGATCTAAGATCTAAGATCCAAGATACAATTGGATTCTGGAAACTAAGATGGATTTGGATCAGAAGTCTAAGATCCAAAGTAGAATTGGGTTTTGGATCCTAAGATGGATTTGGATCTTGAAGTCTGAGATCCAATATAGAGTTAGACTCTGGATCCTAAGATGGATTTGGATCTGAAATCCAAGATCCAAAGTGAAACTGAAGTCTGGATCCTAAAGAGGAATTGGATCTGAAGTCTAAGATCCGAAATGAAATTGGAGTCTGGACCCTAAAGAGGAATTGGATGTGAAGTCTGAGATCCAATATGAGTATTTGAATCCTGGATCCTAAAATGGATTTGGATCTGAAGTCTGAGATCCAATATGAGTGTTGAATCCTGGATCCTAGAATGGATTTTGGAGTTAAATTCAGGAGATGAATCAATAACCTCCAAGTTTAATTTGAACTTGGAAAATGAATTTTAGAAATTGAATCTTGAATATACAGATGAATTTCAAAGTTGAATTGAATTTTAAATTTAAGATAGAATTTGGAATTTGAAATACAAGATGATTCTGAAGTTTCAAAGTCAAATGGGACTTTGAAATTGAATTCTTGAATCCTTTTGAGAAATAGAATTGAATTTGAATTTATAAATAGGATTTGATCTGAGAAAGGAAAGAATTACTTGGATTTTATGAAAAAGAATTTAGAAATATGATGCAAATCTATCTAAATGATGAATGAATTTAAATTTTTTATTTTGAATTTTTGAAAAGCTATTCCATTCTTTAAATGAATTAAAATAAGATTGAAGATATAATACATCCTTGACTATGGTCATTGAATGTATTATATAATAATCTATATTTAAATTCAGATGAAGAACACAACATATTTTTGTGCTTTTATAGAGTTTAAAATGAAAATTAACTCACAATATACCCTGACTATGGCCATTGGTATATATTTTGAGCTAATTTTAAGTTAAACTCTAATAAAAGAAGAAATATTTCAAAATATGATGATTTTTGAAAGGGATCCAGTGTGGATCCAAATGTTATTTCATAAAAGATAAAAATCCTAAGTTTTGTTTACATCCTGACTATGGCCATTGATGTAAATCATCAACTTAGGATTAATTACCTCTTACGAAACGGTGCACGTGCCATTCGTGTTTCCCCATTGTGAGAATTTTGAGAAATAAAGGCAAAAAGCATGAAAATGAGCCATTTATGATATTTACATATGCTCATTCATTCTAATCTAGGAATTTGGGAATGTAAATTCTCGTTAAGATCTAACTATTACAAAACACAAGATTGAATTTACGACTTCTAATGGTAATATCTTCCGCATGTTCCTTGCAAAACACTTGATTAATATAAAAGATAGAAAGAAATTGTACATATCACATGGAGATTAATGGTAAAATGCTTATGGGACAAGATATACATGATGGAAAATGGTATATATACATATATACATGTACATATATGTATGCATATACAATGCTTTATACCTATATACTGAAAGGCAGCTATAAATGAATACTGGTGTACTGTTGCTGTGAAAGTAGTAGGTATAGTGGGCGGGGTAGTGATTAATGGAAGCAATAATAGAAATAAATGGAGAAGCAGTGTGCTGCTGCACATTGATAAATATGGGATATAGCACAGGTTAGATGGAAAGGACAATGTGCTGGGGATAATATATATTGGCATGGACCCTAGTTGCAACTGGGCCAAAGAGAGCTATCTTGACCATGTCTGGGGTTAATTTCCTCTCCCCTTGTGCCATTATGACATATTTCAAAACACTGTAGAACTCTAGGCAACCTAGGAAGCCTATCTGATTCTAATCTGCATGTATTCATATCTCGGGGCAACCTTCAATTCTAAAGGTCAAAACTGGGTCATTCTGGACCAAGGAGACTGTACCCGTCTAGTTGTGAATGGCGGGTTGATAAAGTGGTATAACAGATATACCCGGATGCCGCCTTATAGTCTGGCATAAGGGTACAGATGGTGATATGACTGTGAGAGGTGATCAATGTGCTTAAACGATAAGCACATTTAATGCCTTGGGTCTGGCAGTATACAAACATCGAAAGGCTGGTGCACATAACATAGTGTCTTCATATGTGATTTGTAATTGGTAAAATGTGAGATTTCTAAAAGACTTCACTAAGTTTAATATGAGCTAAAACAGGATTCACAATATAAACAGGGTATCGCCTATGCTGTAAAGGGAAAATGTTAGAGGGAATCGTTGCACTTACTCCGCTGATTTCAAAAGCAATATCGAAGATAATCAATGATGAATAGAGCAAAGCAACATGGGTTTTATTTTAAACTTAGCTCCAGCATGAAGAAATTTTAGCACAATATCAATTGATACTAACTTCTTGACAAAAAAAAAAAAATCCAACTTCAAGTTTTACACAAGGAGGTGAGACGAGACTTAGCTGATGAAAGAAGACCCAAATATGCAATCCTTACTCCCTTCTGGGCTGTGAGCTCAAACTGGGTATGATAAAGCCGATGCTGTGAATGGGGGTGCTACAGAGTTGGGGTGACAACATGCTAAAGCTGCAATGTAGTAATGGCTTGAGGGAAATGCCACGATGTTGTGCCTGTGCAACCCCACAAAATATAGATATAAGTACTGGTAAGTCAGTATTGAGATATACAGATAAACTAATTTCTCAACTTGATATCAAATTATCTTCAATGATCTGAACCCCAAATCAATTTATTATGGTGCAAATACCTGATGAATCACCTTCATCAAACAATTGATTCGAAATGAACAATCGCCCATAGGCAAATTGATGAATTAACCCTGTCAGCCACTGGGGTTTACTCTTCGATCAACGAGCCGCATACATAAGTAAATTGCCTTTTAAGGACTGCCTGTCTATCCTTACCCCTTTTTTTTTTTTCGACGTTCGGTGTGTCAATGGTATAAGGAATAGAATCAAAGGTATTAGCAGCAAAACACCAAGGAATGACAACATATATCATTACCTGGTAACTTTCCATCAGCAGGGGCTATCATAGATATTCCAGAATTTACACTTTAGTAGGAAGAATCCATGAAACTCTTCACAGACATATTTAATGTATCATTACCTGAATGCTTAGATGTAATACAGGCATGTGACAGTGAGAGGACAAACTCCAAGAAAGCAAAACTGAAATGATCCAGTATATAATCGAGGAACCCTTATCTATCTTTGAACATGGAGTGGTTCTATCTATTTTTATATATTTTTTTTATTTTTATTCCACTACCAACAGTAATCGCGCACCAGAATATTTTTAAACACAAGGTGACTCCTGTAACAGATCGCCATTCTGGGATGGATCTGGTAGGTGGGCATTTCTCTGCATCTACAAGAAATGTCTTTATCGGTGCATCGACATCAGCTACACAGTCTAAATCTTTTCTCCGACCTATAGATCTGTTATCATCGCAAAATTTTTACTTTTGCAAATCAAACTGACCTTTGAAAAAGTTTTTGAAAATAACTCGCCTCCGTTTTAAAATGCGGGAAAATTCCGTAGAATGGGACTCGCCTGTCGGTACGAGGTTCAACCGTTCCTGCCACCTTTAACAGGGGTAATTGAACCAAGGATCAATCTTATGCTCTACTCTATTCAACTTGTCTAAATCATATTCTAATTTCTAAATGCACATAGAATCAGGCATGTGCTATGAATTTTCAGAAAATGCACATTTTGAAAACATGATGTTTGCTTTGAATGATTGAAATATTTAGAATAGGTATCACATGGAAAATCGTGAATTGGGATTTGAAATATACTTCTGAGAGAAATAAAAATCGATTTCGAGAAATCCTTGACATTTGGTGAAATCGACTCTGAGAGACTTGATTTCTCTTAATTCAAACTTTGAAATTGAAATTCTAACTTAGAAAATTTGAATTTTGGAATTTGGGAAATATTTGAAATATCATTGGCAAATCCATATTCTTTTGAATAAGACTTAGAAAAATTCTAACTTCAAACTTTGAAATTGACTGCATAACTTTGGAAAATTGAGTTTTTGAACTTGAGAAACACTTGAAATATTCTTTAAAATTCAATGCTTTTGGAAAAATCGATTTTGCTATAAGACTTAGGAGATTTTGAGAAAATGAACTTCTTTGAATTGAGATTGGAATTGGCAAATGCATGAAATGAATGAATATGGATTTAAGGAATTGAGAAATACTTTTTGTATTTTTGAGAAATGCAGTGCATTTTGAAGTTAGCCTAAGAGTGTAGGCTGAATGTGGCTAATGTGAAGATCATAAATCTAAGTATCATTCATATTCTGACTATGGCCATAAATACAAATTCCACCAAGTTTATAAACTTCATAGAAGCTAGTGCATGTGCCATTCGTGTAGACCATGGTGAATTTGTAAAAATATGCATGAATCATCATCCATCACACATTAAAATTATAAAAATAAATTATATGCAATGCAACCTAAGCTAAGCAGGAAATGTAAATTCTTATTCCAAAGTTTAATTACAAATTACATCACTATTGAAATTTAAATACATGAAAAATAAAGTCTTCAATGTACCTGCAAAACTAGAAAACTTGGTTAATGAATATATGTTGGCTTTTCTAGATTTATCCAACAATATCAGGAAATTGTGGGATTTTGCTAGATATAAGCCTTTTTGCCATGATTCCCTTAAATCAAAATGATAAAGTATGAAATAAAATTGAATAAATAAGGAAGATAAAATATGAAATTTCGAAATTGGGGTCCAAATGACCAAAATACCCCTAATAACAAGACTATGGCCTTGAAATTAGTGTTTTCAGAAAGATATTTTGATAAAATGCAAGTTTTGAAATTTGAATGTAATAAACTAAGCTAAATATGATGTGATATGCTTAAAAATATGAAAATTAGGGTTAGGGATTTCAAAATTTAGGTCAAATGACCAAATTACCCCCGATAGCAAGACTATGGCCTTGAAATCAGGGTTTTTAGAAATAGATTTTGGTAAAAACTTAGGTTTTATGCACTAAATGAAATCAAATGAGCACAAAATTAAACTTAAAGCATCCTAATATGATTATGAACATAATAAAACCCTAAAAATATATGCTTATGCACGAAAATCCAATAATATCACAAAAACTGTGATTTTAGCAGTGTTTTTGGATCTTTCAGGAACCCGGTTTTGCAATTTGCTTAATTCAGCCATCAAATGGATTCCAAAATCCATAAAAATTGGTACCTGCACTTTTTATAGCCCTAATGTCGAATTGGAATTATAAAAATAATTTTTTGACATTAAATTAATCCGAAAATTGCATTAAACCCTAAAAATATGCTATTTTTGACCTAATTCACCAACCAGTTTCAATCCAAGACCTGAATTAGGGGTCAAATCTCCATGGAAATTTATGAGATTTTACAGAGACTAACTAGAAAGAAAGACAGAGATTTTCCAATTTACAGATTGGAAAAATCATCTCCGGTTAGGGAGAAACCCTTCCGGCAATCTGAGCTAAAATATATCACTCTTAACAGAGATTAAAACAGCTATTCCAGATTTAAAATACAGACATAAATAGCAATTTTAAACAAATATCTCTGAAATTTTAGTGGTGCACAGTAGACAGAAAAGTAACAATACTCACTTTTTACAGATCTAAAATCGGATCTGTGGTTTGGGATTTATGACTAACACAAGTCTGATTAGGGTTTTGGTAAACCCTAACGAGCTTTAAATTTAAAAACAGATTCTCTAAAAGGGGAAAAATACTAAACTGTGATCAAAAAATCCGAAAATTTCACAGAAGCCAGATCTACTCAATGTGAATCCATAGCACTTTACAGATCTAAAATCGAATATAAGATGAGAGAAATATCATCACAGTAAGTTACCTTCTTGATTTTAACCACGATTTTAAAGCTTTAAAAACCCGATTTGATGTCTGATTTTTTTGACAGGGTTCCCGAGATCCAAAACCTCTGATTTTTCTACAGTAACTCAATAACTCATGCATGCATCACATATAAAAAAATCAGAAATAAACAATGAGTGCTTCAATCCGAACTAACATCATCTTTACTGTTCTAAACCTAAAACACACAGAAATTTAAGAAAACTTGAAAAACCATGCATTAACTAATGTAAATAAATAAAATAAACCATAAACAGTAAAAAAAATATTTCTATGCTATAGAACGTAAAACAAACATGAATAAACCATGAAAATAAATTAAAAAACAAGGAATCAATGGCTGGAATTTGATATCACCTTTAAAACATAGATTTAACCCATTAAAAGGGTAAATCATGTACTTTATAGGTTAATAATGTAAAGAATCATATTAAAATCAATTCTAATGGATTAAAATCCCTGTAAATCATCCAAAACAGGGTTAGATCACCTTCTTGGACCGTTCTTGCTGGTTCTTGATAGTTCTTGAGGTGAAACCATGGTTGATCTTCCATAAGGAGGGGTGTCCAAGCCTAAATCTAGGTTTAAAGCATTAAAAAGCATTAAATAAAATAAGAAAAGTGAAGAAGTTCATACCTTGGAGTTGCAGCAATGGAGGAAGGGCTGGAGAGGAGAGAAGCTCCAAGAATCCAATAGGAGAGAGATGGGAAAATTGACTCCCCTTATGCCTCTATTTATAATAAAAAAATTAGGTTTAAAAATTGACAATTTTGAAAATTTTGGACTCTAAAGGGGGGGGCGATTTTTGGGTGGAGTTACCTATATGCCCTTAGTCTAAATTATCCTAAATAGTTCCTAATTAACCCCTAGCTAAACCTAAGAATCCCCCAAATGTGGTGCCACTTGGCATTCTCTCACATTGGGTTTTTAAAACACTTTTAAAAACCTTTAAAAACACTAGTTTTAAAAACTAACTTTCAAAAATGAGTTTTTCAAAATGGTTTTGACTTTTCTAAACCTCTAACACTAACCAAGACATCAACTAACCCTAGTCTAGCCCTGACTTACTCGAATATGGTGCCACCCCAAGTGGGCCCTACTTGAGTTTTTCAAAAAGCGATTTTAAAACTTGAAATTGAAGGAGTTTTCAAAAGATTTTCAAAAGTAAACTTAAAATTAGGATTTTTAAAATGGCATAAGGTCCTAACTGAGTTAGAATTCCTCTGGATATGGTGCCAACTGAGTGGTCCCACATCGAATTTTGAACATTTTTGAAATAAACACTGAAAATGGCTTTGAAAAGGGATTAAAATCAGTATTTGAAATTCAAGATCTTTGAAAATAGGGTCTCAAGCGAACTGGAACTCCGGGTTAGAGTCCTGAACTCTTAGGACTCTGAGATTTTAGATTTTAAAAGCCAAATGAAAGAATTTTCAAAAGATTTTATCAAGAAATGATGAAATAAGTCAGAAAACACAGTCAGGGTTGGACTCCCAACTCGACCGAACTCTAAAATAGAGTCCTGAACTAACTGGACTCTATGAAATGACCTAAATTTCGAAAACAAACGAAAAAGATTGAGAATGGAAGTAAAACAGACTTAAAAACCAGACTTCTGACCGGATTAGGACTCTGAGACAGAGTCCTGATCGGATTGAAACTTTCAAAAATTTGAGAAATTTGATGAATAGAGGCATTCAGAAGCAACACCATCTAAATGGGTCTCATCTGTGAATTGAAATCGATTAAAGTTTGAATTTGAAAGAAATCCAGATTGTTTTCTGAGAAAATATTTCAAAATACAAAGTCCTGGGGTTGGAAAATGACAGAGTATTGAATAAAAACCCAGGTTTTGAAATTGATTTTGAAATAAAGCTTTAAAATTCAAATCTGGATTGAATGTTTTGAAATAGGAGTGCTGGATCTCAAAAATGAGATGCAATGTCATACAATGCTATGCAGAATGCGTGCAATGACATGCAATGATCTGTGATGACTTATGAAATGGACAAACACTGGATGAAGGTAAAAATTTGGTGTGTTTACAGATGCCTCTCTTTGCTGCTAAGCCGGTTGAAAGCCGAGCTTAGTGGCAAAGAAAACATACCAAATTTGGACTATAAAAATGCCCCAGTTAGATGAATCTGACTGGGTATGAAAGAATTAGTTCAAAGGATGATGATAGATATGAAATGAAGAATAAGGAGAAAATTTTATTTCGAAATAAAGTGAGATTCAGGTTTTGTCCTTAACCTGGATGGGACAGGAAATACCTCGTATGGAACGAAGCTCAGGCTTAACCCTTAACCTGAAAGGGGACGATACCTCGTGGAAAAACGAGGCTCAGGCTTAACCCTTAACCTGAAAGGGGATGATACCTCATGGAAAAACGAGGCTCAGGCTTAACCCTTAACCTGAAAGGGGACGATACCTCGTGGAAAAATGAGGCTCAGGCTTAACCCTTAACCTGAAAGGGGACGATACCTCGTGGAAAAACGAGGCTCAGGCTTAACCCTTAACCTGAAAGGGGACGATATACGAAATCCTCAAATGAAGAAACCATGATGGGACCTTCGAATTCTGCACAATAAATCCGAGAGGGGTTTCTAAAAGGAAGAAAGGGGGTTCCCTAAAGCTTGAAAAGGGATTGATCTTGGACGTCTCATTGCTAAGACTGAATGGCTTTTAAAACAGATGACCTTTTGCGGAAAATTCAGGTTTAACCCTTAACTTGAACGGGAACTGTCTATGGTGGGACAGTGGGGAGCACAGGGAAGTGTGCGAATCTGAGAGCCCAGGCACTTAGATCAAAACAAGGAGGGAAGGATCTTGGACAACTCCCATCATCCGATCCTAAAAGGGATAACAACAACGCCTGGATACATCAAAATAAACATCAAGTTCTCACTTCATGTCAGGATAACTTAAAAAGATTGTCAATAAGATAAAAAATTGTAGTTAATTCAAGAATGATAAGCACATATATATATATGAAAAATATTCCCTCTTTTCTACCTGAAGTATTACCTCCGACTGGGCTTAACTCCGTAGAATCAAGATTCGAATTCAAATTACTTGCAATTGACTTTCCTTCAAGGAGGCTATCAATTTCATTGATATGGACGGAAAAGAATGTATTCTTGATATTGCGAGAGCTATTAGCGAAAGGATATTGATAAAAGAATTTCACAAAATTGAAGAAGATTCTTGATAGATTCGGCAGTCTGATATCCTGGGATTCTTTTCTCATGATGATCTTTCTGCACTCTTTTTTGACAGAATTGGAGCTCTCTTGGATTTTTCGGGAATTACATCATCCTTCATTTTGGAGATGTCCTAGCTTTTTCTCTCTTTATTTTTTTGGAAGGGTACGTCACAAACTCCTTCATCTCAGAGATGTTTCGATCCTTCTTTTCTCTCAGGGATTATATTGACGGTTATTGGCTCATTGGTTAGGAATATCTTGATGATAACAGAAATTAAATACCTTTTAGGGATTGTCGGGAGGTCCATCACACTCGCCTTCATCTCGACGGTGATCTGGACTTTCCCTGGAAGGATCCGTCACAAACTCCGTCATCTTGGAGATGATCCAAATCTTCTTTGGCCTCGGGGGTCGACTCGTCTAATTCGCCTTCATCTTGATGATAGTTGAGAGATCCCTTTTGCAGATATTTAATTGCAACTTAGGTGATTGAGGGGACATGGAGATTGAGTGAATTTTTCTGTATCACCCAGGATATTTCGACTGCTTATTTTCTAAGAATGATCTTTAAAAATATGCCATTGACTGTGATCAATATCAATCACTTCTGGCTTTGCAACAACATTGAATTTTCTTTGCTGGCCATATCGCGGATTTATTCTTCATCCTTTTAGTTGGCCAATAAAAAGATTTTGAATTTTGAATCCTTTTTCGCAAAAGCTTTGTCACTTCGGAAGTAATACTGAAGGTATTCTGAGGTACAATTTTATGCGATAAAGATTTTGGAATCAACAACTATTTTTTTTTATGGCAAATTGGCAAAATATTCTTGGAATCGTTGGTGAAGGAAATCATTTGAGATCTATATGACACATCCGTGGCTAGATTCTCCTCTCCTTTCCCCAAAGGAGAGACTCAGGCTTGACCCTTACCTGAACGGGTAACAAAAGATACTCCTCTCTTCCCTAAAGAGGAGGTGTTTGCAAAATGAACTTTCGAAGAGAAATAAAGTTTTCGTCAAAACTCCCTATTTCTAGGCTTCTCTTATGGAAAGGGGGCCGCTAACAGAGATTGAAAGGATATCATAGGGGAACGAGTGCATCACACTCTCCCTGGAAAAAGGGTCCTCAACGACGGGGGTGGCCTAACAAAAGACATTTAAGGCTACAAGGAGGACGAGCTTCCGTCGAAACTCTCCCTAGAAAAAGGGTTCCTTGTGTTACAATAAAGATTATTTTGCAAACTGTTCGTGAATCACGAGTCCCTTCAAACTCTCACTAGAAAAAGGGGTTCAACGAACGAACAATAAAGACATGCGAAAAGAAATGAGCTCTCTCGAACTCTCCCTGGAAAAAGGGTCCCTCGCAAGAGAAATACTTGGCGATTGATTTTGATAGCTTTTGATAACTCAAAGAACTGCTTGATAACACGAATGACTAGAGGTCTTGACAAAATCGGCAACCCGAATGTCAGATTAACAGAATGGAACGACCCAAGAGTCTGGTACAGATTGCTTGGTTCGCAGGTCTAAAGATTGAGCCTGAACCTCAATGTGAGAGTTATGTTGTGACCAGTATGAAGACAGAACTTTTGCAAAGTACCAATACGAGCACTGTATTTTAAAAGATTACCAGTACGAGCACTGGACTTTTTAAAGGATACCAGTACGAGCACTGGACTTTAAAAGGCTACCAGTACGAGCACTGGATTTTAAAAAGTTATCAGTACGAGCACTGAATTTTAAAAGACTACCATTATGAGCACTGTATTTTAAAAGATTACCAGTACGAGCACTGGATTTTTAAAGGATACCAGTACGAGCACTGGACTTTAAAAGGTTACCAGTATGAGCACTGGATTTTAAAAGGTTATCAGTATGAGCACTGAATTTTAAAAGATTACCAGTACGAGCACTGGGTTTTTAAAAGATTACTAGTACGAGCACTGGTTTTTAAAAGATTACCAGTACGAGCACTGGGTTTTGAAGGGTCATCAATTGACGATGACTTGGACGACTTGCCGGGGTCTCAGGATTTATCCCTTATCCTGAATGAGAAATTCAATGCAAATTGATGCAGATGAATGCGTGCAAATGCAAATGGATGCAACTGAGTGCACATGCGTGCAAAATGAGAGATTTATTAGATCCTGCCTGCACACAAATTATTTTGGATAAAAGGCAACTTTAACAAGAATGCCCCAGTATATTCTGAGGAAGAGGGGTATTTTGACCAACGAATAATTGATCATTTATTGAGGAGAATTTTTTGAAGAATACAAAAGATAGGATAAAGATTTTCTAGGTAAAGAATTTCTTCAGATGTCGAGCATTAATGGGGTCGGATAGTTCTACCCCGTCTGCATTAATCAGACGATATGAATTACGGGGCAACGCTTCTTTCACCACGTAGGGACCTTCCCAGTTTGGTGACCATTTTCCACGTGGACGATGCTTGAGATGAGCCGTTGATCTAAGGACCAAGTCATTAACTTGGAATCTCCTTTCGATGACTGACTTGGCATATTGCCTTGCTATCCTCTGACGATAAGACTGAGCGTGTTCTGCTGCTTTGAGTCTTTTTTCATCGAGTAAATCTAACTGTACCAATCTCTGTTGCTGATACTGATCGAGTGGTAGCTCTAAAAGAGATGCGAACTTAAGGGCAGGTTTCTGAACATGAAGAGGTAACACCACCTCAGTCCCATAAACAAGTTCTGAAGGAGTCACATTGGTTGGGGTTCGAATGGTAGTTCGATATGCCCAAAGTGCATCATGAATTTTCTCGTGCCAATCACGACCCGTCTCAACGGTTCTTTCCAAGATGCGAATCAAACTTTTGTTGGTTGCTTCTGCCTGACCATTTCCTTGTGGATAATAAGGAGCTGAAAAATGATGATGAATTCTGAATTTTGAACAAAAGATCTTCATTCTCTCATTTTTGAAATGAGTACCATTATCTGACACGATGTCGTGTGGTATACCGAAACGACAAAGAATGTTCTTATGAATGAACGAGACTACATGTCGACCTTCCACTGTACGCAGAGTGACGGCTTCAACCCATTTGGTGAAATACTCTGTTGCGGCAAGGAAATATTTATGACCATTAGAAGCTGAAGGAGAGATGGGTCCTACGACGTCGAAGGCCCACATAGAAAATGGCCATGGAGACACGACTGATTGCAAGTACGTGGCTGGCGCATGAATGGAAGGTGCGTGTATCTGACACTGAACACACTTCTTCACAAAACGATAGCAGTCTTGCTGCATGGTTCTCCAATAGTATCATGCCCGAATGATTTGTTTAACAAGGGTTTGGTAGCCGACATGACCACCGCAAATACCTTCATGCGCTTCTCGTATGATTTCTTTAGCTTCTTCTTCGTCTAAGCACCTGGAATACTCAGAACTGAACCCACGACGATAAAGAACATTGGCAAGGATAAAATAGCGGGCGGACATATGCCGAATTGCTTTTTGCTCCTTCTTTGATAGTTCTGGTGGAAGCTCACCAGTTTCAATAAAGTTTTTGATATCTTGATACCAAGGCTTCTTTTTCTGTTCCGCCTGGTTGACTTGCATTACCAGAACGAAAGCGGGTTGGTCAAGTCTACCGATTTCAAAGGAGCGACAGGATTCTCCATTTCTGAAAGACATAATGGAGCCCAGGCTGGCCAAACCATCAGCTATTTGATTAAACTCTCTTTTGATATGGAAAAGCTGAAATTCATCGAAATTGTTGATAAGGGATAAAACGATCTTTTGGTAAGGGAGCAGCTTCTGATCTTTTACCTGCCATTCAGCTTTGACTTGGCTGACGACGAGCAATGAATCGCCGAAAGCATGTACCCTCTGAACATTGAAGTCTTGCAAAATTCTCATGCCTTGTATTAAAGCTTCATACTCGGCCATATTATGGGTACACTGAAAATCCAGTTTCAGAGAAAAGGGGATCATCTCTTTCTCTAGTGTGATCAGCAAGATTCCAACTCCTATGCCGACCATGTTCTTGGATCCGTCGAAAAACAGATTCCAAACTGGGGATTGTTGAACATTACAGATCCGCTCATCGGGAAAGCTATCCTCGATTCTAACATCTTCTGCTAAAGGAAAATCTGCCAATTGGTCTGCAATTGCTTGACCTTTGATAGATTGCTGAGAAACATACCCTAGATCATACTGCATTAACAGGACTTGACACTTAGCAATCCGTCCACTAAGAAATGGTTGTTCGAGAATATACTTGAGAGGATTAAGTTTTGAGAGAATCTTGACTTCTGATGCTAACAAGTAATGTCTCAGCTTCTGACACATCCATACCAGTGCTAGGCATGTCTTCTCTATTTGAGAATATTTCTTCTCGTAGTCAATAAAAGTCTTGCTTACATAGTAAATGGCATGTTCAACCAAACTGTCTTCTTCATATTGTGCCAAGAATCCTCTACAAGCGGCTTGGTTAACTGAAACGTATAGCAAGAGAGGCTTTCCCAATTCTGGTGGCTTTAGAACGGGCGGATTAAGAAGATATTTCTTGATACGCTCAAACGATTGCTGACACTCTGGTCCCCATTCAAATTTCACTCCTTTTCTGAGTAGATGATTGAAAGGTTCACATCTCATGGCAAGGTTGGATATAAATCTCCGAATTGATTGCATACGTCCCTGAAGACTACGCAATTCCCTAAGAGTAGTTGGAGGTGGCATGTCAATGATGGCCTTTGCTTTAGCGGGATCCATTTCTATCCCCTTTTTGCTGACCAAGAAGCCTAGCAATTTGCCTGATTCAACTCCGAAGACACACTTCTGAGGGTTGAGTCTTAGCTTATAAAGAATAAGCCGCTTGAAGACTTGACTTAGGGCATCGATATGGTCTCCTTCCTCCTTGGATTTGACCAAGATGTCATCAACGTATGCATCCATGGTCTTGTGCATCTGATCATGGAAAATGGCAGCCATTGCACGCTGATAAGTTGCCCCAGCATTTTTGAGCCCAAACGGCATGACTGTATAACAGAAAGTGCCCCATGGCGTAGTGAAGGATGTTTTGGATTGGTCACGAGCGGCCAACTTGATCTGATTATATCCGGACTATCCGTCCATGAAGGAAAACATGGCATGCCCAACCGTGCTATCAACTAGGAGGTCAATATTTGGGAGGGGATAGTCATCCTTCAGAGTAGCTTTATTGAGATCGCGAAAGTCGATACAAATTCGCACTTTGCCATTTTTCTTGGGAACTGCAACGATATTCGCCAACCAGTCTGGATAATCTATTGCTCGAATGAATCCTGCTTTAAGCAAGTCCTCAAGTCCTTCCTTGACCTGTTGCTCGATTCGAGGATCCATTTTGCTTAACTTCTGTTTAACAGGTTTCGCATCAGGCTTCAGAACGAGTCGATGTTCCACCAATTTAGGATCTAAACCAGGCATATCTTCATAAGCCCATGCGAATACTTCTTGGTGCTGCTTGAGAAAGTCAATGAGCCTTTCCTTCTCATCTGTACTTAGGCTGGTGCCGATCTTGAGAATTTTTGGACTATCTTCTGAACCAATATTGATGTCCTCAGTCGGATCCTGGACTAGGGTCGATGGTTCATCTTGTTTCTGAATCGCTGCAAATTCTGGCAACTCTGGAAGCGACGAATCGAATTCTGCCATTTCTTCTGACTGCTTTGTGACCTTACTGTCCCCTGCTCTTGCTCGGACCCGATATATCTTTGCCAATTTCGATAGAATTGAAGGATTAATGACTAACCTTTTTATCGGTTGAGAAGACATTCTGAAATTTTGAAAAGGAATAGCTTTTAGAGAAAGCTCCTTTACTATGACATACATTGCATGGGAATAAAAATAAGAACAAATGAATTTTGAAGACAAATTGCAGAGGAATAAGAGAAAGATGACATCCAGATAGACGAGAAACTTGATAACTTTATTGAAGACTTGAAATGAAATAAGGACATTTAAAATGAACTGAAATGGGACATTGTCCCTACAAACTGCAAAAATCAAATGAATGAAATAGAAAAGACAGATGGTAGAAAAATTTTAATGGATCCCTTTAATGAAGACAATATTTTTGTGGGATCTTTTGCCCATGAATCCTAGTCCTGCCCTGCGCGGATGATGATCAGGGATCACTGGCTCTAGCCGGCCATCTTCGTTCTTGCCCAATCCTTTGAAAGGCTGATAACCATGCTTCAGTAACAGGTCAAATCCTTTCTTGGTCCTAACAAACTGCGAGAAAAGAGGATGGTCCTTGAAAGTACTGTAATCGAGACGACCCCCAATCTTAAAGAAATGTGGTCCTTGCCATTGGACCATCGCTGCTGTGTGATTTGTCTCTGATGTTGCTCCTAACTTTAGCATTTCAAGGCTTTCACTGAGAACAATTTCTTCACTTTCCCTAATGCTAGGGATATCAGCAGTATAAGTTGGCCTAGGGATCATAGGTTGAGGTAGCCTCTCTTCAGGATCTTCCCCCAAAACAATAGTTATCATGCCACCTTTAGACCACTTGATGCACTGATGCAGAGTGGATGGCACGGCGTTGGCATTATGAATCCATGTTCTTCCCAGTAGAAGATTATACGTTGGTGGCACGTTAACGACATGGAAAAGCACTGTATGAACAGAGTAGTTGATAAATATTTCCAAGAAGATCTTTCCCTTTGCTGTTTGTCCATGATTATCAAACCCATAAATGGTGATCGGATCCGGTGTATACTCTTCTTCTTTTATACCCAGAGCCTTGGCAGTCATTTTAGGACAAATGTTGAGGCTACTGCCTCCATCTACAAGCACGTGGGGTACAGTCATTTCCCGGGTTTGCACCACAATGTACAAGACATTGTTATGAAATGCGTGAGGTTTTGGCAGATCCTCATCTGAGAAGGTTATGGGAGCATTGGTCATGGCCTGATTAACGATCTGAGCCATGTCTTCAGGTGTGGTGTCTGGCTTGACTTTGATCTTTCGCAGTAAATCGTCCAGAACTTGCTGATGCTTAGGAGAGGCACGTGCCAACTCAAGGATAGGGATATTAGAGAGGGCAGTGATTGGTCTTTGCACCGTGTCGACCTTTTCTTCTGGTTTTCTCCCTTTTTCCGAAGTAGATTTGACAAGGTTCTTGGGTAACCATGGCATTCTTTTGGCTACCTCTGGAGATATTCTAGCGGGTTCTCTCGAAACTTTCAGCTTACTGAATGCTGAAACGAGGTCCATCTTTTGAGAACTGGACTGGGCCTTATACAACACTAATACCTGATGCTGCACCTTGATATCACTGCTAGGGCATGGTCGGATATGATCTTGTGGCCGAAAGGGATGATCAGATATCATTGTTGTTGAGTGCTGCAAGAAAGGCTATTTTAGAATCTCCATTTTCTCATCTTCAGCCCCTTCTACTAACAGATTTTTGTCAATATAATCTTGTATGATGTTTTTGAGAACGAAACAGTTCTCGGTATCATGTCCCACAGTTCGGTGGAACTTGCAGAATCTGTCCTTCATTTTTCCCATAACCACCGGCGGGTCAGCTACCCTTGGAAGCTTAACCATATCACTGCCGAGCATATATTCTAATACTGTCTCGAGGGACTGGTCTAGAGGAGTAAACTTGCGGTTATAACTCCATCCTTCCCGCTTTGGCTTTTCTTGTGGTCTTGATCTTTGTTCGAGGGTTTGCTGTGGCTGCTTATCATATTGAATAATCGACTTGCCTTTCTGATCACTTTTGTTGGGATTTGACCCTCCTGAAGCATAACTATGATTTTTTCCATTTCCTTTGTTCTGATTCTTACTGTTATTGGCAGAGTAGGTAAAATGGGCTTTCTTCTTTGATTCTTGTTGACTGTTATTCTTTGTAAACATAAAACCTTCATAAGACCCGTTCTCCATACTCAACTCGAGCCATTCGGCTCGTTCTGTTAGTTCTATGAAGCTCTTCGATGGAGATGTAGAAATTAGTCCCCTCAGGGGTTGCGAGACGTTGCTCAGGATCAAAGATAGTGCGTGTCTTTCTGCTATTGGCTCGCACATCTTATTGCAAGCGGATCTCCATCTATGAATAAAATCCCTGGCCTTCTCGTTTTCCTTCTGCCTCAGACTGCAGAGATGACTGAGAGTCGGGAGTGCTTCAGCGTTGAATAGAAAGCGCTCAATAAATAAATTGACCACTTTGTCGAATTCTTTCAGTTCTATCGGATTAATGTGCTCTAAGTACCACTTTGCTGCGACACCTTCCAAACTGCGAGGGAAGCAGAGAAATAAGGCACGATTGTTCCTCTTGAACCTGGAACATTCTGCGAAGAATAGGGCGAGATGTGCTTTTGGGTCACCCGAACCATCAAACTTGATAAATTTCTTGGGGAGATTATCAAGATCATCATCCCCATCCAGTCCATCATAGAAGTCTTCACTTGTAAAGACTCTTTTGCCCTTGTCACGAGTTTGAAGATCCTTAACTATTTTCATCACATCTTTGAGTTGTGACTGCGTAGGGTCGTCAACAGACTGATTCTTGGATTTGTAGGCCGACCCCTGCCCCTGAGTCGACCTTTTGAATTCTTGCTTGTTTTCATAATCTTTGTCAGTATCATCTGCTGATTCTGACTCATCAGACATTTCCTCATGACGATTCTGCTTTTTACTGATCTTCACATTCTTGACGGCATGACCCTTATCTTTCTGCTTAGTCTGAATTTGCTCAGTACTGGCCTCAGCTTGTTCTGCCAGCATCTTGGTCATCATCTTTTTGAACATGACGTACATTTGGGGATCGATGTCATCATCCGCCTGCTGACCCTGACTCTAGATTAATCGAGGTGAGTCCATCTCTTCTTCTGAAGCTACCGAGTACGCGACGCCTTCAACTGATGCGGCTTTCTTTTTGGATCTTGTATCAACCATCGGGTATCGCAAATGTTCTCTTGGATATTACTGATGCTCTCTGCAGGGCAGAACTGATGGTTAGGCTTTTGAAGGAAATTTGGTTTGGAGGAAAATATTTGTTGAGAATTTTGGTAGACAATAATATCCCATTACTAGGGATTGAGTCGTCGCTGGGATTATGACAATTGTGTTGCTATTCTTTGCAGGATAAACAACTGAAAATATGCCTTGTTACCTAGGCGAGGTCGTCAAACCAAAGTGAAATGTAAAATAAAAGAATTTTATTGAGAGGAAAAACATGATTTTATCAATAATACACTTGACAGAGGGGAGGGGAACAGACAATTTTCCACCACTCTAGATAATCAGAAGATACACGAGGACCAGGAAAAATAGTAAGACTGACAAAGGAATCCCAGCCATGCCTGGCAGAATGGTATGCTCCGGACCACTGATCTGATGCGAGATCGAATTCTGGTAGAACTCCGGCTAGTGGATGAATCTCTACGCGCTTCTGCCTCTGAGAGAACTGCCTGACACACCGCTCTGGATGATAGTATGCGCAGAAGAATGGGCCAAGTAGCCTGAATCGCTTGCCGTATGCATAAGTATATCTGGGAGGTGATTCCTGGCGATCAAAGTAGTCCCATACGACTTCTTCCACCTGAAGGTTGTCGATCAAGAACCGGTATCGTGCAACTGGAAGAAGCTTCTCTCCATTGTATCTGAATGAACTGGCTCGGACTGGCACATGCCGGAGGAACCAAGACTGCAAGGCATAGGTGCATCCTTCGACTAGAATCGATTCTCCGAGTGCGAAACGAGTCAACCCTCGGTATAGAAAAGCGAGTGCGGCCATGGCAATGGAGAGGCGGCTGGTCTGTCGACTTCCCCATCTCCTTAGAAGCTGAACTATTCTGATATCCATGTAATTTCGTCCGTCGGGAAAGAAAGCCAATCCCACCATGCACAGAACCATCGCATGCTGAATTCTCTCTCGAGCTATCCTAGACAACGAACTGACTTCCACAAATGTCCCATGCTGTCTGTAGATTTCGAGCAGATCCACATATTCATTTCCATCTTCTTCAATCAGAGGCCAAGACTTGCGTCCTGTCATGCGGGCTAAGGCATCTTTAGGGTCCAGACCCTTAACATTAATCAGAAACTGTTTCTCCAATGGATCTCCAGGCTGACCGGCTGGCTCGGGCAATCCCATGATCTCTGAAAATTCATCCATCAGCACTGTCATCTCGCCCCACGGGAACCAGAAGGTAGAAGTGCTCGGATTCCACCGCTCTGCTAGTGCATGGATCAAGTTGCCGTTGACTGTCTGCTTTCCCACTGCGGACGCCAGTTCCAATCCACACTCGTCCAGATGGTCCGGAAACATATGAGAGAAGTTCTTGAACCATGAATAATACCACCGGGGAAAGAAAGATCCGGTGCTGAGGACTCGATGTTCGGGAAGACTTTGTCGCACCTCGTAGGAGATGTGACCCTCGGGGAAGACTGAATCAAGCTGACTGGATGCCATTGGACTGAAAGACATGGAAATTGGAATAAGACTCGGAAAATACAGGAATTTTGAGGAAAATGCAGGCAGGATAAAAATAAAGCAGAAAATTCAAGATCCAGAAGACAGGAAAGATGGGAAATCACCTAGAGTTTTGAAGAAAATGGAGGAATTTTATGAAAATCGTCCAGGGTTTAATGAAATATAAGGAAGTACTTTATAAAATGAAGTATTTTGAAAATCGTCCAGGATTTAAAACATGGACAGTACATGGACATGGACTGGGGAATTTTGAAAAAATCGTCCAGTATTTTAGAAAATTGAGGAAAATATAAAAGGAAATGACTATAACATATTCAATCACATTCTGCACAAACAAGTATGCACATACAGCATTCCCTAAAAGCTGAGTCTAGATGCACAAATTTTGAAATAGCTGTAGGACCTTAATCCTAACTCTAAGGTTCAGATCAACTGTATCCAATCCAGTTATGCCTATATACTCAAGCCAAGGCTCGATGTACGTGGCATAAAATCAATTTCTCTGGTTCTAGGTTCAAGTTTTCCAACATCCTTGAGCACCTGCCGATATACGTTGGACTATGGCCCTTGGTACGTGGCAGGGGGGGTTTCACCCAAATAAGTGGCTCAGTTGTGAGGCTCTGTCCCGAACTATGGTTCTGGAAGAGAGCCCAGCAACGTGAAGACCGGGACAATATAGGTGGGGTGGTTTTTGAAAAACATGAGCACATGCAATCAAACATAAGGCTCTAAGTCCTAAAGAGATAGAATTTTGAAATATTTGAAGAAGCAAACATTGTTTTCATACAATTCCTAAATTGAGGAGTGTTGTATTAGACCTAAGTCTATGTGAGCATGAATAATTCTCCTCAATATGGTCCTACCAATCCATACCTAGTCTATATGCATTCCATGTCAGCTGGGTTCAAGTCTAGGCTCCTAGGTTCACAAGATATCATAAAGCAAAGCTGACATTCCATGGAAATCGATTTTGACAATTTGAACTAAGTAGAGCATTAGATTGATCAGGCGAAGACAGGTCCCATCTCGGTCGCCAAACCTGTTATCATCGCAAAATTTTTACTTTTGCAAATCAAACTGACCTTTGAAAAAGTTTTTGAAAATAACTCACCTCCGTTTTAAAATGCGGGAAAATTCCGTAGAATGGGACTCGCCTGTCGGTACGAGGTTCAACCGTTCCTGCCACCTTTAACAGGGGTAATTGAACCAAGGATCAATCCTATGCTCTACTCTATTCAACTTGTCTAAATCATATTCTAATTTCTAAATGCACATAGAATCAGGCATGTGCTATGAATTTTTAGAAAATGCACATTTTGAAAACATGATGTTTGCTTTGAATGATTGAAATATTTAGAATAGGTATCACATGGAAAATCGTGAATTGGGATTTGAAATATACTTCTGAGAGAAATAAAAATCGATTTTGAGAAATCCTTGACATTTGGTGAAATCGACTCTGAGAGACTTGATTTCTCTGAATTCAAACTTTGAAATTGAAATTCTAACTTAGAAAATTTGAATTTTGGAATTTGGGAAATATTTGAAATATCATTGGCAAATCCATATTCTTTTGAATAAGACTTAGAAAAATTCTAACTTCAAACTTTGAAATTGACTGCATAACTTTGGAAAATTGAGTTTTTGAACTTGAGAAACACTTGAAATATTCTTTGAAATTCAATGCTTTTGGAAAAATCGATTTTGCTATAAGACTTAGGAGATTTTGAGAAAATGAACTTCTTTGAATTGAGATTGGAATTGGCAAATGCATGAAATGAATGAATATGGATTTAAGGAATTGAGAAATACTTTTTGTATTTTTGAGAAATGCAGTGCATTTTGAAGTTAGCCTAAGAGTGTAGGCTGAATGTGGCTAATGTGAAGATCATAAATCTAAGTATCATTCATATTCTGACTATGGCCATAAATACAAATTCCACCAAGTTTATAAACTTCATAGAAGCTAGTGCATGTGCCATTCGTGTAGACCATGGTGAATTTGTAAAAATATGCATGAATCATCATCCATCACACATTAAAATTATAAAAATAAACTATATGCAATGCAACCTAAGCTAAGCAGGAAATGTAAATTCTTATTCCAAAGTTTAATTACAAATTACATCACTATTGAAATTTAAATACATGAAAAATAAAGTCTTTAATGTACCTGCAAAACTAGAAAACTTGGTTAATGAATATATGTTGGCTTTTCTAGATTTATCCAACAATATCAGGAAATTGTGGGATTTTGCTAGATATAAGCCTTTTTGCCATGATTCCCTTAAATCAAAATGATAAAGTATGAAATAAAATTGAATAAATAAGGAAGATAAAATATGAAATTTTGAAATTGGGGTCCAAATGGCCAAAATACCCCTAATATCAAGACTATGGCCTTGAAATTAGGGTTTTCAGAAAGATATTTTGATAAAATGCAAGTTTTGAAATTTGAATGTAATAAACTAAGCTAAATATGATGTGATATGCTTAAAAATATGAAAATTAGGGTTAGGGATTTCAAAATTTAGGTCAAATGACCAAATTACCCCCGATAGCAAGACTATGGCTGTAAGACCCGCAATTTTTAAGAAAATATCTGAATAAAATTCATGAGGCATTTACCGGTAAAAATAGCATTTTTTCTCAGAATGCGAAACGAATCAATTCCTGCGAGCCAGTTATACTTAAGATATTCGTCGAATCGCGAATATATGCCCAAACACTCTGGAAGCCATAACTTCCTACCTGAACGAAATCAAAGGATTCCTGTGAGCCAACTTTCTTAGTTACGTCAATACAAAGGGAATGGCGTACTCAGAATTTTTCGGAAAAAAATCGCTGAAAACCCGAAATTCTTGTGGGACCCACGAAAATATTGGTGGGACCCACAGGAATATTCCTCAGAAAATATCTGGTGGGACCCACAAAAATATCCCATGGAAATATCCAAGTGGGCCCCACTCCAAGGAACCTCTTGGAATTTCCGGAATAGCCAAGGGTAAAAAGGAGATTCTGAAACTTGGGGCCCAAGTTTCAGAATCTATAAATAAAGGAGCCCCCCTCTCTTTAAAAATCGCCAACCCCTCTCTTTCTCCTCCTTTCCCAAACCTCCCCTACCTAGCCTAGCCCACCTGAGCCCACCTGACCTGGTCTGAGCCTGCCTGACTTAGCCTGAGCCTGCTTGACCTGGTCTGAGCCTGCCTGACCTGGTCCTAACCGACCTGACCTAGGTCTGAACCTACTTGACCTAAGTCTGAACCCAGTTGACTTGACCCGAACCTGGTTTGGTTGAAAGTCAAAGTCCAAGTCCTTTTTCGTCCAAAGTTCGAAGTTGATCCTTTTTTGAAGTCGAGCCTCGTTCGAAGCATTTGAAGCAATCAGAGTCGTTTCTTCCACGATTTGAAGTAAGTTCGCTTAATTAAACCATCTCTCTCAAGTATTTGATTGTTTGTATATAGCATATACTTTCTGAAGTAGTATCTTGCTTTAGTTCTTGGTTGAGCCCTCTAGGACGCTTCGGTGTTCACGCGCTCGCCTCGTAACTATCGTCGGATATATATGTTCGAATACGCAGTATATGCGTTCTTCAAAATAGTATCTCACCCTAGTTCTTGGTTGAGCCCTCTAGGACACTTCGGTGTTCACTCGCTCGCCTCGTAACTATCGTTGGATACAGATCTAGGTGTATATCTGCTGATACTGCCAACGCGTCTTATATCGCACATGCCATGTAATTTACCTTTGTCGTCGCGTCGTATGATGCCAAGGCTCCTGCTTTCTGCAATTTACGATTACTGCACTTCCGATTATGCATTTGATTACGCCGTCGCGTCGAACAATGCCAAGGCTCCTGCTTTCTGCAATGTATTTACTTACGCCGTCGCGTCGAACGATGCCAAGGCTCCTGTTTTGTTATATATATAGAATATTTCATTCAGTTACACACCCTGAGCAATAGTATATGCATTTCCTTTACGCCGCCGCTGTATAAAACACAGGCTTCTGCTTATATTACATATATGGCGCGTAAGTGAGCGTTCAAATGGAGATCAACTCCAAAATCGCCCATGCGATTCCCTTACCGCTCCTCGTACAAGATTCTGCTTGACGAATGAAGCCCCTATTGGAAAGGCTTCGTCTTTTGGCAAAATGCTCTTTACGTAAAGACTAAATCAATTACGTATGGCCTGGCTATGGCCCAAGGTTCGTGCAACCTTGATGGATGCAAAGTACGCACAACGGTGCACATCCATTTCCCGAGTTAAGCGTAGCAATTTCCCACCAAAGAGGGGAGATGCCGATGAAATGGATAAAAGAAAACGCATGCTTTCTCCGTTAAAGAGAGGAAGTGCTGCTGAAACTCCTGAAGGAGCTAAAGAATGACTCAGAAAGAACGTAGCAGAAGTGCTACCCAGTTATGGAACGCCTTCTACGATGTAGAAAGGTTCGTCGCACCACTGCCGGTAGAGCAGAGAAGGTGTTGACAAAATGGTTGGCAGAAGAGCTGCCAGAACCAGTTAAGTGGCACAATGATGTCCTTTGTTGGAACGATGTAAGAATGACTCGTCTCCCTGGCACCTGCAAGGGCACCATACTTGTAAGAGCCGTTGCGCCAAAGTAGTGGTAGCGCCTTGACAAGGTCCTGAACTCGTTGCGTAAAAATACGCCGAGTAGCCGATCCGTAGAGATCGAGTCATGTGCATGCTCATTGAGAATTATCAGACAACCAGACTCGTAAGGGCCGCTGAGCCGGAGTGTGTTGTTTTCACCGAAAGAGGTGAAGTGCTCGTCAAGGCCGAAGTGCCGAGAGTAGAGTTAAGCATGCATATGAATAAAACCTTTGTTCCACGGTGAAAACCATGTGGTTGATTGGGGTCGGGTACATACTTCTCAAAGGCTGCCCTATAGGCATGCAATGTTCGTCAAGTAATTGTAAGACCGGCAGGCCCCTTTCAGAATTTCTCACCAAGGAAGACGGTGATGGCGCAGCCTTGAGTGACATATATTTCACCCGAACCTGATAGAGTTCATTGATGGCCTTCGTCACTCAGAGGTATGGAGGTCGTGGTTATCCTTAAATATCTAAGGATTGAACCCAACTACTGCAGTAGCAGAATGCATTCGGATACCTAGTAAGGATCTCTTCTGGTATGCTGTACCGTCCTACTAGGGGGATGGGGTCAACAGGCCTCTGGGGTATCTAAAATACATAGAATAATCAACCCTTAGATCGTCGCGTTGTCGCCCAGATATGAGTCCCCTAAGCCCAGGGGGAGGTGCAATTATCGAAACAAAGCATTAACTTAGGTACAACGCTACTTTGAATGTATGAGTGTATGACGTTGTTGAGTCAGTCCTGCATAACCTATGTGAAGGTGTCATGGTCGGTATACTACTGTACCGATTGGGAAAGAACCCCATTGATATCCGTACGACTAAGTGAAGCTCGGAGAGCTGTCCTTAGATTCGTAGGATACGGATGTGCCAAGCATAAAGGCTTGAGCTAGACATCCATTCGTGACTCTGAGGAAGTCAAGGCTAAGTCGTAGAGACTTAAGAGGTTATTCTAACTCACAGCCCTGAAGAGGCTTATGCAAAGTAATGAAGACTTGCGTGGATGTTCAACTCATAGCCCTGATGAGGCTTTTGCGATATACGCTAAGTCATGGAGGCTTGAGCGTCATATTACGAACTGCGACCCTGAGTGGTCTATGCATTTACTTGAGTTGAATAGATAGGTGTTTGCCTACTTACCAGACCATCAGTGGTTCTGACCCTGTTTAATGGGGATTTCAGGTGTTGAACCTGCGTGGCGATATGCGGAGCAAGGCGGCATCGAGTTCCAGGGTTTCTCTAGACATAGTTGTACTGCTTCCTTTTATTGAACCTATACTGCTTTTCTAAGCAGTGATGTTGTAATAAACAAGTGGTTTTCGATAAAATGGAACACTTTGGTGGTCAATGAGTTGCTTGGCCACATACCTGCAACGTGCTCGGGGTTTTCTAAAACTGACGACTCATTATCGTCTTATTCCGCTGCTAAAAGCTTTTCTAAGTTCCGCTGCAATGAAAAAAAAAAAGAAATTCATGAAAATTTTAACTTAGCTTTGTTTTGGAAATCCGGGGCGTTACAGAATTGGTATCAAAGCAAGAGTCTGAGAAACCTGGTTCGAGATCCGTCTTGTCCACCATATCGCACTGTAAGTATATTTTGTACTTCTTGTTCTGATCTGGGTGCATCTTTGTATAGATGGCAACTCACGACTCCCAAGGATACTGCTATCGTTGCGGGATCATGCACGATGAGTGGGTATGCCCATATGAAGTCCAAGACTGCCAGTATTGTGGCGAAGAAGGGCATTCCACCAACGAATGCCAAATGAAGCATACCGCCGATATGGGTCGGCGGGGATCGCTTGGTCTTAGGGATGAGACCTCGCGTGTTAGTGGGCCACATTACTCCAGTAGAAGGAGTAGCCGTACTCCAGCAACTTCTGATGAACTACCGTCTCTGGTAGGATTTGACTTGAACTTCCTTGAGGGATTTGGTCAATCGCAAGGCTATCAACAGGCATCATGTACGCCTAGCTTGAACAGTTGGGAGGAGGGATGCAACAACTCCTTCTATAATCCCATTATGATTTCAGATTCCTCGAATCAAAGTACTATTATATGGGGGAACAGGATGAGGGATACAACCTATATCATCCCGTTATGGTCTCGGATTCCCCGAGCCATGATGCCACTGAATGGGCAAGTGGACCGGCATCACTGATCTATCCACAAGAGTCGCTTGAGAGTGCGGAAGTGCCGCCCAAGCCAAAGCTAGTTGTGCCTGCACCAAGGCAATGTGGAAGTAAACGATACTTCGGGTTCTTTGGGTCAAGAAAGAAATCCAGTTCCTAGAAGAGACTGGTAGTGTTTTGGAGTCAATAGACTCATGTACCTAGTTTCTCAACGCCTAAAAGTCTGCCAGTGCGGCATGACGTTTTGTTTAAGGCGATGCTTGTGTAAATGTGATGTATATTAAGTAAATAAAACTTTGCTTCGATATATACATTGTGAAACTAAAACACGTTGTTTGTATGTGGTAGATAAATGGCTCCTACGACGAGGAGAACCATACCAAGCGAGGAGTCCCATACTCAAGGATTTCTGCTGGAAACACTCAACAATTTGGTTACTGCCATTCGAGAAACAAGGCCAGAACTAGTCGCACCTCGAAGCGAAAACCTTGGTGGAATAACCTATGAAAAATTCCTCAAGCTCGATCCACCAGTCTTCGCTGGTAGAGCCGATCCTGAACTGGCAGAAAGTTGGGTCGAAGAGACCGAACGTGCCTTCCTGGTGCTGGGAGTACCAGAAGAAAAGAAGACCAACTTTGGCACGTACAGGCTGAAAGACAACGCACGGAAGTGGTGGGATACCACTAAGATTATCCAGTTCTCGGAAGTTGAAGTCATTCCTTGGACTGACTTCCGGAGAGCTTTCATGGATAATTACTTTCCATTACACTCCAGAAACAAGAAGAAGATGGAGTTTCTGGAATTGGAGCAGGGTGGCATGAATCTGATTGACTATACCACCAAATTTCAAAATCTTGAATGGTACTGCTTTCGGTTATTTGAGACCGACCAAGAAAGGGCCGACAAGTACATCAATGGACTGCGAGAAGGGCTAAGGTCACGGGTTATCACCAGCATGCCCCAAACATTTCAAACGGCTGTGGCAGCAGCTTCAAAAATACAAGTGGATTGGGAGCGATCAAAAGTGATCATAACAAAAAGGCCCATAGTTGATGGTGGGAGCAAGAAGAGAATGTTTCCAAGTGGCCAGGGTTCACGACAACCCTTTCAGAAGAAAAGGTTCCAAGGTGGGAACAACACTCAACAAGTTGTAAGGCCAAGGCAGAACATGGCTCCAAATAACCTGCAGTCCAACCCAAACTGCCCAAAATGCCATGTTAATCACGCAAGAGGACCATGTCCACGTGACACAGGTGGATGCTTCTACTGTGGCAAAGTGGGCCACATTGCAAGACAATGCAGGAAGAAGCTTATTGATGAGCAGAGGAGGAATGCCGGATCTGCCGGACCCTCTCAACAAGTACCACAACGAACACTAGTCCAACGACCCCCACCTAGAGTAGAACAAAGGCCTGCTGCAGGTCGTGTATACGCTGTAACGACTAAACAAGTCGAAACCGGTGACCTCATTGAAGGCACCGTACCTGTTAATGGACATGCAGCTTACGTCTTGTTTGATTGTGGTGCTACTCATACGTTTATCTCTGACGATTTCACCGAACAACTCCACGCCTCGGTGCAACCGATTGATAAAATGATCGAAGTATATAACCCGTTGGGTTCACGCACCAAATGTATCCGGTGTGTGAAAAATTTGGATATTGAGATAGCAGGGCAACACTTGCCTACTGACGCCATCCTGATCGATATAATACAGTACGATGTCATTCTGGGAATGAATTGGTTGGCTCAGAATAATGCCAAGATTCTGCGTCGCGAGGGCAGAGTGATTCTATCTCGACCCGGATTACCTAAGATGGAATACCGGTTTTCCAAACCAGTTCCACAAAAAAGGCTCATATCAGCACTTAAGGTACAAAAATACCTTAGGAAGGGTTGTGTGGCCTTCCTGTTGAGTCTCTCGGTGGAAAAATCCAACGACCAACCCCTTGAGAGTTTGGAAGTAGTGCGGGAGTTTCCCGATCTGTTTCCTGAGGAATTGCCAGGACTTCCGCCACTTTGTGAGGTTGAATTTGGAATTCAATCCTTACCTGGAACAACGCCAATATCCAAAGCCCCTTATCGTATGGCACCAGCTGAACTCAGTGAGTTGAAATGTCAGTTGGAAGAACTGATGGAACAAGGGTTCATCCGACCAAGTATGTCACCATGGGGAGCCCCAGTGCTGTTTGTAAAGAAGAAGGATGGATCCCTTCGGTTATGCATCGATTATCGGATGCTTAACCAGGCAACCGTTAAAAATAAGTACCCGTTGCCTCGGATTGAGGACTTATTCGATCAGCTCAGAACAGCGAGAGTGTTCTCCAAGATCGACCTCAGGTCTGGATACCATCAGCTCAGAGTTAAGGAGGAGGATATACCTAAGACTGCCTTCAGAACGAGATATGACCATTATGAGTTCGTAGTAATGCCCTTCGGACTTACAAATGCGCCTGCTGTCTTTATGGACCTGATGAACCGAGTGTTCAAGCCATACTTAGACACTTTTGTCATCGTCTTCATTGATGACATTCTCGTGTATTCAGAGAATGAGGAACAACACAAGGAGCACTTGAGAATCGTCTTGAAAACCCTTCAAGATAATCAGTTATATGCCAAGTTTTCAAAATGTGAATTCTGGCTAGACAAAGTAATGTTCCTTGGCTATGTGATCTCAAAAGATGGAATCGCAGTAGATCCTGCGAAGGTCGAAGCTGTGATAGACTGGAAGCAGCCATAAAATATCACTGAGGTCCGCAGCTTCCTTGGACTTGCCGGATATTATCGGAAGTTCATACAGGACTTCTCCCGAATCGCCGTACCGATGACGAAATTACTGAAAAAGGGAGTCAAGTTTGAATGGACTGACCAGTGTAAGGAGTGCTTTGAGGTTCTCAAACAGAGGCTTACCACTGCCTCTGTCCTTACCTTACCTTACCTTCTGGTCAGAGAGGCTTCGTTGCTTATACCGATGCCTCGGGAACAGGTCTGGGTTGTGTGTTGATGCAGCATGGCAAAGTAATCGCCTATGCGTCACGACAGTTGAGAGTCCATGAGAAAAACTATCCAACCCACAATCTTGAGCTTGCCGCGATAGTGTTCGCGCTTAAAATCTGGCGACACTACCTATATGGAGAGAAATTCGAGGTCACGTCGGACCATAAAAGCCTAAAATACCTCTTTTCTCAAAAAGAACTCAATATGCGGCAACGGCGATGGCTGGAATTCCTCAAAGACTATGAATTCATGCTTTCCTATCACCCTGAAAAAGCGAATGTTGTAGCAGATGCCATTAGTCGCAAGACTGTTGGCACTCTGGCCAGCCTCACCGGACAATGGAAGCTGATGGAGGATTTTGTCAGTTGGAAGCCATTCCTGGCTGACCCAGGAAAGATTCGATTGTCATGCCTGACAATCCATATCGAGATCCTCAATCGCATTGTAGCCGAACAGTTCAAGGACCCCCAGTACTTGAAATTAAAAGCTCTTGCTGAAAGAGATGACACTTTCTTCCATTTAAAAGAAGATGGAGGAATATGGATGGAAGAAAGGATTTGGGTTCCAAATAACCCTGAGCTAAGACAAGAAGTACTCCAGGAGGCTCATAATAGCAAGTACACCATTCACCCTGGGGGGACAGAAATGTTTCGGGACTTACAGAGAAAGTACTGGTGGAGGGGTATGAAACGGGATGTGGCTACATTTGTCTCAAAGTGTTTGATCTGCCAGCAAGTAAAAATCGAGCATCAACGACCTGGTGGAAAAATGCAACGGATCGAGATTCCAGAATGGAAATGGGAGGGCATTACGATGGATTTCATCGTTGGATTGCCTCGGTCCAAGAGACAACATGACTCAATATGGGTGATCCTAGACAGACTCACCAAGTCTGCTCACTTCCTGCCAATCAACACTCGATACTCAACTGAACGATTGGCGGAGATCTACATTCGGGAAATCGTTAGACTCCATGGAGTGTCGATTTCGATCATATCCGATCGTGACCCGAAATTTACCTCTCACTTTTGAGAGCAGCTTCAGAGAGCCCTGGGAACGAAACTCAAGTTCAGTACAGCATTCCATCCCCAAACAGATGGGTAATCAAAACGAACCATACAGACTCTCGAAGATATGCTAAGAGCCTGTATGCTAGAATGGAAAGGTGATTGGGATTCCCACCTAGCGTTGGCTGAATTTGCTTATAATAATAGCCACCACGCTAGCATTGGGATGGCACCGTATGAAGCCTTGTACGGGCGACCCTGTCGATCACCAATCCATTGAGGGGAAGTGGGTGAGCGAACCTTGGACTCGCCCATAGTGTTGCAGCATTATACTGAGCAGGTCCACATGATCAGGAAGAAGCTACTGACTGCTCAGAGTCGACAGAAGAGCTACGCTGATCAGCGGCGTAGGGAACTCACTTTTGCGGTTGGAGATAAGGTTTTTATCAAGGTCTCCCCAACCAAGAGTGTGTTTCGTTTCGGAAAGAAGGGGAAGCTCAGCCCCAGATTCGTTGGTCCCTTTGAGCTTTTGAGCCGGATAGGAGAGACCGCCTACAGAGTAGTATTGCCACCGCAATATACACAGATACACAATGTATTTCACGTGTCAATGCTTAGAAAATACGTTCACGACCCTTCCCACGTCATCCAACATGAAGATATTGACATCCAGGAGGATGTGACGGTGGAAGAAAGGCCAGTAGAGATCATGGATCGACGGGAGCAAGTGCTAAGGACAAAGGTCATTCCACTTGTCAAAGTGAGATGGCAACATCACGGAGTCGATGATTGCACTTGGGAGCCCGAATCGGATATGCAGGATAAATATCCTGAACTCTTCACCTTGTACTCTTAGCTGAATTTCGCGGACGAAATTCCTTTAAGGGGGTAATGATATAAGACCCACAATTTTTCAGAAAATATCTGAATAAAATTCATGAGGCATTTACCGGTAAAAATAGCATTTTTTCTCAGAATGCGAAACGAATCAATTTCTGTGAGCCAGTTATACTTAGGATATTCGTCGAATCGCGAATATATGCCCAAACACTCTGGAAGCCATAACTTCCTACCTGAACGAAATCAAAGGATTCCTGCGAGCCAACTTTCTTAGTTACGTCAATACAAAGGGAATGGCGTACTCAGAATTTTTCGGAAAAAAATCGCCGAAAACTTGAAATTCTTGCGGGACCCACGAAAATATTGGTGGGACCCACAGGAATATTCCTCAGAAAATATCTGGTGGGACCCACAAAAATATCTCATGGAAATATCCAAGTGGGCCCCACTCCAAGGAACCTCTTGGAATTTCCGGAATAGCTAAGGGTAAAAAGGAGATTCTGAAACTTGGGGCCCAAGTTTCAGAATCTATAAATAAAGGAGCCCCCCTCTCTTTAAAAATCGCCAACCCCTCTCTTTCTCCTCCTTTCCCAAACCTCCCCTACCTAGCCTAGCCCACCTGAGCCCACCTGACCTAGTCTGAGCCTGCCTGACTTAGCCTGAGCCTGCTTGACCTGGTCTGAACCCACCTGACCTAGGTCTGAACCTACTTCACCTAAGTCTGAACCCAGTTGACTTGACCTGAACCTGGTTTGGTTCAAAGTCAAAGTCCAAGTCCTTTTTCATCCGAAGTTCGAAGTTGATCCTTTTTCGAAGTCGAGCCTCGTTCGAAGCGTTTGAAGCAATCGGAGTCATGTCTTCCACGATTTGAAGTAAGTTCGCTTCATTAAACCATCTCTCTCAAGTATTTGATTGTTTGTATATAGCATATACTTTCTGAAGTAGTATCTTGCTTTAGTTCTTGGTTGAGCCCTCTAGGACGCTTCGGTGTTCACGCGCTCGCCTCGTAACTATCATCGGATATATATGTTCGAATACGCAGTATATGCGTTCTTCAAAATAGTATCTCACCGTAGTTCTTGGTTGAGTCCTCTAGGACACTTCGGTGTTCACTCGCTCGCCTCGTAACTATCATTGGATACAGATCTAGGTGTATATCTGCTGATACTGCAGACGCGTCTTATATCGCACAGGCCATGTAATTTACCTTTGCCGTCGCGTCGTATGATGCCAAGGCTCCTGCTTTCTGCAATTTACGATAACTGCACTTCCGATTATGCATTTACTTACGCCGTCGCGTCGAACGATGCCAAGGCTCCTGCTTTCTGCAATGTATTTACTTACGTCGTCGCGTCGAACGATGCCAAGGCTCCTGTTTTGTTATATATGTAGAATATTTCGTTCAGTTACACACCCTGAACAATAGTATATGCATTTCCTTTACGCCGCCGCTGTATAAAGCACAGGCTTCTGCTTATATTACATATATGGCGCGTAAGTGAGCGTTCAAATGGAGATCAACTCCAAAATCGCCCATGCGATTCCCTTACCGCTCCTCGTACAAGATTCTGCTTGACGAATGAAGCCCCTATTGGAAAGGCTTCGTCTTTTGGCAAAATGCTCTTTACGTAAAGACTAAATCAATTACGTATGGCCTGGCTATGGCCCAAGGTTCCTGCAACCTTGATGGATGCAAAGTACGCACAACGGTGCTGTAACGCCCCGGATTTCCAAAACAAAGCTAAGTTAAAATTTTCATGAATTTCTTTTTTTTTTCTTTGCAGCGGAACTTAGAAAAGCTTTTAGCAGCGGAATCAGACGATAATGAGTCGTCAGTTTTAGAAAACTCCGAGCACGTTGCAGGTATGTGGCCAAGCAACTCATTGACCACCAAAGTGTTCCATTTTATCGAAAACATATGTTTATTACAACACTACTGCTTAGAAAAGCAGTGTAGGTTCAATAAAAAGGAAGCAGTACAACTCTGTCTAGAGAAACCCTGGAACTCGATGCCGCCTTGCTCCGCATATCGCCACGCAGGTCCAACACCTGAAATCCCCATAAAACGGGGTCAGAACTACTGATGGTCTGGTAAGCATGCAATCATGTAACCATTCAACTCAAGCACGATAATGACCACTCAGGGTCGCAATGCGCAATAACGACGCTCAAGCCTCCAAGACTTAGCGTATATCGCAGGAGCCTCCTCAGGGCTATGAGTTGAACATCCGCTCGAGTCTTCATGACTTAGAGCAAGCCTTTTCAGGGCTGTGATTTGAATAGCTGCTTAAGTCTCCACGACTTAGCCATGACCTCTTCCGGGTCTCAAAGTGATGTCTAGCTCAAGTCTTCATACTTGGCACATCCGTATCCCACGCATCTAAGGACAACTCCTCGAGCTTCGCTTAGTCGTGCGGATACAACACGGGTCTTTGCCCAGTCGGTCCAGTAGTATACCGAACATGACACCTTCACAAAGGTTATGCAGGACTGACTCAACACGTCATCCATTCATACATTCAAAACATCGTTGTACTTAGAACTAATGCATTGTTTGATAATTAACCGCTCCCGCCTTTGGTACGCAGGTAGAGCTATTGTCCGGGCATCAACGCAACGTTCTGGGGGTCGATTATTCTATGTATTTTAGATACCCTAGAGGCCTGTTGACCCTATCCATAGTAGGGCAGTGTGTTTTAACTGGGAGAATCCTACTAGGCCCATATTCGGATACATCCTCTACTTGCAGTAGTTGGGTTCAATCCTTAGATCTTAAGGATAACCACGACCCCAAAACCCATGAGTGACTGAGGCCATCGTGGACTCTATCAGGTCCAAAGTAAAATACATGTCACTCAAGGCTGTACCATCACTGTCATTCCACAGTGAGCATAATTCCTGAAGGGGTCTGCCAGTTTTACAATTACTTGGACAGAATCTGCATGCCATTTAGGCAGCCCGTGCTTTCAGCACTACGGGAGTATGTACCCGACCCCATTCAGTCTTCCCCAACACAGTCATTACTGAGGGGGTACCCCTAACACGATCTTCAACCGCAGGGTATGTGCGACCTTAAGTCTTATTCATATGCATGCAGAACACCGCTCTTTGGCACTTCGGCCACCACGAGCATCACACCTCTTTGGGTGGAAACAACACACTCTGGCTCATCAGCCCTTACGAGTCTGGTTGTGTAACCGTTCTCAATGAGCATGCATATGACTCGATCTAAATAGATCGGCTACTCGGCGTATTTTTACGCAACGAGTCCAAACCTAGCCAAGGCACAACCTCTACTCCGGCTGTAACGCCCCGGATTTCCAAAACAAAGCTAAGTTAAAATTTTCATGAATTTCTTTTTTTTTTTTTTTTTTCATTGCAGCGGAACTTAGAAAAGCTTTTAGCAGCGGAATAAGACGATAATGAGTCGTCAGTTTTAGAAAACTCCGAGCACGTTGCAGGTATGTGGCCAAGCAACTCATTGACCACCAAAGTGTTCCATTTTATCGAAAACATATGTTTATTACAACACTACTGCTTAGGAAAGCAGTGTAGGTTCAATAAAAAGGAAGCAGTACAACTCTGTCTAGAGAAACCCTGGAACTTGATGCCGCCTTGCTCCGCATATCGCCACGCAGGTTCAACACCTGAAATCCCCATTAAACGGGGTCAGAACCACTGATGGTCTGGTAAGTAGGCAAACACCTATCTGTTCAACTCAAGTAAATGCATAGACCACTCAGGGTCGCAGTTCGTAATACGACGCTCAAGCCTCCATGACTTAGCGTATATCGCACAAGCCTCATCAGGGCTATGAGTTGAACATCCACGCAAGTCGTCATGACTTCGCATGAGCCTCTTCAGGGCTGTGAGTTAGAATAACCTCTCAAGTCTCTACGACTTAGCCTTGACTTCCTCAGAGTCACGAATGGATGTCTAGCTCAAGCCTTTATGCTTGGCACATCCGTATCCTACGAATCTAAGGACAGCTCTCCGAGCTTCACTTAGTCGTACGGATATCAATGGGGTTCTTTCCCAATCGGTCCAGTAGTATACCGACCATGACACCTTCACAAAGGTTATGCAGGACTGACTCAACAACGTCATCCACTCATACATTCAAAGTAGCGCTGTACCTAAGCTAATGCTTTGTTTCGATAATTGCACCTCCCCCTGAGCTTAGGGGACTCATATCTGGGCGACAACGCGATGATCTGGGGGTTGATTATTCTATGTATTTTAGATACCCCAGAGGCCTGTTGACCCCATCCCCCTAGTAGGACGGTACAGCATACCGGAAGAGATCCTTACTAGGTATCCGAATGCATTCTGCTACTGCAGTAGTTGGGTTCAATCCTTAGATATTTAAGGATAACCACGACCTCCATACCTCTGAGTGACGAAGGCCATCAATGAACTCTATCAGGTTCGGGTGAAATATATGTCACTCAAGGCTGCGCCATCACCGTCTTCCTCGGTGAGAAATTCTGAAAGGGGCCTGCCGGTCTTACAATTACTTGACGAACATTGCATGCCTATAGGGCAGCCTTTGAGAAGTATGTACCCGACCCCAATCAACCACACGGTTTTCACCGTGGAACAAAAGTTTTATTCATATGCATGCTTAACTCTGCTCTCGGCACTTCGGCTTTGACGAGCACTTCACCTCTTTCGGTGGAAACAACACACTCCGGCTCAGCGGCCCTTACGAGTCTGGTTGTCTGATAATTCTCAATGAGCATGCACATGACTCGATCTCTACGGATCGGCTACTCGGCGTATTTTTACGCAACGAGCTCAGGACCTCGTCAAGGCGCTACCACTACTTTGGCGCAACGGCTCTTACAAGTATGATGCCCTTGCAGGTGTCAGGGAGACGAGTCATTCTGACATCGTTCCAACAAAGGGCATCATTGTGCCACTTAACTGGTTTCGGCAGCTCTTCTGCCAACCATTCTGTCAACACCTTCTCTGCTCTACCGGCAGTGGTGCGACGAACCTTTCTACATCGTAGAAGGCATTCTATAACTGGGTAGCACTTCTGCTACGTTCTTTCTGAGCCATTCTTAGCTCCTTCAGGAATTTCAGCAGCACTTCCTCTCTTTTACGGAGAAAGCGTGCGTTTCTTTTATCCGTTTCAGCGGCATCTCCCCTCTTTGGTGGGAAATCGCTACGCTTAACTCGGGAAATGGATGCGCACCGTTGTGCGTACTTTGCATCCATCAAGGTTGCAGGAACCTTGGGCCATAGCTAGGCCATACGTAATTGATTTAGTCTTTACGAAAAGAGCATTTTGCCAAAAGGCGAAGCCTTTCCAATAGGGGCTTCATTCGTCAAGCAGAATCTTGTACGAGGAGCGGTAAGGGAATCGCATGGGCGATTTTGGAGTTGATCTCCGTTTGAACGCTCACTTACGCGCCATATATATAATATAAGCAGAAGCCTGTGCTTTATACAGCGGCGGCGTAAAGGAAATGCATATACTATTGTTCAGGGTGTGTAACTGAACGAAATATTCTACATATATAACAAAGCAGAAGCCTTGGCATCGTTCGACGCGACGGCGTAAGTAAATACATTGCAGAAAGCAGGAGCCTTGGCATCGTTCGACGCGACGGCGTAAGTAAATGCATAATCGGAAGTGCAGTAATCGGAAGTACAGAAAGCAGGGAGCCTTGGCATCATACGACGCGACGGCAAAGGTAAATTACATGGCCTGTGCGATATAAGACGCGTCGGCAGTATCAGCAGATATACACCTAGATCTGTATCCAACGATAGTTACGAGGCGAGCGAGTGAACACCGAAGTGTCCTAGAGGGCTCAACCAAGAACTAGGGTGAGATACTATTTTGAAGAACGCATATACTGCGTATTCGAACATATATATCCGACGATAGTTACGAGGCGAGCGCGTGAACACCGAAGTGTCCTAGAGGGCTCAACCAAGAACTAAAGCAAGATACTACTTCAGAAAGTATATTCTATATACAAACAATCAAATACTTGAGAGAGATGGTTTAATGAAGCGAACTTACTTCAAATCGTGGAAGAAACGGCTCCGGGTTGCTTCTTTGGCTTCGAGCCTTCCTTCGAGAGGTCAGACTAAGTCAGATGAAGCTGACTTAGTTGAGAAAGAGGTAGAGCAGGTCAAGCTACTCAACCTAAGTGGTTTGAACCTAACAGGGTTCAATCCAAGTCAACTGGGTTCAGTAGGTTCGAACTCAGCTCAAGTAGGCTAAGTCTGGGTTCAGAAATCCAAACCGGAATCTGGACCAAAAAGGACTTTGACTTTGACTTTAAACCCAACTAGGTTTAAGTCAAGTCAACTGGGTTTGGACCAGGTCAAGTGGGTTCAGACCCAGGTCAGGTGGGTTAGGACCAGGTCAGGCAGGCTCAGGCTAAGTCAGGCAGGCTCAGACCAGGTCAGGTGGGCTCAGGTGGGCTAGGCTAGGTAGGGGAGGTTTAGGAGAGAGAGAGAGAAGGCAAGAGAGAGAGGGGGGGTCGATTTTTATGAGAAGAGAGAGAGTGGGGAGGGCTATTTATAGCCCAAGCCCACCTCCTCTTGGGTTTTCTCATGCCCAAACTACCCCCTTGGCTTCTTTTTAATTCCAAGAGGTTCCTTGGTGTGGGGCCCACTTGGATATTCCATGGGATATTTTTGTGGGTCCCACCAGATATTTTCTGAGGAATATTTCTGTGGGTCCCACCAATATTTCCGTGGGTCCCGCAAGAATTTCGGGTTTCCGGCGATTTTTTCCGAAAAATTCTGAGTACGCCATTTTCTTCGTATTGACGTAACTAAGAAAGTTGGCTCGTACGAATCTATTGATTTCGTTTAGTTAGGAAGTTATGGCTTCCCGAGTGTTTGAGCATATATTCGCGATTCGACGAATATCCTAAGTATAACTGGCTCGCAGGAATTGATTCGTTTCGCATTCTGAGAAGAAATGCTATTTTTACCGGTAAATGCCTCATGAATTTTATTCAGATATTTTCTGAAAAATTGCGGGTCTTACATCATTACCCCCTTAAAGGAATTTCGTCCGCGAAATTCAGCTAAGAGTACAAGGTGAAGAGTTCAGGATATTTATCCCGCATATCCGATTCGGGCTCCCAAGTGCAATCATCGACTCCGTGATGTTGCCATCTTACTTTGACAAGTGGAATGACCTTTGTCCTTAGCACTTGCTCCCGTCGGTCCATGATCTCTATTGGCCTTTCTTCCACCGTCATATCCTCCTGGATGTCAATATCTTCATGTTGGATGACGTGGGAAGGGTCGTGAACGTATTTTCTAAGCATTGACACATGAAATACATTGTGTATCTGTGTATACTGCGGTGGCAATGCTACTCTGTAGGCGGTCTCTCCTATCCGGCTCAAAACCTCGAAGGGACCAACGAATCTGGGGCTGAGCTTCCCCTTCTTTCCGAAACGAAACACACTCTTGGTTGGGGAGACCTTGATAAAAACCTTATCTCCAACCGCAAAAGCGAGTTCCCTACGCCGCTGATCGGCGTAGCTCTTCTGTCGACTCTGAGCAGCCAGTAGCTTCTTTCTGATCATGTGGACCTGCTCAGTGTAATGCTGTAACACAATGGGCGAGTCCAAGGTTCGCTCACCCACTTCACCCCAATGGATCGGTGATCTACAGGGTCGTCCATACAAGGCTTCATACGGCGCCATCCCAATGCTAGCGTGGTGGCTATTATTATAAGCAAATTCAGCCAACGCTAGGTGGGAATCCCAATCACCTTTCCATTCCAGCATACAGGCTCTTAGCATATCTTCAAGAGTCTGTATGGTTCGTTCTGATTGCCCATCTGTTTGGGGATGGAATGCTGTACTGAACTTGAGTTTCGTCCCCAGGGCTCTCTGAAGCTGCTCCCAAAAGTGAGAGGTGAACTTCGGGTCACGATCGGATATGATCGAAATCGGCACTCCATGGAGTCTAACGATTTCCCGAATGTAGATCTCTGCCAATCGTTCAGTTGAGTATCGAGTGTTGATTGGCAGGAAGTGAGCAGACTTGGTGAGTCTGTCTACGATCACCCATATTGAGTCATGTTGTCTCTTGGACCGAGGCAATCCAACGATGAAATCCATCGTAATGCCTTCCCATTTCCATTCTGGAATCTCGATCCGTTGCATCTTTCCACCAGGTCGCTGATGTTCGATCTTAACTTGCTGGCAGATCAAACACTTCGAGACAAACGTAGCCACATCACGCTTCATACCCTTCCACCAGTACTTTCTCTGCAAATCTCGGAACATCTTTGTACCCCCAGGGTGGATAGTATATTTGCTACTATGGGCCTCCTGGAGTACTTCCAGTCTTAGCTCAGGGTTATTTGGAACCCAAATTCTTTCTTCCATCCATATTCCTCCATCTTCTTTCAAATGGAAGAAAGTGTTATCTTTTTCAGCACGAGCTTTCAATTCCAAGTACTGGGGATCCTTGAACTGTTCGGCTATGATGCGATCGAGGAACTCAATGTGGATCGTCAAACATGACATTTTGATTCTACCTGAATCAGCCAAAAATGGCTTCCACTTGACGAAATCCTCCATCAACTTCCATTGTCCGGTTAGGCTGGCCAGAGTGCCAACAGTCTTGCGACTAAGGGCATCTGCTACAACATTCGCCTTTCCAGGGTGATAGGAAAGCGTGAATTCATAATCTTTGAGGAATTCCAGCCATCGCCGTTGCCGCATATTGAGTTCTTTTTGAGAAAAGAGGTATTTTAGGCTTTTATGGTCCGACATGACCTCAAATTTCTCTCCATACAGGTAGTGTCGCCAGATTTTAAGCGCGAACACTACCGCGGCAAGCTCCAAGTCGTGGGTTGGATAGTTTTTCTCATGGACCCTCAACTGTCGTGATGCATAGGCGATTACTTTGCCATGCTGCATCAACACACAACCCAGACCTGTTCCTGAGGCATCGGTATATGCCACGAAGCCTCCTTGACCAGAAGGTAAGGTAAGGACAGGGGCAGTGGTAAGCCTCTGTTTGAGAACCTCAAAGCACTCCTTACACTGGTCAGTCCATTCAAACTTGGCTCCCTTTTTAAGTAATTTTGTCATCGGTACGGCGATTCGGGAGAAGTCTTGTATGAACTTCCGATAATATCCGGCAAGTCCAAGGAAGCTACGAACCTCAGTGATATTTTCTGGCTGCTTCCAGTCCATCACAGCTTCCACCTTCGCAGGATCCACTGCGATTCCATCTTTTGAGATCACATGACCAAGGAACATCACTTTATCTAGCCAGAATTCACATTTTGAAAACTTAGCATAGAGTTGGTTATCTTGAAGGGTTTTCAAGACGATTTTCAAGTGCTCCACGTGTTGTTCCTTGTTCTCAGAATATACGAGAATGTCATCAATAAAGACGATGACAAAGCTATCCAAATATGGTCTGAATATCCGGTTCATTAGATCCATAAAGGCAGCAGGCGCATTAGTGAGTCCGAAGGGCATTACTACGAACTCATAATGGCCGTATCTCGTTCTGAAGGCTGTCTTGGGTATATCCTCTTCCTTTACTCTAAGCTGATGGTATCCAGACCTGAGGTCGATCTTGGAGAACACTCTCGCTGTTCTGAGCTGATCGAATAAGTCCTCAATCCGAGGCAATGGGTACTTATTTTTAATGGTTGCCTGGTTAAGCATCCGATAATCGATGCATAACCGAAGGGATCCATCCTTCTTCTTTACAAATAGTACCGGGGCTCCCCATGGTGACATACTTGGTCGGATGAACCCTTGTTCCATCAGTTCTTCCAACTGACACTTCAACTCACTGAGTTCAGCTGGCGCCATTCGATACGGGGCTTTGGATATCGGCGCTGTTCCAGGTAAGGATTGAATTCCAAATTCAACCTCACGAAGTGGCGGAAGTCCTGGCAATTCCTCAGGAAACACATCGGGAAACTCCCGCACCACTTCCAAACTCTCAAGGGGTTGGTCGTTGGATTTTTCCACCGAGAGACTCAACAGGAAGGCCACACCACCCTTCCTAAGGTATTTTTGTACCTTAAGTGCTGATATGAGCCTTTTTTGTGGAACTGGTTTGGATAACCGGTATTCCATCTTAGGTAATCCGGGTCGAGATAGAATCACTCTGCCCTCGCGGCACAGAATCTTGGCATTATTCTGAGCCAACCAATTCATTCCCAGAATGACATCGTACTGTATCATATCGATCAGGATGGCGTCAGTAGGCAAGTGTTGCCCTGCTATCTCAATATCCAAATTTTTCACATACCGAATACATTTGGTGCGTGAACCCAACGGGTTATATACTTCGATCATTTTATCAATCGGTTGCACCGAAGCGTGGAGTTGTTCGGTGAAATCGTCAGAGATAAACGTATGAGTAGCACCACAATCAAACAAGACGTAAGCTGCATGTCCATTAACAGGTACGGTGCCTTCAATCAGGTCACCATTTTCGACTTGTTCAGTCGTTACAGCATATACACGACCTGCAGCAGGCCTTTGTTCTACTCTAGGTGGGGGTCGTTGGACTTGTGTTCGTTGTGGTACTTGTTGAGAGGGTCCGGCAGATCCGGCATTCCTCCTCTGCTCATCAATAAGCTTCTTCCTGCATTGTCTTGCAATGTGGCCCACTTTGCCACAGTAGAAGCATCCACCTGTGTCACGTGGACATGGTCCTCTTGCGTGATTAACATGGCATTTTGGGCAGTTTGGGTTGAACTGCAGGTTGTTTGGAGCCATGTTCTGCCTTGGCCTTACAACTTGTTGAGTGTTGTTCCCACCTTGGAACCTTTTCTTCTGAAAGGGTTGTCGTGAACCCTGGCCACTTGGAAACATTCTCTTCTTGTTCCCACCATCAACTATGGGCCTTTTTGCTATGATCACTTTTGATCGCTCCCAATCCACTTGTATTTTTGAAGCTGCTGCCACAGCCGTTTGAAACGTTTGGGGCATGCTGGTGATAACCCGTGACCTTAGCCCTTCTCGCAGTCCATTGATGTACTTGTCGGCCCTTTCTTGGTCGGTCTCAAATAACCGGGAGCAGTACCGTTCAAGATTTTGAAATTTGGTGGTATAGTCAATCAGATTCATGCCACCCTGCTCCAATTCCAGAAACTCCATCTTCTTCTTGTTCCTGGAGTGTAATGGAAAGTAATTATCCATGAAAGCTCTCCGGAAGTCAGTCCAAGGAATGACTTCAACTTCCGAGAACTGGATAATCTTAGTGGTATCCCACCACTTCCGTGCGTTGTCTTTCAGCCGATACGTGCCAAAATTGGTTTTCTTTTCCTCTGGTACTCCCAGTACTAAGAAGGCACGTTCCGTCTCTTCGATCCAACTCTCCGCGAGCTCAGGATCGGCTCTGCCAATGAAAACTGGCGGGTCAAGCTTGAGGAACTTCTCATAAGTTACTCCTCCCAGGTGCTCGTTTCGTGGTGCGACTGGTTCTGGCCTCGTTTCACGGATGGCGGTAACCAGGTTGTTGAGTGTCTCTAACAGGAATCCTTGCGTATGAGACTCCTCGCTTGGTATGGTTCTCCTCGTCGTAGGAGCCATTTATCTATGCACACACAAGCACTTGTTTTTAGTTTCTCGATGTATATGAGGAAGTAAAAGCTTTATTTACTTAATATACATCACATTTACACAAGCATTGCCTTAAACAAAACGTCATGCCGCATTGGCAGACTTTAGGCAATGAGAAACTATATACATGAGTCTACTGACTCCAAAACATCACCAGTCTCTTTAAGACTTGGATTTCTTTGATGAAGACGAACTCCAAAAGGTCCATCTATTGCCACATGGCCTTGGTGCAGGCACTACTAGCTTTGGCTTGGGCGGCACTTCCGCACTAGCAAGCGAATACTGGGGATATATGAGAGACTCCAGTCCACTTTCCCAGTTAGCAAGATCAAGACTCTGGGAGTCTGGAATAAGGATTGGCGAACAGAAAGAATCTCCTCTTTTGTTCCTGCCATTTAAGCTCGGCATATGTGATGCCGGATGGTAGCTTGGCGAGTGATAGACTTCTGCAGGGAAGTTCAAATCAAAATCCCTCAGCCTTGGTAATTCATCAAAAGATGTTGGGGTATGGTTGCTCCCAACACTAGAGTGATGCGGTCCACTGACACGCGAAGTCTCATCCCTGAGACCCTTTGAAGCCCGCCGACCCATATCGGCGGTATATTTCCTTTGGCATTCGTTGGCGGAATGCCCATCTTCGCCACAGTATTGGCAGTCTTGGACTTCATACGGGCATATCCACTCATCGTGCATGACCTTGCAGCGATAGCAATATCCACGCGAGTCATGAGTTGCCATCTATACAAAGATGCACCCAGATCAGAACAAAAGTATAAAAACATATACTTACAGTGCGATATCGGTACCATGACGGATCTTGAACCAGGTTTCTCAGACTCATGCTCTGATACCAATTCTGTAACGCCCCGGATTTCCAAAACAAAGCTAAGTTAAAATTTTCATGAATTTCTTTTTTTTTTTTTTTTTTTTTCATTGCAGCGGAACTTAGAAAAGCTTTTAGCAGCGGAATAAGACGATAATGAGTCGTCAGTTTTAGAAAACTCCGAGCACGTTGCAGGTATGTGGCCAAGCAACTCATTGACCACCAAAGTGTTCCATTTTATCGAAAACATATGTTTATTACAACACTACTGCTTAGGAAAGCAGTGTAGGTTCAATAAAAAGGAAGCAGTACAACTCTCTCTAGAGAAACCCTGGAACTTGATGCCGCCTTGCTCCGCATATCGCCACGCAGGTTCAACACCTGAAATCCCCATTAAACGGGGTCAGAACCACTGATGGTCTGGTAAGTAGGCAAACACCTATCTGTTCAACTCAAGTAAATGCATAGACCACTCAGGGTCGCAGTTCGTAATACGACGCTCAAGCCTCCATGACTTAGCGTATATCGCACAAGCCTCATCAGGGCTATGAGTTGAACATCCACGCAAGTCGTCATGACTTCGCATGAGCCTCTTCAGGGCTGTGAGTTAGAATAACCTCTCAAGTCTCTACGACTTAGCCTTGACTTCCTCAGAGTCACGAATGGATGTCTAGCTCAAGCCTTTATGCTTGGCACATCCGTATCCTACGAATCTAAGGACAGCTCTCCGAGCTTCACTTAGTCGTACGGATATCAATGGGGTTCTTTCCCAATCGGTCCAGTAGTATACCGACCATGACACCTTCACAAAGGTTATGCAGGACTGACTCAACAACGTCATCCACTCATACATTCAAAGTAGCGCTGTACCTAAGCTAATGCTTTGTTTCGATAATTGCACCTCCCCCTGGGCTTAGGGGACTCATATCTGGGCGACAACGCGATGATCTGGGGGTTGATTATTCTATGTATTTTAGATACCCCAGAGGCCTGTTGACCCCATCCCCCTAGTAGGACGGTACAGCATACCGGAAGAGATCCTTACTAGGTATCCGAATGCATTCTGCTACTGCAGTAGTTGGGTTCAATCCTTAGATATTTAAGGATAACCACGACCTCCATACCTCTGAGTGACGAAGGCCATCAATGAACTCTATCAGGTTCGGGTGAAATATATGTCACTCAAGGCTGCGCCATCACCGTCTTCCTCGGTGAGAAATTCTGAAAGGGGCCTGCCGGTCTTACAATTACTTGACGAACATTGCATGCCTATAGGGCAGCCTTTGAGAAGTATGTACCCGACCCCAATCAACCACACGGTTTTCACCGTGGAACAAAAGTTTTATTCATATGCATGCTTAACTCTGCTCTCGGCACTTCGGCTTTGACGAGCACTTCACCTCTTTTGGTGGAAACAACACACTCCGGCTCAGCGGCCCTTACGAGTCTGGTTGTCTGATAATTTTCAATGAGCATGCACATGACTCGATCTCTACGGATCGGCTACTCGGCGTATTTTTACGCAACGAGCTCAGGACCTCGTCAAGGCGCTACCACTACTTTGGCGCAACGGCTCTTACAAGTATGATGCCCTTGCAGGTGTCAGGGAGACGAGTCATTCTGACATCGTTCCAACAAAGTGCATCATTGTGCCACTTAACTGGTTTCGGCAGCTCTTCTGCCAACCATTCTGTCAACACCTTCTCTGCTCTACCGGCAGTGGTGCGACGAACCTTTCTACATCGTAGAAGGCATTCTATAACTGGGTAGCACTTCTGCTACGTTCTTTCTGAGCCATTCTTAGCTCCTTCAGGAATTTCAGCAGCACTTCCTCTCTTTTACGGAGAAAGCGTGCGTTTCTTTTATCCGTTTCAGCGGCATCTCCCCTCTTTGGTGGGAAATCGCTACGCTTAACTCGGGAAATGGATGCGCACCGTTGTGCGTACTTTGCATCCATCAAGGTTGCAGGAACCTTGGGCCATAGCTAGGCCATACGTAATTGATTTAGTCTTTACGTAAAGAGCATTTTGCCAAAAGGCGAAGCCTTTCCAATAGGGGCTTCATTCGTCAAGCAGAATCTTGTACGAGGAGCGGTAAGGGAATCGCATGGGCGATTTTGGAGTTGATCTCTGTTTGAACGCTCACTTACGCGCCATATATGTAATATAAGCAGAAGCCTGTGCTTTATACAGCGGCGGCGTAAAGGAAATGCATATACTATTGTTCAGGGTGTGTAACTGAACGAAATATTCTACATATATAACAAAGCAGAAGCCTTGGCATCGTTCGACGCGACGGCGTAAGTAAATACATTGCAGAAAGCAGGAGCCTTGGCATCGTTCGACGCGACGGCGTAAGTAAATGCATAATCGGAAGTGCAGTAATCGGAAGTACAGAAAGCAGGGAGCCTTGGCATCATACGACGCGACGGCAAAGGTAAATTACATGGCCTGTGCGATATAAGACGCGTCGGCAGTATCAGCAGATATACACCTAGATCTGTATCCAACGATAGTTACGAGGCGAGCGAGTGAACACCGAAGTGTCCTAGAGGGCTCAACCAAGAACTAGGGTGAGATACTATTTTGAAGAACGCATATACTGCGTATTCGAACATATATATCCGACGATAGTTACGAGGCGAGCGCGTGAACACCGAAGTGTCCTAGAGGGCTCAACCAAGAACTAAAGCAAGATACTACTTCAGAAAGTATATTCTATATACAAACAATCAAATACTTGAGAGAGATGGTTTAATGAAGCGAACTTACTTCAAATCGTGGAAGAAACGGCTCCGGGTTGCTTCTTTGGCTTCGAGCCTTCCTTCGAGAGGTCAGACTAAGTCAGATGAAGCTGACTTAGTTGAGAAAGAGGTAGAGCAGGTCAAGCTACTCAACCTAAGTGGTTTGAACCTAACAGGGTTCAATCCAAGTCAACTGGGTTCAGTAGGTTCGAACTCAGCTCAAGTAGGCTAAGTCTGGGTTCAGAAATCCAAACCGGAATCTGGACCAAAAAGGACTTTGACTTTGACTTTAAACCCAACTAGGTTTAAGTCAAGTCAACTGGGTTTGGACCAGGTCAAGTGGGTTCAGACCCAGGTCAGGTGGGTTAGGACCAGGTCAGGCAGGCTCAGGCTAAGTCAGGCAGGCTCAGACCAGGTCAGGTGGGCTCAGGTGGGCTAGGCTAGGTAGGGGAGGTTTAGGAGAGAGAGAGAGAAGGCAAGAGAGAGAGGGGGGGTCGATTTTTATGAGAAGAGAGAGAGTGGGGAGGGCTATTTATAGCCCAAGCCCACCTCCTCTTGGGTTTTCTCATGCCCAAACTACCCCCTTGGCTTCTTTTTAATTCCAAGAGGTTCCTTGGTGTGGGGCCCACTTGGATATTCCATGGGATATTTTTGTGGGTCCCACCAGATATTTTCTGAGGAATATTTCTGTGGGTCCCACCAATATTTCCGTGGGTCCCGCAAGAATTTCGGGTTTCCGGCGATTTTTTCCGAAAAATTCTGAGTACGCCATTTTCTTCGTATTGACGTAACTAAGAAAGTTGGCTCGTACGAATCTATTGATTTCGTTTAGTTAGGAAGTTATGGCTTCCCGAGTGTTTGAGCATATATTCGCGATTCGACGAATATCCTAAGTATAACTGGCTCGCAGGAATTGATTCGTTTCGCATTCTGAGAAGAAATGCTATTTTTACCGGTAAATGCCTCATGAATTTTATTCAGATATTTTCTGAAAAATTGCGGGTCTTACACCGGCTCAGCGGCCTTTACGAGCAAGGTGCCCTTGCAGGCACAAGGATACGAGCCGATCTGGCATCGTTCCATCAACGGACATCATTATGCCGTTCCATTGGTTCCGGCAGCTCTTCTGCCGACCATTTCGTCAGCACCTCCCCTGCTCTACCGGCAGTGGTGCGACGAACCCTTCTACATTGTAGAGGGCAAACCATGAACTGGGTAGCACTCTGCTATATGTCAGAGTATCCTGCTACGTTCTTTCTGAGCTATTCTTAGCTTCTTTAGAAATTTCAGCAGCACTTCCTCTCTTTTACGGAGAAAGCGTGCGTTTCTTTTATCCATTTCAGCGGCCTCTCTCCTCTTTGGTAAAAAATCGCCACGCTTAATTCGGAAAATGGATGCGCACCGTTGTGCGTACTTTGCATCCATCAAGGTTGCAGGAACCCTGGGCCATAGCCAGGCCATACGTAATTAACTTAGTCTTTACGTAAAGAGCATTTTGCCAAAAAGCGAAGCCTTTCCAATAGGGGCTTCATTCATCAAGCAAAATCTTGAACGAGGAGCGGTCAAGGAATCGCATGGGCGATTTGGAGTTGATCTCCATTTGAACGCTCATTTATGCGCTATATATGTAGTATAAGCAGAAGCCTGTGCTTTATACAGCGACGGCGTAAAGAAATGCATATACTATTGTTCAGGGTGTGTAACTGAACGAAATATTCTACATATATAACAAAGCAGAAGCCTTGGCATCGTTCGACGCGACGGTGTAAGTAAATACATTGCAGAAAGCAGGAGCCTTGGCATCGTTCGACGCGACGGCGTAAGTAAATGCATAATCGGAAGTGCAGTAATCGGAAGTACAGAAAACAGGGAGCCTTGGCATCATACGACGCGACGGCAAAGGTAAATTACATAGCCTGTGCGATATAAGACGCGTCGGCAGAATCAGCAGATATACACCTAGATCCGCATCCAACGATAGTTACGAGGCGAGCGGGTGAACACCGAAGTGTCCTAAAGGGCTCAACCAAGAACTAAAGCGAGATACCATTTTGAAGAACGCATATACTGCGTGTTTGAACATAGATATATCCGACGATAGTTACGAGACGAGCGGGTGAACACCGAAGTGTCCAAAAAGGGCTCAATCAAGAACTAAAGCAAGATACTACTTCAGAAAGTATATTCTATATACAAACAGTCAAATACTTGAGAGAGATGGATCAACGAAGCGAACTTACATCAAATCGTGGAAGAAACGGCTCCGGGTTGCTTCTTTGGCTTCGAGCCTTCCTTCGAGAGGTCAGACTAAGTCAGATGAAGCTACTCAACCTAAGTGGTTTGAACCAAACAGGGTTCAATCCAAGTCAACTGGGTTCAGCAGGTTCGAACTCAACTCAAGTAGGCTAAGTCTGGGTTCAGAAACCCAAACCGGAATCAGGACTAAAAAGGACTTTGACTTTGACTTTAAACCCAACTAGGTTCAAGTCAAGTCAACTGGGTTTGGACCAGGTCAAGTGGGTTCAGACCCAGGTCAGGTGGGTTAGGACCAGGTCAGGCAGGCTCAGGCTAAGTCAGGCAGGCTCAGACCAGGTCAGGTGGGCTCAGGTGGGCTAGGCTAGGTAGGGGAGGTTTAGGAGAGAGAGAGAGAAGGCAAGAGAGAGAGGGGGGGTCGATTTTTATGAGAAGAGAGAGAGTGGGGAGGGCTATTTATAGCCCAAGCCCACCTCCTCTTGGGTTTTCTCATGCCCAAACTACCCCCTTGGCTTCTTTTTAATTCCAAGAGGTTCCTTGGTGTGGGGCCCACTTGGATATTCCATGGGATATTTTTGTGGGTCCCACCAGATATTTTCTGAGGAATATTTCTGTGGGTCCCACCAATATTTCCGTGGGTCCCGCAAGAATTTCGGGTTTCCGGCGATTTTTTTCTGAAAAATTCTGAGTACGCCATTCCCTTCGTATTGACGTAACTAAGAAAGTTGGCTCGCAGGAATCCTTTGATTTCATTCAGGTAGGAAGTTATGGCTTCCAGAGTGTTTGAGCATATATTCGCGATTCGACGAATATCCTAAGTATAACTGGCTCGCAGGAATTGATTCGTTTTGCATTCTGAGAAGAAATGCTATTTTTACCGGTAAATGCCTCATGAATTTTATTTAGATATTTTCTGAAAAAATTGCGGGTCTTACATCATTACCCCCTTAAAGAAATTTCGTCCGCGAAATTCAGTTAAGATTACAAAGTGAAGAGTTCAGTATATTTATCCCGCATATCTGATTCGGGCTCCCAAGTGCAATCATCGACTCCGTGATGTTGCCATCTCACTTTAACAAGTGGAATGACCTTCGTTCTTAGCACTTGCTCCCGTCGGTCCATGATCTCCACTGGCCTTTCTTCTACCGTCATATCTTCTCGGATGTCAATGTCTTCATGTTGAATGACGTGAGAAGGATCATGAACGTACTTTCTAAGCATTGATACGTGAAATACATCATGTATTTGCGCGTATTGTAATGGCAATGCTACTCGGTAGGCAGTCTCTCCGATCCGGCTCAAAACTTCGAAGGGACCAACGAATCTGGGGCTGAGCTTCCCCTTCTTTCCAAAACGAAACACACTCTTGGTTGGAGAGACCTTGATAAAAACCTTATCTCCAACCACAAAAGTGAGTTCCCTACGCCGCTGATCGGCGTAGCTCTTCTGTCGACTCTGAGCAGTCAGTAGCTTCTTTCTGATCATGTGGACCTGCTCAGTGTAATGCTGCAACACAATGGGCGAGTCCAAGGTTCGCTCACCCACTTCACCCCAATGGATTGGTGATCTACAGAGTCATCCATACAAGGCTTCATACGGTGCCATCCCAATGCTAGCGTGGTGGCTATTATTATAAGCAAATTCAGTCAACGCTAGGTGAGAATCCCAATCACCTTTCCATTCTAGCATACAGGCTCTTAGCATATCTTCAAGAGTCTGTATGGTTCGTTCTGATTGCCCATCTGTTTGGGGATGGAATGCTGTACTGAACTTGAGTTTCGTCCCCAGGGCTTTTTGAAGCTGCTCCCAAAAGTGAGAGGTGAACTTCGGGTCACGATCAGATATGATCGAAATCGGCACTCCATGGAGTCTAACGATTTCCCGAATGTAGATCTCTGCCAATCGTTCAGTTGAGTATCGAGTGTTGATTGGCAGAAAATGAGCAGACTTGGTGAGTCTGTCCACGATCACCCATATTGAGTCATGTTGTCTCTTGGATCGAGGCAATCCAACGATGAAATCCATCGTAATGCCTTCCCATTTCCATTCTGGATTCTCGATCCGTTGCATCTTTCCACCAGGTCGCTGATGTTCGATCTTAACTTGCTGGCAGATCAAACACTTCGAGACAAACGTAGCCACATCACGCTTCATACCCTTCCACCAGTACTTTCTCTGCAAATCTCGGAACATCTTCGTACCCCCAGGGTGGATAGTATATTTGCTACTATGGGCCTCCTGGAGTACTTCCTGTCTTAGCTCAGGGTTATTTGGAACCCAAATTCTTTCTTCCATCCATATTCCTCCATCTTCTTTCAAATGGAAGAAAGTGTTATCTTTTTCAGCACGAGCTTTCAATTCCAAGTACTGGGGATCCTTGAACTGTTCGGCTATGATGCGATCGAGGAACTCAATGTGGATCGTCAAACATGACATTTGGATTCTACCTGAATCAGCCAAAAATGGCTTCCACTTGACGAAATCCTCCATCAACTTCCATTGTCCGGTTAGGCTGGCCAGAGTGCCAACAGTCTTGCGACTAAGGGCATCTGCTACAACATTCGCCTTTCCAGGGTGATAGGAAAGCATGAATTCATAGTCTTTGAGGAATTCCAGCCATCGCCGTTGCCGCATATTGAGTTCTTTTTGAGAAAAGAGGTATTTTAGGCTTTTATGGTCCGACATGACCTCAAATTTCTCTCCATACAGGTAGTGTCGCCAGATTTTAAGCGCGAACACTACCGCGGCAAGCTCCAAGTCGTGGGTTGGATAGTTTTTCTCATGGACCCTCAACTGTCGTGACGCATAGGCGATTACTTTGCCATGTTGCATCAACACACAACCCAGACCCGTTCCTGAGGCATCGGTATATGCCACGAAGCCTCCCTGACCAGAAGGTAAGGTAAGGACAGGGGCAGTGGTAAGCCTCTGTTTGAGAACCTCAAAGCACTCCTTACATTGGTCAGTCCATTCAAACTTGACTCCCTTTTTAAGCAATTTCGTCATCGGTACGGCGATTCGGGAGAAGTCTTGTATGAACTTCCAATAATATCCGGCAAGTCCAAGGAAGCTACGGACCTCAGTGATATTTTCTGGCTGCTTCCAGTCCATCACAGCTTCCACCTTTGCAGGATCCACTGCGATTCCATCTTTTGAGATCACATGACCAAGGAACATCACTTTGTCTAGCCAGAATTCACATTTTGAAAACTTAGCATAGAGTTGGTTATCTTGAAGGGTTTTCAAGACGATTTTCAAGTGCTCCATGTGTTGTTCCTTGTTCTCAGAATATACGAGAATGTCATCAATAAAGACGATGACAAAGCTATCCAAATATGGTCTGAATATCCGGTTCATTAGATCCATAAAGGCAGCAGGCGCATTAGTGAGTCCAAAGGGCATTACTACGAACTCATAATGGCCGTATCTCGTTCTGAAGGCTGTCTTGGGTATATCCTCTTCCTTTACTCTGAGTTGATGGTACCCAGACCTGAGGTCGATCTTGGAGAACACCCTCGTTGTTCTGAGTTGATCGAATAAGTCCTCAATCCGAGGCAACGGGTACTTATTTTTAACAGTTGCCTGGTTAAGCATCTGATAATCGATGCATAACCGAAGGGATCCATCCTTCTTCTTTACAAACAGCACTGGGGCTCCCCACGGTGACACACTCGGTCGGATGAACCCTTGTTCCATCAGTTCTTCCAACTGACACTTCAACTCACTGAGTTCAGCTGGCGCCATTCGATACGGGGCTTTGGATATCGGCGTTGTTCCAGGTAAGGATTGAATTCCAAATTCAACCTCACGAAGTGGCGGAAGTCCTGGCAATTCCTCAGGAAACACATCGGGAAACTCCCGTACCACTTCCAAACTCTCAAGGGGTTGGTCGTTGGATTTTTCCACCGAGAGACTCAACAGGAAGGCCACACAACCCTTCCTAAGGTATTTTTGTACCTTTAGTGCTGATATGAGCCTTTTCTGTGGAACTGGTTTGGATAACCGGTATTCCATCTTTGGCAATCCGAGTCGAGATAGAATCACTCTGCACTCGCGGCACAGAATCTTGGCATTATTCTGAGCCAACCAATTCATTCCCAGAATGACATCGTACTGTATCATATCGATCAGGATGGCGTCAGTAGGCAAGTGTTGCCCTGCTATCTCAATATCCAAATTTTTCACACATCGGATACATTTGGTGCGTGAACCCAATGGGTTATATACTTCGATCATTTTATCAATCGGTTGCACCGAAGCGTGGAGTTGTTCGGTGAAATTGTCAGAGATAAACGTATGAGTAGCACCACAATCAAACAAGACGTAAGCTGCATGTCCATTAACAGGTACGGTGCCTTCAATCAGGTCATCATTTTCGACTTGTTCAGTCGTTACAGCGTATACACGACCTGCAGCAGGCCTTTGTTCTACTCTAGGTGGAGGTCGTTGAAACTGAGAACGTTGTGGCGCTGGTCGAGAGGGTTCGGCAGATCCGGCATTACTCCTCTGTTCATCTGCAGCCTTCTTGGCGCAATCCCTTATAAAGTGGCCCATCTTGCCACAATATAAGCACCCACCAATGTCACGAGGACATGGCTTTCCAGGGTGGTTCATACGACACCTTGGGCAGCTGAAGTTGGACTGTTGACCATTCAGAGTTGTGTTCTGTCTTGGCCTCACGACTTGTTGAGTGTTGTTCTCTCCTTGGAACTTCTTCTTTTGAAAGGGTTGTCGTGAACCCTGGCCACTTGGGAATGTCCTTTTACGATTCCCACCATTCACTATGGGCTTCTTTGCTATGATCACTTTAGATCGCGCCCAATCCTCTTGGATTTTTGAAGCTGCTGCTACCGCAGCCTGAAAAGTCGAAGGCATGCTTGTTATCACTCGAGATCGCAGCCCTTCGCGCAGACCATTCACATATTTGTCGGCCCTTTCTTGGTCTGTTTCGAACAATCGAGAGCAGTAGCGCTCTAGATTCTGAAATTTGGTGGTATAGTCCATTAGACTCATACCGCCCTGTTCCAACTCCAGAAACTCCATCTTTTTCTTGTTTCTGGAATGCAACGGGAAGTAGTTATCCATAAAAGTCCTCCGAAAGTCAGTCCAAGGAATGACTTCGACTTGTGAGAACTGGATAAGTTTAGTGGTATCCCACCACTTCCGTGCATTATCTTTTAATCGATACGTGCCAAAATTGGTCTTCTTCTCTTCTGGTACTCCCAGTACTGAGAAGGCACGTTCTGTCTCTTCGATCCAACTCTCCGCGAGCTCAGGATCGGCTCTGCCAATGAAAACTGGCGGGTCAAGCTTGAGGAACTTCTCATAAGTCACTCCTCCCAGGTGCTCGTTTCGTGGTGCGACTGGTTCTGGCCTCGTTTCACGGATGGCGGTAACCAGGTTGTTGAGTGTCTCCAACAGGAATCCTTGCGTATGGGACTCCTCGCTTGGTATGGTTCTCCTCGTCGTAGGAGCCATTTATCTATGCACACACAAGCACTTGTTTTTAGTTTCTCGATGTATATGAGGAAGTAAAAGCTTTATTTACTTAATATACATCACATTTACACAAGCATCGCCTTAAACAAAACGTCATGTCGCACTGGCAGACTTTAGGCGTTGAGAAACTATATACATGAGTCTACTGACTCCAAAACATCACCAGTCTCTTTAAGACTTGGATTTCTTTGATGAAGACGAACTCCAAAAGGTCCATCTATTGCCACATGGCCTTGGTGCAGGCACTACTAGCTTTGGCTTGGGCGGCACTTCCGCACTAGCAAGCGAATACTGGGGATATATGAGAGACTCCAGTCCACTTTCTCAGTCAGCAAGATCAAGACTCTGGGAGTCTGGAATAATGATTGGCGAACAGAAAGAATCCCCTCTTTTGTTCCTGCCATTTAAGCTCGGCATATGTGATGCCGGATGGTAGCTTGGCGAGTGATAGACCTCCGCAGGAAAGTTCAAATCAAAATCCCTCAGCCTTGGTAATTCATCAAAAGATGTTGGGGTATGGTTGCTCCCAACACTAGAGTGATGCGGTCCACTGACACGCGAAGTCTCATCCCTGAGACCCTTTGAAGCCCGCCGACCCATATCGGCGGTATATTTCCTTTGGCATTCGTTGCCGGAATGCCCATCTTTGCCACAATATTGGCAGTCTTGGACTTCATACGGGCATATCCACTCATCGTGCATGACCTTGCAGCGATAGCAGTATCCACGCGAGTCATAAGTTGCCATCTATACAAAGATGCACCCAGATCAAAACCAAAGTATAAAAACATATACTTACAGTGCGATATCGGGACCATGACGGATCTTGAACCAGGTTTCTCAGACTCATGCTCTGATAGCAATTCTATAACGCCCCGGATTTCCAAAACAAAGCTAAGTTAAAATTTTCATGAATTTCTTTTTTTTTTCTTTGCAGCGGAACTTAGAAAAGCTTTTAGCAGCGGAATCAGACGATAATGAGTCGTCAGTTTTAGAAAACTCCGAGCACGTTGCAGGTATGTGGCCAAGCAACTCATTGACCACCAAAGTGTTCCATTTTATCGAAAACATATGTTTATTACAACACTACTGCTTAGAAAAGCAGTGTAGGTTCAATAAAAAGGAAGCAGTACAACTCTGTCTAGAGAAACCCTGGAACTCGATGCCGCCTTGCTCCGCATATCGCCACGCAGGTCCAACACCTGAAATCCCCATAAAACGGGGTCAGAACTACTGATGGTCTGGTAAGCATGCAATCATGTAACCATTCAACTCAAGCACGATAATGACCACTCAGGGTCACAATGCGCAATAACGACGCTCAAGCCTCCAAGACTTAGCGTATATCGCAGGAGCCTCCTCAGGGCTATAAGTTGAACATCCGCTCGAGTCTTCATGACTTAGAGCAAGCCTTTTCAGGGCTGTGATTTGAATAGCCGCTTAAGTCTCCACGACTTAGCCATGACCTCTTCCGGGTCTCAAAGTGATGTCTAGCTCAAGTCTTCATACTTGGCACATCCGTATCCCACGCATCTAAGGACAACTCCTCGAGCTTCGCTTAGTCGTGCGGATACAACACGGGTCTTTGCCCAGTCGGTCCAGTAGTATACCGAACATGACACCTTCACAAAGGTTATGCAGGACTGACTCAACACGTCATCCATTCATACATTCAAAACATCGCTGTACCTAGAACTAATGCATTGTTTGATAATTAACCGCTCCTGCCTTTGGTACGCAGGTAGAGCTATTGTCCGGGTATCAACGCGACGTTCTGGGGGTCGATTATTCTATGTATTTTAGATACCCCAGAGGCCTGTTGGCCCTATCCATAGTAGGGCAGTGTGTTTCAACTGGGAGAATCCTACTAGGCCCATATTCGGATGCATCCTCTACTTGCAGTAGTTGGGTTCAATCCTTTGATCTTAAGGATAACCACGACCCCAAAACCCATGAGTGACTGAGGCCATCGTGGACTCTATCAGGTCCAAAGTAAAATACATGTCACTCAAGGCTGTACCATCACTGTCATTCCACAGTGAGCATAATTCCTGAAGGGGTCTGCCAGTCTTACAATTACTTGGACAGAATCTGCATGCCATTTAGGCAGCCCGTGCTTTAAGCACTACGGGAGTATGTACCCGACCCCATTCAGTCTTCCCCAACACAGTCATTTCTGAGGGGGTACCCCTAACACGATCTTCAACCGCGGGGTATGTGCGACCTTAAGTCTTATTCATATGCATGCAGAACATCGCTCTTTGGCACTTCGGCCACCACGAGCATCACACCTCTTTGGGTGGAAACAACACACTCTGGCTCATCAGCCCTTACGAGTCTGGTTGTGTAACCGTTCTCAATGAGCATGCATATGACTCGATCTAAATAGATCGGCTACTCGGCGTATTTTTACGCAATGAGTCCAAACCTAGCCAAGGCGCAACCTCTACTCCGGCTCAGCGGCCCTTACGAGCAAGGTGCCCTTGCAGGCACAAGGATACGAGCCGATCTGCATCGTTCCATCAACGGACATCATTATGCCGTTCCATTGGTTCCGGCAGCTCTTCTGCCGACCATTTCGTCAGCACCTCCCCTGCTCTACCGGCAGTGGTGCGACGAACCCTTCTACGTTGTAGAGGGCAAACCATGAACTGGGTAGCACTCTGCTATATGTCAGAGTATCCTGCTACGTTCTTTCTGAGCTATTCTTAGCTTCTTTAGAAATTTCAGCAGCACTTTCTCTCTTTTACGGAGAAAGCGTGCGTTTCTTTTATCCATTTCAGCGGCCTCTCCCCTCTTTGGTAGGAAATCGCCACGCTTAATTCGGGAAATGGATGCGCACCGTTGTGCGTAGTTTGCATCCATCAAGGTTGCAGGAACCCTGGGCCATACGTAATTAACTTAGTCTTTACGTAAAGAGCATTTTGCCAAAAAGCGAAGCCTTTCCAATAGGGGCTTCATTCGTCAAGCAGAATCTTGAACGAGGAGCGGTCAAGGAATCGCATGGGCGATTTGGAGTTGATCTCCATTTGAACGCTCATTTATGCGCTATATATGTAGTATAAGCAGAAGCCTGTGCTTTATACAGCGGCGGCGTAAAGAAATGCATATACTATTGTTCAGGGTGTGTAACTGAACGAAATATTCTACATATATAACAAAGCAGAAGCCTTGGCATCGTTCGACGCGACGGCGTAAGTAAATACATTGCAGAAAGCAGGAGCCTTGGCATCGTTCGACGCGACGGCGTAAGTAAATGCATAATCGGAAGTGCAGTAATCGGAAGTACAGAAAACAGGGAGCCTTGGCATCATACGACGCGACGGTAAAGGTAAATTACATAGCCTGTGCGATATAAGACGCGTCGGCAGAATCAGCAGATATACACCTAGATCCGCATCCAACGATAGTTACGAGGCGAGCGGGTGAACACCGAAGTGTCCTAAAGGGCTCAACCAAGAACTAAAGCGAGATACCATTTTGAAGAACGCATATACTGCGTGTTTGAACATAGATATATCTGACGATAGTTACGAGACGAGCGGGTGAACACCGAAGTGTCCAAAAAGGGCTCAATCAAGAACTAAAGCAAGATACTACTTCAGAAAGTATATTCTATATACAAACAGTCAAATACTTGAGAGAGATGGATCAACGAAGCGAACTTACATCAAATCGTGGAAGAAACGGCTCCGGGTTGCTTCTTTGGCTTCGAGCCTTCCTTCGAGAGGTCAGACTAAGTCAGATGAAGCTGACTTAGTTGAGAAAGAGGTAGAGCAGGTCAAGCTACTCAACCTAAGTGGTTTGAACCAAACAGGGTTCAATCCAAGTCAACTGGGTTCAGCAGGTTCGAACTCAACTCAAGTAGGCTAAGTCTGGGTTCAGAAACCCAAACCGGAATCAGGACTAAAAAGGACTTTGACTTTGACTTTAAACCCAACTAGGTTCAAGTCAAGTCAACTGGGTTTGGACCAGGTCAAGTGGGTTCAGACCCAGGTCAGGTGGGTTAGGACCAGGTCAGGCAGGCTCAGGCTAAGTCAGGCAGGCTCAGACCAGGTCAGGTGGGCTCAGGTGGGCTAGGCTAGGTAGGGGAGGTTTAGGAGAGAGAGAGAAGGCAAGAGAGAGAGGGGGGGTCGATTTTTATGAGAAGAGAGAGAGTGGGGAGGGCTATTTATAGCCCAAGCCCACCTCCTCTTGGGAATTTTCATCCCCCTTCTACCCCCTTGGCTTCTTTTTAATTCCAAGAGGTTCCTTGGTGTGGGGCCCACTTGAATATTCCATGGGATATTTTTGTGGGTCCCACCAGATATTTTCTGAGGAATATTTCTGTGGGTCCCACCAATATTTCCGTGGGTCCCGCAAGAATTTCGGGTTTCCGGCGATTTTTTTCTGAAAAATTCTGAGTACGCCATTCCCTTCGTATTGACGTAACTAAGAAAGTTGGCTCGCAGGAATCCTTTGATTTCATTCAGGTAGGAAGTTATGGCTTCCAGAGTGTTTGAGCATATATTCGCGATTCGACGAATATCCTAAGTATAACTGGCTCGCAGGAATTGATTCGTTTTGCATTCTGAGAAGAAATGCTATTTTTACCGGTAAATGCCTCATGAATTTTATTTAGATATTTTCTGAAAAAATTGCGGGTCTTATAGGTGCGCATCCATTTCCCGAGTTAAGCGTAGCAATTTCCCACCAAAGAGGGGAGATGCCGCTGAAATGGATAAAAGAAAACGCACGCTTTCTCTGTTAAAGAGAGGAAGTGCTGCTGAAACACCTGAAGGAGCTAAAGAATGGCTCAGAAAGAACGTAGCAGAAGTGCTACCCAGTTATAGAACGCCTTCTACGATGTAGAAAGGTTCGTCGCACCACTGCTGGTAGAGCAGAGAAGGTGTTGACAAAATGGTTGGCAGAAGAGCTGCCAGAACCAGTTAAGTGGCACAATGATGTCCTTTGTTGGAACGATGTCAGAATGACTCGTCTCCCTGGCACCTGCAAGGGCACCATACTTGTAAGAGCCGTTGCGCCAAAGTAGTGGTAGCGCCTTGACAAGGTCCTGAACTCGTTGCATAAAAATACGCCGAGTAGCCGATCCGTAGAGATCGAGTCATGTGCATGCTCATTGAGAATTATCAGACAACCAGACTCGTAAGGGCCGCTGAGCCGGAGTGTGTTGTTTCCACCGAAAGAGGTGAAGTGCTCGTCAAGGCCGAAGTGCCGAGAGCAGAGTTAAGCATGCATATGAATAAAACCTTTGTTCCACGGTGAAAACGGTGTGGTTGATTGGGGTCGGGTACATACTTCTCAAAGGCTGCCCTATAGGCATGCAATGTTCGTCAAGTAATTGTAAGACCGGCAGGCCCCTTTCAGAATTTCTCACCGAGGAAGACGGTGATGGCGCAGCCTTGAGTGACATATATTTCACCCGAACCTGATAGAGTTCATTGATGGCCTTCGTCACTCAGAGGTATGGAGGTCGTGGTTATCCTTAAATATCTAAGGATTGAACCCAACTACTGCAGTAGCAGAATGCATTCGGATACCTAGTAAGGATCTCTTCTGGTATGCTGTACCGTCCTACTAGGGGGATGGGGTCAACAGGCCTCTAGGGTATCTAAAATACATAGAATAATAAACCCCCAGATCGTCGCGTTGTCGCCCAGATATGAGTCCCCTAAGCCCAGGGGGAGGTGCAATTATCGAAATAAAGCATTAGCTTAGGTACAGCGCTACTTTGAATGTATGAGTGGATGACGTTGTTGAGTCAGTCCTGCATAACCTTTGTGAAGGTATCATGGTCGGTATACTACTGTATCGATTGGGAAAGAACCCCATTGATATCCGTACGACTAAGTGAAACTCGGAGAGCTGTCCTTAGATTCGTAGGATACGGATGTGCCAAGCATAAAGGCTTGAGCTAGACATCCATTCGTGACTCTGAGGAAATCAAGGCTAAGTCGTAGAGACTTAAGAGGTTATTCTAACTCACAGCCCTGAAGAGGCTTATGCAAAGTCATGAAGACTTGCGTGGAAGTTCAACTCATAGCCCTGATGAGGCTTTTGCGATATACGCTAAGTCATGGAGGCTTGAGCGTCATATTATGAACTGCGACCCTGAGTGGTCTATGCATTTACTTGAGTTGAATAGATAGGTGTTTGCCTACTTACCAGACCATCAGTGGTTCTGACCCCGTTTAATGGGGATTTCAGGTGTTGAACTTGCATGGCGATATGCGGAGCAAGGCGGCATCGAGTTTCAGGGTTTCTCTAGACATAGTTGTACTGCTTCCTTTTATTGAACCTATACTGCTTTTCTAAGCAGTGATGTTGCAATAAACAAGTGGTTTTCGATAAAATGGAACACTTTGGTGGTCAATGAGTTGCTTGGCCACATACCTGCAACGTGCTCGGGGTTTTGTAAAACTGACGACTCATTATCGTCTTATTCCGCTGCTAAAAGCTTTTCTAAGTTCCGCTGCAATGAAAAAAAAAAGAAATTCATGAAAATTTTAACTTAGCTTTGTTTTGGAAATCCGGGACGTTACAGAATTGGTATCAAAGCAAGAGTCTGAGAAACCTGGTTCGAGATCCGTCTTGTCCACCATATCGCACTGTAAGTATATTTTGTACTTCTTGTTCTGATCTGGGTGCATCTTTGTATAGATGGCAACTCACGACTCCCAAGGATACTGCTATCGTTGCGGGATCATGCACGATGAGTGGGTATGCCCATATGAAGTCCAAGACTGCCAGTATTGTGGCGAAGAAGGGCATTCCGCCAACGAATGCCAAATGAAGCATACCGCCGATATGGTCGGCGGGGATCGCTTGGTCTTAGGGATGAGACCTCGCGTGTTAGTGGGCCACATTACTCCAGTAGAAGGAGTAGCCGTACTCCAGCAACTTCTGATGAACTACCGTCTCTGGTAGGATTTGACTTGAACTTCCTTGAGGGATTTGGTCAATCGCAAGGCTATCAACAGGCATCATGTACGCCTAGCTTGCACAGTTGGGAGGAGGGATGCAACAACTCCTTCTATAATCCCATTATGATTTCAGATTCCTCGAATCAAAGTACTATTATATGGGGGAACAGAGCGGCTTCACCAACGCCGAGTCTGAATGGCCAGGAAGAGGAATACAACCTATATCATCCCGTTATGGTCTCGGATTCCCCGAGCCATGATGCCACTGAATGGGCAAGTGGACCGGCATCACTGATCTATCCACAAGAGTCGCTTGAGAGTGCGGAAGTGCCGCCCAAGCCAAAGCTAGTTGTGCCTGCACCAAGGCAATGTGGAAGTAAACGATACTTCGGGTTCTTTGGGTCAAGAAAGAAATCCAGTTCCTAGAAGAGACTGGTAGTGTTTTGGAGTCAATAGACTCATGTACCTAGTTTCTCAACGCCTAAAAGTCTGCAGTGCGGCATGACGTTTTGTTTAAGACGATGCTTGTGTAAATGTGATGTATATTAAGTAAATAAAACTTTGCTTCGATATATACATTGTGAAACTAAAACACGTTGTTTGTATGTGGTAGATAAATGGCTCCTACGACGAGGAGAACCATACCAAGCGAGGAGTCCCATACTCAAGGATTTCTGCTAGAAACACTCAACAATTTGGTTACTGCCATTCGAGAAACAAGGCCAGAACCAGTCGCACCTCGAAGCAAAAACCTTGGTGGAATAACCTATGAAAAATTCTTCAAGCTCGATCCACCGGTCTTCGCTGGTAGAGCCGATCCTGAACTGGCAGAAAGTTGGGTCGAAGAGACCGAATGTGCCTTCCTGGTGATCGGAGTACCAGAAGAAAAGAAGACCAACTTTGGCACGTACAGGCTGAAAGACAACGCACGGAAGTGGTGGGATACCACTAAGATTATCCAGTTCTCGGAAGTTGAAGTCATTCCTTGGACTGACTTCCGGAGAGCTTTCATGGATAATTACTTTCCATTACACTCCAGAAACAAGAAGAAGATGGAGTTTCTGGAATTGGAGCAGGGTGGCATGAATCTGATTGACTATACCACCAAATTTCAAAATCTTGAACGGTACTGCTCCCGGTTATTTGAGACCGACCAAGAAAGGGCCGACAAGTACATTAATGGACTGCGAGAAGGGCTAAGGTCACGGGTTATCACCAGCATGCCCCAAACATTTCAAACGGCTGTGCCAGCAGCTTCAAAAATACAAGTGGATTGGGAGCGATCAAAAGTGATCATAACAAAAAGGCCCATAGTTGATGGTGGGAGCAAGAAGAGAATGTTTCCAAGTGGCCAGGGTTCACGACAACCCTTTCAGAAGAAAAGGTTCCAAGGTGGGAACAACACTCAACAAGTTGTAAGGCCAAGGCAGAACATGGCTCCAAACAACCTGCAGTCCAACCCAAACTGCCCAAAATGCCATGTTAATCACGCAAGAGGACCATGTCCACGTGACACAGGTAGATGCTTCTGCTGTGGCAAAGTGGGCCAAATTGCATTAAACCCTAAAAATATGCTATTTTTGACCTAATTCACCAACCAGTTTCAATCCAAGACCTGAATCAGGGGTTAAATCTCCATGTAAATTTATGAGATTTTACAGAGACTAATTAGGAATAAAGACAAAGATTTCCCAATTTACAGATCGGAAAAATCATCTCCGGTTAGGGAGAAACCCTTCCGGCAATCTGAGCTAAAATATATCACTCTTAACAGAGATTAAAACAGCTATTCCAGATTGAAAATACAGACATAAATAGCAATTCTAAACAAAAATCTCTGAAATTTTAGTGGTGAACAGTAGACAGAAAAATAACAATACTCACTTTTTACAGATCTAAAATCGGATCTGTGGTTTGGGATTTATGACTAACAAAAGTCTGATTAGGGTTTTGGTAAACCCTAACGAGCTTTAAATTTAAAAACAGATTCTCTAAAAGGGGAAAAATACTAAACTGTGATAAAAAAACCCGAAAATTTAACAGAAGACAGATCTACTCAATTTGAATCCATAGCACTTTACAGATCTAAAATCGGATATAAGATGAGAGAAATATCATCACAGCAAGTTACCTTCTTGATTTTAACCACGATTTTAAAGCTTTAAAAACCCGATTTGATGTCTGATTTTTTTTTACAGAGTTTTCGAGCTCCAAAACCTCTGATTTTTCTACAGTAACTCAATAACTCATGCATGCATCACATATAAAAAAATCAGAAATAAAACAATGAGTGCTTCAATCCGAACTAACATCATCTTTACTGTTCTAAACCTAAAACACACAGAAATTTAAGAAAACTTGAAAAACCATGCATTAACTAATGTAAATAAATAAAATAAACCATAAACAGTAAAAAAAAAATATTTCTATGCTATAGAACATAAAACAAACATGAATAAACCATGAAAATAAATTAAAAAACAGGGAATCAATGGCTGGAATTTGATATCACCTTTAAAACATAGATTTAACCCATTAAAAGGGTAAATCATGTACTTTATAGGTTAATAATGTAAAGAATCATATTAAAATCAATTCTAATGGATTAAAATCCCTGTAAATCATCCAAAACAGGGTTAGATCACCTTCTTGGACCGTTCTTGCTGGTTCTTGATAGTTCTTGAGGTGAAACCATGGTTGATCTTCCATAAGGAGGGGTGTCCAAGCCTAAATCTAGGTTTAAAGCATTAAAAAGCATTAAATAAAATAAGAAAAGTGAAGAAGTTCATACCTTGGAGTTGCAGCAATGGAGGAAGGGCTGGAGAGGAGAGAGAAGCTCCAAGAATCCAATAGGAGAGAGATGGGAAAATTGACTCCCCTTATGCCTCTATTTATAATAAAAAAATTAGGTTTAAAAATTGACAATTTTGAAAATTTTGGACTCTAAAGGGGGGGGCGATTTTTGGGTGGAGTTACCTATATGCCCTTAGTCTAAATTATCCTAAATAGTTCCTAATTAACCCCTAGCTAAAACTAAGAATCCCCCAAATGTGGTGCCACTTGGCATTCTCTCACATTGGGTTTTTAAAACACTTTTAAAAACCTTTAAAAACACTAGTTTTAAAAACTAACTTTCAAAAATGAGTTTTTCAAAATGGTTTTGACTTTTCTAAACCTCTAACACTAACCAAGACATCAACTAACCCTAGTCTAGCCCTGACTTACTCGAATATGGCGCCACCCCAAGTGGGCCCTACTTGAGTTTTTCAAAAAGCGATTTTAAAACTTGAAATTGAAGGAGTTTTCAAAAGATTTTCAAAAGTAAACTTAAAATTAGGATTTTTGAAATGGCATAAGGTCCTAACTGAGTTAAAATTCCTCTGGATATGGTGCCAACTGAGTGGTCCCACATCGAATTTTGAACATTTTTGAAATAAACACTGAAAATGGCTTTGAAAAGGGATTAAAATCAGTATTTGAAATTCAAGATCTTTGAAAATAGGGTCTCAAGCGAACTGGAACTCCGGGTTAGAGTCCTGAACTCTTAGGACTCTGAGATTTTAGATTTTAAAAGCCAAATGAAAGAATTTTCAAAAGATTTTATCAAGAAATGATGAAATAAGTCAGAAAACACAGTCAGGGTTAGACTCCCAACTCGACCGAACTCTAAAATAGAGTCCTGAACTAACTGGACTCTATGAAATGACCTAAATTTCGAAAACAAACGAAAAAGATTGAGAATGGAAGTAAAACAGACTTAAAAACCAGACTTCTGACCGGATTAGGACTCTGAGACAGAGTCCTGATCGGACTGAAACTTTCAAAAATTTGATGAATAGAGGCATTCAGAAGCGACACCATCTAAATAGGTCTCATCTGTGAATTGAAATCGATTAAAGTTTGAATTTGAAAGGAATCCAGATTGTTTTCTGAGAAAATATTTCAAAATACAAAGTCCTGGGGTTGGAAAATGACAGAGTATTGAATAAAAACCCAGGTTTTGAAATTGATTTTGAAATAAAGCTTTAAAATTCAAATCTGGATTGAATGCTTTAAAATAGGAGTGCTGGATCTCGAAAATGAGATGCAATGTCATACAATGCTATGCAGAATGCGTGCAATGACATGCAATGATCTGTGATGACTTATGAAATGGACAAACACTGGATGAAGGTAAAAATTTGGTGTGTTTACAAGATCCTATTTAAAACAAGATGACTGCAAAAGAAAAAGCAAGAAATAGATTCTCAAGTTTCTCGGCCAATGTCCCCACCCAAGTTATCCTTGTATTTCCGACAGGTATATGTTGTAGGCATCAAAGCCACATCACGGGTGAGCATAATGAAAGGATTATACAGCAGGACACCCAGAAGCAGTCCTTTAGTAATTCCCAAAGTGGAGTATGATATTGATTTAACTACCAACAGTATAATGGACAACACCGAGCAAAAAATGAAGCCTAAGCCAGAGATAAATTATTATCAGTAGTATTATATCAAAATATAAAAACCAGAAAAAATGGGTATGTTGCACCATGGATATTGATGCAGAGCAGGTGAATAGTGTTCATCGATCATTGAAAAATAAAATAAAATGTGAAGCATATGATAAAATGAAAACATTGAATCAGAATGGCAGACAAACAAAGGGTAAAAACAGGAGAATAAAATATTGGAACATATACGGGCCGATCTTACCTATGGTAATGAGGGGCGAAAAATGCCATCCGAGCTATTTTGGTTTACCAAGATTCAGCAAATGGTAATTAAAGAAAATTACAGGTCCAAAAAGAGAAGGCCACCCGATACAGGTCAAGATAATCATCAAAAGAAATACCTAGTGTAAGTGAGGGATCATACGAGGCAATAAAAAATAAAAACAGGATATAAATAACTCAAATCATGTGAAGATTAATGGAACTCTGAAAATAAAAAAAAGGAGAAGGAGATGTGGGAATCAGAGATTCCGTTAATTTTGCATACAGATGGGTCGGTGTTTGCTATATGCAAAACTGACACCACCATGGTGCTCTATCCGTGCGATTTAAACAGAAATTAAAAAAAAGGAAGATCAAAAGCAACTGAAGAGGAGTAAAATTTAAAACGAATGAACTACGTGAAGAAGGAAAAATTTCACAGAAAAAACAGAAAAGGAGGGGAAAGGCTTACCTTGATGATGCTTCTGCAGTAGGGTCGGCTTACCTTAGCGGATGGATAAGACCAGGAGAGGAAGCAATAAGGGGAAAAGACGGAATCGTGAAGAGAAGAGGGGATGCTGGGGTGAAACACGATCGATGCATGAAGAGGAGGGCAATGGGGAGGTGAAAATGGATCGTAATGGAGAAGTGAGGAGGTGAAGAAGCGGTCCTGAAGAAGACCTTTCATGCCCCTTTTAAAGATTAAGAAGATGATTCGAGAGAAAAAGTGGTTGAAGATGAACGGTTTGGGGCATGGCCATGGAGGGTTCGGTCTCAATTTATAAAGAATAAGTCTCAATTTATAAAGAATAAGTCTTTCAAAAACTTGACTAAGAGCATCAAGGTGATTCTCTTCTTCTTTAGACTTAACCAAAATGTCATCCACATATGCATCCATATTCTTATGCATTTGATCGTGAAAAATGACGGTCATTGCCCTTTGATAGGTTGCCCCGGCATTTTTTAGCCCAAATGGCATGATTGTGTAGCAGAAGGTTCCCCATGGGGTAGTAAATGAAGTCTTGGACTGATCACGAACAGCCAATTTGATCTGATTATAACCTGAATATCCGTCCATGAAAGAAAACATGGCATGACCTGATGTGCTATCGATCAACAGGTCAATATTAGGAAGTGGATAATCATCTTTCGGGGTAGCCTTATTGAGATCCCTGAAATCAATGCAGATCCGAACTTTTCTGTTCTTTTTAGGGACTGCCATGATATTTGCCAACCAATCTGGGTAATCAATGGCCCAGATGAAGCCTGCTTTCAATAAATCTTCAAGCCCTTCCTAGACTTGCTGCTCAATTTGAGGGTCTAACTTCCTCAGTTTCTGCTTGATTGGTCTGGCTTCTGGTTTCAACTTGAGTTGATGCTCAACCAGCTTGATATCCAATCTTGGCATATCTTCATAAGTCCAGGCAAATACGTCCTGATGCTTTTCGAGGAATTGGATGAGTCTAGCTTTTTCAACTTCGCTTAGACTCGACCCGATTTTGAGAATTTTCGGATCATCTTCCGACCCAATGTTGATATCCTCAGTTGGATCTTGAACCAAAGATGAGGGTTCATCTTGCTTCTGAATGTGAGCAAATTCTGGTAATTCTTGAATAGTAGAATCAAATTCGGCTGGCTCTTCGGTCTGTTCCGCTGTCTGACTGACCTCTGCTCTGTCTTTCATCTTAGGAAACTTTGCCAATTTCAGATATTTGGGATTGATAACGAATCTTGTCATTGATTCAGGAGTTAATAGTCCTGAAAATGTAAGAAAGGTTGTTTAAGAGAAAGTACGAGCCAAATCAAATTTTTGTATAAAGCAAAGAATAATGACATAGACAAAATATAAGAAGAAATGATAGATACTCGAATATGAAGAAAAGGCTTGATCTTTCATTGATTGAAGTAAAGAATTTACAAGACTCTGACAAAAGATGGGACTGTATTGTCCCTACAAGATTTAAACAAAGAAATGATAACAGAAAAGGCAGGAAAACTGAGGCATCATCTTCACTTGTTTCCCCTGACGAAAACTGTCTTTTTGCTGGAATCCTGGCCGGTAAATCCCAACCCTCAGCTGTTTGAATGTCGAACTGGAATGATGGGCTCTATCATGCCGTCTTCATCTTTCCCCATGCCTCGGAATGGCTGATATCCATGTTTGATCAACAGATCGAATCTCTTTCTTGTTTTAGAAAACTGAGGAAATAAGGGATGATCTTTGAAGGAGGTGTAATTAATGCGTCCTCCTAATTTGAAGAAACAAGGTCCCTGCCATTGGACCGTGGCTGCCACGCTCTCTTCTTCTACGATATCTTTTAACTTCAGCATCTCCAGGCTGTCACTGAGATTGATCTCCTCTGCCTCCCGGATGCTAGGTATATCTGCTGTAAATGTCGGTCGAGGAATCATCGACTGTGGCAGCCTTTCTTCAGGGTCTTTGCCCAAAATGGTAGTGATCATTCCACCTTTGGACCACTTGATGCACTGGTGGAGAGTTGATGGAACAGCATTGGCATTGTGGATCCATGTTCGTCCCAACAGAAGATTGTAAGTCGGCGGCACATTGACGACATGGAATAGGACGGTGTGCACTGAGTAGTTGATAAAAATTTCTAAGAAAATCTTGCCCTTGGCGGTCTGCCCGTGATTGTCAAAACCGTAGATGGTAATGGGATCAGGCACATATTCCTCTTCCTTCAATCCCAAGGCTTTCGCTGTCATTTCGGGGCAAATATTTAGACTGCTGCCTCCATCAACAAGAACATGTGGGACAGTCATGCCCCTGGTTCTTACCACGATATACAGTGCATTGTTATGAAAAGAATGAGGCTTAGGCAAATCCTCATCAGAGAAGGTAATAGGCGCGTTAGTCATCGCCTGGTTTACAATCTGTGCCATATCTTCGGGCGTGGTGCCCAGCTTCACCTTGATCTTCCTCAATAAGTCATCTAACTTTTCTTGATGATTAGGAGAATCATGGGTTAATTAAAAAATAGAGATATTTGAAAGCGCTGTAATAGGCTTTTGAAGGCTTTTGGCCCGCTCTTCTGCTGCTTCTAAGGTTTCTGCTTCGTCTGTGTAGGCTTCCCTTTTCAGAAATCTCTTTGGAAAAACTTGGGTTTTCCCACTCTCAACTGACATGTTTCTGATGTTAAAAAATGAGAGGATATACCCTCTCTGAAATGCAGGATGATCCTGATGTAGAACCATTACCTGATGCTGCAAACTTATCTCCTTGCTGGAACAAGGATGTATATGACTCTGTGGGAGAAAAGAATCTTCCGAAATGGTTGATGTTGAATGCTTTGGGAATGGGGCAGATAGGATGTCCATTTTGCCCTCTTCTTCATCCTCGATGAGGATGCTTTTATCAATGCAGTCCTGGATCAGATGCTTCAGGACGAAGCAATATTCAGTGTCATGGCCCATTGCCTTGTGGAACTTGCAGTATTGTTCCTTAAATCTTCCCATGAGCACTGGCGGATCTGCAACCTTGGGAAGTTTCACCATCCCGTGAGACAACAAGTATTCCAGAATTTTTTCTAGAGACTGGTCGAGGGGGGTGAATTTCCGATCCCTGCTCCAGTTTATGTGCTTAGGTTTTTCTTGAAGGTCCCCCTTTTGTTGAGAACCGGTCGGGAGAGGCTTGTCACTACTCTTGAAGAATTTGCCCTTTCTGCCTCTATTTTGTTCGGGTTTCATGCCACTGCCTTGCTTGCTGCTACTGCCCTGATCATCCCTTGGAACCTCAGCTGAGTACGTGAAGTGTGCTTTCTTTTTCGGGTCCTGGACATTCTTGGCCAAAGCAACACCTTCATACATCCCATTCTACACTCCCATCTCGAGCCATTATGCTCGCTTTGTTAGTTCAATAAAGGACTTGGAGAGATATGGGAAAAGAAGACTTTTTAGGGGTTGGGAGAAGTTATTGAGGATGACTTGGAGGGCATGCTCTTCAGAAATAGGATTCCTCATTTTGTTGCAAAGGCTCCTCCATTTGTGAATGAAATCCCTGGCCTTCTCATTGGGCTCCTGTTTCAGGTTGCACAGGTGGTTCAGGGTGGGCAGAGTTTCCGTATTGAATAGGAAGCGTTCAACGAACATGTTGACAACTTTTTCAAAATCCCTTAGTTCAATGGGATTGACGTGCTCGGCGTACCATTTGGCAGCTATCCCCTCCAGACTGCGGGGAAAACAGAGAAATAGAGCACGGTTGTCTTTGCTGAATCGGGCGCATTCCGCAAAGAATATGGCAAGGTGAGCCTTAGGATCCCCGGATCCATCAAACTTAATGAACTTTCTGGGGAGGTTCTCTAGATTGATGTCCCCTTCCAAGCCGAGGTAAAAAACTTGTTTGGTGTATGACATTTTTCCTTTATCCCGGACTTGTAGGTCTTTAACAATTTTGGTCAGTGCTTGGATTGAATCCTCTGCGGGGGCCCTATACTTGGGTTTGTTCACTGACAATGGCTCTTCTACTGGCTTCTTGGATTGCCGCAGATGTTTCGAGATATAGATCAGCTGCTCTTCTTCCTCGGAGTTCTCTTCTGCTGACTCAGAATCTTCAGAAGTACTGTCACGCTGTACTTTCTGCTTGCTAATTTTGACCGGCTTCTATATGGGTTTCTTCTTAGCTTTGCTCTTAGAAGCTGCCTTCTTTGGAGCCGCCTTAGCCTGTTCGGCCATCATTTTAGTCATCATTTTCTGAAAAACCCGGTACATGGCCGGATCAACATCACTCTCATCTCTGGAGTCATGCTTTTTGGATAATCGGGGAGAATTCATCTTCTCTGGCTCGCTGTCACTGTGCCTTTGAGCAGCCTGCTTACCAGCCCTTGTTTGAACCATTTTCAGATGCCAAAGTTTTCCTGTAGAATAATGGGAATGGTTAGAATATGGAGGAGATTTTTCGAAAATTATAACTTTTGAAGAAAAAGAATGAAGGATTTCGGTAGACAATTTCAAGAGATTATCCCATTACCCGAGATTGGGTCATCACACGATTTGTGATAATTGTGTTACCATTTGATGATAACAGAGAAATGTGCCTTGTTACCTAGGCGAGGTCGTCAACCATGAGAAAATATATTTAAAGAAAATGTAGGAGGAATGTCCCATTTACCCGGGATGAGGTCATCACACAAAATTTGTGACTATTTGTGCTATAAACAAAATATAGAAAACAATATTTTTGGCCAAAAAGTAAATTTTTATTGATATTTTTAACATTCAAAGACAAAGAGAGGGTGGGCAGACAGTTTGCCACCACTCTTGATATTCAGATGATACATTTGGTCCCGGAAATATAGACAGAGAAATAAAGGAATCCCAGGTATATTTGGCGACATGATATGCCCCAGACCACTGATCCAACTGCAGGTTGAATTCTGACACGTTGCCTGTCGGGAAACGGGTGTTGGCACGAACCTGCCACTGTGAAAACTACCTCAGACATCATTCTGGTTGATAATCAACATAAAAGAAAGGGCCCATCAACTTGTAGCGCTTGTCGCGAGCGTAGGTGTATCGAGGTTTTGTCAAAAAAGTCCCAAGTAATCTCCTCTTGATGCAGTTTCTCGATCAGAGCTCGGCATTGGATGATTGTCTTTGGCTGCTTACTGTTGAACCTGAAAGAACTGGCCTTCGAGGGAACATGTCGCAGGAACCACGACTGCAAGGCGTAAGTGCATCCTTCTACCAAAATGGTCTCCCCAAGAGCAAATTGAGCCAAGCCTCTGTAAAGGAAAGCCAAGGCTACCATAGAAACTGAAAGCTGACGGGTCTGCTTGCTTCCCCATCTTCGAAAGAGCTGGGCAACTCTGATATCTATAAAATTCTGACCATCTTGGAAGAAAGCTAACCCCACTGTGCACAGGATCATGGCATGTTGAATCCTGTCCTTTGCTGCTCGAGATAAAGTGTCAACCTCCTCGTAGGTCCCATACTTGCGATAGAGTTCAAACAGGTCGATGAACTGATTCCCATCAATCTCAATAAGAGGCCAGGATCTGCTCCCTGTTGCTCTGGCTAAGGCTTTATGAACATCCACCCCTTTAATGTTGATCAAAAACTGTTGCTCGATAGGATCATCTAGCTGACCGGCTGGTTCGGGCAATCCCATGATATCGTTGAACTCATCCATCAGTAGAGTCATCTCTCCCCAAGGAAACCAGAATGTGCAGGTATGCGGATTCCACCGTTCTGCCATAGCTTGAATCAAAGCTCCATTGATGGTTTGCTTGCTTACCGCTGATGCCATCTCCAACCCACAGTCATCCAAGTGGTCTGGGAATATACGTGAGAAGGTGGCGAACCAAGAATAATACCACCGAGGGAAGAAAGGTCGAGACTGGATGACCCGCAGATCCGGGGATCCATCCTGAATCTGATAGAAGACATGATCTCGAGGGAAAGACAACATCGAGGGAATTTGATGCCATTGAAATGATACTGGAAAAAAAGAAGAGTGAGGAAATTTAGATAGACTTTTTTAAATAATCAAACCTGAAAATTTTAAAAAGGTTGATGAAATTTTAAAGGAATTTTCCAGGGTTTTGAAGAAAATTTGATCTAAAAGAGAAAAGAAATGTAGGTAGAGAGAAATATACACCTGGGGTTTTTGAAAATAAAGGTGAGTTTTGAATAATACACCCAAGGTTTTGAAAAAGGGTTTGATACATATATATGAAAGAATAAAAGAATTATCATACAACTAAAGCTGCACAAACAAGGATGTGCACACAACACTCCCTAAAGGCTGACTCTAAATATAATATTTGAAATGGCTTGTAGGACCTTAATCCTAACTCTAGAGCTCAGATCATCTGATTCCAATCAAGATACGCCGATATACTCGAGCCGAAGCTCGAAGTACGTGGCATAGAAATATTTCTCTGGTTCTAAGGTAATGGCTTCCCAACATCCTTGAGCACCTACCGATATACCTCGGACTATGGCCCTTAGGTACGTGGTAGGGGGGCGCGAACCCAAATAAGTGGTCCAGTTGTGAGGCTCTCTCCCGAACTATTGTTCAGTGAGACAACCCAGCAACGTGAAGACCGGGACAATATAGGTAAGGGAGATTTTTCAAAATATGCTCAACATGCAAGAAATCAGATGGCTCTAATGCAAGTCCTAAAGAGATAGATTAAAACGAAGAGAAGCATACACTTGCATACATTGTTTTGCATTCAATCTCTAAAATTTAGGAGAGTCGTATTTCAGACCTAAGTCTAATGTGTGCATGGAATAATCCCCTCAATATGGTCCTACCAAACCATACTTAAATCCTATATGCAATGATGTCAGCTTAAGACAAAATCAAGGCCCCTAAGGTTTGCATGGAAATATAGCTGACATTTTGAAGAATAAAGACTTAGATAATGTCAAAGCAAAAGAAAAGGCATAATTCGACTAGACGGAGACGTGTCCCATCTCGGTCGCCAAAATTGCGATCATCGCAAAATTTTTCCTCTCTTGTGTATTTCTCTCTTTTCCTTCTCTTTTCCTTTCCAATCTCTATTTCCTCCTTTTTGAATGGAGAAAATAAAAGACAGAAAGAAAGAGAGAAGAGAAAAGAAAAGAAAAAAAGGAGAGAAGATGAACTCTTTTGCGGGGTCTCACTTGACCTTAATTTTGAATTTTTTTGAAATAACTCGCCTCCGTTTTTGAAATATTTGCGGGAAATCTTGAGAGACGGGATCCGCTCGTCGGTACGAGGTTCGACCGTTCCTGGCGCCTTTACCAGGGGTAATCGAACCAAGGGTCGAATTTTATGCCTTTTGTTTTGCTAAGAAGTTATCTAAGAACTTATCCTAAGTCTAAATGCACAAAGAATCATGCTTGTGCAAATGCAAAGATGTATGCTCTTTTGAAAATGTTTTAAAGAATTCCCAAGTGTTTCTGAGGTGAATCTGATAAAGTGAAGAAATGATTTCTAACATTAGAACTTTAAGATTAAAGTTCTAAGTTTTTAGAATAATCAAGAGCTTTTGGGAAAATAAATCTGGATCTGGAAAGAGATGATTTTAAAGTTTTGAGATAAAAGAAGAAGAAAGGAATTTTCAAAGTCATAAGTGGACTTTGCGTCAGAATAGAAATGAAAATGGAATTGAATCAGAAGGAAAAATAGAATTGGGATAATTGAGAAATGAAATTGATTTAAAAGTTGGAATTTCAAGATGAAGCCTGAATCCAAGATCTGGATTCTAAATAGAGTTCAAAGTTGAATTTTTGGATTTAGGATCCGAAATGGGAACTTGATTTTAAATCTAGAATGAAGTGGAATTGGTTCTAAGAATTGGAATCAAGATGGAATTTGGATCTGAATTTTTGAATGGAATTGGATTCAAGATTTGGAATCTAAGATGAAGTTTGGATCTGGAATCTAAGATCCAAGATAGAATTGGATTTTGGACCCTAAAATGCAATTGGATCTGAAATCTGAGATCCAAAGTAGAATGGGATACTGGATCCTAAATGAAATTTGAATCTGTAATCCGAGATCCAAAGTAGAATCGGTTTTTGGGTCCTAAGGTGGATTTGGATCTGAAGTCTGAGATCCAAAGTAGAATTGGGTTCTGGATCCTAGAATAGATTTGGATCTGAAGTCTGAGATCCAAAGTAGAATTGGGTTCTGGATCCTAGAATGGATTTGGATCTAAATCTGAGATCCAAAATAGAATGTGGATCTAAGGTCTAAGATCCAAAAGGAGAAGTTGGATTCATACTTGGAAATCTGGATCCAAGTTGAGATTTAACTTTGGTCTCAGGTTTTGAAAAGTCCAAAATAGGACTTTTGAAGATGGATCTGGGTTTTGAAAACCCAAATTGAACTTAGGAAGGTTTGGATTTTGAGATTCAGAGTGAATCTCAACTTTGATTCAAAACTGGAAGAAAACTTGATTTTGAATCAGAAGATGAATCAGAAACTTCAAAGTTAAATTGAACTTTGAAATTGAATTTTGAATTGAGTTGGAAATTTGAATATAAAATGATCTCAAAGTCAAATTGGACTTTGAAATTGAATTTTTGAATTTTGAAATGAGATAGAATTGGATTTGAATAAGATTTGATCTAAAAAATGAAGAAGAAGAATCACTTGGAATTTTGGAAAGGAAATTTTGAAAACATGATGCAATTCTATCCTATATGATAATGAATTTGAATAAGTTTGAAATTGGATTTGAAAATTATATTTCATTCTTCAAATGAATTTAAATAAGATTAATGATATAATACACTCCTGACTATGGTCATTGAATGTATTATATAATATTCATATCTAACTTCAAATGAAGGATAAAATACCCTTTTAGTGCTTTTATAGAATTTAAAATGAAATTAACCCTCAATATACCCTGACTATGGCCATTGGTATATATTTTGGGTTAATTTTAAGTTAAATTCTGATAAAAGAAAAATATTTAAGAAAAATATTTTAGAAAAATATGATGAATTTTGAAAATGGATCCAGTGTGGATCCAGTGTTATTTTGTAAAAGATAAAAATGCTAAGTTTTGTCCACACCCTGACTATGGCCATTGATGTGGATCATCTACTTAGTATCAATTACCTCTTACGAAATGGTGCATGTGCCATTCGTGTTTCACCATTGTGAGAATTTGAGGAATGAAAGGAAAAATGCATGAAAACAAGCAATTTATTATGTTTATAATGCTCATCCATTCTACCTAAAGCAGGAAATGTAAATTCTCATTCCAATCTAACTATTACAATAGATGAAATCAGATGTACAACCCCAAGTAATGATATCTTTTCCATATTTCCTATAATTATAGGGGATTTAATTGCTTGCTACTGAGAAGGAGGAATGTCGGCGGCTATTGTATGTTACTGCCAGGTGAGATCGAATCTTGTGATTTGAGGGTTGCTGGAATTTTTAAGGAGCGAGCCGATCCGATTCTTCGTTCGCAGGAGTTTCTGAAGGAAGGAAGGGGTCGATTCTCCTTCAGAGGGAACCAAAGAGAAGTATGATGACTCCACTTTGCTTGCAGGGATTCCGGAAGAGGTCGGTTCTTCTTCAAGGGGAACCAGAGAGAAATCTGGTGGCTTCACCTTGCTTGCAGGGACTCCGGAAGGGGAGAGTAAAAGGGGAGAAATGGTGGATTGTTGTACGCAATGCTAAGAGAGGAATGGATGATCGACAAAAAAAGAATGGATTATAATGGCTTTTTGCAGAGAAAAACTTAGTGATGAAGATCAGTATTCGCAAGGGAAAATGGATGCCAACAAAGAGTCGATGAAAAACAAAAGGATGATTAGCAAGGAAGAAGATTGATGCCGGATGGTGCCCCTCTTTCCCTTGTTCCTCTTTTTTATAGATGAAGGAGAAGGTTTGTGAACGAGAGTCGTTGGAGATGGAGGATGGAGGAACAGGCCCACTGTTGCAAATCGGACGATGGAGAGGAGAAGGAAGAAGGCGCGAGAAGAGTTCGTTAAAGTTTTGCCAAGTTTTCAAAAAGGTAGTTCTTCTTTTAAGAATTTTCTAAAAAATGGTTAAGGAATGAGGTTTTTGGTAAAAATGGCTTCAAAAAGCTTGGAAATCATCCGTTTTTCTTTGTAGCTTTTCTCGATTTTTTTTTTTTTGGTTTTTATGTTATTTTCTATTTTTTTTGGTATTTTTAGAAAAATTCTAAAGTTTTACGAGAAACCAAAGATTAAAACTAATTTTTTTGCGTTTTTTTTTATAAAAATATTTACAAAAAGGATTTTTTTCGAGAATTAAAAAGCTATTTTGAGAAAATTTCTTAAAAAAAATTGTATTTGGATCCGGATTTTGAGGAAGTATGGATTTGAAGTATTGGATTCGGATCCGAAGTTGATTTATATGGATTTTAATTCAGAAAATCTGAAGAATGATCAAAATTTTTAGCTTTGTTTTTCTCATAAAATGAAACCAGGGGCAAAATGGTCATTTTTACAAATTTTTGAAAAATTTGGGGTGTTCACAGATGCCCCTCTTTGCTACTAAGCCGGTTGAAAGCCGAGCTTAGTGGCCAAGATAACACTCCAAATTTTGAAAAATGCCCCAGTCAGCAGATCTGAATTTGGTGTGGAGGAATTTATTTGGGAAATATGGCTTTTCAGGCTTTGAAACCTTATCGTGAATGGTTTTGGGGAGACGAAATCCTCGAAATGATATGATTGAGTAAAAGATGAGGAAATCGTGATGGGACTTTAGATGGAAATTCTGAAATGGTGGGAAATGAGAATTTTGATCAGGTCTCGTGGGTGAGACAAGATATTCTTTTGGAATGGTTCAGGTTTAGCCCTTAACCTGGATGGGACGAAGATATATCAAAAATGAATTTGGAATGAGGAAAGGAATACACGAGGACTTTGATGGGACATTTTTGAAAAATGCCTCGTGAGACGAAGCTCAAGTAAAAGGGTTTTTGTTGCGCTTGTGAATGTGGATTCCCAAGCTAGTTCGTACTTCCTTTGTGTTTTTCAACTTCGTTGGATATGTTCGTAATCTTATCCTTGTGAAGGATATATTTCTGGAAGCGATCTTTCAGACAAAAGGTTAGAGCCATGTCTGTGCCGATTGAATCCTGTGTTCCTCGTTGGAGGATGTTGTTGTTTCCCAATTGTTCTTGGTGATGAGAACATGTGTGTCTAGAAGTGGCTTTTGTGTTGCCGATGATGGCAATCGACTCCTGAGAGGGTTGTTGTTGGGAACAACATAACACCGGACCTTAGGGTGTTGTTGCTCTTGGGAGAGCATTGTGGGAGTTCTTGTTTCTCAACCACAGTCGAGAGAGATTGTGGTGTGATGAGTTGGCTCAGGTGGTGATTCCTGGTAGTGCCAACGATACTATCAGGGTGGTGACTCTCTGACAATGCCAATAGGGTGGTGATTCCCTAGTGATGCTACTGAAGTGGTGATTCTTCAGTAATGTCGTTAGAGTGGTGATTCTCCAGCTATGCTGTTAGAGTGGTGACTCTCTGACGATGCCATTAGGGTGGTGATTCCCTAATGATGCTACTCAAGTGGTGATTCTTCAGTAATGCCATTAGGGTGGTGATTCCCTAGTGAGGTGGTGATTCCTTAGTATTGCCGCTAGAGTGGTGATTCTCTAGCAATGTCGTTAGAGTGGTGACTCTCTAATGATGCTGTCAGGGTAGTAACTCTCTGATGATGTCATAGAGGTGGTGATTTCCTCATGATGCTACTGGGGTGGTGACTCTCCAGTAATGCCGCTAGAGTGGTGATTCTTGGCGATGCCATTAGAGTAATGATTCTCTGATGAAGGTTGTTGAAGTGATGATTCTTCAACGATGCCATTTGAATGACGACCCTCTTGTGATGATGTCAGAGTGGTGATTCTCCGGATTGCGTGTTAGAGTGGTGATTCTCTAACATTAGTCATCTAGAATGGTGATTTCCTGACTGCAGCGGCCCTATGCGGTGTCGCTTGTGTTGTTGCGCAATTAGAATTGTTTTGTGGCACTATTTGAATTATGCATTGTGTGCTCGAAACCTTAAAAGATTATTGTAGCTATTAGTTAGCAAACATGATTGTGAAACTTATTAGTTTATTATTCCTATATTTTTCTGTGTTGATAGATGGCATGGAAGGCCAGATGCGACGATATCATGGGTACTGTGAACAACCTTGAGGAGGTTGTGCATCAGCAAGTGGTTGCGATGCAACAGATGGGCGCAAACCTTCAGCAGGTAGCCCATGATAGGCAGAATGTAGGTATGATCACCTATAAGCCCTTTATGGAATTAGATCCTCCTACTTTCCTGGGTAAGACAGACTGTGATCATCGCAAAATTTTTCCTCTCTTGTGTATTTCTCTCTCTTCCTTCTCTTTTCCTTTCCAATCTCTATTTCCTCCTTTTTGAAAGGAGAAAATAAAAGACAGAAAGAAAGAGAGAAGAGAAAAGAAAAGAAAAAAGGAGAGAAGATGAACTCTTTTGCGGGGTCTCACTTGACCTTAATTTTGAAAATTTTTGAAATAACTCGCCTCCGTTTTTGAAATATTTGCGGGAAAACTTGAGAGACGGGATCCGCTCGTCGGTACGAGGTTCGACCGTTCCTTGCGCCTTTACCAGGGGTAATCGAACCAAGGGTCGAATTTTATGCCTTTTGTTTTGCTAAGAAATTATCTAAGAACTTATCCTAAGTGTAAATGCACAAAGAATCATGCTTGTGCAAATGCAAAGATGTATGCTCTTTTTGAAAATGTTTTGAAGAATTCCCAAGTGTTTCTGAGGTGAATCTGATAAAGTGAAGAAGTGATTTCTAACATTAAAACTTTAAGATTAAAGTTCTAAGTTTTTAGAATAATCAAGAGCTTTTGGGAAAATAAATCTGGATCTGGAAAGAGATGATTTTAAAGTTTTGAGATAAAAGAAGAAGAAAGGAATTTTCAAAGTCATAAGTGGACTTTGAGTCAGAATAGAAATGAAAATGAAATTTTATCAGAAGGAAAGATAAAATTGGGATAATTGAGAAATAAAATTGATTTAAAAGTTGGAATTTCAAGATGAAGCCTGAATCCAAGATCTGGATTCTAAATAGAGTTCAAAGTTGAATTTTTGGATTTAGGATCCGAAATGGGAACTTGATTTGAAATCTGGAATGAAGTTGAATTGGTTCTAAGAATTGGAATCAAGATGGAATTTGGATCTGAATTTTTGAATGGAATTGGATTCAAGATTTGGAATCTAAGATGAAGTTTGGATCTGGAATCTAAGATCCAAGATAGAATTGGATTTTGGACCCTAAAATGGAGTTGGATCTGAAATCTGAGATCCAAAATAGAATGGGATACTGGATCCTAAATGATATTTGGATCTGTAATCCGAGATCCAAAGTAGAATCGGTTTTTGGGTCCTAAGGTGGATTTGGATCTGAAGTCTGAGATCCAAAGTAGAATTGGGTTCTGGATCCTAGAATGGATTTGGATCTAAATCTGAGATCCAAAATAGAATGTGGATCTAAGGTCTAAGATCCAAAAGGAGAAGTTGGATTCATACTTGGAAATCTGGATCCAAGTTGAGATTTAACTTTGGTCTCAGGTTTTGAAAAGTCCAAAATAAGACTTTTGAAGATGGATCTGGGTTTTGAAAACCCAAATTGAACTTAGGAAGGTTTGGATTTTGAGATTCAGAGTGAATCTCAACTTTGATTCAAAACTGGAAGAAAACTTGATTTTGAATCAGAAGATGAATCAGAAACTTCAAAGTTAAATTGAACTTTGAAATTGAATTTTGAATTGAGTTGGAAATTTGAAGTTTGAATATAAAATGATTTCAAAGTCAAATTGGACTTTGAAATTGAATTTTTGAATCTTGAAATGAGATAGAATTGGATTTGAATAAGATTTGATCTAAAAAATGAAGAAGAAGAATCACTTGGAATTTTGGAAAGGAAATTTTGAAAACATGATGCAATTCTATCCTATATGATAATGAATTTGAATAAGTTTGAAATTGGATTTGAAAATTATATTTCATTCTTCAAATGAATTTAAATAAGATTAATGATATAATACACTCCTGACTATGGTCATTGAATGTATTATATAATAGTCATATCTAACTTCAAATGAAGGATAAAATACCCTTTTAGTGCTTTTATAGAATTTAAAATGAAATTAACCCTCAATATACCCTGACTATGGCCATTGGTATATATTTTGGGTTAATTTTAAGTTAAATTCTGATAAAAGAAAAATATTTAAGGAAAATATGATGAATTTTGAAAATGGATCCAGTGTGGATCCACTGTTATTTTGTAAAAGATAAAAATGCTAAGTTTTGTCCACACCCTGACTATGGCCATTGATGTGGATCATCAACTTAGTATCAATTACCTCTTACGAAATGGTGCATGTGCCATTCGTGTTTCACCATTGTGAGAATTTGAGGAATGAAGGGAAAAATGCATGAAAACAAGCAATTTATGATGTTTATAATGCTCATCCATTCTACCTAAAGCAGGAAATGTAAATTCTCATTCAAATCTAACTATTACAATAGATGAAATCAGATGTACAACCCCAAGTAATGATATCTTTTCCATATTTCCTGTAATTATAGGGGATTTAATTGCTTGCTACTGAGAAGTAGGAATGTCGGCGGCTATTGTATGATACTGCCAGGTGAGATCGACTCTTGTGATTTGAGGGTTGCTGGAATTTTGAAGGAGAGAGCCGATCCGATTCTTCGTTCGCAGGAGTTTCTGAAGGAAGGAAGGGGTCGATTCTCCTTCAGAGGGAACCAAAGAGAAGTATGATGACTCCACTTTGCTTGCAGGGATTCCGGAAGAGGTCGGTTCTTCTTCAAGGGGAACCAAAGAGAAATCTGGTGGCTTCACCTTGCTTGCAGGGACTCCGGAAGGGGAGAGTAAAAGGGGAGAAATGGTGGATTGTTGTACGCAATGCTAAGAGAGGGATGGATGATCGGCACAAACAGAATGGATTATAATGGCTTTTTGCAGAGAAAAACTTAGTGATAAAGATCAGTATTCGCAAGGGAAAATGGATGCCAGCAAAGAGTCGATGAAAAACAAAAGGATGATTAGCAAGGAAGAAGATTGATGCCGGATGGTCCCCCTCTTTCCCTTGTTCCTCTTTTTTATAGATGAAGGAGAAGGTTCGTGAACGAGAGTCGTTGGAGATGGAGAATGGAGGAACAAGCCCACTGTTGCAAATCGGACGATGGAGAGGAGAAGGAAGAAGGCGCGAGAAGAGTTCGTTAAAGTTTTTCCAAGTTTTCAAAAAGGTGGTTCCCCTTTTAAGAATTTTCTAAAAAATGGTTAAGGAATGAGGTTTTTGGTAAAAATGGCTTTAAAAAGCTTGGAAATCATCCGCTTTTCTTTGTAGCTTTTCTCAAGTTTTTTTTTTTGGTTTTTATGTTATTTTCTATTTTTTTTGGTATTTTAAGAAAAATCCTAAAGTTTTACGAGAAACCAAAGATTAAAACTATTTTTTTTGCATTTTTTTTTTTATAAAAATATTTACAAAAAGGATTTTTTCCGAGAATTAAAAAGCTATTTTGAGAAAATTTCTTCAAAAAAAAATGTATTTGGATCCGGATTTTGAGGAAGTATGGATTTGAAGTACTGGATTCGGATCCGGAGTTGATTTATATGGATTTTAATTCAGAAAATCTCAAGAATGATAAAAAATTTAGCTTTGTTTTTCTCATAAAATGAAACCAGGGGCAAAAAGGTCATTTTTACAAATTTTTAAAAAATTTGGGGTGTTCACACAGACCCTGAAGCTGCCGAGTCATGGCTATGAGAGATAGAACGCATTTTTTGCATTCTGGATGTCCCTAAGGAGCGAAAAGTGAACTTCGACACCTATCGTTTGAAGGACCACGCTGAGAAGTGGTGGGGCACAATCTCTACGGTTAAATTCCAAAACAGGAATGTTACGTGGGATGAATTTGTAGAGGTTTTTAACTCTGCATATTTTCCCAAGCATGAGCGGAGCAAGAAGATGCAAGAATTTTTGGACCTGCAACAGGGAACGACAACCCTGTCTGATTACATCACTAAGTTTCGATGTTTGGAGCGATATTGTCCGAATGTATACGTCGTGGAAAAGGATCGAGCAATGAAGTTTGCTCATGGGTTGAAGCCAACTCTCAGAACCAACGTGTTCACTAATGGACCAAAGTCACTTGACGAGGCCATCGAGGTAGCAACACTATTAGAAGAAGCCCAGATTGAGGAGCAGAAGAACCAGTGGAATGGAGCCGGATCACAGACCAAGATTCTCGCGTGTACCAGCGAAAAGGATCCCGGTGGAGATGAGTCCACACTGCCTGCAAAGAAGCAAAAGCGTCAGGAAGACTACCAGAATCGCCGACAACATAGTCCATCTCGACAACAAGGTGTTCAACGAAAGTGTAGACGGTGCAACAAGGATCACGCTTTTGGAATTTGCCCTCTCTATGACGGCAAGTGTTTCAAGTGTGAACAACCCAGACATATTGCTAACTTTTGTCCGAAGAGGTCTATTGGAGATCGTGCTTATGCGGATTAGACTCCGTCGATTGAAGAGGACGTGATGATGAACGAGGAAGCTGTCAAGATCGCAAATCATCGAGATCAAAGTTTTGTATACCAAGACCATTCTGTTGGTCAAGGTGTGTTGGCGACTCCATGGCATTGGAGAAGGCTCATGAGAGCCTGAAATGTGTATAAGGGAAGACAATCCTGACTTTTGTGTTTGTGATTTCGCAGACGAAATCCTCTTTAAGGAGGGTAGGATATAAGACCCACTATATTTCTCAGGACATTTTATGTGTAATATATTTTTGTGTTGGTGATTTCTCGCTTTAACGCGAGAATTGCTCATAATTTATGCATTTATTGCTTTCTGAGGTTCTGAATCGTGTAAACTTGTTTCTCGAGGCAATTTAGGGCAAACCACGATGAATCAAACCTCGATATTACTAGAGTTCATTTATATTATACCCAATTAGACTTACCTCGAATTTGGAACCTAAATGAGGATATTACCTTGTTATTTTATGAAATTGGCGAAAAGGCTATATTGGTAAAATATGAGTCATAACGAGGATAAAATTCTTCGGATTTGAAAACCAAAGTAAATGATTTTGAAAGTGCACTAGGATCTAGGCAACGAGCACTAGAGGGGGGGTGAATAGTGCTTTTAAAAAATTGTCTGCGGAATATTTAATGGTTTTGCAAATCTCAAAGCAAACACACAAAGAACACAAGATTTTATCCTGGTTCGGTCTAACCCGACCTACATCCAGTCCCCAAGCAAAACCCGCTTGAGATTTCCACTATCAACCTTGTAAACTACAAGATTACACAGACCATAACTGGTCCCACTTTCAGTAACAACCCTACTGAAAGCAAACAACTCCTTTACACCAAGGAGTCCTTCTTTTTACAGAAATAAGTAACAACTTACAAAACAACCTATGAGCCTTCTTTTTGAATGCAAATGAGATGCTATTGGCTTTTGAGGTTGTTGAAATACTCTACTCACGAATTCACTATCTCTCAAAGTGATTTGAGTGAAAATATCACGTGAGTGAGAAAACAAATACTTGAATGAATAGGAGTGAAAAGCAATAAGTAAAAGATTCAAATCGATTGAATTCTTGTTCATTTTGAGTGTACAATGCACTCATATTTATAGTTAAAGTTTTTCATACGTTGAGGGTATGAAAGGGTATCAAAACTGTCCATTTCAAACGATCAAAATATTTGAAAAATGAAAAGACACGCCTTTTTGAAGTTTCAAGAAAACGACAAAATTAGTCGACTGAAACATCAGTTAGTCGACTAATAGTTAGTTATTAGTAGACTGACCGTTATCGTCGGTCGACTGATCTGTTAATCGAGCCGTTTGAAAATCTGAACTTTTGAAACTTAGTCGACTGATAATATCATCAGTAGAATGAAAAACCTTTTAGTCGACTGCTGCTAAAATCTTCTGAAAAACAAACATTCTATTCGGTCGAATGATAAAAAACATTAGTCGACTGCTGCTAAATTTTCAGAAAACACATGTTCTGTTCAGTCGACTGATAAAACCATTAGTCGACTGCTGCTAATTTTCCAAAAAACAGACATTCTGTCCAGTCGACTGATAAAACCTTCGGTCGACTAATTTGACAAAAATAATTTTTTAGAAAATATGGCGCGAAAGGATTAGTCGACTGGTAAGTCTATTGGTCGACTAATAAACATGAAAATTTAAGAAAGGAGTTTTCTAAAAAGATTTTCATGAGGGTTCTTTTTAGAAAAGTTTTTCTAAAGACTTTTAAGGTGAAATGCAACCTAAATATGCACTCTAAGTAAGACTCTTACAAGAATCTAAGACTTTTAATGAATTAAACATTTGCACACTAGTCTTCAAAGATTCTTCACTGAATTCTTCAATTTCTTCATAGCCTTAGCTGAAATGCAGTTGATTCCACTTGCTCATCATCAAAACCTTGTACTTGAAGTATCATGTATGGCTTCATTGTCGTAACAATCTCCCCTTTTTTATGATGACAAACTTAATCAAAGATGAAGCATTTAGATGCATAGATGGAGATTTTACTCCCCCTATCAATATGCTGCAAAATATTAAAAGTTAGCACATTTAAAGCACATATATCACATATTGATTGGTTTGCATTTCCATTCATCATTTCTTCATGCATTTAGAAATACATTCATTCAAAGCTTTCTTTTTCTCTTAATTTTGCATTTCTCATGCAAGATCTACTGCAATGTAATTGTTATCATCTTTCTCTCCCCCTTTGTCAGAATCAAAAAGAGTAAGGGCAGAAATAGCATAAGCAAAATAGAGATACAAGTTTAAAATATTACAACCCATAAAGTATGAAAGTTCAGACAACAAAGATTAGAAAAGTGAGTTGAGCAAATCCTTGATTGAAGTAATCTCTTTCTGAATCGAAGATAGTTGTTGAGTCACATCTTCACGAAAAGTATGTTGATGCAGCTCTAAAGCTTCCAGTCTCTGCATAACTTCATCATGGTCTTGACTTGTCGAAAATTTCTTTCTTTTTGCATGAGATGAAGGTGTCGCAGAAGGTGAAGGTTCAGAAATTGATGGTTCATTAAGATCAGATGGTTCAGTTTGATCAACATTTAAAGGAGGCAGATATTTAATTTTCATTCTTTTAAAAATTGTTTGATCAAAGAACTCTTTTTGCTCAATGTATTTTTCATTTGTTAAAGGAACTTTGAAATGTCTAAAAATACGGGTTAAAATACAACCATAAGGAAGAAATGGTTTTTGTTTCCACAGGTTTGTAAAATACACATTGGCCCAGTTGACAGAAATATTTCCAAATAAAACATAAAAAGCCATAGATAGATCTATGGAATAATAATCAAAAGAACCAGTTTTGGGTAGAACATTGTGGGCAAGGATTCGTCCAGCAATGCGTGCACGAGTTTGAAGATTAGTATTTTTGAAAGGAGGGCAGTGAGGTGCTCCTGGAAGAAGAATTTGTTCAAAAACTCTTTCATCATTCAATTCAATATTGTTGAAAAGAGTGTCTGAAGGTGGAATTTCAAGAATTTCTCCAAGTAATTTCGAATCAAACTCGATTTCAACATCACGAACAAGAGAGGACAAAACTCCAGTTTCATGATCCATTTGTAAATTCGTGTAAAACAAGTGAATAAGAAAAGCATAGTGAAGGGTATCTGCAGAAGCATCAAAAAGATGTGAAATACCAGGAAATAATTCTCTTATATTGTAACGAGAAAATAAGTGAAATAGAACATTTCGGCCTGGTAAAATAGGTAGTGCAGAAATTGATCCAAAAGTATCATAGAGAAGAGGATTGCGAAGTAATCTTAGTGAAAAACCATGTCTTGAAGTAGGTGTAGGAGGAGGAGAACCTAAACCTTTTGCAGATGCAGACTTCGTACGAGGCATGGTAAAAAAAAAGTTACCAAAAACAATGACGGCTTCCAAATGATTTTCGGCAGAAGTAGAACATTGTCCGGCGATGTGAAACAGAACCAGAGGAGGATACAATGGCTGATGGCGAGTGAGAAGTCAGCCACAAGGGGATTCCGGCAATGCACTGTCACACAAGAGGGTTCCGGCGTGTTTTGAAGATGCGCCAGTTACTGCAAGAGGATTTCGGCGTTTCAAGATCACGACCAGAAGATTCCGGTGTCTCCTTGTTATGGTAAGAAAATCCCAGCGAAAATGGGATCGAACGGCACTCCGAGGGTTTTTCGGAAGAAAGAGAGAGAAAGAGGGTTTTCATTTTTAAGGGTTTCGTTTTAAGAAAAATGAAAAGATACGAAAACGAAGTGAAACGATGCTTATTTTAAAAAGAACAGGTGTTTTAAAAATCCAAGGGGTATCGGGTCCCTTCATTTAAATTTTTTTTAAAAAAATTTTAGTCGACTAAATCTTTATCGGTCGACTAAGAATGTGTGACTCATTCTAAAAATATCATCAGTCGACTAGAAATATATCGGTCGACTAATATGTTGCGATACATTCCAAAATTTAAAACACCAGTCGACTAGAATTTTATCGGTCGACTAATATAGTGCAATTTTGAGATTTTGTTCAAAAATCAGTATTTTTATAAATCCAAAAATGAGCAAATACCTAGTTCTCTTCTAATTCTCACAAAATCTTCATTTTTAAGAGGTTTAGTGAAGATATCGGCATGTTGTTCTAAAATTTAACAAAATATCTCCTTTTAACACATGATCTCTTAAAAAATGATGTCTCACTTCAATATGCTTAGTTCTTGAGTGCTGAAAAGGATTTTTCGAAAGATTTATAGCACTAGTGTTATCACAATAAATAGTTGTTGTGGAGTAATTCAAACCAAAATCTTTTAAGGTTTGTTTCATCCATAGTACTTGTGAACATGCTAAACTAGCCGCTATATATTCTGCTTCAGTAGTTGAGAGTGATACTGAATTTTGCTTTTTACTAAACCAAGAGACTAAGGAATTTCCTAAGAAATGACAAGTTCCACTAGTACTCTTGCGATCAAATTTACTTCCTGCAAAATCTGCATCACTATATGAAACCAAATCAAAGGAAGATGATTTTGGGTAAAACAAACCGAAATCTGAAGTATCTTTCAAATAACGAAGAATTTGTTTTACTGCAGTTAAATGAGATTCCTTTGGATTAGCTTGAAATCTTGCACACATACAAACACTAAACATAATATCAGGTCGACTAGCAGTTAAGTATAATAGAGATCCGGTCATACCTCTGTAGAGCTTAGTATCTACAGTTTTACCATTTTCATCTTTATCAAGAGAAGTAGTTGTACTCATAGGATTCCTTCTTGATTTCGATGAGTCCATCCCAAATCTCTTGAGAAGTTCTTTTGTATACTTAGCCTGATTGATGAAGATTCCTTCTTCAGTTTGCTTTATTTGAAGTCCAAGGAAGTAGTTTAATTCGCCCATCAAGCTCATTTCAAACTCTTCCTGCATAGCTTTAGCAAATTCTTTACAGAGAGAATCATTAGTAGAACCAAATATTATGTCATCAACATAAATTTGCACAATAAGAATATCTGAATTAAGATTTTTAATAAATAAAGTGGAGTCTACCCGACCAATGGAAAAACCAAATTGTTATAGAAAATTTCGTAGTCTTTCATACCACGCTCTTGGTGCTTGTTTGAGTCCATACAAAGCTCTTTTCAATTTGTAGACTTTTTCTGGATATTTCTCATTTTCAAAGCCTAGAGGTTGCTCTACATAAACTTCTTCATTGATGTGTCCATTTAAGAATGCACTCTTAACATCAATTTGATATAACTTGAAGTTCATGTAACTAGCAAAAGCAAGCATCATTCGAATTGACTCTAATCGAGCCACTAGTGCATAGGTTTCATCAAAATCTATGCCTTCTTCTTGATTATAGCCTTGTGCCACTAGCCTTGCTTTGTTACGAATGACTTCACCATTTTCATCAAGCTTATTTCGGAAGACCCATCTTGTTTCAATTACCGGATGATCCTTTGGTCTATCAACTAAATCCCAAACATCATTCCTAGTAAATTGGTTAAGTTCTTCAGACATGGCCAAAAGCCAAAATTCATCAACACAAGCCTCATTGATATTCTTTAGTTCTAATTTAGATATGAAAGCAACATTTGCAATATATTTTTCTAACTGCCTTCTAGTTTGGACACCACTCTTTATTTCACCAATAACTTGTTCATGTGAATGATTAGGAACTTCTTTCCAAACCGGTTGTCGAGGAATATTTTCTTGAGAAGTAGTCTCTATCAAGGGTTCTTCTTGAAGTATTACTTCTTCTCCTTCGCTTAGAGGTATAACCTACTCACAATTCTCATCAAATGCAACATGTAAAGATTCTTCAATACAAGATGTTCTTTTATTGAAAATATGATATGCTTTACTTCTAGAAAATATCCAAGAAATATTGATTCATCTGATTTTGAATCAAACTTATCAAGATTATCTTTGGTTTTTAACAAGAAACATTTACTACCAAAAATTTTGAAATATGAGATCTTTGGTATACGATCATAATACAATTCAAAACATGTTTTATGTAAAATTGGTCGAATAAGAACACGATTTAAGACATAACATGCTGTATTAATTGCTTCAGCCCAAAAGTATTTTGGTAAATTTTTATCTTGAAGCATGGTTCTAGCACATTCTTGCAAAGTTCTATTCTTTCTTTCAACAACTCCATTTTTTGGAGCCGCTCTAGGAAAAGCAAAGTTGTGAGATATACCATGTAAATCACAAAACTTTAGAAAAGATTCATTTTCAAATTCACCACCATGATCACTACGAATTTTAATAATAGATGTAGATTTTTCATTTGTAATTCTTCTACAAAGTTTAGAAAATTCTGAAAAAGCATCATTTTTGCTTTTTAGAAAAATCACCCATGTAAACCGAGAATAATCATCTACTATAACAAAAGCATACTTGCTACCATTCAAACTTTGAATTCTAGATGGTCCAAATAGATCTAAATGTAAAAGTTCAAGAGGACGTTTTGTTGAAACTATATCTTTTGCTTTAAAAGAACTCTTGATTTGTTTACCCCTTTGACAAGCATCACATAAGTGATCCTTTTTATATGGTATTCTAGGTAGGCCTCTTACAAGATCATTCTTGGATAACTTTGAAATAATTTTAAAGTTAACATGTCCAAGTCTCTTGTGCCATAACCATTGAATTTCATTTGAAACAATAAGACATTTTTCATTAAAAGAGGGTAATTCATCTAGATATAGTTCATACACATTATTTCTTCTTTTACCTTTAAAAATGATCTTTTTAGATTGAAAATCAGAAATTAAGCATAAATCATTTTCAAAAGACACATGAAAACCTTTATCACATAATTGACTAATAGATATTAAATTATGCATTAAACCATCTACTAAAAGAACATTTTCTATCAAGGGAAATTTTGGATTACCAATATTACCAATACCTATCACTTTTCCCTTGTTATTGTCACCAAAGGTGACGGTTCCTCCATCCTTATTTTGGAGGGTAGAAAATAACTCCAGCCTTCCAGTCATATGTTTGGAACAGCCGCTGTCCAATATTCATTTGCTCCTTATGTTGTGTACCTACAACAAAATCAGAAAATAGAGCATTTGACCCCTTTCTATTTTCGGGTCCATGAGAGTTAGTCTTAGGAACCCATATCCATTTGGATTTTGGTTTCCTTTGATAATAAATATTCTTTCTATAAAAGGATTTAGAATAAACATATATAGAATAATCATATCCAGATGCATTTCTATTAGAACTAGAAAGTTAAGTTTTATGAACAAAAGGTTGAGAATAATGTCTTTGATTTTTCACCACATAGTTTGGTCTATTTTGAGTATCAAAGAAGCTATATCCCAATCCGATTTTATTAACCGAGCATCTTTGAGAACCAAGAAGTTTTTCTAGATTCTCTTGACCATTTGTGAATTTGGTCACTATAGAAAGAAGATCATTTGACTTTTCTTTAAGACTAGATATTCCTTTTTGTAAGAGATTGGTTCTAACTCCAATTTCTTTTATCTCAAGTGCTTGGCAAGAATTTTCCTTCTTGAGATCTTCTATTTCTTGAAGTAACACTTTATTTTGAGAGTTAAGAGTTAAATTTTCAGTTTTTAACTCTTTATTTTTAGAACTAAGACTCTTAAATTTAGCATATAAATCATTAAATGCTTCAAATAACTCATTATAGTCAAATTGACTTACCGATTCTTCTTGTGCTACAAAACACATGTTGGCAAATTCTTCATTTGATTCTTCATCGGAAGAGGAGTCACTATCATCTCAACATGCTTGAAATGCCTTTTTCTTCTTGAATTGGTCTTTGGGCTTGATTTTGAGAAGAGGACAATCTTTCTTGATATGTCCTGCCTTTTTGTAGTTAAAGCACTTGACTTCATTGGGAATGAAAGAATCTGCTTTATTTACCTTTCTTTGAAATCTTCCCTTTTTGATGAATCTTCTGAATTTCCTTGTGATGAGGGCAATATCTTCATCTTCATCTTCTTCTGAATTTTCTGAGTCAGAAGTAGCCTTAAAAGCAAGAGATTTCTTCTTAGGCTCTTCTTCTTGTCTGTCTTGAAGTTGGACCTCATATGCCATTAGGTTACCAACTAAGTCTTCAAGAGTGAGAGTATTGAGATCATTTGCTTCTTCAATAGCAATGGTTTTTCTCTCACATTCAGGAGTTAAACACCTTAGAATCTTTCTGACTAAATCCACTTGTGAATATTCTCTTCCAAGGGATTTCAAAGTGTTAGTTATATCGGTCATTCTAGTTACCATGTCCGATATAGATTCATTTTGCTTCATTTTGAACAATTCAAATTTATGAACTAAAGAAGCAATTTTAGATTCCTTTACCTTTGACGTACCTTCGTGAGTTACTAGAAGAGTATGCCAAATTTCATTTGCTGTAGAGCATTGAGAGATGCGATTGAATTCTACCTTGTCAACGCCACAATATAATGCATTCATGGCTTTGGCATTCAGTGAAGCAGTCTTCTTTTCATCATCGGTCCATCGGCTGAAATCAGTTGATGGAGTTTGGTACTTTTCTGAAACCACTCTCCAAATATCTAGATCCATGGATTGTAAGAATATTGTCATTCTTACTTTCCAGTATCCATAGTTTGTTCCGTCGAAGAGAGGAGGACGAACAAAGGAGCATCCTTCTTTGTGCTGAGATGTTGTAGTTGCCATGCTAGATGATGGTCAAATCAAAGTAATAGCAAACCTATGCTCTGATACCAAATGAAAGTGCACTAGGATCTAGGCAACGAGCACTAGAGGGGGGGTGAATAGTGCTTTTAAAAAATTGTCTACGGAATATTTAATGATTTTGCAAATCTCAAAGCAAACACACAAAGAACACAAGATTTTATCCTGGTTCGGTCTAACCCGACCTACATTCAGTCCCCAAGCAAAACCCGCTTGAGATTTCCACTATCAACCTTGTAAACTACAAGATTACACAGACCATAACTGGTCCCACTTTCAGTAACAACCCTACTGAAAGCAAACAACTCCTTTACACCAAGGAGTCTTTCTTTTTACAGAAATAAGTAACAACTTACAAAACAACCTATGAGCCTTCCTTTTGAATGCAAATGAGATGCTATTGGCTTTTGAGGTTGTTGAAATACTCTACTCACGAATTCACTATGTCTCAAAGTGATTTGAGTGAAAAACTGAAGTGAAAATATCACGTGAGTGAGAAAACAAATACTTGAATGAATAGGAGTGAAAAGCAATAAGTAAATGATTTAAATTGATTGAATTCTTGTTCATTTTGAGTGTACAATGCACTCATATTTATAGTTAAAGTTTTCCATACGTTGAGGGTATGAAAGGGTATCAAAACTGTCCATTTCGAACGATCAAAACGTTTGAAAAATGAAAAGACACGCCTTTTTGAAGTTTCAGGAAAACGGCAAAATTAGTCGACTGAAACATCAGTTAGTCGACTAATAGTTAGTTATTAGTAGACTGACCGTTATCGTCGGTCGACTGATCTGTTAATCGAGCCGTTTGAAAATCTGAACTTTTGAAACTTAGTCGACTTGAGAAAAGTTAGTCGACTGCCAATATCATCAGTAGACTGAAAAACCTTTTAGTCGACTACTGCTAAAATCTTCTGAAAAACAAATATTCTGTTTGGTCGACTGATAAAAAGCATTAGTCGACTGCTGCTAAATTTTCAGAAAACACATGTTCTGTTCAGTCGACTGATAAAACCATTAGTCGACTACTGCTAATTTTCCAGAAAACAGACATTCTGTCCAGTCGACTGATAAAACCTTCAGTCGACTAATTTGATAAAAATGATTTTTTAGAAAATATGGCGCGAAAGGATTAGTCGACTGGTAAGTCTATTGGTCGACTAATAAACATGAAAATTTAAGAAAAGAGTTTTCTAAAAAGATTTTCATGAGGGTTCTTTTTAGAAAAGTTTTTCGAAAGACTTTCAAGGTGAAATGCAACCTAAATATGCACTCTAAGTAAGGCTCTTACAAGAATTTAAGACTTTTAATGAATTAAACATTTGCACACTAGTCTTCAAAGATTCTTCACTGAATTCTTCAATTTCTTTATAGCCTTAGCTGAAATGCAGTTGATTCCACTTGCTCATCATCAAAACCTTGTACTTGAAGTATCATGTATGGCTTCATTGTCGTAACAGATTTTAACACTTAGGTTGAATTTTATGAAATGTAAGTTTGAAATAAAATATTTAATTGTTTGAAACCTAGCCTTTAAATGACAAATGATAAGGTTTTTTTTTTAAAAAGACTCGAAATCGAATTTAGTATAACCAAAGTGAACTTTTTCAAAATTTTCAAAAGGAGTGATTGGGAATTTTCAAAAGGTGGTTAGCATGGGGACCACGTGAGCATGAGCTCAGACCATGCTACCTTGGAAAAAAATTTAAACCTAACTTTAAAAGAAAACATATATTGAGTTGTTTTGAAATAGTTAAATTGGAATTTTATAAAAACCAATAAGAGGTTTTTCAAAAACTTCAAAAAGGAAGTTTCATTTGAGAATTTAAATGTAGTAGGTGAGCATGGTGCCCATGTGAGCATGAGCTCAGCCCATGCTACCATGAAAAAAAAATGAGATTAAAAAAAATGTAATTAATAAAGGAATTTTGAAAAGTTTGAAAAAGGCAAGAATTGGGGTCGGTTTTTGGAAATCTAAATAGTGGGTGGCATGAAGCCACGTGAGCATGGGCTCAGCCCATGCTACAAAAATAAATGCTAAAAAAAAGAGAGAGAAGTTTGAAAAAGTAGCTTTGAAAAGTCAAGGGTCAAGGGAATGGGTGGGGGTAGGTAGTCCTTGATGGGAGTGGGTAAAGGAGTAGGTAGAGAGTGGTTAGAGGGGAAGAGCCTTGTAGTCAAAACCTAGAGAGGGCTTTTGAAAGCTGTGGAGATGGATAACCCTCCATCTCCTCTCCATTGTTCCCCACCCTCCATCTCCAACCACTCCAATCCCTCTCTATAAATCTTGAAGAAAGAGAGGAGAGAGAAAGAGTTGGCTCCTTCTCCTCCCCTCTCTCCTTCTTCTCTCTTCTCCCCCATCTCCTCTTTTGTTTTTCTTTGTGCTGTTTGTGTGAGGGTGGCACAGCCTCCAGCTGAAGGACACCATCCCCTCCAACTCCAACAAGGTGAGTTCTCCACCCTTTTACATTTTCATTTTTAATGGATTTGCTTATGGTTTTAGCTTTTTCGGTATAAGCTTTGACCACGAAACCGAATGGCTGGAATATGAGCCAAGGGTTTAGTGGTGGATCCAGGTTCTATGGTTTGAGTGGTTATTTTGATTAGAAATGGCTTTTGTAAACTCCATTGTCGTATTTACGTTTTTCCGTTTTTCCGAGTTATCAAAGAACCCTCTGATAAAAGGGCCGTATCTCCCTGGATACGTGTCGGATCGGAGTGTTCTTGGGCATTTCGGAAAGCTCTGACCCAGATCTACAACATTGTAGTTTAGCATTTTGTCTGTTTTTCCGTTTAGGGCCGTCAAGAATTCACGCCTTTGGCTGACAATGTTTCCCGCCAGCAACTCAGAAACATCTCGGGTGATGTCCGGACTTTCTGTCTTAACTCTCGGACCCTTGGTTGAAATGCAAACTTTTTAGGCTTGGTGGAAAGATATTGAATAGCTCCACGAGTTTTATGTTGAGCATTTTTGCCGGAACAGCTCATAGACTGCCCGAAAATGGCATCCTTTTGGCTCCAGTTTAGAGGAAAATACATATATATAAGTATATAGTTTTCTTTGGGGTTTTGGTGTTTTCGTCCTCCGTTTGCATGGTGGGACAATGCTACCTGTCCGGTCTGTACCTCTCGGGAACAGACCCAACTAGGGCACTCTGGTCCAAGCATGAGCTCGGCCAAGTGCACCTAGCTGGACTCACTTTGGCGCAGCTTCTTGCTGTCGGGCGCTAGGCGCCCCACCTTGTTTTTGGCACACCTACTTTGTGGTGCGCTGGGCCATGGTTTGGCCTGGTCTGGACCCATGTGTGGGTCGGACCATGATGTACAACCCCTAGTTGATAGCCTCTGCCTGACCAATTACAGTCTGGACCCACAGGGTCCAGACCGTGCCCTTTGGTCTGTGCCACCCGATTTGGGTGTTGGGCGCACCCATGGTGCGGGCCCAACCTGCGTCCTGGTCTGAGCCCACCTTTGGGATGGACCAGGGGCATTTGCTGGGAACACTATGGAGTGCCCCAGCCCCTTTTTGCCCAGCTGGGCCTGGACCCATAGGGTCTAGGCCTAGCCGGTTTGACCCAGCCCGTCAGCTATGGGCTTTTGGGCTAGCCGCACCCCATATGGGAGCAGGCTAAGCCCGGCTCCTTGGTCCGAACCCACTGGGGTCAGACCAGGGGCCCTCCCATCACCCTAGCTGGGTATGGTCCTTGTTGGATCAGAGCGGCTGAGTGGTCTTGGCCCGGCCCAAGTGGGCCTAGCCTTGCCGAGCCCACCACAGGGCTCTCCTTTTGCTTAGCTGGGTGCGGGTGCACCCGGGTGAGCTTGGTGTTGGCCTTTGGGCCAGTGCTGCAGCCAAACATCACTTGGTCTGCACATGGGGTGCAGACCAAGGTCGATGTAGGCCTAGTGGCCCTGTCGCAGCAGGCCCCACACGCGCCTCGCACATTTTTCTCTATTCGGCGCCAAGTTGGCACCAAGTGCTAAAACACCCGTCAACCTGGTTACCACTTGGGCAATCATGTGTGGGACCCCGGCACTGGGTCCGGACTGCTAAGCTGGCTCTTTTGGGTTGTCATCCATTGAGTTTCCATGAAAACTCATTGGTGGCAGCAATCGCCCCTTCGTGCCGCCAACCCATGAACGGTGAGATTAGCCCTAAAGTGAGAAGTGTCGCTTGCACGCAACGGGATCCTTGAAGTCTCAGGTTTCACTTGCTCATATCCCCCTGTCCCATCGTGGCAGCGAGGTGGTTGAACTCACGACTGGTGTCACGCCATACGCGTGCGTGTGTTTGTTCATTTCGTCAGACCTTTCTGGCGGATAATCATGTTCGTGCCCCATTGTTCGGGCAAAGCGCGGTCTTGGCTTGGGAATCGATAATGCAATTCCCGTTCGAATGGAATTAAGTTGGGTCTCGCTCTCGACACGCTTGGTTGTCAATTTTGTGAAGATCCTTCACCGAAGGTTTCACTATGAGAGATTTGCCGTAATACGATGGATGAAATATGCTTATTAGGAAAATACGTATTTCCAAGCCCTAGTCACTCATCGCGTATACCATAGCTATCGTATATACATTTTGAGCTTCGTGCCACTTAGAAATAATGAATTGTGCCATTATATATATATTGTTTGTATCGTGGCTTCGGCTCGATACTCGTGCGATTGATTGTGACTTTGTTTCGCACGTGCACGTTGTCACATCTTGTTCGTATGTCATTAGCTTTGGGTTGTCGAGTGTTACTGTTGTTTGGCTCTTATTCATATGTTGGCGAATATACAGCGCCCTAGAGGTGTGCTTCACACTTGACGTGACACACACTTAGAAAATCGAACACCATCTGGCTATTAACACGGTTTGACCCATTGAGGTTTGGGACTCGGTTGGAGTCTTTGGGTAGTGGCCCACGATCGTGAGAGAGCTCACATACTGTGATACCCTAGAAATGGAAATGGTAGTGATGTGAGATGGTTTTCACCAGCTGCTTGTGTTAGTATTGTTCTTGCGCTGTCTCGTGCTTGGTTCTTTAGTTGTTCATTGTTTATCAGTTGTTTGGCTTAGTTCCCTCATTTCGTGGTTTAGTAGTTGATGAGCTTGTTTTCCTTGTTCAGTTCGTAGTAGTAGTTGTCCTTGCTACTTTCATTGTTTCTTAGACTCGTAACACGTACACTTGCTTACTTGACACACACACTTGTACTTTGGTTTAAATGTTTCTAACTGTTCCATCATGTTAGCAATAGCATGTTACTTGTAGTTTTCAAGCATGACATATTTGTATCCTGTTTCATGCTTTATACCTTATGCTTTTCCTTAGAAATGATAAATGTATGGATGATTTATCTCACCAACTCGCAAGAGTACTGACCCCGCTTTATGGGGATACAGGTGTTTGGCTTCTAGTGGTGCGATGGAGCTCGATGTGCGGCGGAGGACTGAACCCACACTCTAGAACTTGAAGATCTTGGCAGTGGTCTTTGGAAAAGGGAAATGATGTATATTGCTCACGTATCAATTTGTAATAAATAAAATGTTTCTTCTTTCTTACTGTGACCCGCTCAGAATTTCCAACTGTTTTCCCTTGCCACTTTTCCTTTTTGCGCAATGCTTTCAAAAAAAAAAATTTACTCTGGAAATTTAAGGATTTTTCAAGTTGGGATTTTGGGGCGTCACATTAATCCTGTCAGGAGTCTGTTCTAGAGTCTGTTTTTACTTTCATTTTTATTCTTTTCTATTTGTTTTCAAAAATTATGTCATCTTGTAGAGTCCAGTTAATTCAGAACTCTATTTTAAAGTTCTGATTGAGTTAGGAGTCTAACCCTGACTGTATTTTCTGACTTGTTTTACCATTTTTTGATAAAATCTTTCAAAAACTCCTTCATTTGTCTTTAAAAATCCAAAATCTCAGAGACCTAAAATTTCAGGACTCTAGCCCAGAGTTCTAGTTCGCTTGAGACTCTATTTTCAAAGATTCTGAATTTCAATTATTGATTTTAACCCCTTTTCAAAGTTATTTTTAGTGTTTATTTCAAATTTTTCAAAACTTAATGTAGGCCCACTCAGTTGGCACCACATCCAGAGGAGTTCTGACCTAGTTTAAACTCTATTCCATTTTAAAACTTTTAATTTCAAGCTTACTTTTGAAAATTCTCTCAATTTCAAGCTTTAAAATCATTTTTTGAAAAGTCAAGTGTGGCCCACTCAAGGTGGCGCCACATTTGAAGAAGTCGAGGTTAGACTAGGGTTAGTCAATGTCCTAGTTAGTTTAGGGGTTTAGAGGAGTCAAAAGCAATTTTAAAAATCTATTTTATTTAAGTTTTAAACCATTGGTTTTTAAAGGTTTTAAATTCAAGATTTAAAAACCAAATGTGGGCCCACACTAGGTGGTGTCACATTTGGACTTTTTAGGGTTTAATTAGATGTTAATTAGGGATTAATTAGAGTCCATTTAGGTTAGAATCCTCTAGGAAAATCGTGGTCCTTAGTGGATTTATTAAAAAGAGTCAAAAAAATCAAAACTCTTCCTAAACAAATCAAAAACAAAAATCTATAAATAGGGGACCTAAAGGGGGTCAAAGGGAGCTCTTTTCTCTCTCAAATTTTCGTGGCTTCTCTTTCCTCTCCAGCACCTCCACCTTCCTCCATTACAGTTGCAGTCCCAAGGTGAGTTATTTAATATTATTTTATTATTTTTTATTAGTTTTTTATGATTTTATATTAGATTTCACCATTGGCACCTCTTCTTTCATGGATTAAACCATGGATTCAACTTCAAGAACCTCAAGCTCCATCCAAGAAGATGATCTAACCTTATTTGACTATTTTTCCATGGTTCTAATCCATTAGAATCATTTATTGCATTATTTTTTATATTCTTAACCAAGAAAACATGAGATTTATCTGTTAAATGGATCAAATCCATGATTTTAATGGTAAAAGCAATTCCAGCCATGGATTCCCTGTGTTTTATTTTTTATTTTTTTATTAATGTTTATTACATGTGTTCCAGCATAGAAATTATTTTTGTTTTACTGTTTAAGTATTTTTTTATTGTTTTCATTGATTAATGCATGTTTTATTAAGTTTTATTAAATTTCTGTGTGTTTTAAGCTTAGATCAGTAAAAAGCATGTTATTTCATATTGAAGTACTCACTGTAAATTTTGGATTTTTTTATATGTGATACACGAACATGTCAGCAAACAACTGTAAAAAAATCAGATGTTTTGGGATTCGGAAACTCTATTAATAAAATACAAAGTCAAATCGGGATTTCTGTTGATTAAAATCATTGTTTAATTTTAAGCCTAACTTGCAGATGTGTTATTTCTCTCATTCGATACTTGATTCAAGATCCGTAAAATGCAGTGGCTTTATATTAATGTGAACTATTTACTGTAAAATTTGGATAATTTTTTGTCTCTTTTGTTATTTTTCCTCTATCAGAAATCCGGATTCCAAATTTAAAACTCGTTATGATTTATCAAAACCCTAATCTGACTTGTATTGATCATAGATCTCAAACCGTAGATCCGATTCATGATTTGTAAAAAAGAAAGTTCATTATTTATTTGTCTACTATTTACTTCTGAAATTTTAGAAATTTTTAATGAAATCTTCTATTTGTTTCTGTATTTTTAATCGAGAGTGTCTATTTTAACCAATGTTAGATTCGTTAAATTTTAGTCCAGATTGCTAGAAGGGTTTCTCCCTTATCGAAGATGATTTTTTCAATCTATAAAATAGAGATTCTCTGTGTTTTTGTCTATTTTACTTCTGTAAAATTTCAAAAATTTCTATGGTGGATTGACCCCTAATTTGGGTCTAACACTGAAACTGGTTTGTGACCATGGATGAAAATAGCATGTTTTATGGTTTTAATGCAATTTTTGAATTGGAATATTGTCAAAAATGTATTTTTATGATTTTAATCTAATTTTAGGGTGATAAAAAGTGCAGGTGAAGATTTTTATCAATTTTGGAATCCATTTGATGCTTGAATCACTAAAATTGCAAAACAGGGTACCCGTAGGATCCCAAAACACTGCCAAAATCATGATTTTCATGACATTTCTTGATTTTCATGTATAAGTTCATGTTTTTAGGGTTTGTTCATGTTTAGAATCATATTAGGATGTTTCATGTTTGATTTTATGTTTATTTTAATCATAAATCTTAAGTTTTTACCAAAATCTATTTCTGAAAACCCTAATTTCAAGGCCATAGTCTTGCTATCAGGGGTATTTTGGTCATTTTGACCCCAATTTCAAATTTTCAAATCCTATTTTCATATTTATTCAATTTTATTTTATATTTCATTATGTTTATATCAGAGAATCATTGAAAAAGACTTATATCTAGCAAAATCTAGTAATTTCTAGATATTACTGGGGAAATCTAGAAAAGCCAACATATCTTCACTAACAAGTTTTCTAGTTTTGCAAGGACATTGAAGACTTTAATTTTCTGTATTTAAATTCAATTAGTGATGTAAATTAAATGTAAACTTTGGAATAAGAATTTCAATTTCTGCTTAGATTAGGATTTGCATTGCATATAGTTTAATTCTGCAAATTTTAATATATGATGAATGTATCATTCATGCACATTTTTATAAATTTACTATGGTCTGCACAAATGGCACGTGCACAAGCTCTTATGGAGTTGACAAACTTGGTGGAATTTGTATTTATGGCCATAGTCAGAATACGAATGAGACCCAGATTTGTGATCTTCGTATTAGCCACATTCAGCCTACACTCTTAGGCTAACTTCAAAATGCACTACATTTCACAAAAATACAAAAGGATTTTCTCAATTCCTTAAAATCAAGTTTTTTTCAAATCCATATTCATTCATTTCATTCATTTGCAAATTTCAATTCCAACTCAGAGAAATCGATTTTCTCAAAATGTTCAAAGTTTTCTCAGAAAATGATTTTCCCAAAACTCTGAGATTTCAAAGGATATTTCAAGTATATTATTTTTCAAAGTTTAAAATTCAGTTTTCCAAGTTATATCTTCAATTTCAAGTTTGAATTCAAAGAAATCAAGTTTTTCCAAAGTTACTTGAAATTCCTCAGAAATCGATTTTCAAAAATTTCAAGATTCCTTCAGAAATCAATTTTCATTTTCTTCAAGAATTCTCTCTCAACAAGGCTCACGATTTTCAAAGTGGCATCTTTTCCAAGTATTTCAAATATTCAAAGCAAACATCATGTTTTCAAATCTGCATTTTCAGAAATTCATAGCACATGCCTGATTCTTTATGCATTTAGGAAATAGAACATGATTTAGACAAGTTGAGCAAAGCTAAACACACATTTGATCCTTGGTTTGACTACCCCTGGTAAAGGCGCCAGGAACGGTTGAACCTCGTACCGACAGGCGAGTCCCTTTCTTCGAAATTATCCTGCATTTTAAAACGGAGGCGAGTTATTTTCAAAAACTTTTTCAAAGGTCAGTTTAACTTGCAAAAGTAAAATTTTGCGATGATAACAGGTCTCCTTGTGACGAGACGGCTTGGCCGTCGGGCGCAAGTTTTGCCCAGCTAGTCCCACCGCTTGGACATATGGCCGTGGGCCTACTGCCCTCAAACTTTGCTGGTCTGACAGAATTTTCCATCTAGTTGGGCGGTCGGGTCTGACAAACCAGACCCGAGGCCATGCTGCCTTGCATGGTGGTGCAGCCATAGGCACCGGGCGCTTGTGCGTCTGGAGAGCCTGCCCCCCTTCCCCCTAATCCTGGACTACCCTACCCTTGGGCGCAGGGTCTGGTCTGAGCCCTTATAGGCTCAGATCATGGGTTGTAATAACTCGTGGTCTGGTCCAAAGGACCAGACCCCATTCCCTTGTCCTTTGCTTCGGTGCGGCGGAAGTCGTCGGCACTAGCGGGTCCGGGTGACCCCACCGGGCAACCCCTCTTGAGCTGACCATCGAGTGCAGCATCTTGGGCTCAGACTTGAGCCCAAGGGGTTCCTAGTAGTCTGGTCCGACAACCCAGACCAAGGGGTCCAACTGTTCGACTCTCATTTCTGTCGCAAATTCCTTAAATGCGAAAAGAGAGTACGAAATAAGGGGGAAAAACTAGGAAAACCAAAAAGGAAATTTTGGGACATCGTGTCCACTATGCAACAATCCCATTGGGCACGTGACCCTGAGTATGCATGGCCCAAACTTGGTTTAGGACCTCCTGAGCCCCGAGTGACGTGGTGGTACTTCGCGCCTTGCGATTTTCGCCTACGGTTAGCATTTTGTGTAGTGGGCGTTGGGCACCCATCGTGACCTCTTGGCTGCCTCGTTTTGGCAGTATTGGGATGATAAGTGTGGCGAGCGCTACACTGCCCACTGGTGTGTTCATGTATTCCTATAGGTTGAGTTTTTCGATGTTTCGTCGAAAAACATCATTTTGGCATTTTTGGAGATCCACGAGTGCGGCAAAACATCGTGAAAGCGACAATGTAATTCCCATTTGAGGTCCTTCACAAAAGGTTTCACTATGTGAGATTTGTTGTGATATGACGGTTGAAATACGTGTATTTGGGAAAATACATATTCCAGGCTCTGGACACTCCTCGCGTATACAATGGCTATTGTATATGTATTTTGAGCCTCGTGTCGCTCAAAAATAGCAAATTGTGCCATTTTAAATATATATTGTTTGTACCATTGCTTCGGCTCGATACTCATGCGATTGATTATGACTTCGCGACTTTTCTTGTTTTGCACATGCACGTTGGCACATCTTGTCCGTATGTCACTAGCTTTGGTTTGTCGAGTGTTACTGTTGTTTGACTCATTTCGTATATTGATGAATATACGGCTCACCAGAGGCATGCTTCACACTCAACGTGACATACACTTGAAAATTGAAACACCATCTGAGTATTAGCACAGTTTGACTCGTTGAGGTTTGGGACTCGGTTGGAGTCTTTGGGAAATGGCCCATGATCGTGAGAGAGCTCACATACTATGATACCCTAGAGATGGAAATGGTAGTGTTATGAGATCGCTTTTACCAGCGACATGCTCTTTCTGGGGTCGTGTTTGGCCGAGCACGTAAGTGATATGGCTAAGACCTCGCTGCGTACCCCATAGGGACCACGAAGCACTTGCAAAGTTTAAATTCATGCAAGGAGGCACGGGTTGGGTACGCTTGTATGGTTATGATTATAAATATCGAAATATGATCACTTGTTACTACTGTGTGGAATGCCACTTAGCCTTTGCACGTGACTAGAATGAGATACGTAAATATTAACATTTACGTTTGACGGTTGGGCAATTATACCTTGCAGTTATCGACATGTATGTCATATGGATCATATGCGACATCAGTACGCATACGTATGCAGTGATTCACCCTTGGCATTGACCTAATGCTTGTCACATCTCTAAGTGTCATATATGGTTATCGCCTGCGTTGGCAAGACCCTTTACTATGCTGGTTGTGTTGGAGCACGTAAATGTTCGAGTGTGACCTCGACATTTCTGCTCGTGTTGCCTTGCGGGAACCACCAGGCTGGATGGGCCTAAGCACCTCAGAAGGAGGAATTGTGACTGAATGCGCATAATTATGCCTAATTGTGGTTTGGTGTACACAATGATTTTCATCATCGTAATGGCTCTATTAATTAAGTTCTTTATTGCTTAAATGTCAAATTAGTTTCGTATGCATTTGCATTGGCCACACAACTTACCTCGTGATCCATCCCGTAAGTACAAAGGGGACTTATAACGTATTTCAATAATATATGCTTGTTTTGAGAGGAGTTTTGGAGGTGATGAATTCTGTAGCGAGTTCTTGGGGGGGGATAGACCCATCTCGTGAGTTGAGCTCACCTGTGCTAAGGACGTGTGGTTACACATATTTTTCCTTATAGTATATCCTGTGTGCTTTGGATATATATAATTGATGAACATTCATCGTCGCCTTGGAATGTGAATGCTAACCGTTTGATCACGATATTGTTGCTCATCCTTGATCGTGATGCTAGAGTTGTAGCTCCTTTGCTTACTCGCTTAGATGGTTGCTGTCACTGTCTAAGTTGTTGTGTTCGACATCGTCGCTTATCACTTGGAAGTATTTGTTACCTTGCTTACTTACTCAGATGTTTGACATTACTATCTAAACGTGTTAAGGCTTGACATTGTCGCTTATCACTTAGTATTATTTTTACTTCACGACTTGTGCTGGTACTGTTCTTACGCTTGTCTCATGCTTGGTTTCTTAGTCGTTTCGTTGTTTCAACAGTTGTTTGGCTCAGTCCTTGTTTTGCTTAGTTCCTTCGTTTTGTTGTGCAGTAGTTGTTGGGCTTGTTTTTCTTGTTCAGCTCGTAGTAGTTGTTGTACTTGCTACTTTCACTGTTGCTTAGACTTATAACACATACACTTGCTTACTTGACACACGCACTTGTACTTTGGTTTAAATGTTTCTAACTTTTCCATCATGTTAGCAATAGCCTGTTACTTGTAGTTTTCAAGCATGACATATCTGTATCCTGTTTCATGCTTTATACCTTATGCTTTTCCTTAGAAATGATAAATGTATGGATGGTTTATTGTGAACACCCCAAATTTTTCAAAATGTTGTAAATATTCCCTTTTTGCCCTTTTCCCCCATCTTTTGGGTAATTGAGTCGGCTTTAAATCTAAATTCCATTTTCGTTTCTCAAATTTTGTTGAAATTAAACTCATTTTACATACCTGACTCAACTTCGGATCCGGATCTACATCAAAATCCAAATCTGAGCTTCATTATCCGATTTTAAATCAAACTCTCAAAATTATCAAAAATAACTTTTGAAAAGCTCAGACAGTTCGTCCGGTATCCGTTTGGATCCATTGAATTAAATTTCCTCAATTCGAGGCTTAAAACTCGAATGTTTTCTAAAAACTTGGATCCAAACCCATTCTTCTGAAGAAATTTTCCCAAAATGGTCTGAAATTCTCAAAAAAATACTCTTGTATATATTTCTCAGAAAAATACAAAAAATTAGTATTTAATCTTTGTTTTCGTGTAAAAAACTTAGATTCTGTTCCAAAAATACAAAAAAATGGAAAAATCATCAAAAAAAAAAAAATTTAGGAAAGACTGCGCGGTTTTCAAAGATTTTTGTCGAAAAACTCATCTTTAACCATCTTTTTACAAAAACTTGAAAAGAAGGCTTTCTTTTGGAAAAACTAACTTTTTAAGGTTTAAAGGTCGAGTTAGGGTTTTTGAAAAACCTTAACTCGCCTTCCTCTCTCGCCCCCTCACTTTCGCCTCTCGCCTACCATGGCCGACCCCCCCCCATGTGCATCCTACATCCTTCAGCCACCCGATCTCCAACAACTTCTTCCTCCTTCCTTCATCACGAACGAACTCGCTGGCCTTCCACCCCCTCTCGCCTGAGCTCCACGATCGCCCAACCATCCGCCATCTCCATCTCCTCCTCCCTAAACCCTTCATCGCCAACGGAACCCCAGCCCCCATCTGTGACCATTGATCCATGGCAACCATCTTCACCTGCCCTTCATCTCTAACGGAAGCTCTTCTAGAGTTTTCCCCTTCTTCTTTAAAAGAAGGAATCCACCATCCATCGGGGGAGGATTTTTTTTTTCGTCCATTGTTCCCCTTTATTCCATCTTCCTTTTCTTCATTTCGGATTCGGAAGGCCACCCAGCAATGAGAAGAGATCCTTCCATCTTTCGGCCCTCCTCAGTGGAATCTCAGCAACGAAGAATCCCTGCGGCAAGAGACAAAAGGCATCTACAGTGGAAGGGAAGAATTTGGCTCCCTTATCCAGGTTCTCTGCTTAATCCAATAAGCCGATTCCTTTTTTTTTTTTCTTTGGTTTTCTTTCGAATCTCTCTTTTCTCCTATATCAAATCTTTATTCACGCACCTTGGGTGGTATTGGATTGCTTATTGCAACTCCAAACCATCTCGCGCAACAGCAAATGGAAGTCCCAATTCCAACATTTTTTTTTTCTTTCTTTCTTTCTATTTTTCCTTTTGTTGTTCTGCTATTTCGCTCTTTCTTTTTTTTTTTTTTTTTTGGTTTACGGTTGCCAAATTCAATAGACCCTCATGGTTTGTTGGGATCTCAATACGATCTTCTCACTAATTCCCGACTTTACTTTCGGATTAGTTTTCTTTTTTTGAGGATCCTGGGTGTTCCGTTTAATTTTTCTCTTTCATATATAAGTTGTTTTGTTTTGATTCCTATTGGCATTATGATTTCAAGCATCGGGTCATTCGCTTTCGATTAAATCCTCATTATCATCTGGTTAAACCACAGGTCTGCAAGCTTCCTAGCTTCAGACCTGCACAAAAGCTATGTTCCCTGGTGTTTTTCTCATTTTCTTCATATAAATAAGACCCCTGTTTCATTACATTTTGCTGAGGAATCTACATCCAGGATCAATATAGCAAGCATGTTCCATGATGTATAATTGATTTTCGCGACTCTAAATTCTAATTCCTTAAGCTTTGCATTTTATTCTGGATCGTTGGATGACTGGTTACGAGTTGATCTCCTGTTTATATTAGATTTTTTCTTTTACTTACTTTAATATGTATATTTGGTTGATCTTTTAATTCTATTCCTTTCCTGATTATCCTTTGCATTGTATTCATGATTATTTACCAATCTTTAGCATCTAAAGCCATGTCATCAATTGATTTTGTTGGATTTCCTTGTTATTATGTCATTTCAATCGGATGACTATTTTATTCCACCTTATTCCATTTCTTATTTATGTTGAATATAGTCGTTTGTTGATAATCTCTGCGTTCTGCCTCAGTGGTTCTGAATGATCTCGTTGCGGCTGGGATTTAGAATCATGTTCCGCATGTCCATCTATATGATCCAATCTGGCTTAGATCTACGTTGCATCAGATAAGCTGAAATCATTAACTTATTAACTGACGGTTGCAAGCTGAATCGCAGGGGTGTATGCTTTGTCTACTGATGATGATAACGCTTGTCTTGAGCTAAAATCCCACATGTTTTGACATATGATTTATGATATACTGTCCACGGATCCCACCTTTCCTTGATTAAATCGCACCACCCTGGTTATTAGATTTCTGGGGCTGGCGCTGGTGTCGAGCTTGAACTAAAACACCTAGGTGTTGTGAGTAGTGGTCAGATGGATGACATCGATTACTTGCCTTCAAAGGGGTAATTAATCGCAGAGGCCTGATGAGATTAATCAAACTGGCTGGAAGATCTATTTGATAGTTGGGAGAGGAGCAAAATGTTTCCTCGCTGAGGTCGCGTGTTATCATAATGAGGACTCAGCCACGACCCATCATAAAAAATCACCACAGTTCTTTTGATTGTTTGTTTTGTATTTCCTTTTTCTTTTTTTTGTTTCATTTCTGATTCCTCTGGATGCAGGTACGAAGTAAGTGATTACATCTTCAAAAGTTGTAGCCGAGTCTGTTGGTTGCTAAAAAAAAAAAAGAAGAAGAGAGGCTTATGGCACAACCTCTCCATAAGATTCGCATCACATCCACCTGAAATGTTCTAGTTCGGTGGGTCCAAGGAACACCGGGCACTGCATTCGTTGTTCTGCAACAGATTCAAGTAAGTATTTGATGGGCTGTGTTAGTGTTAGGGGAGGTATTAGTCTGACTATAAGTCAATGCCTTTTGCCGGTAAATCTATCATCTGTTTAGACAATGGGTTTGTTATGATCATCTCCCAAAATATTGTGGCAATATGACAACAATTTTTGTGAAGAATATTAGGTTGAGATGAACTGAAGTTATTGCTCTCTCTTGTGTTTCTGCGAAAGTTTACCAATAGATGATAACGTTGATTGAGTTTATTTTAGAAATTGAATTAGTTCAATCTTTCACGTTTTTTTTTTTTGTGTTTCTTCATATTTTACCCAAGTTTTGTTTTATCTCTGTCTTTAAGAATTAGTTTTATCAGAAAAATGAATGTTGGGTACTGTATAGTGGAGATTATCATTTTGGGCTTAGGTCTCAAACAACCAGTGGTTTTAAACCATAAGTAGATGTATCTGTATGATTCACATAATCAGTATATAATGCCCTCTAGGTAGCATTTGTAATCTCTGCTTATCCATGATCTCTGTGGAAAAGAAAGTGTGTCCGATAACTGTAACGTGTTGGGAGATGACTTCAAGACTTGCCAAGATGCAGATCTGGAAAATCAATAAGGTTTAATAAATTTTGAGAGAGCTTGAATCTCGGTTTATGCATCTGTGCACATTGTTGCTTGATTATTTCACTTCTGGTATGTTATTATCTTTCACTGTTACTTGCTGCATCTATGACTCCCATTGGCTCATTGGTTGTTTATTTAACTAGGTTATCTAGCTCATTTATTATCCACCCAGCACATTCATTGCTTATCTAATTCACTGACTCATTTGCTATCTGTCTGATTCTCGGCCATCTCCTATATCAAGCTGCACATATCCACCTCTACACACATGCCCCATACCCCTATCCATTATAACTCTGCTAGGCCTGCATAGGTCCAGCAGCATGTAAATTCACCATTCCGCGGTATGTCTTTTTGCGCCTTCAGCAGGTATAACACCTCCCACCACCGTTACACTTTATCTCTAGTATGTTGTCATTACAGCATTGTAGCAATAAAAAGAAAAATCGTAATGTACACAGCAGTGCCTAGCACTGCTGTAAGCTGTTTGCAGGTATACAGCAGTGCCTAGCACTGCTGTAAGCTGTTTGCATGTACACAGCAGTGCCTAGCACTGCTGTAAGTTATTCGCATGTACACAGCAGTGCCTAGCACTGCTGTAAGCTGTTTGCATGTATACAACAGTGCCTGGCATTGCTGTAAGTCTTTGCATATTGGCAGCAGTGCCCGACACTGTTGTAAGCCCTTTTTTTTTATTATTTTATTTTTCACAGTGTTCGGCACTGCTGTGATTGGCATATAACTATACCAGTGTCCACACACTGTCATGGTTCTCCCATCTTCCCTTATGTATCTCCCACAAATTCTCTCATTTTCACCATTTGTGCATTCAAAAAAAAAAAAAAATATTTCGCTGTACAAATACCCATATACCTTTTTGCTACATTAAATCACTCTAACTCTCAAATCATTTGCATGTCATCATCATGTTATATTCTACTCTATATATGCGTTTTATAGTAAATGGTGATTTGGTTCAATGTTACTTGTACAGTGACATGCCTTCAGCAGTGTCTTCACTTCATCACATTTTTTTTTTCTAACATATCAGCTATCATAAGCATTCGTTTGGTTTGCTAGGTCACATTTTCCTCATGTCCAATGACTTCTCATTCATAACACATACCAGATGATTAGTCTGTGCATAACAATGATAGATTTCTCCCATTGCTGACATGTTAGACCTTATCATGATCTCGCATATATTCCATTCCCCTAAGCATATATACATATCCCATTGTATTTCCATCATATCATGCTAATCCATTTTCTTTGTAGGAAATTTATAAGAATTTCTATTCTCTTTGCTTAGAATCAATAACTCTTATAATCTTGAGTTAAACTCAAAACATTGTAATAATTAGATATCAATGAGAAATTTACATTCCTGCTTTAGATAGAATGAATGAGCATTGTAGATATCATGAATTACTTGTTCTTCATGCATTTTTCCTCTATTTCTCAAAATCTCACAATGATGAAACACGAATGGCACGTGCACCATTTCGTAAGAGGTAAATTAATCCTAAGTTGATGATCCATATCAATGGCCATAGTCAGGGTATGGACAAAACTTAGGATTTCTATCTTTTACGAAATAACACTGGACCCATACTGGATCCATTTTCAAAATTCATCATATTTACTCAAATATTTTCTTCTTTTATTAGAGTTTAACTTAGAATTAATTCAATATATATACCAATGGCCATAGTCAGGGTATATTGAGAGTTAATTTCATTTTAAACTCTATAAAAGCACCAAAATGTATTTTATTCTTCACCTGAATTTAAATATAGATTATTATATAATACATTCAATGACCATAGTCAAGGATGTATTATATCCTCAATCTTATTTTAATTCATCCAAAGAATGAAATAGCTTTTCAAAATCCAATTTCAAAATTCTTTTTAAATCATTCATCATTTAGGATAGAACTGCATCATATTTCAAAATTACTTTTTCAAAACTCCAAGTGATGTAAATATCTTCTTCAATCAAATCTTCAAATCCTGTTCATCTTTTTCAAATTCTATTTCATTTTCCATCTCAGAGTCCAATTTAACTTTGAGATTTCAATTTCATTCCATATTCAAAAATCCCTAATCATTTTCAAAGTTCAATTTTACTTCGAAAATTCAAATTCATTTTCAAAAGCTCCAATTAAAAGGTTCAATCTTAACTTTGAGATTCTTGATTCATTTCAAATCCCAGGACTAAATTGACTTAGGATTCATCTGTATATTCAACATTCAACTTCTAAAAATTCCCTTTTCCCAAACTCAAATCAGACTTAGAAATTCTTGAATTAACTCCAAGTCTATTTTTTCTAAAATTCAGCACTCATATTGGATCTCAGACTTCAGATTCAATTCCTCTTTAGGATCCAGAATTCAACACTCATGTTGGATCTTAGACTTCGGATCCAATTCCTCTTTAGGATCCAGAGTCCAATTTCACTTTTGGATCTTAGACTCCAGATCCAATTCCTCTTTAGGATCCAGAGTCCAATTTCACTTTTGGATCTCAGACTCCAGATCCAATTCCCAATTAGGATCCAGAATCCAATTTTACTTTGGATCTCAGGCTTTTAGATCCAAAAATCCATCTTAGGATCCAGAATTCAATCACACTTTGGATCTCAGATTTCAGATCCGATTCTCCTTTAGGATCCAGACTCCAATTTCACTTTGGATCTTAGACTTCAGATCCGAATCTATTTTAGGATCCGAAACCCAATCTCCATTCCCAATTCTAGATTTCAAATCCAATTCCATTTTTAGATCTCATCTGAACTCCCTAAATCAATTTCTATTCTTAAATACCATTTGGATCCCTCAGATCTATTCTAAATTTCAAACTTCAAAATCTAAATTTAAATTCATCTCAAGCATTTCATTTCATTTCCTTTCTTAAAATTTAAATTCAAATTCAAAATCCATTTTTCTTAAACTTTGAAACTTCATCTCCTTGTATTTTCAAAGCTTCAAGTCATTTCCTCCTCATTTATTTTTTCCAAAAATTCCGATCTACTTCTCTGATCTATCTTAAGTTCTAAGTGAGATTTAAACATTTCTTCACTCCCGTACCAAGTTTATCTCAGAATACTTGGAAATTTCCAAAACCTTCTTTTCAAAAGAGCATAACATTCTTGTATTGCACAAGCATGATTCTTTGTGCATTTAGAGTTAGAATAAATTCTTAGATTGTGTTTAGGCAAAGCAAAAGGCATAGACTCAATCCTTGGTTCGATTACCCTTGGTAAAGGCGCCAGGAACAGTCGAACCTCGTACCGACGAGCAAATCCCGTCTCCCCATTTTTTCCGCAAATTTTCAAAACGGAGGTGAGTTAAATTTCTAAATGTTTTCAAATTAAGGTCAAGTGAGACCGCGCAAAACAGTTCCCCTTTTCTCTTTCTTTCTTTCTTTTCTCTTCTTCTTTCTTTCTTTTATTTTCTTCCCTTAAAAAAGGAGGAGAATAGAGGTTAAAAAAGGAAGAGAGAGAAGTCACAAAGAGGAATTTTTTTTGCGATGATCACATTTATCTCACCAGCTCGCAAGAGTACTGACCCTGTTTTATAGGGATACAAGTGTTTGACTTCTAGTGGTGCGATGGAGCTCGATATGTGGCGGAAAACTGAACCCACACTCTAGAACTTGAAGATCTTGGCAGTGGTCTTTGGAAAAGGGAAATGATGTATATTGCTCACGTATCAATTTATAATAAATAAAATGTTTCTTCTTGTTGTTTCTTCCTGTGACTCGCTCAGAATTTCCAACTGTTTTTCCTTGCCAGTTTTCCTTTTTGCGCAACGCTTTCAAAAAAAAAAATTTTACTCTGAAAATTTAAGGATTTTCCAAGTTGGGATTTTGGGGCGTCACACTCAAAGTTTAAATATGCTTTTCTGAAAACCCTAGTACGTTTTTGCTTTGAGATTTGTGCCCAGCTAGAGCTCCTCTTCTTCCTCCATGCTGTCCTCTACATACCACCTCCATTGATGATTTTTCATCTATGATTTCTTATCATTCACGTTTTGCTTTTGCCCCCATCTTCTTCCTCGTCATTGTGTGAATCATCTAACGTGTGTTTGCTGTGTTTTTGCAGGGTTGTAGCTCAACGTGGGTGCTCTTCCCAGCTGGTGTGCCGTCTACACCTCTCGGAAAGGTCAGCTCCTTCCCCTTCCGACCCTCTTCTCCATTGGGCGCAACCCTTTTCCTTCCACCACTCGGCAACCTTTGTTCAGCACATCCTTGCAGCCATACAGAGTCACGTGAATGAGGATCACAGCCACAACGAGCTTGGCAGCGAAATCCATTGCTTAAATCGCTCTTTCTACCCCCACCATCGTCGGATCGCCCTTGAGGTAGGATCTTCTTCTCACCATTTCTTTTAGTAAAATCGAGTCCACCTATAGTCGAGTCTCTTTAATCTCAACCCTCTCTTATTTTATGTTTCTTTTGACAATAAAACCACTGTCAGTATTTGGGTATTTTAGGTGTTTGAATGTCGAGTATGGTCTTAGGTTAGGTGTCAGTCCCTTTCAATAGTTCGTTTTAGCCAAAGTTCAAAAATTTGTTAGATCTAATCTAGTCGGTTTTAATGTTTTTTCTATTTTCGTTTTCTGTTTTTTTTTCTTGGCATTCAGTATGTTGAAAGTGTGCTTTTCATCCATCTAAGATTGCATTTGAGTTTAATTATAGGGTTTAATAGTGGTTGTATAGGGTGTCTCATCCAATAGTGAAGATCAGCTAAGCCTAGTTTAGCCGATTGTGGTGTACGTCCAACTGTGTTTGCTGTGATAAAATATTTTTTTTATACAGTAATTTAGTCTAGTTAATGTTTTAGATTCATTAGAATCTCATTCAGCCATAGCTTAATTTAGCTTGCCTAAAATTTTGTTTTGTCTTCGTGTTTTAGTTGATAGAATAATTTTTCTACGTAAAGTAAAGAAGTCGATTTTTGTGTATTAATGGTTGTCGTCTTCTTCATAGGAGAAGGTAGCTATGGCTGTAGCTTAGAGTTTAGGAAAGTTCTGTTTAGGGTCCAGGTTCATTGTATTGGGTTTTAGTAAATTTACAAGTTAATTAAATAATTTAGATTTGTAAATATTAGCTAAAATAGTCTTTAACGAGTTGTGTGCTACATCCCATTCGTATCCTGACATTTAGTTGTGTAGTTGTTAGTTTAGTTAGGTTAGTGAGAGCCTAGATTAGCTAATTAATTAATTTTGAATTTTAGTACGAAAGGCATAGTGATATTTTTGGTTAAGGGACGATTTTGGTAGGTCTAGAAGCTCATCTAAATTCGTGGAATCCAATTGAGGAAATTGTGACCCCTTTTAGTCCAGCCAAGATAGAAATATCTCTCCTCTCAATTTTGGAAATAATTTGGATTTTCAATACCCTTCCTAAAATTTGTGTGCAAGCTTTTGGGAAATATTTTCAAAATTGCCTATCTTATTTTAATGCAAAATTGAAACTGTGTGGGCCCATTGAGCTTGACGATTTTGAAATTGAAATCTTTCCAAATGGGTCTCTAAGGTAAGAATGTATGGGTGCTTTCATTTCCAAATTCGTTGCTTAGTATTTATAAGCCCTCTTTTAATTCCATAGCTTGTTAGTAAATAACCTAACATAGTATTTTCCTTAATTTCTTAGGTAAATTAGGAATAGATTGATATGCTAATTAGGTTACCAAAAAGCGTGTAGAGTATTCCAATTAGGTAAGTCTACTGATTCTTAATTAATAGTTTGAATTAATACTTAATTTGGTAGGGAGTTATTAGGTGTATTTTAGTCCACCTAGGTGGGGCGTGAGTCTATGAGTCAAAGTCAAACCGTGTGTATCCCCTCTAGTTCCCTAGTTAGGTAGGTACTCTAGCTAAGTTGACCCACTCACATTTTGTTGAAAGTCGAGTCAATATTAATTTCAAGTTAGTTTTGTTTTTCGCTTTTGTATTTCTTTCGTGCATTAGTTAGCTTACATTAAGAAGAGTTATTTAGGATTAGTTAAATTCACTAACGTAGATATTCTAATTAGTTCTTGCATTTTCGTTTACAATAGTATAAGAGTGGTGTTTTGTTTAGATTAGATTTAGAGTTAACTTGTTTAATTTGTTTACATGTTTGTATAGTTAATTCATTTAATTTCATTTTATGTAGTTTAACAGTAGATTAGAAGTGTTTAGGACTGTTTTTACATGTAATTCATTGTCATAGTGTAATTAGTGGATTCTTTCAAATGAATAGTGCATTGATTTAAAAATACGATTTTTGCATCAACTTGCACTCGCCATTTTATGCGCAAATTTTCGGATTTTCTCAAAAAATTTTACTCTGTTCACTTCATCTGTGTGTTCACTGTCAGCAGACCAAAAATCAGCTCATTTTGAGTTGATTTGGTCTGACTTTTAAGCATTTTTCAAAATCAGCTTTTTCGCATTTTTAAATTTCAGGACATGTGATTTCCAGATTTTATACGCATTTGAAATGCTTATATCTGAAGCTTCCAAAGAATTTTTTCAAAACCATAAAATCTGACAGATTCTTTAATCTGTCAGGAACAGAACAAAAGAAAATTTGTGAAAATTGGACTTCGTTTGCCCCTTCAAATTCATTGTTTGCAAAAACCTGTCAGAATCAATTTTAGCACTATTTGAGGGTAAAACAGTCATTTCATTAGTTGTGTGATTTTCGGTAGTCTTTATTGTTTTTCTGCATGTTAGTTAGTATTAGTTAGATTCAAAATAGTTAGTGGATGTATTAATAAATAATATTTGAGTTAATTTTGATTTTTAATTATAGTTTAGTACAGTAATTCCTAGTAGAATTAGGTTTAGTATAATTTTTAGAAGTATTTATTATAATTGTGCACTAACTTTATATCTTCTTGTGTTTTAGGTTCATAAAGTTTACAACAGGTCAAAAGGCTTATTCAGAATGAGAATGCACATGCATATGTGGTGAAAGGATGAAATTACCCCTGGCGATCTGGAGAATACTTTAGAAATTTATTTCTAATTGACTGTAGTTTTTAGTTTTTAATTTCATTAGAATTGTACTATTCAACTTAGATTACTTGTTTGATATTAATAAATTGAAATTTTTAGAAGTTGAATATTTCTCGTTCCCTGAGGATTCGACTTGTACTTGCCACATTCGTGGAAAGTCGGTTTTATTATTTTTGGTTGACGATTTTCCAACTGTTTTACTGAAAAATATCTTTTAAATATACCACTGCAAAAAGTTCAACCAAATTTTGGCGCCGTTGTCGGGGAACGGCGAGTATATTCTGTTATTTCTTCGATTTCAGTTTATTAATATGTGTGTAGTTAGTTGTTTTTATTTGTTTTAGTCAGTAGAATTAACATAGTTAGTAAATATAGGATTCACTGAATTTCATAGTTCAAGGAGAGATTAGACAGGTGGGTTTTAGAGAACATAGTTTGTGATTTCCTGTATCCCTTTATTTTGGTAATTTAGATTAGATTTTGTTTTGTTATTCATCTAGCATAGTTAGTTACTTCTGACATAGTAGCGTAGTATTGTTATTTACTCTTTGCTTTTGTGATTTTAATTGTAGTATTTAGATTATTTTAGTTTAGATAGATTTAGGTTGTTCCATACATTTGGTCTTAGCAACAGTGTATGCAGGGGCGAAGAGCTTTGGGTACTCCATTGCATCCTTTTGTTGACAACCCAGAGAGAATTTTACATTCTTCTCGAAGTTCGACAACAATGGCTGATATGGATCCTCCAGCTCCAATTCCTCCCCGCGCTCTGATGGAATACTTCACTCCCACAGACTATGTCCAGGCATCCTGCATTCGGAGACCCGATGTAGGAGCACCTCATTATGAGATTAAGGCCAGTATCATTCAGATGCGCCCATCCTTTTACGGCCTTAGTCATGAGAATCCCTATAGGCACTTAGATGAGTTTCTCGAAATCTGTTCTACAGTAAAGATACAGAATTTTGAGGACAATGCTTTGAGATTGACCCTATTCTCG